>NC_136068.1:1587642756-1588242756 GCF_964261635.1 Lissotriton helveticus
GGTGGAACAGGAGGCGGAGCTCGGGGGAGAGGAAACTCACTGTACCTGGCATGCTCTGGTGTGGTGTCGCTGGATAAAGACAGGACCTCCAGATATTCATGGTCATCTAGAAAAAAGTTGGGATTATATTGTCATCAGAAGAAAATATGGCAAATACATTGCAAACAACAAAGCTGATGCCTACTGGGGTTTATAGTGGAGTGTGAGGTTACAGAGTATGTGAAATGGATGGATGGGTGGTAATGGTGGTGTTTTTGGTGGGTTGGTATTTATGTCTGAGTGCGTGAAGTTACCATTCGGTGCTCGGGTGATTAGCCAAGTGGGTCTTGTTGGTGCTCAAAGCTGGGGTCAAAACCGAAAGTGTGAGGTTGCCGTCAATTGATCAGCACAACAGATATGTCTGAGGTTACCTTCTAGTGCAGAAGGCGCTGCACAGCTGCTTCAGTTTGCTGCCAAGTGATGGGGTTTCCATTCAGGAACGAAAGACTGATTCCCAGAGCTTACTTTTATACACAATTGTGTAAAGGTACTGGCAAGTGCTTGTGCCTATGCCGGTGTGTGAGGTTGCTGCTCAGTGCTGGTGTATACACACGGATGCAATATCACTGCCTTTTACTGGGGATTGTAGCTGATTGGATGAGGTTACAGTCTGGTGCCAAGGCTTATTGCTTTGTGTTGTCTGTGTGCGAAAGTTTACTGTTGAGTGTTGGTGTTTACAGCATGTGGGACTACTGCCCGCTGCTGGTGTACACACCATCAAGCAAGATCCCTACCCAATGCAGGGGATTATCACAAAATAGATGAGGTTACTGCCTGCACTGTGTGCTGTGGGAGTGAGAGTTTACTGTTCAATGTTTGTGCACACACCTGTGTGAGAGGTTACTGCCCGCTGCTGGTGCTCGCACCTGCAAGCAAGATCTTTACCCAATGTAGGGGATTATAGCTGAATGGATGAGGTTACTGCCTGCACGGTGTGTTGTGTGAGTGTGCGTTTACAGTTCAATGTTTGTGCATACACCTGTGTGTGAGGTTACTGCCCACTGCTGGTGTTCACACCTGCAAGCAAGATCTCTACCCAATGCAGGGTATTATACCTGAATGGATGAGGTTACTGCCTGCACTGTGTGTTGTCTGAGAGTTTACTGCTCTATGTCTGTGCACATGCCTGTCTGAGGTTACTGCCCACTGCTGGTGTACACACCTGCAAGCAAGATCCCTACCCAATGCAGGCGATTACAGCTGAAAGAATGAGGTTACTGCCTGCACTGCCTGTTGTCTGAGTGAGAGTTTCTGTTCAATGTCTGTGCACATGCCTGTGTGAGGTTACTGCCCTCTGCTGATGTACACACCTGCAAGCAAGATCCCCACCCAATGCAGGGGATTACAGCTGAAGGAATGAGGTTACTATTCGGTGCCAAGGTTTATGGCGTTGCGTTATCTGTGTCAGAGTTTTCCTGTTTTGAGTTGGTGTTGGTGCTGGTGTACACAGTTGCATGCATGATCCCTAGCGAATGCTGTGGATTACAGCTGAATAGATAAGGTCACTGCATGGCTTCAAGGTGTATGGCTTTGTGTTTGAGAGTTGACTTTTCAGAGTTGGGTTTACAGTATGTAAGATTCTACACCATCATGAATGAACTGGCAGGTGGTGAAAATTTCCATCAACTACAGTAACTAGGACCCTCGAAAAAGGGCAGGCAAACGGATAAAACCAGCTAAATCAAAGTAAAATCTAGATCCCTAGGAAGAAGATAACATCGGCAAAAATTGTCTAAAATGTATTTTAGCTCATCAAAATCACACATTTTCCACATCAAACACTTCTACATTCCCAGAACAAAGGTGACCTGAATTCGTACATTTTTTACTTAGATTAAATAAACAACAACAAGCACAGATCCTTCATCAGCTGGTGATATGGATTACAACCAAGAATGCTTCTGAACAGCATAATGTCTTTTAACCTACTTATCTTGGAGGCAGTGGTGGAATTAGTCTCAGCACTGAAAGGGCGAGATTTTGATCGATACCTTATATCTATTGATCCAAACCTCGATCTGGTCGACTGAACCTTTGTTGCCTGTCTGTGAGGAAAGAAAGTGCACCTATTTCCAAGTTAGTTTACCCAATAAAGGACTCTGCTCCCAAAGATCACAGACAACTTCTAGCTTTCAAAAGTTTATTGTAAAGATATGATAAGCTGCAAATACAAGCATCTCAGAATGAGATTAACGAGATACACAGGTCCAATTACATACATGTGCTCTCGGAAAGCCCTCAGACGAGCAACAGAAATCACTAACACAAGTTCTAAGAATAATAAAGCTATCAGCATAGACGCATATCTCTCCTTCATTTAGGTTGGAGGAAAACGCAAAGGTTAGGCTGTCCCTACCCTGCTCTAGATGGTATCCCTACTTAACCAAATCCCAACCTAACAAAGGTGTCAGCAGTGAATGACCCCCAAGGGAAGTCACCCACTCTAAGTCTCTTGGTGAAAACCTATAGTTCTCCAGTCATGACCCCTCTCTGCCTACCCATCCGCTCTCTAAAGGGTCCTCAGGTATCTGCTCTAACTCCACCCAGGGGTGCTGTCCCTAATACAAAACAGTCAACAACATTTGAGACGCCCCTTGCGAGACGCCTCTCACGTGGTGTAGCTTCTGGCTTTTTCCATGATGCTTTGTATTGGGCCTCATACGTTAGAGTTGACCTTGCTTCTCAGACTCTTCTCCGGCCCGCTGATACCCCTCAAACATTCCGGAACCCTCCTCCATGTCTAGGCCGTCCACTGAACAGACCTCTATTCATTCATTTATAATTGGATCCCCCCTTATCCTTTGCAGACAGATATCTGCAGCCAAGAACCCAACTCTCATAGACTTCTAAAAAGAAAAAGCTTGCAACATTTCTCAGCCCAGACATGTACGTATAAATCAATGCTAAAACATTTCAGGCCTACAATATTTCTCATTATGACTATAGCATTCAACTTCTTCATTAATTAAAGCATGTTAATATTCTTATTCTATTATTTAGTAAACATCTCTATAAATCATGGCCTATTTAATGCAATGACCAAAACATTAATACAATCTGTGTCGTGAAAAGAAACACCTTCCCTTTAGCTCTGGCCCTGAGGCCTACCACATTCTGCGTTTAACCGCATACCATCTTATGTTTTAACAGCTACACGACATGGATTCAGAAATAATCACATCTACTAAAATCATATAATGTCACACATTTCTGTATTAGTTCCACTTCTACTTAAATCTCTATATTAGCTATACATTTAGAATATAATTGCAGATACTATTAGCACTCATGGCATTTCTCCTCATGATTTGTGCTTACTACTGGTAAGTGTGATGTACTCATACATTTAAGTCAGTTTGCGCTCTCTCAGCACTTAAAACTTTGAGTTATCTAATTCTCTTGGATCCGAATCCTTCTCGTTTAGCTAAAGTAATCTGCCCTTCTCTCTTCCAGCATTGAAAGAAGACCATACATCCATCTCTGGCCGGGGGTGACATTCATGCATCCTTCAAAAGGCAATTACCAGATCTATTGTAAACAATAAGTTGATCTAAACAAAAATCTGTTCGGATTTACTCTGTTGATCTGGGGAAAAATAGAAAACTATCACGCTATCTCTGTTGTGTTAATCATAGTTAATATAGAGCAAATGAATCCCACTCGAAGAAATATATCAGCGCTTTCCCTGATTTAGAGAAAGGCAAACAAATAAGAATAGTCAGGTCTTCAAAAGTTTTTTAAATCTACTAAAGTCTGCGCAAGAGCGAATATGGAAAGGGAGTTTATTGTAGTACAAGGGGGCAAGAGAGGAAAAAGACTGCTGGTGCCGACCCGGCGGGCACTGAGAAAGGCTTTATTCTTAGATCTAAGATGTCTAGTGGGGCAGTAGGGGATGAGTTTCCTTTGTAGATAGATTGAGCCCTTGTCAGCCGACTAATGAGTGAAACAATGAAGTTTGAACAAGGAGCGCTTTCTGATAGGTAGCCAGCGCAGGGCTTTTAAAGTTGGAACTAATGGAGTACCAGGAGGAAGATTACAGACCAAAAGGGCAGCTGTATTCTGAAAAAAAGGGCTTCATTGGTCACAACCATCAGGGCATTACCATAGACAAAACGGCTCATGATCAAGACTTGAATACAACTTTTCCTGGAACTTAAGGGGTGTTCCTGGAACACTTTTTTGAGCAAGCACATGGTAGCAAAACAGGTGCCACAGACAGAAGAAACATGTTCTTTCATGGACAGGGTCTCATCAATCATAAAGCTGACATTTTTAACTGCCCTCCTGGGAAAGGAGGAGGACCCTATTCGGATAGCCAGAAGTCTGTGGACCAAAGAGTTTTTTCCGGCCCAAACAACAAAATCTCAGTCCTATCACCCTTCAGCTGTAAACAATTGTGCATCATCCAGCAAAGACCTGGAACGAGCTCCCAGTCAACATCAGATGCTCCCCCACTCTGCACACCTTCAGGAGGAGCCTCAAGACCTGGCTCTTGGTCTGATCCGAAGCTGCACTCCTCCCCTTACCCAGCACCTTGAGACCCTCACGGGTGAGTACCACACTTTATAAACACCTGATTGATTGATTGATTGATTGATTATCAGATGTTCGATAAATGTGATGCTTGCCCATTGATCCTACTGAGCTTCTAGGCATCCTGTGATACAGTTGACTATAAAATATTAATTAAAACCCTCTGAATGGATTTGGTGCTGTAGTCCTTCAATGGTAAAACCAGACAAAACAGAGTTCTTCATCATCACCTCTCACACTAAGGCCCTGATTTTGATGTTGGTCAAAAAGCCTCCGACCTATAGTCGGAGGCTTTCTGACCTACATTTTCGGTTGCAATTCTGACCACTGTATTACAAAAGTGGCGGTCAGAATTGAAACTGGCCAGTCATTCCGGCTGGCATTCGACAGGCTCAAGCAACCCGTTGGCCAGTCGGAAACAACACGTAGTCCCTTAGGACGGCATTTCCGCTGTCACGATTACGATTTTGGTTTCAAACAGGCTTTTCTTATCGGGCTTTCCGACATGAAAAGCCTGTCAGAAAGTGACTTTGGGGGTCCCTAGTAGGGCCCCCGTGCAACAGTGACCTCAAGTTGGGGTCCTGGGGGTCACATATGGTGCCCCCGTCAATCCCTGCACTGGGTGGCAGGAACCGTGTGGTGCCTGCCACGTAGTGCAGGGATTAACAAAAACTTCCTTTTCTCTATGGCAGCTTGCGCTGAGGCCATTTTCCGCAGCACAATCTCCCATAGAGAAATGAGTATGTGCGACCACATCATGTGCGGTCGCATCCTAATACTGCGATCAGGACCGCGTACCGGAGGTCGGTAGGTTTCGATTCCACAACATCGTCGGGCGGACTCGCTGCCCGACATCGTAATAAGACTGACAGGCCATGATAGTCCCACCATTTTTCCCCAAATTCTATCATACTTGTGGGGGCATCCCAGGCCTCGTAAATCGTTGCCTCCTGATCACCACACCAGTCCATGTCTGAGTCCAGGCCAAGGTCACGGGAGCCGTTGGGGACTTCCAACTACAGGCAATGTCTCTCTTGGCTATTAGCATGCCCACACCAACCAATATTCTGCCCCCACTGGGTCCTCCTAGGTCATCAAGTATACCAAGCAAGGTGATTCTAGGATTCCTTGCAACTGTCTCACCCACCACAGCAGACAATGCATTAAATACAGCTTTCCAATAATCCTGAATCAATGGACACTGCCAGACAACATGAACAAAATCTCCCACATGAGTCCTACACCTATAGTAGGCGGGGGAGGCGTGAATACCCACTTTTTGTAGGTGAAGGGGGGCATGGAGGTCTGATGTAAGTACTTAAACTGTGTAAAGCGGAAACTAGTAGAGATCTTCAAAGTGCGATGGGCCATACAAGCGTCTCTGCAATCCGTCTCATCCAATTCCCCCACATGACGCTCCCACCACTTCCTCAGAGGGGTCACATACATAAGTGCATGCACAGCCGCTTCTAGGGTGCATACCTGGTCCAGCCACCTGCCCACCCACAACTGTGTCTCCTCTGTCAACTTGCGGTTCCATCCCAGCAAACGCAATGCGGCCCTTGGCACTCCAAACGTTACCGGGGTAACCTCTGGAATGCCGGAAGGGATGGGGGCACTATAAAGAATGTGTAGGATATTATCTAGGCCCAGGATAGCCAATTTGCCTCTGAATGTGGGATCGTCCCATCCTCCATGCAACCCTTCATTTATAGACACTAGTTGTGAAGACCAGTAATAAAAGCGCAGCCTGTCATAGCGAGGTCCCGTCATACATTGCCCATCTACACTTGCTAAAAGATACCTTGGAAGGGCAGCCAGCTCAAAGCCTGTACAAAGTCAAACCAGATCTGTGGGATGCGCAACGGGTAGTTCTGGAGAGTATAAAGAAATTTACGAAGGATCATCATTGTATACAAAGTGAGTCTATCATATTGTTCAGAGATAGGAAAGATCTTTCCTAGCACTGAGTAGTCCAGGTGCCAGATTCAAGCTCTACATATGGTCCGGTTACCAGGATAGGTGGACCCAGAGGTAATGAAAGCTAACCCGATGCACCGGAATGTGGGACTGCCAGGCTTCGTCCCGGCAGTCCCCCCTCAGTGGAACCAATAGGGATCTGCTCCAGTGAAACCAGGGTCCCGATGCCTCCCCAAACATGCCCAGGATCTGGAGAAGCCTTGGCCCATTATCTGCAGGTCTAGCCAAGAATAAGAGGACATCATCTGCGTAAAGCGCTATGCGATCCTCCATAGCCAAGCTCCAGCCAAACCCCCAATCCAGAGCATTGCAGCGGACCCACACCGCCAGCAGCTCGTTGGCAAGTGCGAATAAGAGGGGGACAGTGGGTACCCCTGGCTGGTGCCCGCGTCACTGGAAAAGCATCTGATAGTATTCCATTAATCCTCACCCTGGCCAGGGTGCCTGCATACAGAACCCTGACATAAGCCCGGAATCGAGGCCCAAGGCCCATACCCTTGAGCGCCTTGTCAAGGTAAGTCAATTAACATAAGGACCGCCAGACCACACAGAGCCCTAATATGGGACAGCATTAAATGCACTCTGCAAATGCAATGTCTAGTGCCACTTTAGGGGATGAATGAACCTACACCCAATCACCGGAGCCCCCATAACACCTGGTTTCACCCTATTTTCAGACTGGTGAGTGGCCAGCTAATGCAATACTTTATTGGATTTGTCACCCCACTAGTAAACCTTTTGAGTGGTCACCATTCAACACTTCCGGGCTTCGTGCATGTTTAATTGGAATAGTGATGTCCGATCCATCTCTAGCTGTTGTGTTTCTGATCGCTAAGTGACCCCGATGAATTGCGATCAGGCTGTCCTAGTAACTGCTTAAGCTCAACCACCAGACACTGTTTTTCCCATTTTGCTCCCTTGAGATAGGATCGGGCCATGCCCCTCATGTAAGCTTTGCCAGTTTCCCACATGGTCCCGGCAGCAAGCCCTCATTCACCGCGAGGAAGGCCTTATATTCTTGCTGCAAGTGGTCTACGAACTTGTCCTCCTGCAGGAACAAGGCATTGAGGCTCCAGATCGGGCAAGTACCTCTGGGGGCCACATCAAAACCAAGCTGAACAGACATGTGGTCCGATATGCCCCATTGGCAGGATCTTGGATCCGGTGCACCGGAGGAGATCAGTGGCAGGAAGAAACATATAATCAATGCGGGAGAGCAAGTCAATGCCTGAGTAAAGCCGAAGAATCTTGGATGCAACACTTGCTGCGCGTCACTAAGTTCCAGTCCCTCCTACCAGTCTGACAGCCCTCGACCACGTCGGGGGCGGCTCCCTTGGGTCCGTGCAAGTCGGTCTACCCCATTATGCCTTAGTATAGCTGGAAGAACTGGAAGACCGCTCCTCTCCTAATACGGTCTAATTGACCATTAACATTCCAGGTAAGAAGCATGAAAGACGGGGACACGTTGGTGTCATGGTGAGTAAATGGGATTATTAAACAACTTAATAATTAATTATGCATCTAAGAAAATTGTGATTGATTTATTACTTAGTTAACTTACCACACCCTGTACTATACTATGTATCTGTTGTAAAGCGCTCTGATACCCTCGGGTCAGGCCAGCGCTATATAAAACTTCTTAAATAAAAATAAATAAATAAACCTAGCAGCGCACACTTTAAATATAATTTAAATAAATAGATATAACACCAGGAAGATAAATAATAATCAAGTACATATTAATTAATACATTAATTTAACTTAGCAATTCAATAAAAAATTATAAATTACTTAAAATCACAAACTATTACAACAAATATTATTAACAATTATACAAACAATAATAACACGAAAATTACCTAAAACATAAAATTAGTAAATGAACTATAACACATAAAGATAATTAAAAAATGATATTTTTTACAACTATGTTATTGAAACTATATTAACAGCAACGATATTCTTGAAAACGATATTACTTACCTAAAAAATCGATATTCTTGACAACGATATTTCTGTATCATGATATTTTTTATCACAATTGTTTTTGCTGATATTTTATGCAACTCAATATTTTGTAGAAATAACCCCCCTAAGCATGACTGCACCAAACTGAAAGAGGAACCAAAAGCTAAAGTATGTGGTGATGGTAGAAATCTATATAGTTTCACATCTTGAAACCCCTACATCCTGAACCTTGTCTTGCTCATTCTCTGGCTCTATGCCTAAGGTATGAAACAACATTCAGTAGGACATCAGACAAGGCCCATCAGTCTCATCCTTTATCTTATCAGCACATAGTTATTGACTATATATCTCTGACACCCTAAGCGTTTGCAATAAAAGAATTGCACGCTCTGCATAGGATGTCCTGTTTCTCTCTTTTCTTCTCTGTGGTACCTCTCACTTCTTATAAGAGTGTTTTATTATCCTCTTTCTCCTCCAACATAGCTTCCTGTCTTCTGACCCATTCTCCTGTGCAACCCTCGCTTACCTACCTGCCACCTACCGTCTTCCTAAACGTATCCCTTCTTCCTTGACACTCTACTTTATTCCCTATCTACAAACTATCTCATGATCGGTACAGCACGTTAGTACGCCGAACTCTATGCATCCCTTTATCTTCATGCTGAATATTTCCCCCTCCTCTCTCTGGAAAGCTGTCTGGTATATGCATGTGATAAAACGCCACTGTTGTGCATTTAAGGATATTGCACGTCACAGATGAGTTCCTTCATAACTCATGGACCTCCAAAATAACTTGCAATATCCTTCTAAAGCATGTGTATTTTATTGCCTACAATTCACGGTCATGCCATCACCCTACTCACAAAAAGCTGAATTCCTTTGTTGTTTTGTGCCTTCGTGTGAAACAGACAGTAACGTTGCAGATGAGAAAAATTAAAATAGAAATTGTAGTGCAAAATTAAACACATGAAAAAATAGTTAATATGTAGCAAAAACATATTGGAATCTGTTTAATTTCAATCACATTTTAAAAAATGGGCTGTAACTTTAGTAACAGGCAGGGAGATTCCTTCTTTCCTGATATAAACTATAGCATGTAATAAAGAAACATGTCCACATCATTATTATTTATTTATTATTATTTAAGGTTTTGTAAAGCGCGCAGTAACCCGTAAGCATCCCAGCGCTAAGATCCGGACACTAAAGAGGATAATGTAAGGGAGGAGATCAGGGGAAAAGGTGGGTTTTCAGAGATTTTCTGAACCGGAGGTAATCTGGCTCCATCCTAAATTTGGGGGGGGAGGGCATTCCACAAGCGGGCCGCGTTCACCGAAAAACGCCGTCCGCCAGTGCGTGCCCTCTTCACTCTGAAAGTAGTAATAAGGTGTTTGTGGTCAGAGCGAAGGGATCTTGCGGCTTTGTAGGGCCTGATGAATTTCTTGAGGATGGGGGGACCTTTGTCCTGCAGGAGTTTATGGGACAGGCAGAGAGCCTTGAATTCGACTCGCTCTCACACTAATAATAATAATCCACATTTGTAAAGCGCACAATCACCCATAAGGGTCTCTAGGCGCTGGGGGCCGTCGGGAAGATTAAGCGAGCTATTGCCCAGAGTCACATGGTGCTGGGCTAACCTGCCGCCGGAGCCGGGGATCGAACCCTGATCCCCAGATTCCAGCGTCAGTCGCCCTGGCCGCGGCGCCACACTGGGAGCCAGTGGAGATACTTCAGAGCTGGTCTGGCCGATGATCTGGCCGGAGTGTTGGTAAGGATCCGTGCCGCGGTGTTCTGGATCCTTTGCAATTTATTGAAGGTTGCTTCGGGGGCCCCCAGATATATGGCATTGCTATAGTCCAGCCTTGAGAGGATGAGGCCATGGATGAGCAGTTTCTGGGAGGCGGGAGGGAGCAGGGGCAAGATTTTCCTGATAGAATTAAGCAGCCCGAAGCAAATCCCAGTGGTTTTTTTGGCCTGGGTCTTGAAGGACAGATCTTTTTCTAACCAGATACCCAGGCTTTTGATCTCAGCTTTGGGGACTGGAGGTTCACCCAGACAGGGGGGCCAGAAGTTGGGGGGAAGGGGGGCCAGAAGTTGGGGGGAAGGGAGGTCCCCTTTTGGCCAAGGATTAGGATATCTGTTTTTGATCCGTTGAGTTTCAGTGACGAACAATTCATCCATCCCTGGATTTCTGAAAGACAGCTATAGAGGTTAGATGGTTCCTGGTTGGGATGAGACAGAGACACCACCAATTGCGTGTCATCCGCGTAGCTGATGATTTTGACTCCGAACGGGATGACCACCTCCTCCAGTGTGGACATGTAGACATTAAACAATGTCGGGCTAAGCGACGAGCCCTGGGGCACTCCACACTGGAGGGGGGTTGCGGGGGAGCGGGAGTCGTTCTCCCAAACCTGGAAGGAGCGGTGGTCTTGAAATGATGCGAACCATGCCAGGGCAGTACCATCCACACCGATGTTTTTAAGTCGCTGGATTAAGACCCGGTGGTTAACAGTGTCAAAGGCCGCACTGAGGTCCAGGAGGATCACTGCCACTGATCCTCCTGCGTCCAGGATGATTCTGGCCTCCTCCACTGCCGCGAGCAGGGCAATGTCTGTGCCCTGACCTGGGCGGAATCCAGTTTGCGAGTTCCTGAGCAATTTGTTGGACTCGAGGAACTGCGATAGCTTTTTGTTGACTAGCTTTTCAGTAATTTTACTGATTCCAGGGAGGAGGGATTTTGGCCTATAATTGGCCAAGTCAAGGGGGTCAAGTGAAGGTTTTTTGAGGAGCGCCTTGACAACAGCCGCTTTCCAGCTGGGGGGGACTATTCCCTGGAGCAGTGATGAATTGATAAGGTCCGTGAGGGGAGGGGCAATCGTAGGGGCCACTTTTTTTAGAATACGTACGGGCACCGGGTCACTGGGGGAGCCGCTTTTGATTGTAGCTAGCGTCATTGTAACCTCTTCGATAGTTACTGGGCCAAGGGAATTTAGGTGGGGGATGACTAGGTCCTGATTGGCGTAGCTCTCATTGTTGAGACTGAGGTCGACAGGAGGTAGGGAGGTGAGAATTTTTTTAATTTTCTCATCGAAGAATTTGGCTAAATTGAGGCATTTCTCTTCCGAGGTTTGTGGGTCTGGAAGTTTCTCAAGTCGTGGCTCTGGGGCTTTGAGTAATTCCTTTAAAATGATGAAGTTTTCCCTGGCAGAACAGGAGGAGTTTTTTATCCTTTCATCATAAAAAGTGCTTTTGGCATTGCGGAGGGCGAGTTTGTAATTTTGTAAGGAGGTGCGAAAAGCAGCTTTTTTACTTATGGATTTATCCCTTCTCCATAAGCGTTCTGTTCTTTTGCACTCCTTACGTAAAAGGTTGAGATCGGGAGTGTACCAGGGGGCCGCGTTCACTCTTTTGACTCGTTTTAAACTGGTGGTTTTAGGAAGGAGATCGTCCAGTGAATGAGTAAGCCAGGTGTTGAACTGACTATCCGCAGTAACTGGGTCGGAGGCCGGGGGGGGGAAGAGCGGCCCTGAGAGTAGTATCTCCTTTCTGCTGATCACTCGTCAGCTGTAATGATATTCTATTACTTGCCTTTCACCTTGGCTGCTGGCTCTGGCAGTATGCTTTATTCCCAAAAGCTCGGATCTAACTCAATGTTATATGCGCAGACTTTTGCCCATAACTTTAAAAGGAGGTTGTGTGTCCCCCTTGAGGCACAGAAAAAGACAGACACAGCCTTGGTTTTGGTCGTCTCTGCCAGCACTGCTGCAGTTTCTCTCACCTCGAATGTTAAACACTTTAAAGTTATGGGCAAAAGTCTGCGCCCATTCCATTGAGTCAGATCCGAGCAGCTGGGCTCACTGATGCAGAATGGTAAGTGAGTTAACTAACCTGCACTGTACACAGAGTGTTCTAAACTCTAGATCCCTGAGGTACTGGTCCTGAAGAAGGCCACCTGATCCGTAGAAGCATTCCTGGCTGAAATATGTTGACCAACCACTAGGTGTTGTGGACCAAGAACTTATCCACTTCTACACCGCCATTTCTTTTAACCTTATCCCTTTCCGCGTCAAATAAATTGTTTGATACAGGAAAATAGATAATTTTATTTGTCTTCACTACTGTCGCTATCCAGACAGTCTCTTTCCTGGTGGAGAATAGTAGATCACTTGAAGAACAGAACACCCAAGTGATAGACCCAATGATGAAGCTAGCCACTAATCCACACATATATATACCGCAGACTGTGAATGTGTGGTGAGGGTCTCCGATACAATTTCCGTGAGGCTCTTTTATATTGACACAAGTGATTCATTCCCGTTTGATTGTGATAAGATAAGACATTAAAGTGCTCTGGAGTCGAACTGGACTACGTTTGTGCTGTATCAATAAAATCAAATTATCAAATAAACTGACCGTGGTGGGGAATATAACTGAGTGTGGGAGGTTATAAGTGAGTATGTGAGATTCCTGCTCCATCAATTTCAGACCTGAGTGTGTGAAACACTTTAAACACTAAAAAGGATATAGATAGTTCTTACCTGGAGCCGGGTACGTTTCTAGAGTCCTCTCTTTCTCACCAGGCCGGCTGGGATGTTCCTGGAATTCTCGGTCACTGGGTTCATTTTTGAGGCCCGGAGGAAGTCCAACGACATCATTGTCGTAGAGCTTTCTTATGTTGGTGGATGCTCCTTTAAGAGAAGAGCAGGTAATTATTCTCAGCACTTCAGCACATGACTGGACTCGCAGTGCTGCAACCGAGGCCATTGGGAACTACAGCTTAACAGGGAGGTTTCCACAGAGTTCAGCCCTTTACAAAGGCAGATAGGACTTGGGGGCACTAGAAAAATATCAGGTTCTGGGAAAAAGCTGAGCACATGACTGAATCAGTTCTGACGTTTATTCAAGACATGGCCTTTTGAGAAGCTTCCCAATATCTCACTAGACCCAATCTGTGGTAGAGAAAATGTAAACCTATTTAAAATTAAAGGCCATGAAGGACCAGTTTACTTACTTTGGGCTGACTTACCATTGGTGGGGGCAATATGGTGGGTCATAGACTTGACAGCGGGTAGACTGCAGGTGCTCGGTCCCTTGTCTGGGATGTAGAAATATCGGCAACAAAACTCCATTGCGAGATCTGTAAATAAAATTGTTTTAAAAAGGTGACTTGAGGTAAGAGATACCTTTGTGCAGCGAGTGCTGGATCAGCGTGAAGGCCCACAGTCAGCCGCTGTACCAGGCCAGCAGCGCAATACTGACCAGCAAGCAGAGACTGAAAGGCCTAGACCATGGATGGCAAATTCTGAAAATGTCTGGGGTAGCAGATGTGACATCCTGCATTCCTTGACCCTCTGATATCAAATGGCTGACATCTTGCTTCCTATAATAGCTTCTTAAATGCTGTTGCGGGGATAAGGGAAGGATACCAGTGGAAATTACAAAACAAATCACAGCTATTACATCTGTGCTTACTTTATGTTCCAGCCCTTTACTAATGACCCCTGACTCTCTGAGGGTCAATTGCAATGGCAGGGGTACCAAAGAGCAAGTCTGGTGTAAAAGATACTCCAAATGACTTGAGTTAAGGAAGTATTTATTGCAGTTGTTCAAAGGTGTTTTCACTTCCAAGGTCCTCTCCAATTGTCCTTATTTTAAAGCACAAACATACTAAACACACTCAATCTAACTTACTAAATACATAAGAATTACCTTGCAATAAATCTGAAGGAACCTTTTAAAAGAAAATATAACTGAAAGCACAGAGGATAGCATTATTGACACACTAATTCTTTCAACATTTTAAGTTTGATAATATTGAGGGCAAACCTTCCCATGGTGACACTAGTTCCACAGTTCCAAGATTCTGATAATGTTTTTTCCACTCCCTCCTGGCCACATACAACCATGTCATGCCATCACTCAATAAGATCATATTACACAATATTTTAACAAATGTTAGAAGTTCTGAAAACTTACTTTCTCTTTTCCTTACTTTTGTAACCTTGTTCACTCTAACCCATTCCCTTTCTTTCAGTTCAACTGACTTCACCCCATGTTTAACATCATAGTATCTCTGACACAGATTATGTCCTCTTGCTATTTTCCAAATCTCTTCTGGTGAGCACTTAGACAACCTAGATTTTCACATTCACTCCTAGTTATCTTTAGTAAATGGTGATATTCCCTTCATGATTCCACAAGTGGTGAGCCCAGTAACTTCAATAGATGGATTCCTGTATGCCCATATGTTACAAGCCAAAGGAAAGTCCAGGTAGCTATTTTGTAGTTTATAAGAAGATGGTTTATTAAGCTTAGTTACAGGTTATTAGGATAGTAAGTAAGAGACAGAGTGTTGTGATCTGTATTGTAACTCTGCATCCTTTCCCTTAGTTATCTGTTCCTTGCTGCTCAGCCAGTATGAATGTGATGTGTGTGGAATGTTGGAATGCTTGATGATGTAGTGGAATGCTGGAGTGCCTGGTGTGGTTGACAGAGTGTGTGGGCTGAGCAGCAATGTTGCTGCTCCTGGTGGGACTGTCTCTTACTTATTTTCTATCCTAATAACCTGTAACTAAGCTCAAGAAACGATATACTTATATTCTTCAATATGGCTACCTGGACTTTCCTTTATAGATTGTAACAATGGCGACAATATGGAGTGTATTTTACCTGAGACCATAGTGTGCAGAAGGGGGTGAGTGAGGGTGCAACACCACTGAGGTGTCTTTAATTCTCCCAGCCCTGCATAATATTACAATGGTGTACTTTTAATGTATTTGATATCTTAGGACTGTTTTGCTATTCTCCTATCCTGAGTCCTTTCAATGTGTAACTAGTTCGTTTTATTATTCATTGCATTCCGTAAGGGAAGGAGATATGTTGTGACCAGTAATGCTACTCTGCATCCTTTCCCTTAGTTATCTGTTCCTTGCTACTCACCCACTATGAATGTGATGTGTGTGGAATGTTGGAATGCTTGATGGTGTAGTGGAATGCTGGAGTGCCTTGTGTGGTTGACAGAGAAACAGCTGGAGTGTGTGGGCTGAGCAGCAGGGAGGCCCATCCTGGTCGGGCTATCTCTTACTTACTATCCGATTGACCTGTAACTAAGCTTAATAAACGATCTTCTTATAATCTACAAAATGGCTCCCTGGACTTTCCTTTGAATTGTAACACCATACTACCTTCTTCAACACGATCTTTCAAATTCAGTTTTCCATTTCTTGCCAACTGTATAGCTCCTTTTACCACCCTACTAAACCTCTCAGTGCCTCAGTTTACTACAGATTGATCAACTGATGTGTCTTCACACAGCACCCCATACCTGGGCAAAAAGTCTCCCAGACGGTTTGACTAGAATTGTGACCCATTATCCCTTATTAAACTTTTGATAAGCTCTCTTGCATAAAGACATGATCCAAATATTTCCCCTTGCATTCAGTTTACTTCACTACCGCCATTTTATAAAATAGTCTAATAAAACAGTGATATACAGCAACACACTATGATCTCCTTGCAATATATCCATGATATGTATTACCAACTTATTCCAAGGCACACTGGGACAACTCATAGGGTACAAGGGACGTCTAATGCTAATCTGAGTTCTGGTGCCACATTTCACACAGTACCACACTTTTCGTTCTACTTCTACATCTGTTCCTGGCCACCAATATCGATCTTTGACCCTTCTCTTTGTTTTTATGACTCCCATAAGCCATTCAGGACATTAATCTATAATCTTTCCCCTCAGCCTTTGTTAAGTCACTAGCAGGCCACCTCTGAACCAAAACATTGGCTTCAAATGTTAAGTCTTTGACTTCCCAATACCCTCTCACTCCCTTTGTCACATTCTTTTCATTAGTCCAGCATTCCTTTATATATATTTCCTCCCTTCGCCCAAACTGACACCAGCCTGTACTCATCTTTCCATTCCTTCCTATGAGTCAATTTAATTTCTTTAGCACACATCCAAGCATCCTAAAAATCCTCCCACTCATATCTGAGAATTTCTTTTTAAGGTAATGCATACTAAATGCATCTGCTACTTCACATTTTACCCCTGGGCCATAGTGTACACATGAGCAATATGTGGAGACACTTTAGACAATCAACTGGTGCTGAGAACTGTTGTGAGTGGTTCGTGATCACATTTTAACACCACTAGAATCCCCTAAATAAATTGACAAAATTGTGCAAAGCTCCCATATGCTTGCCTAAGTTATTCTTACTATGACTGAACTATGCTCCTGTTGGGGGCTGTTAATGAATGGGATGCAACGACCACTGGGTCGATCTGCGGATAGCAGCAAAGCAGTACAACCAACGCACTTACTGGTCCTTAATTGCAAAAGAGACAGGCACAAAAAAGGCCCTGCAAGCTATCCCAATTCCCCCTAAAGAATGGGATTTATATATAACCAACCTGTATAAATTAAATACAACCTATGAAATGTTTAGTAAAACCACAAGTAATTGCGAAGGCAACCCCTCGCCCATTAGAACTGCTTCCCCCTTCTCTACGGAAATGCACATAAGGAAGGCAAGATCAACAGGAGCCACCGGCCCAGACCAAATTCCAATCATGGTTCTTCAGGCAGACCCTAAGGGATGGAGTATGGTGCTTTCTCCCCTTTTTAATTTCATTCTCAAGACAGGGAAAATGCCAAAATCATGGAAGGGGAGCACCGTAGTACCAATACATAAAAAGGGACCGAGACACCATCCTGGCAATTATAGACAAATAGCGCTATTAGACGCCACGGGAAAGATCTTTGCTGCAGAGGTCCTGGACCAACTTAAAAAGTGGGCATTCTCACTGGGACTGATTCCGCTCTACCAAGCAGGCTTCAGGCCAAAGCACTCAGTCATAGACAACATTGCGATGCTGCAAACTATCCTTGACGAATATGTGGTAGTTAAATCCCAGCCTGTGTATGCAGCATTTATTGACTTTACAACAGCGTTCGACCGAGTGGACAGAGCGTTGCTATGGAATAAACTGAGAAAATTAGGAATCCCAGAACAGCTACTACGAATTATAATTGCCCTGCAAACAGACACCTGGTGTCAAGTTCAAATGGGGAGGGAAAAGGGCCTGACCAACCCGATCCCTACCCCAAATGGACTCAAGCAAGGATGTCTCCTTGCCCCCTTGCTGTTTTCATTATATCTCAGTGATCTGCCACAGCGTCTACAACAAGTGCGAAGCTTCCCACCAAAGGTAGCAGCTCAAAATATACATGCCCTACTATATGCAGACGATATTTTAGTACTAGACTTAACCCCTTTTGGTCTGCAAAGCGATCTGGACGCCCTGCATAAGTATACCCAGGAAAAAATTGTAATTCCTAATTTAACCAAAACAAAAGTAGTCTCTTTTTCAGGGAGGAAAAAAAGCAGCAAATACTGTTGGAGACTGGGCGACGAAAAAGTTGAAGAAGTTGAGGACTACACCTACCTGGGAAGGATCTTTACTAAGTCTCTAAAAAACAATCAACAGTTTCTAAACCTGTCCAGGAAATCCGAGGTACATGCAGGAGCTCTGCAAAGACTATACGCGGCCTCTGGAAATAGACACTTCTCCTCCCTGCTAAAAGTCTACAGTGTGAAGATACCTTCAGTTCTATCATACGCCTTGGAATATATTCCAATCAAACAGTGGTCATTTCTGGACCTAAAAGAAGGAAAAATACTAAGGAGAATGTTAAAGGTATCGCAATCTATCCCAGTACAAGCTCTCCGCCTTGAACTATCACTCACGAGCTCTTACTCTAAAGGTATCGTCAACGTGATTAGGTGGGCATACAACCTGCTACATGCGAAGGACGGGACTCTTCGCTCCCTGCTCAAAGCAGAGACCTTTGACTCCGTTCATCGAAACATGTATTATTCAAAAACATGTCTATTGCCTTTAAACTGGCGGATATTAATGCCAATCTGCTGCTAACTTGGACACCATCTCAATTGAAACTTTTTCTGAAATGCTATACCCCAAAACTTAGCTTTGAACTTGACTCCTCGCATTGCGCCAAATTAACTTTATATAAAAACATTACGGAAACAGTGGTACTCAAGAAAGCGCAGAAATATATAGATTTTAATCTCACGCATGGCGCTAGGAGATCAATTATCTTGCTTCGGCTGGGCATTTTACCCGTCCAAACTATAACAGCGAAATGGCATCCAAACGGAACCACATTATGCAGCCTATGTAATGGCGGGGAGCAAGACTTAGAGCATCTACTGTTCACTTGTCCCAATCCAAAAGTAGTAGCGGCAAGGGCAAAACATCTGTACCCCATATATGTCAGATGCCGTATTACCACCGTAAAGGAATTAATTATTACATGCAAATCTCCTCCGAATGAACTAGTATGTTATAAACTTTATACATTTTTAAAACCTTTTTTATCTTTGTATTAACATGAGAAGTTTTAAACGTTGTAGTAATTGAATCTTATCTGTATAATATTTGTGGTTCTCAGTGGAGTACCAAAGCAAATAAAAATAAAAACTTGAACTTGACCATTGCAGCCAACCATTTGGACAACTTTACTAGTTTAACTCTCTTTCTTTTCTGTAACTTGCTTAACTCTTATGTGACCTCTTCCCTCTATATTATGAGAATGTTATGTTTCTAACCTTATGAATACTAGGTTTTGCATTTTCTTTAAGAAGAATTCTATGGGACAAACCCTCCAATTTACCAGTTTTACCTGAACAACATTGGGAAAATCCTTTAGCATCTTATGATATCTTCTGACCTCTATTACTTCTAATGTGCAAGACCTATTCAAGACTATTAGGATTAAGTAAGGCTCCTCGATCCAACCACCGAAGAACAGATGGTCACTTTTGAGTGATATATAGTTATATTTCTGCACCTATGTTTTTAAATTCAAAGGATAATTTCATATCCCCCCAACACTTCTACTGCTTCCCCTGTCAAGCTCTCAGGTTTGTTGTCAGATGGCTTTAAACTCTCTCCTAGCTTCTCCACATAACTTTCTTTCCGTATTTCCTTGTCATAAGGCAAACCAGAGTCCGCCAAAGAGTTAATCTTAATTCCATTTACTCTCATTTTACAGATAGGTTTTCCTAAAGTACTCCATCAGTTCCCTAAACTTTCCCTTTTTTGCTTCATATACATTCAAACTGTTTAGGATCCTCATTGTCTGAGGAGCTACTTTGTTGTTCATCAGTCACACATTTTACTTTAGGACCATTTTGTTCTTTTTACATGCTGTCCTCTTATACAACACAGAACATCTAATATACTTTATAGCATTTGTTAGTATTTGCAAGTTGTTCTAAGCTGCCGCATCTATAACATCTGGAATGTCCTTTCTATCTCTGTTTGACTCTCTAGGAATCTCGCTCAGTTTACCTTAAGATCTATTGTTTCTAAGGTCTTTTATTACTGTGTTATGATACTGAAATTGATCATGATTTAATCTTGCTGGCAGCTTCTCTATTATCATCTTTGGTATTATCAAATACTGGTTTGACACACCTTCATGAGAATCTGCCTTACGCACAAAAGCTTTAACATCCTTTAAAGCAGAATCTCCATTTACCCACAACTTGTCTTGGATATTCGGATTGTTTTAGTGCAGAATGACCCTGGGCCTCATTTAGAGTTTGGCAGACTGGTTACATTGTCACAAACATGACGGATATCCCGTCCGGGTTACTACAAGTGCATTTTATTATACACCACTTGTACTAGGTGGACCGCGAAACTGTAAATCAGGCCCTATGCCTGTCATAAACTCATAATGTAGGCTTCCGAACCAACATATAATTGCTAACTTCTCTCCAGAAGATACATTGGCATTGACTACTTCAGTAATCCCTTGAGTGATATGGAAAATGTTTAATCTCTCAATCACAGTCCACACTGTTGTGAATAACAAGAATGTTGAGGGCAGATATACCACCATACTGGTCGCAAAAAGTAGTAGCAAATTATGCACTGACGTTTTGCAACTGGTATGTTATTTTTGCACACTGATTTATGTTATAATAGTTCAGTTCACAATGTAAGGAATCGCAGGGGGTCACAGAACCTGCTTATTTTTTTAATATTCATTCTGCAGCTTACAATTTGTGAAAGGCTGCAATTACAGGAATGGTGGTCTACAAGAAACAGCAAAGCATCCCTGGCACTGTATTTAAAAAAAGAAAAACATGTTTTTGTTTTAAATTAGCCAAATTTCTTTAAAAGACATGGGACTTCTTTAAAAAAAAAATTGATTCAGAAAAACTTCAGTCAGAGGTGACAGTGGTCCTCTACACCAGTGCCTACTCCCTCAAAGTTGTCGCTTTCATTGCCAGAGGGGAAGGGGTCCAAAACTTCCCCTTTGTGAATCAGTTAGCACCCGTACTTGGGAGTTGGTAATTGATCAATGTTTTGTGACTAGAATTATGATCACAAACCTCTCATACATATCTTACCGAACTCCAGCACCTTGAGACCCTCATGGGTGAGTAATTCCCTGATTGATTGATTGACAGATGGAAGGGACGCCCCGTATATGCTAGTTTTGCATTCAAATTCGGTATGGATTTCTAAATCCATTTTGCAAAACGAGAAAAAGAATTCAGGTCACAAAATGGGTTTTGAATATAAAAAAAATAGTGATTTATTGGGCACCAACCCTTTAATTTCAAGATGTGCAAGGTTTGTGACTGCGAAATCACTTACTACATCTGGCCAGAATCTTCTAGTGTACTCCCAACAACATTTCCTTGATCAGCTCGTCTTTGTTTCTTTGCCATTTGCACATAAACTCTTCTGTTCCCCATTAATGTAGGAGATTTTTTTTTTGTGGTGTTACTCTTCTTCAGTAAATAATAATACATACTCCTTACATTCTTGATACTTCGTGATGGCTTTAAGGTTAGTGTTGTATTCTCATTTTATGGTATATTCCTTTAACTAGCATGGTTATGGTCGCATGCCAGTGCATGCGACATGTTTTCATTCAATAGTGTTCTGTATTCCACATGCTGGTGGAACCATAATGTTGTTGGATGAAGAGTCAGTTACAGCTGGACTCTGACACATGAAGATGGATTACCATGCTGCTAATAAATATACATCACAATTTATTTACTGAAGTTTCCTGATTATTCAACAAAATATGGCGACGAGGGAAATCACCACTAAGCAGCATGGATTTGAGTGGTATTGAACCCACTATTTTATTTATTTCCATCTTTCTGAAATTTTGGTATGTATTTCTCAAACTTATTTTTCAATGTACTGTGATTGTACCTGCGGCTGAAACGAGTATTTCTGTGCTATGATCGCACCTGCGGCTGAATTTATTCTTCTTATCAATTTTGAAAGACTGCGCCTTCATCTCTTCTAGCGTTTGTACTGTCACATTTAAATGTTAATTTTTTATTCTCCGTAAATTTCCTTCTATAATCAATGCACGACACTCGTCCAACGTTAAATCAAAGTTTTATCGATGTTTACCTTTTAATCCACGTTGTGACACACGAGGAATCTTGAATATAAACACTCCTCCGATTTCTCACTGAATGGCCCGAGCGCATGCGCATGACTCTGGATGCCGCATAACGTTCACCACGCTCTCACGTCACACGCATTGCAGCCATTTTCTTATTAATTTGGTTTCCTTGGTAAAGCGACTCATTTTCTTCAATGATTTAGAAGATCTTCATACCTCGTTTTTCGACACAGTTTAGTACAACGCATAGAAGTAAGTTAATTTTTTCATTCTATATTATTTTCTGAAAATTTTAAAATTATAATTTCAAGACTGTTTACCTCACAGAAATACGGCGCATATTGTGTATGACTGGCCCGTGAGTCAATTCGAGTCAGAGAATACGTTTATGTCAACTATCAAAAGCATTGAAAGGAAGCATATAATTAATTACTAATCTACCACCAGATCTAAAGTAAACAAAGCAAAAACAATAAATTAAATATAACAGAACTACAAGCACAGAACAACAAAAATGAATACCAAATCACTGCCATCAAAAAATTTAATAATATAACCTTCGATTTATTTACTGAACAACATGCAATTCGATCCTCCTGCTAAATTTTAACAACTCAAAGGAGATCCACCCATGCCGTGGACAAGGTGGAAAGAGGAATTCATGACTTATATGAAGGCTATTGATGGTGAAAGAATGGGTTCTGAGAGAAAAAAGAGTATTCTTTTACATTGCCTTGGTTCGGAAGGACAAGTTATTTTTAGATCTTTACCACAAATAATCTCTCAGAGTGATGGTGGCGGAGATTCCATGAATGTCTATACTGAAGCATTAGCAAGACTTGAGAAAAGATTTAAACCCAATGTCAGCATTGCTTTGAATCGTTTTAAATTTTACACTCGAAAACAGAAAGAAGATAAAACTTTTGATGACTTTTTAACTTCTTTAAGATCTTTAAGTCTACATTGCAATTTTGGTATGATGACAGATGAAATGATAGGAGACCAGATCATCGTTCATGTCAAATGCAAAAAGATACAAGACAAACTTTGGGTTATGGGTGATCCCAATCTTACAGAGATGATTGCAATAGCAAAAGCACAAGAACAATCTGACTTATGGATGAAAACTATTAGGAATGTTACGGAAAGGAAAGTCTCTGAAGAAGAAGTTTGTGTTATTAAATATAGACAAGATAACAGATTTGTCGCTAATCAACCTCCAACAAAATTTATACCTTTCAGACCTAAAACAAATTTTACACAAAAACCTAATGAATTTAGTAATATGCAAGGAATGTGTTTTAGATGTGTAAACAAATATCATTACGCTTCTTTTCCAGGTTGTCCAGCACTCAAAAAAGAATGCAATTTTTGTAAAAGAATTGGTCATTTTGGAAACATGTGTAGAGACAAACGTTTTCAAATTCATAATAAGGGTTCTGTTTCTTCTATAGCAGAAGCAAATGTAGATGTCATCAATAATATTGAGTCACAATTGAATGGTTTTGTAGTATCTATCATTGATGACCAAACTTTGTTACACCTTAAACCACCTGATTGCATTTTCAAAATTTGTGAAAATGAGTTGTCTCTTATGGTGGATTCAGATTCACCATGGACTATTATAACACATGAATATTTCAACAAAACTGTAGCCAAGTCTGTAATGTTGAATGAAATGAAAGAATCTGATATTTGTGCAAAGAATTTTTCTGGTACAAGAATTGATATTCTTGGTTTCTTTCAAGTAATGATTCAATTTAGAAATAGGAAGGCTGACATAAAGTTATACATTTCTCTCAAAGGTGTTAATGTTTTAGGATGGCTGGATCAATGGAAATTAGGAATCCTGATAAATCCACGTGCTAAAGATCCCATTTCACTTTGTGATGAAAGTCTTATGGGTACTGTTTCTGCAATTGAACCATCTTATGATAAAACTACCAATGTTGAGAAAGGTTGTAATCTTATAAAATCTTTTAGTTCTGTGTTTTGTGATAAATTAGGAAAGCTCAAACATTTTTCACATAATATTGTTCTCAAAAGGAACCATACACCAGTTGTACAAAAACTTAGAGGTGTACCCATCAACATCAGGGAAGAACTTAAAGGCATGTTAAAGGATTTACTCGATGAGGGTATCATTGAACCAATAGAATCATCAGAATGGGTTTCTCCCATAGTTTTGGTAAGAAAACCGGATCAAAAATTAAGATTGTGTGTGGATTTAAGGGCACTAAATGCCAATATTGTAATTGACTGTCATCCTTTGCCTAATATTAATGAGCTTGTGTCAATGTTAGAAGGGGCAAAAATCTTTTCAACTTTAGATTTAAGATCAGCTTATCACCAGATTACGTTAACAGAAACTTCTAGGAAACTCACAGCATTCATAACACCTCAAGGTTTATTCCAATACGTACGTATGCCGTTTGGTCTTGCATCAGCAGCATCTGTTTTTCAAAGGACAATGTTCCATATTTTCAGAGATTTGGATATGTTCGTCAAATGCTTTCAGGATGACATTTTAGTTTTTTCAAAAAATGTGAATGAACATGAGACACATTTACAAGAGGTATGCAGAAGACTAGAGTCAAATGGGCTAACACTTAAGGCACATAAATGTAAGTTATTTCAGGAGTCAGTGGAGTATTTAGGACACACATTATCGGGGGATGGTGTTGTTCCAAAGAAATCAAATGTAGATGCAATTATCAAAGCGCCTGCTCCAACAAATAAAGATCAGTTATTGTCATTTGCTGGAATGTGCGAATATTACAGCAAATTTGTAGTAAACTTTGCAACTAAGATGGAACCCTTAAGAAAACTGTTAAGGCAAGGAGAAGAGTTCAAGTGGTCTGTGACACAACAACAGGCTTTTGAAACAATCAAAAATGATATTATATGTTCTCCTACTCTTAAACCTTTCCGTATAAACAAGGAATGTATAATTACAGTGGACGCGAGTCTATATGGATTAGGTAGTGTTTTATCACAGAAAGAAGGTGATAATGAATGGATTGTAGCATTTGCATCTAGAACACTCAATGAGTGTGAAAGAAAGTATGTGGTGATGGAAAGGGAACTTCTTGCTTGTGTCTGGGCAATTGAGCGTTTTAGGCTGTATGTTTGGGGTTCAAAGTTTACTCTTAGGACAGACCACAAACCATTGGTCAACATTTTATCAGTTGGTGGTGGATGGAATTCAACAGCCAGGATAGCCAGACTTTCCTCAAGGTTACAGGAATATAATTTTGTCACTTGTTATGTCCCTGGAAAAAAGAACGTTATGGCTGACTGTTTATCACGTCTACCGTGTGAACAGGATGTAGTGGGTATTTTACATGAAAGGGATTTTGTGGTTACTGTTCAGGATGTTTTACAAGATACTTTTCAAGATATATCGGAATCATTGTGGTTGGAGTGTGTACAGAAGGATGATAAATGGGAAGAACTCAAAGGTTATATCACTGAGGGATGGCCAAGTAAGGATAAAATTAGAGCAGAGCTGTTACCTTTCTATAATGTACAAGAAGAATTGGAGTTGGAATCTGGTTTTATTTTTAAGTCTGGTAAGTGTGTTCCTCCAGAAGGAATGCAGGATGTCATACTTAAGGTGGCACATAAAACTCATCCTGGCATTTCTTCTATGAAAAGGTTGGCTAGGTCATATTTTTGGTGGCCTGGAGTTGACAGATTTATTGATAGAATTGTCAGAGAATGTCAAGATTGTGCATCCAGTGATAGAATGTTGAGGACTATTACTCCACCTCTCAAAATGGTAAAGTGGCCATTTGAACCGTGGGAGAAGGTTGCATTTGATATTTCTGGGCCTTTTCACATGTTGCCAGATTCTTCAAAGTATGCTCTGGTTATGATAGATTATCACTCCAAGTGGCCGGAAGTTAAGTTTGTGCCCAAAGCTTCCACAGAAGCTGTAATAGGATTTTTCAAGGAAATTTTTACTAGAGAAGGTTGCCCTTCAATAATGGTCTCTGATAATGGAGTGCAGTTGACTTCTGTGGAAATGTCTGCATTTCTTAAAGATTGCAATGTTGTTCACAGGTTAACATCTTTATACGAACCACACGAGAATGGGCAAGTAGAGAGATTTAATCGGGTGTTGAAGAATTTTATTGTAGAGTCCGTCAAATGTGGAAAAAATTGGGTAAGTGCTTTAAGAGAGAGGTTATGGACTTATCGCATTACGCCTCACTCTACCACAGAGGTGAGTCCTTTTAAACTATTCAAGGGTCGCAACCCAGCCTCCAGTGTTTTACCATGGTGGTTAAAAGAGAAGTATAGTAAAGTTTCTATGCATGATAAAGAAAATATTTTTGATGGTGCTAACCGTGTAGAAAATAAACAATTGAAAACGAAATTATGGTATGACATGAAATGGAATACTAAAAGACAAATTTTTCAGAAGGGTGAATGGGTTAGAGTTCTTAAACCTGGTTTTTTGACCAAAGGATCCAGTAAGTTTAGTGATCCAATTGAAATAAAAAAAGTGTTTACCAACAGTGTCATGACTCAAGATGGTAGAATTTGGAATATGAGAAGGTTGGCCAAATGTTCTAAACCTCATAAAGTTTACAGTAATATATCTGACAAAAATCTCCTTGTTGACACAAAAGATTCTATAGCTCATAGAGTCAAGGATGCAAAACGTGTTGTCATTTTACCTAAAAGATTTTCTGACTAAATGTAAAATCATTCTTTGCTTTTTTTCCTAACACTGTACATATTTCTTTTGTTGTCTTTTTATTTTATTTGTTTTTGAAAAGGGAAGATGTTGTATTATCATTTTATGGTATATTCCTTTAACTAGCATGGTTATGGTCGCATGCCACTGCATGCGACATGTTTTCATTCAATAGTGTTCTGTATTCCACATGCTGGTGGAACCGTAATGTTGTTGGATGAAGAGTCAGTTACAGCTGGACTCTGACACATGAAGATGGATTACCATGATGCTAATAAATATGCATCACAATTTATTTACTGAAGTTTCCTGATTATTCAACAGTTAGCTACACATTTTGGGAGGTGGACGTTCCAGAGACAGTGTCATTAATTCTCTACAACACTAAAACTACCTTGGATAGTTTTCCACCCAAGCCTTGTACAAACCTTGTCACATCAGTAAATCCTGGGACAAATGTAACAGCGTAATGTGAAATGTCATCGGCTTCTACGATATTAATGTTGGCGGTTTCTTGAATAAAGTATTTGTTTCTTTCTTTTTAAATACAACACTTCAATGTCTGTTAACATGCATGACAAATGATAGAGATTCCTTTGATCTCACACCTTCCTAAAGTTATCCGTGACAGAATCTGGTATGGCGGTGTCACGCTTCTGATGAACAAACCAGCTGAAATCCCGTGCCATCCCTCAATGCCTAAGTGCATGTGTAAGATGATTTACACACCAGCTGTAGGAATTAAGAGAAAACAGGGAAAAGGAGTGAGAGAACACTCTACTTGCTCTCACTGTGAGATTGATTATGTCACAGGTGAGGGAAGGTACAGAACAACCTCAGTAGTTGAGGAATACAAGCTCACTTAACTAGCTGTTGAAGAAACAGAGGACCTCCGATAACTATGTAGGTACTAGCCAGAGTGAGCTCAGAGGGCTAAGGGTCAGACTACGACTTTGGCGGTATGGGAGGGGGTCCACCATGCCACCGCCCTACTCCCACACCACCAAAGCTGTGTGAGAACCGCCTGCCAGATTATGGGTTTTCTTGTATCTGGCGGGCCTTTCTTCGGTGGACCCATGGCGGTGCCTCTGAAAATGGGCACCCCAGTGGGAGCGCCAAAGGCAGTTCTAGCACACCATGGACTGTGAAGTCCATTCCGTGCTGGAACTGGAGGGTGCATGCACACAGGGGGGCACAATAAGTGCCCCCCTGCATGCACCAACATGCATGGAAGAAGGGGGGCCCTATAGGACCATTGCTTCAAGACTGCTAGCAGCTTCATGGAGTATGAACCTCCATGAGACCGATGGCGTTCATGAAACTCTTAATATTCAAGAATATTGTAAGCCCCTGACCGCCGCACCACTGCCAGGAAACGCGGTTCCCTGGCAGTTGTGGCAGTCCAACCGCCAAAGTTGTAATAGGGTAGTCGGACCGCCAGTGCGGTGGTGGCCAGACCGCCACCATCGCACCACTGTGAGTTTGGCGGTCCATTGACCGCCAAACTTATAATCAGGCCCTTAGAAGAAATGCAAGCATGCCTGTTTCGGCAGCAGGAGTTACTACGTTGAGCTCTCAAAAAGACTGGGCTACCAGATGAGGACCCCAGGAAGCCATCAATCAGGCACATCAGGAATAGAACAGGAAAGGGAAAGATAGCTAGTTGATGGTATCAAGCACAACACAGCATAAAATAGGGAAATGTAGACTAGAGGGGAACTTAACGCATCAAGACGGATTAAAAAACCAAACATGAGGGACGAATAATGAGTGCCAACTGGCACAAAGCAAAGAGCCACAACACAGCACCCCCGCTGTGCACGTTGCCAAATTGTAAAAGATGCTCTGAATCACTAGGGTTAAATCAGTATTTATTGCAGCCCTGGTAATAGATGCTTCCACATACAAGGTACCACTCCAACTGCCCATACTGCAAAGCGCAACAGGCCACACCTGAATTTGGAATTAAAGCCCAGAACATAGACTATTACATGTGCATTCCCAACAACAATGAATATAAAGTAAAGCCCATGATACTAACACTATACCAGGGTAGCAGGTGAATGGCTGAAGCCATGGCCTACCAATACACAAACATACATACATAGTGTATGCACAAACACAGAATCTAATTCACATTTAGACACAAATCTGTACAGATGCCCTCAGAACTGCCCCTACATGTAAATGCATCTACAGAGGCACACACTCACTCTCAACCTTCCATATGCACATATGCAAACATAAACCAGTCATTCTAGTGGTGAAGGTTACTAGCTTTTGAAGAAGTCTATATATGCTTGTACTTGTACCAGTTTGCACATATCAGTGAAAGTCCTATTCTTTTCAAGTACCCATTCACAATAGACAGACGTCAAATGAACGTGCCAGTACAATCTATGGTCACGTATAGGCGCGTGAGCATCTCATTGTGGACCCAGTGTGCCCATGCAGGCTGCTCATGGGGATTTTAGCTGCTTTTGTGGCTGAAGAGTGCACGAGTTGGCTGCTCCATGAATGAGAGCGAGGGAGGGGACAGTCAGCTGCTTCAGGAACACTTCCAGAGACAACCCCAGGGTGTAGAACCTTTCCAGGAGAGAATGAACCCCTAAGGGCAGGACCCTACAGGGAGAGAAAAAACCTCTGAAGGTAAAACCTGACAGGAAGGGAACAAACCCCTAATGGTAAGACCTGTCAGGAAGAGAATAAACTACTGAGGGTAGAACCTGACAGGGAGAGAATAAACCCCAAGGGTAGGAGTTGTCAGGGAGTGAATACACCCTGACGGTAGGAGCTGTCAAGGAGTAAATAAACCCCTGAGGGCAGGACCTGTCAAGGGGAGAACAAACCCTGAGGGCAGGCCCTGGCCGAGAGAAAATACCCTCTGAGGGTAGGATCTGACAGGAAGATAATAAATAAGTGAGAGCAGGAACTGTCAAGGAGACACCAAACCCCTGAGAGTAGAACCAGTCAAAGAGAAATCAACCCCCTAAGGGTAGAACCTGACAGGGAGAGTATAAACCCCTATAGGCAGGACGTAATAGGAAGAGAATATCTCCTAAAAATGGAACCTGTCAGTAAGAGAATGACCCCCTAAAATAGGGAATACCAGGGAGAGAATACATGCATAAAAGTAGAACCTGGCCGAGTGAGATTAAAGTCAGAACCTCTCTTAGCAGCAGTCCAGGGAGGATGTGAGTTGCTGCCAATGATGGAGTTGGCAGCATGCTATCAGAGCTCTGTCACCAGATGCCCGGTCCCCATCTGCAGTATCCAAAGTCTAGCTGGCCAAGAACGAGAAGCGTGTGGCAGCGACATGGATAGACTATGCAGGTGAGGGGTAAATCAGGATGCTGGACTGTGGAGTCAGGGAACATTGTGAAGAGTGTTTATTACCAAGATGGCGGACACAACTACTGGAGGATAGTTTATTGAGCAGGCAGTGTTGTGCCAGCGGGCACCCAAGAGCAGGATCCTCGGTACTACGGGACCTACCATCATCATGCACCATATGGCATGAAGCACTTGATGCCCAGGGTGTCAGGTGCACCTGCCCAAAGTCTACACAGGGGTACTCATCAGTGGTCCAATTGCATGCATTGCTGCCTGCATCATAAGTGAAGAGCGAATTGGCCATGGAGTGGTGTGAGCGCTGTCGGTAGGGAGCTTCGCTGGGTCTCTAGAACCTGATTGTTTGCTCCCCTGCCTTTGGGGCCGGATATGCTACTGCTGGACCCCGAAAGAGGCCCCCATGGATGGGAAGGGTGGGGAGGGCTCCAGTGGTCTGAGTTAGCGGTTGAGCCCGGCAGGGCAGGAGTACGGTCCACTGAGAGTTAGTGAGTCACTCTGCATGGAAGATGGGGAAGCTGAAACAGCTGAAGGAGCATATATTATTAAACAGACACACCACCACTGGCTTTGACAGCCCTGGGAGATGAGCCTCATACACTTAACACAGACAGAAAGTGCCAGGTATGAGAGCCAGGCCAAACTGGGCTTGCGAAATTGGCCATTGCACAGGCGACCATTCAGGGAGCCGGCCGGCTCCGACCCACCCCTTTGGTCTCTGGAGATGAGGATGTAGGTCACAGATGGGTGGCTGGAATCTCTCCAGGGTTTGTTATCACATCCTCATCTCTAGTGGTGAACCTGGATGAAGTACGATGCATGAGGAGCAGCTGTGTCCACGGGTAGATCCCGCCCAGTGAATAAGCGGCATCGCCCACTGTTCTAAAGATCTGAGATATAAAATGTCAAGGTTATTTCACAAGGCTTTCAGTCATGGGGGGGGGACGTCTGGTGCAGGGGCTCACAACGTGGAACTGCCTTCCAGCTATACCTCCGCATTCATGGGCTGGAGCGACTGAAGCTATTCAGGGTTGGCTTGTTAAGGGTCAGGATGTTGTGTTTAATAGCCATGGATAGGAGGGTTGGTAAGGCGTTGAGAAAGGGTCACAGTACGTTCCACAATTTCAGGCAAACAGTCTACATCAGCAGTGGACTTGGCTTGGGTATGATGGTCAGAGGGCATATGTAATGTGGAGGCGGGACACGTTTCTTGGCACAGGACACATGAGTCAGATGGTGCATAACGCAAGACTATCTCTGAACAGGCCCATTCTTTTTGACAATGGAGTGGGCTTGCAATCCTTAGCTCTAGAAGATGTGTCATACTGAAGCGCAATCTGTCATACTGAGGCGCAATCTTTCAAACTGAGGCGCAATCTGTCATACTGAGGCGCAATCAGGGCAGTGCTTAGTTAAAAAAATATTAAGTGCCAGGGCCCAAAGTATTTGCCCTTTAAAGCATTCCATGTGACATAAAACTACAGGCCTACACCGGCACAAATTAAGCACTGGACGAGGCGATAAGGAAGACGTTAAATGGTTATGATATATATGTATATATATATATATATATATGTTCAAAACACTCACCTGAGTTGCATTGCACATTTAATAAAGGGATGAACACTTGGAGCCAGCGTGTTGGTGTTTCATTGTGTAGCAGCATACCTTTGAAGAAGGGAGTAATCCTGAAACGCGTCGGTCGCTGCAGACGCTGTGTGTGCCTTTCCTTTCCCTGACCCGCCACCAGTGAGTGCACCCCGCCTTTGAGGGCAATTGTGGTTTTGAGAATATATATACACTCTGCGCCAGTCCTGCCCAGCAATTGACTTCACCTGGACAGAATTCATCATGTCCATCCCCGTGCAGCATCTATCCCGGTGAGGTGGTTTCTGTGAGTTGTAGTGTACATCACACTGCTTCGAATGTGCAGTCATGTGACAAGGGTGTGCTGGTGCTCTCACCAATAGGAGAGCACAGGACTATTTTAAAAGCGCAGGTGGAGCAGTATCCTAATCTCTACAGTGGCATCCGAAGAAGGCTTTGTAAGCCGAAATGCATCATGCCTTAAGCTGTGTTATTAAAACGTTTCCACACTTACTCCCCGTGTGGCCTCCTCCTTTTCTTGACTGGAGGGGTTTTTTCGTGTGTTTCCACGCTGTCCAGTGGCGTGTCAGGAGGTCCCGTCCTGCCAAGAGGCTGAAGTATTGCTGGAGTCTGCTGTTGCAGTTTGGTTGTTTCCCGAGGAATCGGATTACTTCAGCCCGCTTCAAGGAGTGAGAAATTAAAGGGCTGCTGTGCACTACAGTTCGTGACTTCACGTGGGGCAGGTTACATTGTTCTCCTGCTCATGGCCTGTTTGATTCCTATTTCACGAGGCTGGGACGTTTATGGGGAGATAAGGAGGCGTTTTTGGGACACTATGTCATCTAGGATTATTTCATCTCGGACACTCTGCGCCAGTCCTGCCCAGCAATTTACTTCACCTGGACAGAATTCATCATGTCCATCCCCGTGCAGCATCTATCCCGGTGAGGTGGTTTCTGGGAGTTGTAGTGTACATCACACTGCTTCGAATGTGCAGTCATGTGACAGGGGTGTGCTGGTGCTCTCACCAATAGGAGAGCACAGGACTATTTTAAAAGCGCAGGTGGAGCAGTATCCTAATCTCTACAGTGGCATCCGAAGAAGGCTTTGTAAGCCGAAATGCATCATGCCTTAAGCTGTGTTATTAAAACGTTTCCACACTTACTCCCCGTGTGGCCTCCTCCTTTTCTTGACTGGAGGAGTTTTTTCATATATATATATATATATATATATATATATATATATATATATATATTACCTACTGGCAGTCGCCAGTAGGTAGTTATAGTTAGGATCGTTTTCCATAGGAAATACGCAACATTCTATTGGGAATAACTTTGGCGCCGAATGAGGGATCTGCCTGTAATTTTCCTTAACTTTGCCTCGCTGCGCTCCGCTCCTTCCCTGAAAGTTTCGGGGGGATCCGTCAAGCGGGGGCCGAGGTAAAAGGGGGGTCCCAAAACGTGTTTTCCCCATGTTAATTTCCATAGGGCGGTTGGACTCACTTTTAGCCCGAACGGCTGAATGGATTTCCACCAAACTTGGCAAAATTGTAGGGACTGGTACCCCAATGTGCCTTTGCTATGTCTCAAGATATATGCTGCAGTGGTTTTTACGAAAATTAACTTTGAAAAAATATATATTGGGCTACATTGGGCTATATATATGTTAGAGCCCAAATGTAGCCCAATGTAGCCCAAAGATGGCCACCAGAGACAAAAAAAAAACAAATGTAGCCCAAATATCAGCCAGATGTAGCCCAACTATAGCCCAATGACAGAATGTCCCAGAGTGTTCTAAAGAACAACTAGAGCGCTAACAGTCTTACTTATGACAAAAGTATGGCACACCTGAAGTCATCTTGATTGGAATAAAGTGTTAACACTTAAAACATTTAATTTGCAAAGGAACAAAATGAGGGGGTTCATTTTGCCATAGAAATTATGATTAGTGCTGAAGACAGAAACATTAGGGCACATTTTGAGTGACTTCTCAAATCCTCTTATATTTCATTAAAAAAATTCTGATATGCAGTCTCCCAAGATGGCCACCAGAGACAAAAGAGCCCAAATGTAGCCCAAATATCAGCCAGATGTAGCCCAACTATAGCCCAATGACATATATTAGCGAGTAATGTTTAAATATTTAAATATCTGTATCTGTGTCTCACTTTGTGTATAAGTGGCTGCATGGGTTGGTGAGTAGCTACATGAGTGTGTATATGGGTTATTAGTTGTTTTTTTGAGTATCAGTGTCTGTATGGTTCGGTGGGGGATATTACTTAGAGCACAGATGCATGAATGAGTGACTCACTATTTGTATGTATTTTGAAGACAGCATGTGTGCAAGACTGTATGGGTGGATGATTGTGTGTATGGGTGGGTTAGTGAGTATGTGTTTTTATAATTGATTGCTTAAGAGAGTAAATATGTTTCCGTTTCTGTAGAAGTATGTGTAGTGGTGTGTATATAGCAGTATAATCAAGTAAATGTTTTTTTGATAGTTTATTTGCATGTGTGAATTTGTGTGTGAGTAACTATATGGATGAGTATTAGTGTGTAACAGGATGTATAGGTGTATGAGTACATATGATGAGTAAGTACATGCATGAGTGACTATATAGAACTGTTGGTGAATGAGTGGATGTGTATGTAGATGTTGGAATTACCTAATAAGTTGTTGTAATTGGTATTGGTTTCTCCTTTTTTAAGAAAATGTTAGTTTCTATTTTTGAATGTGTGTGTCAAAGGTTATTTTATGCTGATAGGAGGTCTGCCACTTTGTCACAAGGATGTTGTCATCAGTGATGTCATTTGAGATGTCATCAGTGATGTCATGAGTGATGTCACTGACCATGTCATGAGTGATGTAATATGTGACGTCATCAGCAGTGCATTGCACGCGCAAGTTATAGTGAGTCCAACTAACTTTAACGTGGGAATTTCAATGGTTTTATGCAAGTAAAATTTCTACCTAACTATAACTGGTGTGAAACCTATGGTTTTTTCAGTGAATATATATATATATATATATATATATATTCCGGAATGGCTCCAAGATTCGCAAGACCCCTGGCGCTTCTGTCTTCGGTGCGGTACTTTTCAGCCGAGCCCAGCCTTCAATTATTCCGCACACCCCTTCACAAGGAAGGATTAAGTACGCACTCACAAGGTTACAATTTTCCCAGATTTTTAGTTTATTTTCACGATTTCCAGCATCTCAGCACAGAAACCGACGCGTTTCGCTGCACACACGCAGCTTGCTCACGGTTAATCATTAACCGTGAGCAAGCTGCGTGTGTGCAGTGAAACACGTCGGTTTTCTGTGCTGAGATGCTGGAAATCGTGAAAATAAACAAAAAATCTGGGAAAATTGTAACCTTGTGAGTGCGTACTTAATCCTTCCTTGTGAAGGGGTGTGCGGAATATATATATATATATATATATATATATATATATATATATATATATATATATATATATATTACCTACTGGCGGTCGCCAGTAGGTAGTTATAGTTAGGACCTAGTTTCCATAGGAAATTCGCAACATTCTATTGGGAATAACTTTGGCATCGTGGATGAATCTTTGTGAATTTCTCAAAGAAGATGGCCCGTTACGCTCCGCTCCTTCCCTGAAAGTGTCGGGGGGATTCGTGAAGCGGGGGCCGAGAAAAACAGGGGGTCCTAAAATGTGTTTTCCCCATGTTAATTTCCATAGGACGATTAGACATTGCTACAGCCCGAACCACTGAACGGAATTACACCAAACTTGGCGAAATGGTAGGGACTGGTACGCAGTAGGGCCTTATCCATATTTAGTTAAAATCGCTCCAGTGGTTTTTATGAAAATTAACTTTAAAAAATGTATATATTTTTATGCGCGCTTCGAGCGCTTTGGGTACGCGTACCGGTAAGCGCACCTGGCGCGCCACAGAAGTGCGCGAGCGGAAAGCTGATTGTCTCTCGGGTGTTTGTAACCATTCCAAATGGTCCGAAGAGTCCGCCATCTTGTGTCTCGGAAGATCCGAGGCACAAGAGGTGAAAAATAAAAGGGGAAAACATTAAAAGGGGGCAGGGTAGAGACCCCCTGACCTCCTAGGTTTTCTAAGGGGGGCCTAGAAGGACCACGAAGAGCAAAAAAAAATATATATATTTTTTTAATTTCGCAGAGTACGCTCAGGGCGCGTTTACATGTACGCTTACATGTACGCATACCCTGAGCGTACCACGGGGAAAAACAATAGAGTAAAATAAGAATTTAGAGTGCTTAGAGGTAGGGTAGCTCTAAAAAGAGCTGTTGTGTTATGTGAGTGATTTAAGTACCTACAAGTAGGTACCGATGCAGAGTCTAAAATTCAAAAGGAAGACTCTATTCCCCTCATCTGTAAAATGTACACAATCTCTCCTATAGATGCCTTGCAAGTTGTAACGCAAGTTGTTGTGGTATATAGAATCCATGCCATAGTCTCTGAGGAAAGCAGAAACAGACTTATTCACATGTTTCCTTGCTTTCTCAATCTGTGGACAATATTGGTTGGACCAGTTCCATTTTTGCCTTTGGCATATATTAGAATATACAAAGGCAGTTTGAGGAAAAAGTTACATCAATTTCACAAAGGTGTCCTTTAAAGGCATTTCCAGACCTACCCCAGTCAATGTGCCTAGGTCATTTCTACCACAGTGTACAATTATGAGGTCAGGGTGTGGGAGATACAAAAAGGATTTTACCAATGGTATCAATTGGTGACATCTCAATCTTCTCTGGCCACATAATATCCACATTTGGTAAATCAAGGTTGGGAATACCTCTGTTTGCTGCATACCTTTCATTCCAGTGAACATAGCTGTGTCCCACAATCCACACTTTAGGCATCTTGAAGGGAGATTTTGTTGTACTCAGATGGGCTCTGGAAATTAAATGGCAGTTTGAAAAGTAGGAGTTTTTTTAAAAAAGTAGATGAGATTCAGTGCACTTGAAGATCAAGAAATGATTGGTGGTTTCTGAAAATTCAACGCTGAAAATTAGGGTGCATGCTTCTGTTTTTTGAAAGAAGTAATTCTAATGGTTGAGAAAAAGTCATTGAAAGAAACATTGCACAGGATAAGCTGGTATATTGAGAAGTCAAACACCATTGCTGGGTTCATTTGCAACATAGTATGATGATCTTTTTACCTGTTTGCTCAGTTAGGTGATGTGTGGAGTGTTACCATGGTAACAGGCAGAAAGAGCAGTAGGGGGATGGGTGAATATTATGTGAGTTTCAAAGTGTTGAAATGTAGAACCAATTAAAATGTTAGTTTGGTTTTGAATTTGTGTGGGAAGAAATTTGATTGGTTATGCACATGAATATGGGTCTGAAATGAGAGGGAATCTGTGCCATTATTCTGAGGCTGCAGTGACAGAAGCATTATTCGGAGATTCTGCTTAAGAAAATCTGGTGTGTGTGACTGACACTGTTCTAAATCTTCAAACGCATTTTTAAAGGTGAGTAATGATTCATTTATTATAGATAGAGAGCTGTATGCACTATGGGGAAGATTAACAAGCATATTGCGCTTCTTTATTCTTGCATTGTGTCTCATGTTTTTTTGTAAGGCTGGTAAAAAATTAATGGTACATATTGGAAATGTATTTTGGAAATGAGTCAGGTTTCTGCACTGTAATGTAGTGCTTATTTATATGGGCTGTGCTCTGTCTTTTAAATGATTTATTGTGGTACATGTTTTTAGGTAAAATGATTGTTTTTAAAATTTTTAACTAGGATCGCACTGAGTGTCTGTGTAAATTAAAGAATTATATTTGGACATTGTTTATACTGTCTCCTCACAATTTGCATCTGTTTGCTTATAGGGTACTGTTTCTTTTTGTATTGTGTCTCATGTTTGTATGTAATGCTGGCAAAAAACGAATAGTGCATATTGGAAATGTATTTTGGAAATTAGTCAGGTTTCTGCATTGTAAAGTAGTGCTCATTTATATGGACTGTGCTCTGTGTCTTAAATGATTTACTATGCTAAATGTTTTTTGGTAAAATGTATGGCTTTAACATTTTTGACTAGGATCACACTGAGTGTCTGTGTAAATTAAAGAATTATATTTGCACCTTTTTCTATAATGTCACCTGTGTCTCCTCACAGTTTGCATCTGTTTGCTTATAGGGGACTCTTTTTTTTAGATTGTTTCTCATGCTTTCATTCAATGCTTGTATAGAGATAGTGCTGTAAATTGGAAATGTATTTTCTGACTGCACAAGCCCTCTCCCTCTGCCTGTACCATTTCACCCTCTGCTGTGTCACCCTCTTCTTGCATCATTTCTCCTTCTGCCTGTGCCATCTCACTCTTTGTCTGTGCCATCTCAGTCTCTGTCTCCGTCATCTCTCCCACTGCCTGCGTCATGTTATCCTGTGCTGGCGCCATCTCTCCCTCTGCCTGCGCCATATGCCGTGTGCCTGCATTATTTATCCCCTCTGTCTGCACCATGTCTCTTTTGCCTGCGCCATCTCTCTCTTTGCATGTGTCATCTCACTTTCTGCCTGCACCATCTCTCTCTTTGCGTGTGTCATCTCACTCTCTGCCTGCTGCTCAAAGAGAGAGATGGTGCAGGCAGAGAGCGAGATGACACACGCAAAGAGAGAGATGGCGCAGGTGGAGGGAGACATGATGCAGGCAGAGGGTGAGATGGCGTAGGCAGAGAGTGAGATGACACACTCAAAGAGAGAGATGGTGCAGGCAGAGAGTGAGATGACACACGCAAAGAGAGCGATGGCGCAGGTGGAGGGAGACATGATGCAGGCAGAGGGGAGATGACACACGCAAAGAGAGGATGACGCTGGTTCGAGAGAGACATGATGCAGGCAGAGAGTGAGATGACACACAAAGAGAGAGATGACACACGCAAAGAGAGATATGGTGCAGGCAGACAGTGAGATGACACAAGCAAAGAGAGAGATGACGCAGGTGGAGAGTCAGATGATAGACACAAAGAGAGAGATGGTACAGGCAGAGAGTGAGATGACACACACAAAGAGAGAGATGACACAGGTGGTGAGAGACATGATGCAGGCAGAGGGTGAGATGGCGCAGGCAGAGAGTGAGATGACACAAGCAAAGAGAGAGATGACGCTGGTGGAGAGAGACATGAGAGTGAGATGATATACACAAAGAGAGAGATGGTACAGGCAGAGAGTAAGATGACACACGCAAAGACAGACATGATGCAGGCAGAGAGTGAGATGTCACACGCAAAGAGAGAGATGACACACGCAAAGAGAGAGATGGTGCCGGCAGAGAGTGAGATGACACACGCAAAGAGAGAGATGACGCAGGTAGAGAGAGAGATGATATACGCAAAGAGAGAGATGGCGCAGGCAGAGAGTGAGATGACATACGCAAAGAGAGAGATGACGCTGGTGGAGAGAGACATGATGCAGGCAGAGGGTGAGATGACACACGCAAAGAGAGAGATGACGCTGGTGGAGAGAGACATGATGCAGGCAAAGAGTGAGATGACACACGCAAAGAGAGAGATGACGCTGGTGGAGAGACACGTGATGTAAATGTAAATGTACAGGAATTTATATAGCGCAAATCACCAAGCGGTTTCTAAGCGCTTGCTTAGGGAACCCATCCTGGTATTCCCCTGTGAGATAACCCCGGCAGGGTATCCGCAAGGTGAAAGCCAGGCATCCCGCCGCGAGGGGCCGTTGTGGAGATTAAGCAAGCTATTGCCCAGAGTCGCAGAGTGTGAACCCATGAATCGAGTAGGCACCGGAGCGAGAATTGTCGAGTCCATGGACATTTTAGGACTCAAGACCCCACTGAGCCGGGAATTGAACCCTGGTCCCGGGCTGACCTCTGCTTCCAGGTCTGCCTCCTCTAACCAGTGAGCAACACTTCTCCACCGCAGGCAAAGAGTGAGATGACACACTCAAAGAGAGAGATGGCGCAGGTGGAGGGAGACATGATGCAGGCAGAGGGGAGATGACACACGCAAAGAGAGAGATGACACACGCAAAGAGAGAAATGACGCAGGTAGAGAGTGAGATGACACACGCAAAGAGAGAGATGACGCTGGTGGAGGGAGACATGATGCAGGCAGAGGGCGAGATGGCGCAGGCAGAGAGTGAGATGACACACGCAAGGAGAGACATGGTGCAGGCAGAGAGTGAGATATCACACGCAAAGAGAGAGATGACATATGCAAAGAGAGAGATGGTGCAGGCAGAGAGGGAGATGACACACACAAAGAGAGAGATGACACACGCAAAGGGAGAGATGGTGCAGGCAGAGAGTGAGATGATACACGCAAAGAGAGAGAGATGACGCTGGTGGAGAGAGACATGATATACGCAAAGAGAGAGATGACGCTGGTGGAGAGAGACATGATGCAGGCAGAGGGTGAGATGGTGCAGGCAGAGAGTGAGATGACACACGCAAAGAGAGAGATGACAAATGCAAAGAGAGAGATGGTGCAGGCAGAGAGTGAGATGACACACGCAAATAGAGAGATGACACATGCAAAGAGAGAGTTGACGCTGGTGGAGAGAGACATGATGCAGGCAAACAGTGAGATGACACACGCAAAGAGAGAGATGGCGCAGGCAAAGAGAGAGATGATGCAGGCAGAGGGTGAGATGGCGCAGGCAGAGAGTGAGATGACACACGCAAAGCGAGACATGGTGCAGGCAGAGAGTGAGATGTTACACGCAAAGAGAGAGATGACACATGCAAAGAGAGAGATGGTGCAGACAGACAGTAAGATGACACAAGCAAAGAGAGAGATGATGCAGGTGGAGGGAGACATGATGCAGGCAGAGAGTGAGATGACACACGCAAATATAGAGATGATGCTGGTGGAGAGAGACATGATGCAGGCAGAAGGTGAGATGGCGCAAGCAGAGAGTGAGATGACACACGCAAAGAGAGAGATGACGCAGGTGGAGGGAGACATGATGCAGGCAGAGAGTGAGATGATACACGCAAAGAGAGAGATGGTGCAGGCAGAGAGTGAGATGTCACACACAAAGAGAGAGATGACACACACAAAGAGAGAGATGGTGCAGGCAGAGAGCGAGATGACACTCACAAAGAGAGAGATGACACACGCAAAGAGAGAGATGGTGCAGGCAGAGAGTGAGATGACACACGCAAAGAGAGAGATGGTGCAGGCAGAGAGTGAGATGACACACGCAAAGAGAGAGATGGTGCAGGCAGAGAGTGAGATGACACACGCAAAGAGAGAGATGACGCTGGTGGAGGGAGACATGATGCAGGCAGAGGGTGAGATGGCGCAGGCAGAGAGTGAGATGACACACGCAAAGAGAGACATTGTGCAGGGAGAGAGTGAGATGTCACACGCAAATAGAGAGATGACACATGCAAAGAGAGAGATGGTGCAGGCAGAGAGTGAGATGACACACACAAAGAGAGAGATGACACATGCAAAGAGAAAGATGGTGCAGGCAGAGAGTGAGATGACACACGCAAAGAGAGAGATGACGCTGGTGGAGAGTGAGATGATATACGCAAAGAGAGAGATGGTGCAGGCAGAGAGTGAGATGATACAAGCAAAGAGAGAGATGACGCTGGTGGAGAGAGACATGATGTAGGCAGAGGGTGAGATGCCGCAGGCAGAGAGTGAAATGACACACGCAAAGAGAGAGATGACGCTGGTGGAGAGAGACATGATGCAGGCAGAGGGTGAGATGGCACAGGCAGAGGGTGAGATGACACACACAAAGAGAGAGATGGTGCAGGCAGAGAGTGAGATGACATACGCAAAGAGAGAGATGACACACGCAAAGAGAGATGTGGTGCAGGCAGAGAGTGAGATGTCACACGCAAAGAGAGAGATGACGCAGGTAGAGAGTGAGATGATATATGCAAAGAGAGAGATGGCGCAGTCAAAGAGTGAGATGATACATGCAAAGAGAAAGATGACGCTGGTGGAGAGTGAGATGATATACGCAAAGAGAGAGATGGCGCAGGCAGAGAGTGAGATGACACATGCAAAGAGAGAGATGACGCAGGTGGAGGGAGACATGATACAGGCAGAGGGTGAGATGATGCAGGCAAAGTGAGATGACACATGCAAATAGAGAGATGGTGCAGGCAGAGAGTGAGATGTCACACGCAAAGAGAGAGATGACACACGCAAAGAGAGAGATGGTGCAGGCAGAGAGTGAGATGACACATGCAAAGAGAGAGATGACACATGCAAAGAGAGAGATGATGCAGGCAGAGAGTGAGATGACACACGCAAAGAGAGAAATGACGTAGGTAGAGAGTGAGATGACACACGCAAAGACAGAGATGACGCATGTGGAGGGAGACATGATGCAGGCAGAGCGTGAGATGATGTAGGCAGAGTGAGATGACACACGCAAAGAGAGAGATGGTGCAAGCAGAGAGTGAGATGTCACACGCAAAGAGAGAGATGACACACGCAAAGGGAGAGATGGTGCAGGCAGAGAGTGAGATGACACACGCAAAGAGAGAGATGACACACGCAAAGAGAGAGATGGTGCAGGCAGAGAGTGAGATGACACACGCAAAGAGAGAGATGACGCTGGTGGAGAGTGAGATGATATACGCAAAGTGAGAGATGGTGCAGGCAGAGAGTGAGATGATAGACGCAAAGAGAGAGATGACGCTGGTGGAGAGAGACATGATGCAGGCAAAGAGTGAGATGACACACGCAAAGAGAGAGATGACGCTGGTGGAGAGACACGTGATGTAAATGTACAGGAATTTATATAGCGCAAATCACCAAGCGGTTTCTAAGCGCTTGCTTAGGGAACCCATCCTGGTATTACCCTGTGAGATAACCCCAGCAGGGTATCCGCAAGGTGAAAGCCAGGCATCCCGCCGCGAGGGGCCGTTGTGGAGATTAAGCAAGCTATTGCCCAGAGTCGCAGAGTGTGAACCCATGAATCGAGTAGGCACCGGAGCGAGAATTGTCGAGTCCATGGACATTTTAGGACTCAAGACCCCACTGAGCCGGGAATTGAACCCTGGTCCCGGGCTGACCTCTGCTTCCAGGTCTGCCTCCTCTAACCAGTGAGCCACACTTCTCCACCGCAGGCAAAGAGTGAGATGACACACTCAAAGAGAGAGATGGCGCAGGTGGAGGGAGACATGATGCAGGCGGAGGGGAGATGACACACGCAAAGAGAGAGATGACGCTGGTGGAGAGAGATATGATGCAGGCAAAGAGTGAGATGACACACGCAAAGAGAGAGATGACACACGCAAAGAGAGAAATGACGCAGGTAGAGAGTGAGATGACACACGCAAAGAGAGAAATGACGCTGGTGGAGGGAGACATTATGCAGGCAGAGGGTGAGATGGCGCAGGCAGAGAGTGAGATGACACACGCAAGGAGAGACATGGTGCAGGCAGAGAGTGAGATATCACACGCAAAGAGAGAGATGACATATGCAAAGAGAGAGATGGTGCAGGCAGAGAGTGAGATGACACACACAAAGAGAGAGATGACACACGCAAAGGGAGAGATGGTGCAGGCAGAGAGTGAGATGATACACGCAAAGAGAGAGAGATGACGCTGGTGGAGAGAGACATGATATACGCAAAGAGAGAGATGACGCTGGTGGAGAGAGACATGATGCAGGCAGAGGGTGAGATGGTGCAGGCAGAGAGTGAGATGACACACGCAAAGAGAGAGATGACAAACGCAAAGAGAGAGATGGTGCAGGCAGAGAGTGAGATGACACACGCAAATAGAGAGATGACACATGCAAAGAGAGAGATGACGCTGGTGGAGAGAGACATGATGCAGGCAAAGAGTGAGATGACACACGCAAAGAGAGAGATGGCGCAGGCAAAGAGAGAGATGATGCAGGCAGAGGGTGAGATGGCGCAGGCAGAGAGTGAGATGACACACGCAAAGCGAGACATGGTGCAGGCAGAGAGTGAGATGTCACACGCAAAGAGAGAGATGACACATGCAAAGAGAGAGATGGTGCAGACAGACAGTGAGATGACACAAGCAAAGAGAGAGATGATGCAGGTGGAGGGAGACATGATGCAGGCAGAGAGTGAGATGACACACGCAAATATAGAGATGATGCTGGTGGAGAGAGACATGATGCAGGCAGAAGGTGAGATGGCGCAAGCAGAGAGTGAGATGACACACGCAAAGAGAGAGATGACGCAGGTGGAGGGAGACATGATGCAGGCAGAGAGTGAGATGATACACGCAAAGAGAGAGATGGTGCAGGCAGAGAGTGAGATGTCACACACAAAGAGAGAGATGACACACGCAAAGAGAGAGATGGTGATGGCAGAGAGCGAGATGACACTCACAAAGAAAGAGATGACACACGCAAAGAGAGATGGTGCAGGCAGAGAGTGAGATGACACACGCAAAGAGAGAGATGGTGCAGGCAGAGAGTGAGATGACACACGCTAAGAGAGAGATGGTGCAGGCAGAAAGTGAGATGACACACGCAAAGAGAGAGATGACGCTGGTGGAGGGAGACATGATGCAGGCAGAGGGTGAGATGGCGCAGGCAGAGAGTGAGATGACACACGCAAAGAGAGACATTGTGCAGGGAGAGAGTGAGATGTCACACGCAAATAGAGAGATGACACATGCAAAGAGAGAGATGGTGCAGGCAGAGAGTGAGATGACACACACAAACAGAGAGATGACACATGCAAAGAGAAAGATGATGCAGGCAGAGGGTGAGATGGCGCAGGCAGAGAGTGAGATGATACACGCAAAGAGAGAGATGGTGCAGGCAGAGAGTGAGATGTCACACACAAAGAGAGAGATGACACACGCAAAGAGAGGGATGGTGCAGGCAGAGAGCGAGATGACACTCACAAAGAAAGAGATGACACACACAAAGAGAGAGATGGTGCAGGCAGAGGGTGAGATGACACACGCAAAGAGAGAGATGGTGCAGGCAGAGAGTGAGATGACACACGCAAAGAGAGAGATGGTGCAGGCAGAAAGTGAGATGACACACGCAAAGAGAGAGATGACGCTGGTGGAGGGAGACATGATGCAGGCAGAGGGTGAGATGGCGCAGGCAGAGAGTGAGATGACACACGCAAAGAGAGACATTGTGCAGGGAGAGAGTGAGATGTCACACGCAAATAGAGAGATGACACATGCAAAGAGAGAGATGGTGCAGGCAGAGAGTGAGATGACACACACAAAGAGAGAGATGACACATGCAAAGAGAAAGATGGTGCAGGCAGAGAGTGAGATGACACACGCAAAGAGAGAGATGACGCTGGTGGAGAGTGAGATGATATACGTAAAGAGAGAGATGCCGCAGGCAGAGAGTGAAATGACACACGCAAAGAGAGAGATGACGCTGGTGGAGAGAGACATGATGCAGGCAGAGGGTGAGATGGCACAGGCAGAGGGTGAGATGACACACACAAAGAGAGAGATGGTGCAGGCAGAGAGTGAGATGACATACGCAAAGAGAGAGATGACACACGCAAAGAGAGATGTGGTGCAGGCAGAGAGTGAGATGTCACACGCAAAGAGAGAGATGACGCAGGTAGAGAGTGAGATGATATATGCAAAGAGAGAGATGGCGCAGGCAAAGAGTGAGATGATACATGCAAAGAGAAAGATGACGCTGGTGGAGAGTGAGATGATATACGCAAAGAGAGAGATGGTGCAGGCAGAGAGTGAGATGATAGACGCAAAGAGAGAGATGACGCTGGTGGAGAGAGACATGATGCAGGCAAAGAGTGAGATGACACACGCAAAGAGAGAGATGACGCTGGTGGAGAGACACGTGATGTAAATGTACAGGAATTTATATAGCGCAAATCACCAAGCGGTTGCTTAGGGAAGGCATCCCGCCGCGAGGGGCCGTTGTGGAGATTAAGCAAGCTATTGCCCAGAGTCGCAGAGTGTGAACCCATGAATCGAGTAGGCACCGGAGCGAGAATTGTCGAGTCCATGGACATTTTAGGACTCAAGACCCCACTGAGCCGGGAATTGAACCCTGGTCCCGGGCTGACCTCTGCTTCCAGGTCTGCCTCCTCTAACCAGTGAGCCACACTTCTCCACCGCAGGCAAAGAGTGAGATGACACACTCAAAGAGAGAGATGGCGCAGGTGGAGGGAGACATGATGCAGGCAGAGGGGAGATGACACACGCAAAGAGAGAGATGACGCTGGTGGAGAGAGATATGATGCAGGCAAAGAGTGAGATGACACACGCAAAGAGAGAGATGACACACGCAAAGAGAGAAATGACGCAGGTAGAGAGTGAGATGACACACGCAAAGAGAGAGATGACGCTGGTGGAGGGAGACATGATGCAGGCAGAGGGTGAGATGGCGCAGGCAGAGAGTGAGATGACACACGCAAGGAGAGACATGGTGCAGGCAGAGAGTGAGATATCACACGCAAAGAGAGAGATGACATATGCAAAGAGAGAGATGGTGCAGGCAGAGAGTGAGATGACACACACAAAGAGAGAGATGACACACGCAAAGGGAGAGATGGTGCAGGCAGAGAGTGAGATGATACACGCAAAGAGAGAGAGATGACGCTGGTGGAGAGAGACATGATATACGCAAAGAGAGAGATGACGCTGGTGGAGAGAGACATGATGCAGGCAGAGGGTGAGAGGGAGCAGGCAGAGAGTGAGATGACACACGCAAAGAGAGAGATGACGCAGGTGGAGAGAGACATGATGCAGGCAGAGGGTGAGATGGTGCAGGCAGAGAGTGAGATGACACACGCAAAGAGAGAGATGACAAACGCGAAGAGAGAGATGGTGCAGGCAGAGAGTGAGATGACACACGCAAATAGAGAGATGACACATGCAAAGAGAGAGATGACGCTGGTGGAGAGAGACATGATGCAGGCAAAGAGTGAGATGACACACGCAAAGAGAGAGATGGCGCAGGCAAAGAGAGAGATAATGCAGGCAGAGGGTGAGATGGCGCAGGCAGAGAGTGAGATGACACACGCAAAGCGAGACATGGTGCAGGCAGAGAGTGAGATGTCACACGCAAAGAGAGAGATGACACATGCAAAGAGAGAGATGGTGCAGACAGACAGTGAGATGACACAAGCAAAGAGAGAGATGATGCAGGTGGAGGGAGACATGATGCAGGCAGAGAGTGAGATGACACACGCAAATATAGAGATGATGCTGGTGGAGAGAGACATGATGCAGGCAGAAGGTGAGATGGCGCAAGCAGAGAGTGAGATGACACACGCAAAGAGAGAGATGACGCAGGTGGAGGGAGACATGATGCAGGCAGAGAGTGAGATGATACATGCAAAGAGAGAGATGGTGCAGGCAGAGAGTGAGATGTCACACACAAAGAGAGAGATGACACACGCAAAGAGAGAGATGGTGAAGGCAGAGAGCGAGATGACACTCACAAAGAAAGAGATGACACACGCAAAGAGAGATGGTGCAGGCAGAGAGTGAGATGACACACGCAAAGAGAGAGATGGTGCAGGCAGAGAGTGAGATGACACACGCAAAGAGAGAGATGGTGCAGGCAGAAAGTGAGATGACACACGCAAAGAGAGAGTTGACGCTGGTGGAGGGAGACATGATGCAGGCAGAGGGTGAGATGGCGCAGGCAGAGAGTGAGATGACACACGCAAAGAGAGACATTGTGCAGGGAGAGAGTGAGATGTCACACGCAAATAGAGAGATGACACATGCAAAGAGAGAGATGGTGCAGGCAGAGAGTGAGATGACACACACAAACAGAGAGATGACACATGCAAAGAGAAAGATGATGCAGGCAGAGGGTGAGATGGCGCAGGCAGAGAGTGAGATGATACACGCAAAGAGAGAGATGGTGCAGGCAGAGAGTGAGATGTCACACACAAAGAGAGAGATGACACACGCAAAGAGAGAGATGGTGCAGGCAGAGAGCGAGATGACACTCACAAAGAAAGAGATGACACACGCAAAGAGAGAGATGGTGCAGGCAGAGAGTGAGATGACACACGCAAAGAGAGAGATGGTGCAGGCAGAGAGTGAGATGACACACGCAAAGAGAGAGATGGTGCAGGCAGAAAGTGAGATGACACACGCAAAGAGAGAGATGACGCTGGTGGAGGGAGACATGATGCAGGCAGAGGGTGAGATGGCGCAGGCAGAGAGTGAGATGACACACGCAAAGAGAGACATTGTGCAGGGAGAGAGTGAGATGTCACACGCAAATAGAGAGATGACACATGCAAAGAGAGAGATGGTGCAGGCAGAGAGTGAGATGACACACACAAAGAGAGAGATGACATATGCAAAGAGAAAGATGGTGCAGGCAGAGAGTGAGATGACACACGCAAAGAGAGAGATGACGCTGGTGGAGAGTGAGATGATATACGTAAAGAGAGAGATGCCGCAGGCAGAGAGTGAAATGACACACGCAAAGAGAGAGATGACGCTGGTGGAGAGAGACATGATGCAGGCAGAGGGTGAGATGGCACAGGCAGAGGGTGAGATGACACACACAAAGAGAGAGATGGTGCAGGCAGAGAGTGAGATGACATACGCAAAGAGAGAGATGACACACGCAAAGAGAGAGATGGTGCAGGCAGAGAGTGAGATGCCACACACAAAGAGAGAGATGACACATGCAAAGAGAAAGATGGTGCAGGCAGAGAGTGAGATGACACACGCAAAGAGAGAGATGACGCTGGTGGAGAGTGAGATGATATACGTAAAGAGAGAGATGCCGCAGGCAGAGAGTGAAATGACACACGCAAAGAGAGAGATGACGCTGGTGGAGAGAGACATGATGCAGGCAGAGGGTGAGATGGCACAGGCAGAGGGTGAGATGACACACACAAAGAGAGAGATGGTGCAGGCAGAGAGTGAGATGACATACGCAAAGAGAGAGATGACACACGCAAAGAGAGATGTGGTGCAGGCAGAGAGTGAGATGTCACACGCAAAGAGAAAGATGACGCTGGTGGAGAGTGAGATGATATACGCAAAGAGAGAGATGGCGCAGGCAGAGAGAGAGATGACACACGCAAACAGAGAGATGGCGCAGGTGGAGGGAGACATGATGCAGGCAGAGAGTGAGATGATACACGCAAAGAGAGAGATGGTGCAGGCAGAGAGTGAGATGTCACACACAAAGAGAGAGATGACACACGCAAAGAGAGAGATGGTGAAGGCAGAGAGCGAGATGACACTCACAAAGAAAGAGATGACACACGCAAAGAGAGATGGTGCAGGCAGAGAGTGAGATGACACACGCAAAGAGAGAGATGGTGCAGGCAGAGAGTGAGATGACACACGCAAAGAGAGAGATGGTGCAGGCAGAAAGTGAGATGACACACGCAAAGAGAGAGATGACGCTGGTGGAGGGAGACATGATGCAGGCAGAGGGTGAGATGGCGCAGGCAGAGAGTGAGATGACACACGCAAAGAGAGACATTGTGCAGGGAGAGAGTGAGATGTCACACGCAAATAGAGAGATGACACATGCAAAGAGAGAGATGGTGCAGGCAGAGAGTGAGATGACACACACAAACAGAGAGATGACACATGCAAAGAGAAAGATGATGCAGGAAGAGGGTGAGATGGCGCAGGCAGAGAGTGAGATGATACACGCAAAGAGAGAGATGGTGCAGGCAGAGAGTGAGATGTCACACACAAAGAGAGAGATGACACACGCAAAGAGAGAGATGGTGCAGGCAGAGAGCGAGATGACACTCACAAAGAAAGAGATGACACACGCAAAGAGAGAGATGGTGCAGGCAGAGAGTGAGATGACACACGCAAAGAGAGAGATGGTGCAGGCAGAGAGTGAGATGACACACGCAAAGAGAGAGATGGTGCAGGCAGAAAGTGAGATGACACACGCAAAGAGAGAGATGACGCTGGTGGAGGGAGACATGATGCAGGCAGAGGGTGAGATGGCGCAGGCAGAGAGTGAGATGACACACGCAAAGAGAGACATTGTGCAGGGAGAGAGTGAGATGTCACACGCAAATAGAGAGATGACACATGCAAAGAGAGAGATGGTGCAGGCAGAGAGTGAGATGACACACACAAAGAGAGAGATGACACATGCAAAGAGAAAGATGGTGCAGGCAGAGAGTGAGATGACACACGCAAAGAGAGAGATGACGCTGGTGGAGAGTGAGATGATATACGTAAAGAGAGAGATGCCGCAGGCAGAGAGTGAAATGACACACGCAAAGAGAGAGATGACGCTGGTGGAGAGAGACATGATGCAGGCAGAGGGTGAGATGGCACAGGCAGAGGGTGAGATGACACACACAAAGAGAGAGATGGTGCAGGCAGAGAGTGAGATGACATACGCAAAGAGAGAGATGACACACGCAAAGAGAGATGTGGTGCAGGCAGAGAGTGAGATGTCACACGCAAAGAGAAAGATGACGCTGGTGGAGAGTGAGATGATATACGCAAAGAGAGAGATGGCGCAGGCAGAGAGAGAGATGACACACGCAAACAGAGAGATGGCGCAGGTGGAGGGAGACATGATGCAGGCAGAGGGTGAGATGGCGCAGGCAGAGAGTGAGATGACACATGCAAAGAGAGAGATGACGCAGGTGGAGGGAGACATGATACAGGCAGAGGGTGAGATGATGCAGGCAAAGTGAGATGACACATGCAAATAGAGAGATGGTGCAGGCAGAGAGTGAGATGTCACACGCAAAGAGAGAGATGACACACGCAAAGAGAGAGATGGTGCAGGCAGAGAGTGAGATGACACATGCAAAGAGAGAGATGACACACGCAAAAAGAGAGATGATGCAGGCAGAGAGTGAGATGACACACGCAAAGAGAGAAATGACGTAGGTAGAGAGTGAGATGACACACGCAAAGACAGAGATGACGCATGTGGAGGGAGACATGATGCAGGCAGAGCGTGAGATGATGTAGGCAGAGTGAGATGACACACGCAAAGAGAGAGATGGTGCAGGCAGAGAGTGAGATGTCACACGCAAAGAGAGAGATGACACACGCAAAGGGAGAGATGGTGCAGGACAGAGAGTGAGATGACACACGCAAAGAGAGAGATGACACACGCAAAGAGAGAGATGGTGCAGGCAGAGAGTGAGATGACACACGCAAAGAGAGAGATGACGCTGGTGGAGAGTGAGATGATATACGCAAAGTGAGAGATGGTGCAGGCAGAGAGTGAGATGATACACGCAAAGAGAGAGATGACGCTGGTGGAGAGAGACATGATGCAGGCAGAGGGTGAGATGGCACAGGCAGAGAGTGAAATGACACACGCAAAGAGAGAGATGTCGCAGGTGGAGAGACATGATGCAGGCAGAGGGTGAGATGGCGCAGGCAGAGAGTGAGATGACACACGCAAAGAGAGAGATGGTGCAGGCAGAGAGTGAGATGACACACGCAAAGATAGAGATGACACACACAAAGAGAGAGATGGTGCAGGCAGAGAGTGAGATGACACACGCAAAGAGAGAGATGACATACGCAAAGAGAGAGATGGTGCAGGCAGAGAGTGAGATGACACATGCAAAGAGAGAGATGACGCTGGTGGAGAGTGAGATGATATACGCAAAGAGAGAGCTGTTGCAGGCAGAGAGTGAGATGATACACGCAAAGAGAGAGATGACGCTGGTGGAGAGAGACATGATGCAGGCAGAGGGTGAGATGGCGCAGTCAGAGAGTGAGATGACACACGCAAAGAGAGAGATGACGCTGGTGGAGAGACACGTGATGTAAATGTACAGGAATTTATATAGCGCAAATCACCAAGCGGTTTCTAAGCGCTTGCTTAGGGAACCCATCCTGGTATTACCCTGTGAGATAACCCCGGCAGGGTATCCGCAAGGTGAAAGCCAGGCATCCCGCCGCGAGGGGCCGTTGTGGAGATTAAGCAAGCTATTGCCCAGAGTCGCAGAGTGTGAACCCATGAATCGAGTAGGCACCGGAGCGAGAATTGTCGAGTCCATGGACATTTTAGGACTCAAGACCCCACTGAGCCGGGAATTGAACCCTGGTCCCGGGCTGACCTCTGCTTCCAGGTCTGCCTCCTCTAACCAGTGAGCCACACTTCTCCACCGCAGGCAAAGAGTGAGATGACACACTCAAAGAGAGAGATGGCGCAGGTGGAGGGAGGCATGATGCAGGCAGAGGGGAGATGACACACGCAAAGAGAGAGATGACGCTGGTGGAGAGAGATATGATGCAGGCAAAGAGTGAGATGACACACGCAAAGAGAGAGATGACACACGCAAAGAGAGAAATGACGCAGGTAGAGAGTGAGATGACACACACAAAGAGAGAGATGACGCTGGTGGAGGGAGACATGATGCAGGCAGAGGGTGAGATGGCGCAGGCAGAGAGTGAGATGACACACGCAAGGAGAGACATGGTGCAGGCAGAGAGTGAGATATCACACGCAAAGAGAGAGATGACATATGCAAAAAGAGAGATGGTGCAGGCAGAGAGTGAGATGACACACACAAAGAGAGAGATGACACACGCAAAGGGAGAGATGGTGCAGGCAGAGAGTGAGATGATACACGCAAAGAGAGAGAGATGACGCTGGTGGAGAGAGACATGATATACGCAAAGAGAGAGATGACGCTGGTGGAGAGAGACATGATGCAGGCAGAGGGTGAGAGGGAGCAGGCAGAGAGTGAGATGACACACGCAAAGAGAGAGATGACGCAGGTGGAGAGAGACATGATGCAGGCAGAGGGTGAGACGGTGCAGGCAGAGAGTGAGATGACACACGCAAAGAGAGAGATGACAAACGCAAAGAGAGAGATGGTGCAGGCAGAGAGTGAGATGACACACGCAAATAGAGAGATGACACATGCAAAGAGAGAGATGACGCTGGTGGAGAGAGACATGATGCAGGCAAAGAGTGAGATGACACACGCAAAGAGAGAGATGGCGCAGGCAAAGAGAGAGATGATGCAGGCAGAGGGTGAGATGGCGCAGGCAGAGAGTGAGATGACACACGCAAAGCGAGACATGGTGCAGGCAGAGAGTGAGATGTCACACGCAAAGAGAGAGATGACACATGCAAAGAGAGAGATGGTGCAGACAGACAGTGAGATGACACAAGCAAAGAGAGAGATGATGCAGGTGGAGGGAGACATGATGCAGGCAGAGAGTGAGATGACACACGCAAATATAGAGATGATGCTGGTGGAGAGAGACATGATGCAGGCAGAAGGTGAGATGGCGCAAGCAGAGAGTGAGATGACACACGCAAAGAGAGAGATGACGCAGGTGGAGGGAGACATGATGCAGGCAGAGAGTGAGATGATACACGCAAAGAGAGAGATGGTGCAGGCAGAGAGTGAGATGTCACACACAAAGAGAGAGATGACACACGCAAAGAGAGAGATGGTGAAGGCAGAGAGCGAGATGACACTCACAAAGAAAGAGATGACACACGCAAAGAGAGATGGTGCAGGCAGAGAGTGAGATGACACACGCAAAGAGAGAGATGGTGCAGGCAGAGAGTGAGATGACACACGCAAAGAGAGAGATGGTGCAGGCAGAAAGTGAGATGACACACGCAAAGAGAGAGATGACGCTGGTGGAGGGAGACATGATGCAGGCAGAGGGTGAGATGGCGCAGGCAGAGAGTGAGATGACACACGCAAAGAGAGACATTGTGCAGGGAGAGAGTGAGATGTCACACGCAAATAGAGAGATGACACATGCAAAGAGAGAGATGGTGCAGGCAGAGAGTGAGATGACACACACAAACAGAGAGATGACACATGCAAAGAGAAAGATGATGCAGGCAGAGGGTGAGATGGCGCAGGCAGAGAGTGAGATGATACACGCAAAGAGAGAGATGGTGCAGGCAGAGAGTGAGATGTCACACACAAAGAGAGAGATGACACACGCAAAGAGAGAGATGGTGCAGGCAGAGAGCGAGATGACACTCACAAAGAAAGAGATGACACACGCAAAGAGAGAGATGGTGCAGGCAGAGAGTGAGATGACACACGCAAAGAGAGAGATGGTGCAGGCAGAGAGTGAGATGACACACGCAAAGAGAGAGATGGTGCAGGCAGAAAGTGAGATGACACACGCAAAGAGAGAGATGACGCTGGTGGAGGGAGACATGATGCAGGCAGAGGGTGAGATGGCGCAGGCAGAGAGTGAGATGACACACGCAAAGAGAGACATTGTGCAGGGAGAGAGTGAGATGTCACACGCAAATAGAGAGATGACACATGCAAAGAGAGAGATGGTGCAGGCAGAGAGTGAGATGACACACACAAAGAGAGAGATGACACATGCAAAGAGAAAGATGGTGCAGGCAGAGAGTGAGATGACACACGCAAAGAGAGAGATGACGCTGGTGGAGAGTGAGATGATATACGTAAAGAGAGAGATGCCGCAGGCAGAGAGTGAAATGACACACGCAAAGAGAGAGATGACGCTGGTGGAGAGAGACATGATGCAGGCAGAGGGTGAGATGGCACAGGCAGAGGGTGAGATGACACACACAAAGAGAGAGATGGTGCAGGCAGAGAGTGAGATGACATACGCAAAGAGAGAGATGACACACGCAAAGAGAGATGTGGTGCAGGCAGAGAGTGAGATGTCACACGCAAAGAGAGAGATGACGCAGGTAGAGAGTGAGATGATATATGCAAAGAGAGAGATGGCGCAGTCAAAGAGTGAGATGATACATGCAAAGAGAAAGATGACGCTGGTGGAGAGTGAGATGATATACGCAAAGAGAGAGATGGCGCAGGCAGAGAGAGAGATGACACACGCAAACAGAGAGATGGCGCAGGTGGAGGGAGACATGATACAGGCAGAGGGTGAGATGGCGCAGGCAGAGAGTGAGATGACACATGCAAAGAGAGAGATGACGCAGGTGGAGGGAGACATGATACAGGCAGAGGGTGAGATGATGCAGGCAAAGTGAGATGACACATGCAAATAGAGAGATGGTGCAGGCAGAGAGTGAGATGTCACACGCAAAGAGAGAGATGACACACGCAAAGAGAGAGATGGTGCAGGCAGAGAGTGAGATGACACATGCAAAGAGAGAGATGACACACGCAAAAAGAGAGATGATGCAGGCAGAGAGTGAGATGACACACGCAAAGAGAGAAATGACGTAGGTAGAGAGTGAGATGACACACGCAAAGACAGAGATGACGCATGTGGAGGGAGACATGATGCAGGCAGAGTGTGAGATGATGTAGGCAGAGTGAGATGACACACGCAAAGAGAGAGATGGTGCAGGCAGAGAGTGAGATGTCACACGCAAAGAGAGAGATGACACACGCAAAGGGAGAGATGGTGCAGGCAGAGAGTGAGATGACACACGCAAAGAGAGAGATGACACACGCAAAGAGAGAGATGGTGCAGGCAGAGAGTGAGATGACACACGCAAAGAGAGAGATGACGCTGGTGGAGAGTGAGATGATATACGCAAAGTGAGAGATGGTGCAGGCAGAGAGTGAGATGATACACGCAAAGAGAGAGATGACGCTGGTGGAGAGAGACATGATGCAGGCAGAGGGTGAGATGGCACAGGCAGAGAGTGAAATGACACACGCAAAGAGAGAGATGTCGCAGGTGGAGAGACATGATGCAGGCAGAGGGTGAGATGGCGCAGGCAGAGAGTGAGATGACACACGCAAAGAGAGAGATGGTGCAGGCAGAGAGTGAGATGACACACGCAAAGATAGAGATGACACACACAAAGAGAGAGATGGTGCAGGCAGAGAGTGAGATGACACACGCAAAGAGAGAGATGACATACGCAAAGAGAGAGATGGTGCAGGCAGAGAGTGAGATGACACATTCAAAGAGAGAGATGACGCTGGTGGAGAGTGAGATGATATACGCAAAGAGAGAGATGTTGCAGGCAGAGAGTGAGATGATACACGCAAAGAGAGAGATGACGCTGGTGGAGAGAGACATGATGCTGGCAGAGGGTGAGATGGCGCAGTCAGAGAGTGAGATGACACACGCAAAGAGAGAGATGACGCAGGTGGAGAGAGACATGATGCAGGTAGAGGGTGAGATGGCGCAGGCAGAGAGTGAGATGACACGCGCAAAGAGAGAGATGACACACGCAAAGAGAGAGATGGTGCAGGCAGAGAGTGAGATGACACATGCAAAGAGAGAGATGACACACGCAAAGAGAGAGATGGTGCAGGCAGAGAGTGAGATGACACACGCAAAGAGAGAGATGACGCAGGTAGAGAGTGAGATGATATATGCAAAGAGAGAATTGGCGCAGGCAGAGAGTGAAATGACACACGCAAAGAGAGAGATGACGCTGGTGGAGAGTGAGATGATATACGCAAAGAGAGAGATGGCGCAGGTAGAGAGTGAGATGACACACGCAAAGAGAGAGATGGTGCAGGTGGAGGGAGACATGATGCAGGCAGAGGGTGAGATGGCGCAGGCAGAGAGTGAGATGACACACGCAAAGAGAGAGATGACGCAGGTGGAGGGAGACATGATGCAGGCAGAGAGTGAGATGATGCAAGCAGAGTGAGATGACACATGCAAAGAGAGAGAGGGTGCAGGCAGAGAGTGAGAAGTCACAAGCAAAGAGAGAGATGACACACGCAAAGAGAGAGATGACGCAGGCAGAGAGTGAGATGACACAAGTGGAGGGAGACATGATGCAGGTAGAGGGTGAGATGGCACAGGCAGAGAGTGAAATGACACATGCAAAGAGAGAGATGGTGCAGGCAGAGAGTGACGTTAATGTTGAAGCTGTTCTGCACTGCCATAAAGTGAGAAACAGCACTCACTGCATCATTTCCTACTCTGGCGAGACACAGTTGCTGTGCTATAAACTTACTTATGTTGTAAACTAGTGTTTATATCGTTTAGTTATTGTAATTGCTATGTAGTATGTTAGTAGTGGTCTATAATATGTTCTTTTTTCTTTACAACAGATTGTAATTATCTACAAAAAGAAGAAGCAATATGCCTACAAAATCTGTTCGAAGAAGAAAATACAAAAAAACTTACTTTTCCAAGAAAACGCAATTACAAGATGTATGTAAAAAACAAAATACGGAGAAAAAGAAGAATGCTCCTGGTAAGGCAACAAAGCATTTTATACGGAAATTAACTCAATGTAAAAAAAGTCAAGATAATGCACAACAGAAAAAAATGTTTCTGCAACTACAAAGAAAAAGCAAAATCCCAGCAAAAATGTAGAAAAAGTTTATGGAGATGATATTGTCTATATTATTAGAAGTAAAAATCAGTTCATTGACATTCGTAGGCGAATGTTTTATAACATAATTCTTTTCAATTTATTAAAAAATGTTAAGAATTGTAAAAGGAGAACAGATTTTTACAAGAAAAAGAAAAGTATAGAGAGGATAGTTGATCAGGCTTTTGAAATGAAAAAAAAATTATATATTTTAGTAATCAATAGAATTCGTACACTGGACAAGGTAATCAATGTTTTGAAATCAAAAAGTAAGTGGAAAAGAGTAATTAATCGGACTAATTTTTGTGATGTTTTTTATGGAGAATGGAAGCACAGTTCAAGTTGTGAGCCATTTTTTAATGAAGAGAGTTATTTTCAGGTTAATGATTTGGTGCATGCAGTTGACACCAGTGGTCGAGGATATGAGGTGAAGGACGGTTGTCCGATTGAAAAAGAAAAAATTGTGCCTAGAAATGCAGACGAGGTGTTAGCTGATGAAGTTTTAGGGAGACATCCTAAGGCTCCAGAATTGTAGTAGTATTTGTAGTGTGCGACAGGATTCAATTGATTTGTTTCGCAATTTCTTAATACATATACTAAGAAAAGTCTAAAACAAAAAATTAAAATGTTGCAAGAGTTAGATCCTTGCAGAGTGAGAGAAAAAACAGGTTTGCATGGGCATTCACTGGCTTGTCTTTCTAGAAAAGTATGTCAGAGTGTTTTTCATCATTTTAGGATGTTAGCAGTACATCATACTAAAGTGAGGAAATTAGTGAGAAGGTTGTTTTATGCAAAAAGTCCAGCACTTAAGCTAAAACAGTTAAACAGTGCTATTTTGCATGGATCTGTATTAGATGTGAACAACATTTGTGAAGAAATTGAGTTTAGTTACTTTGGGGAAAAAGAGGGCAGTGCAGAAACTGATACAGTAATAGAAGGTAATGTGGAAGAGAATGTACAGAATTTAAGTACAGAAAATGTTGACCATGAAATTACTACGTTTAAGGTAATTTCAAGTGAAAGGCCAAATTTTTCTTGTGTGTGTTGTCGACGAACTCATTATAAGAATCAGACTAGGTTAGTTGATTTATATGTAAAAAGTGAAAAGGAAAATAATAATGAGTGGAAGGATTTTGCAACTTATTTGTTGGCAGAGAATTGTTTTGATTGGGGTTCTGATCTGCGTATTTGTAAATATTGTTATAATAAATTAAATGAAAACAAAATGCCTGCTAGAGCTGTACATAATAATCTTGAGTTGGTAAACATTCCTTCTGAATTGATGGATTTAAATACTTATGAGTCTATTCTGATTCAATGTGTGCATCCATTTCAGGCTATTGTTCGCATGGAGCCTAAGACAGGGAAATTGCCTCCTTCAGATTTACAGAGAGGATTAAAGGGAAGAGTTGTTTATTTGCCTCTAGATTTAAAGAAACATATTGATACAATTGGTGTTGAAAAAGTGAAAGAGGAACCTCTGGTTATTCTAGTTAATGGCGTTCCTACAAAGAGTAAGAAAATCTGGCAAGAATTAGTGGATGTTAGGAAAGTCAAAAAGGCAACGTTGTATTTGGTAAAAAACAATCAGTACTATAAAAATGAATATGTAGGGGAAGAGGAAACAACTGTAGAAGAGGACAGTGATTTCTCAGCTGGGCAAATTGAAAAAGTAGATGTGTCTAGAGGTGAAGAAATTTATGAACATTATAGTGTTCATCCTCTGCATTCCAAAGAAGTAATGGGGAATGCTATTGAGTTGTTCCAAATGAAAGAAGCAAAAGGAAGTCCCATTAGTGTATGGGAAGAAAGCTTGGAAGCTCATTGTTTTCCTCAGTTATTTCCAACAGGTCAAGGTGGTCGATATGATGACCGATCTGTTCAAATTCCTGCATCTGAATACCGGACTTTAAGAATTTATGCAGAAGATCCAAGGTTTCGCCAATGTATTCCATATTTGTTTCATCTTCTGTTTGAGAGTGACTAGTCTGGACTTTCTTATGCAGTGAACCATATACTGAAAAGTGGAGTACATCTGCAAAATGTTTCGGCAAGGGACTTTATGGATAAAGTCCAACAGCAATACACTATTTTGGAGTCTCAGCTAATTAATGTCATGGCATGTCAGCGTGGTACCAACGAGTATTGGTACCGTCGTCATGGGGAACTGCAATGTATGCTAAGAAACTTAGGAACTCCTAGATGGTTCCTTACTCTTAGCTGTGCTGAGTATGCTTGGGAAGACTTACTTCAATTTCTTCGAGAGGCAAATGCAAACATAGAAAATATAGAATACAAGACACCTGGAGAACTGTACTCTTTGGATCCAGTTAATGTATGCAGGTATTTCAATCATAGATTTGAAGCTATGATGTCTTTTATCACAAACAAAAAAAATCCTCCTCTTGGAGAGGTTTTGGATTTCTTTTGGAGAAAGGAGTATCAAGCAAGAGGTGCTCCTCACATACATATGCTGCAATGGATCAAAGATGCTCCCAAATTTGGAACAGATTCGGATGACACAGTGATGAGTTTTATTGAACAGTATTCTACATGTGTTGTTCCGAAAAGTACAGAAGAAAACAATTTAAGACAACAAGTCTTACGGTTTCAAACCCATCGTTGTGGAAAATACTGTCGTCGAAAGTTCAAATCCAAGGACAAGTTCTACACAAAATGTCGTTTTGGATTTCCACGACCAGTAATATCTAAAGGAAGAGTAAACAATTTTATGTCTTCTTTGCGACATACTGTGACAAGACAATCACCCAAAAATACATACAACTTAAAAAGAAATGAAGAGTCAAAATACATAAATGACTATAACCCAGTCATTTTGTCCATGTGGAATGCTAACATGGATATTCAATATGTTGCTGACAACTCTATTGCTGTGGCTCGATATGTAACGTCTTACATAACAAAATCAGAAAAGACAGAACTAAAGGAAATGTGGGAAGAAATTTCTCATGAAAAGAGCCTAAGTAAGAAATTGTACAGTTACAGTCTGAAGATGTTGTCGCATCGAGAAATTGGAGCATACGAATGTTCAGATCGGTTATCATCAGCAAGTCTATATGCCAAATCTAGAACAATCATTTGGGTGAGTCTAGGTCTTGCTGCAACACGAAACCGAGTTTTGAAATCTGTACAAGAAATTGAGTATTTGGCAGAGAAAGAACCAAACAGTACAGATATTTTGAAGACAAACATGTTGGATACATACTATCCAAATAGAAGTAGTCATCTTGACAATGTTTGTCTCTATGAAGTACTGCAAAGCTATACTTTTAAGGGGAATATTACAGAAGATATCAATAAAGGAGTATATGCTGTAATTGGATGTGAAGGATGTCTGGTGAAACAAAGAAAAGTACATTTGATTAATCATCAAAAATTGAGTTGCGAATCTCCTGACAAAAGGGAATTTTACTATTTAGCTCTTTTGCAACTCTTTAAGCCATGGCGTACAGAAGAGGAACTACTTGGAGATTTTCTCAGTTATGAAAATTCTTTCAATGCAAGCAAAAATACTATAGAATGTCCTGCTTTTACTAATTATCTGCAAATGTTGAACGATGAAATACAGCAAGAAACTACAATTGCAGCAGAGATTGCTAGAGACAGTTCTCAAGACAGTCAGAGTTCTGCTTCGTTGAGTCAGGATCCACTCGGAGGACCAATTATCCAAAATGAAGCTGCCACTGCCATGGATGAGGTGGAAAGAGCAATGGAACAAGCTCAGGAGGATGTAGTAAACTTAGAAGAATTGGAAAAACAACTAAACGTTAAGCGGAAACAAATATATGACGAAGTCCTGGAACAGATTGAGCATGGTTTATGTCATGAGAAAAAAGAGTGCTCATGTACATCATTTAAACCTGTCCAACTGTACGTCAGTGGAGAAGCAGGAACTGTAAAAAGTTATCTAATTAAAGGAATTGCAACTTATCTACAGAAAATAACTGAGTCATCGCTCTCTTGTGTTGTTACCGCTCCAACTGGGTTGGCAGCACATAACATTAAAGGGATTACTTTACAACGTTTATTGATGCTGCCATTAGAGCATGTTAATACATTACAATACCACAAGCTATCTGGAGAAGCTTGTTGTGAAGTTTCCAGAGTCCTGAAGAAAATGAAACTTCTTATCATTGATGAGGTAAGCATGGTATCAAATGTAATGCTTGCTTTTGTGCATTTAAGAATGCAACAATTTCTTAAAACAGAGTATGATGTATTATTTGGAGGCAAACACATCATTGTTTTGGAGATCTACTGCAGCTAACTCCTGTGAAAGGACAACCAGTGTTTAAAATGCTTACGCATGAAGATACCAGAAAGTGCCTAGGAAGCATTGGAAATGTTAATATATGGTTATATTTTAAATATGCAGAACTGCTTCAAAATATGCGACAGGCAAAGGATGAAGATTATAAAAATATTCTTCAAGATATAAGAATTGGAAAAGTAAGTGAACATGGCAAAGAAGCTTTACAGGCACGATTACTTTCAAATTTGTTTCCAAACAAAAATATTCTCCCAGAGAATATTTATAGGAAAATTGCTGAAAACAAATCTGTGATATGCTTGATGCCAACTCTGCAAGAATGTTCAATCTTCAACAACAAAATGTTAAAGTTAGAAAATCAAGAGATTGTAAAACTGGAAGCTATTGATAAAATAGAACATGAAGGAGCTACTATTATTTTGTCAGAAAAGTTGAAATCAAAATTGGATTCTTTAGAGAAGACAATATCCAAAACTGCTGGTTTTGAAAAGAGTCTATATGCATGTTTAAATTGTCGTATGATTTTACGATGGAATTTACATGTGGAAAGAGGTTTAGTAAATTGAACAATGGGTCATGTTGTTGATTTTGTGAATTACCGAAATAGAGATGAAATTGAATTTTGGAAAATTAAATTTGATGGAATTGAAGAAGTACAACAATTGAGTCGTTGTTCTGCTCGATTTTTACTTGTGAAAGATTTATATGTCCGCCGAAAACAATTTCCTGTTTGTTTGGCATATGCGGTGACTATTCATAAATCTCAAGGTTTAAGTGTAGATAGTGCTTTGGTGAATATTTTAAGTTCTGTGTTCAAGGAGGGTATGGCATATGTTGCTTTATCTCGAGTCAGAACTTTATCTGGATTATACTTGATTGATTTTGATGAGACAAAGATTAGTGCAGATCTAAATTGTGTAAAAGAATATGATAGGTTAAGAAGAGAATATGCTCCAAATTTACCTCAAAATACTTTATTTGAAAAGCGTGTGGTAGGCCGAAAAAGAAGAAATGAGAAGAATTGTAGTGAGGTTGTAGCAAAAAGAAAAAACTAGATGAACCAGTAATTGTAAGCAGAAAGGAAAAGTATTCTGTTGAAGAAGTTGTTGGATTTCAGTTTGAAAACAGTTCTGGTGCCAACTGCCTTGCTAATGTAGTGGTTAATGTTGTTTTTTTTCTCCAAACTTTACAAGAGCAGATTGTTGAAAATCGGGATCAAAGATTTTGTTGCTTGTTAAATACTGTGTTTGAGAAATGTAGCAGTGATAAAACAAAAATAGAAAGTGTTTCTGATATTCGAAATGTTTTAGACATGTTCTGGTCTAAATCAATTTTCACAGAATATTCAGCAAGATCGTCAGGAATTTCTAATGTATATGCTTGTTGTATTGCAAGATGAAGGTATAGATGTTGAAAATCTTTTTGGCCTTTCTTATAAATGGCAGCATGACTGCGACAATTGTTCCTTTTCAAGTAGTACTACAATAGACACTGAAAGATTTATATATTTGACTTTACCAGACTGCAAATCAGTGTCTTTTAATGATCTCGTTAGAGAAGCAAATCAAAACATGGTCTGTACCCAATGTAACTCTGCAATGCTATCAACATTATTTATACAAAGATATGGACAATATGTAATTTTAATGTTCCAACGCTGTAGACCTAATGGAACTAAATTGACAACTTTAATTAAAAATGTTGTGGCTTCTCAATTATCAATTTCAGGAAGAACCTTTGTAACTGCAGCAATTATTTTCCATGATGGTCCTTCTACAACATCAGGACATTACACAGCTTTTTTAAAATGTCAAAAAGGCTGGATTTATTGTAAAGATACTCTATTGACTTTCAAACAACGTTTGCCTTTTGACTTACAAAATTCTTACCTAGTGTTCTTACAACCCAAATTTTAGGAAAAGTAATTGGCCTAAGAAGATTAGAGCAGTTAATAAAAGTTAGTCTGCTGTTCAAAATTACTTTGTGAGTGAGAGTGATCAAGATAATAAAAAACTTGTAGTTCTCATAGAGGTAGTGTAAGTGTATCACATAGTGAGTGATATCAGTATTATAGGAAATGTTGATAATGAGTGAGCCAGAGGTGGAAATATAACTATTGTTAGATGATCGAATAGATGTTGGAGCTTTTCATTCAGAAAGTCGGGTAAATAGAAGTTTAAAAGTACTATTAAGTAATTTCCAAAAAAAGGACTTTTCATATACTATTTGGCCTTGTGGAAAAATAAGTGAATCAAAAATGAGTATTTCAGGTAAATTTTGTTAATATATGTTTTTATATTACTTTACTTTGAGAGTATAATAATGACATACTGATGTTTTATTAGTTTGTGATTGTTGAAATGTACGTAACTAATTGTTGTTTGGAAAAAAACATTTAAGATATGTTTTTTTCTAAGTTTTACATTATTTATTGAAACATTGTATGGTTTTTTTTAACACAATCTTTTTGATTGTGTTTTTTTTTTTGCCCGCTGTCATATGATGAGTAGTATTGAACTCACTGTTTTTAGTGAAATTCAATATATTCTGAGAACAGCAAAATAAATAATATAACATATTGTACAAGTTATTTTGTATTTTGTATTGTGAAATATATATTATGGTCCCCTTGTTTCACGCTCACTCGCCTATATTCACCCTCTATCACCCCTCTTTACTCACCCTCACTGCCCTTCTCTCACCCTCCTTCACCCCCGTTCCCTTACTCTGCTTCCCTCACTACCCCTCATTCCCCATTCCTTCACTCCCCTTCCCCTCTCTCCCCTCCCCAACTCTCCTGCTCTCAGTCCCTCTGCTTCACTCCCCTTCCCCTCTCTTACCTTCCTTTGCTCCCTCACTCATTTTCCTTCTATCACTCACCTTACTCCACTTCACTTACTACTTCTCTCACTCCCTCTGTCCTCTCACATCCTCACTCCCCTTCCCCCACTCCCTCTCTCTTACCCTCACTCTCTCTATCCCCTCACTTTGTCACTCCCCCTTCCCTCACGCTCACTCCCTTTAACTCACCAACACTCCCTCACTTACCTTTCTTTGCTCCCTCACTCAGTCCCCTTCTCTCACTCCTTTCTTCACTCCATCTATTTCCTCACTCCCTCACTCCCTCACTCCCCTTGTCTTATGCTAACTCGCCTTTATCCACCCTCTATCACCCCTCTTTCCTCAACCTCACTGCCCTTCTCTCACCCTCCCTCACCCCTGTTCCCTTACTCTACTTCTCTCACTTATCCTCATTCTCCATCCTTAACTCCCCTTCCCCTCACTCTCCTCCCCCACTCACCTTTTTCCAGTCTCTCTGCTTCACTCCCCTTACCCTTCTTTCCTTTCTTTGTTCCCTCAGTAATTCCCCTTCCCTCACTCACCTTACTACACTTTACTCACTCCTTCTCTCACTCCCTCTGTCTTCTCACTTCCTCACTCCTCTTCCCTCACTCCCTCTCTGTTACCCTCACTCCCTCTGTCCCCTCTCTCTCTCACTCCCCTTCACTCACCCTCATTCACCATCCATCCCTCACTGTCATGAACGCACCCTCACTCACTCCCCCTTCCCTCTCACTCACTCCCCTTCCCTTACTCCCCTTTCCTCATTTAGTTTTGCTAACTCACATTCCTTAAGTCCCTTACTCACCTTCACTTCATTTCTCACTCCCTCTTTCCCTCTGTGTCACTCAATCTAACCGCCTCCTTATCCTCTCAGTCATTTGCTCTCCCTCTATTTCTCTTTCCCTCTCTCTGTCCTTCACCGTTCCTTTGTTTCTCCTTCTGTTTCCTTCACTCCTACTTTATCTCTTAGTTCCCTTTTACAACTTTTAATCTCCTGCCTTGTATCTTGTATTTTGAAATATATATTATAAATATTATAACTTACTTTTTTTCTCTTCCACAGATATTACATTTAGTAAAAATATGTAATTAAGTTTACATTACTTAAAAGGTAAGTTTGACAAACAAAACTTAATTTCTCATCACTCTTTTCCTCAACCTCACTGCTCTTCTCTCACCCTCCCTCACCCCCGTTCCCTTACTCCGCTTCCCTCACTTATTCTCATTTCCCATGTTCACTACCCTTCCCCTCTCTCACCTCTTCCACACTCAACTTCTTTCAGTCCCCCTGCTTCACTTCCCTTCCCCTCTCTTCCCTTCCTTCGCTTTGTCACTCATTCTCCTTTCCTCTCTCACCGTACTCCACTTCACTCACTCCTTCTCTCACTCCCTCTGTCCTCTCACTTCCTCACTCCTCTTCCCTCACTCCCTCTGTCTTACCCTCACTCCGTCCGTCCCGTCACTCTCTCACTCACCATCCATCCCTCACTGTCATCAACTCACCCTCACTCACTCCCCCTTCCTTCTCCTTCACTATCCTTGCCTTACTCTCACTCCCATTACTTTATCCTCCCTCACCCTCCTTCCCTCAATATCAATCCCCTTTTTTCACCTTTACTCATTCCCTTCCCTCACTCCCTGTCACTCTCCTTCATTCACTCCACTCGACTCACTCCCGTTCACAACTCACCTTTCCTCACTCCCCTTCTGTCATTTGTTCTCTCAGTCACTTTCTCCCCTTCATTCAGTCATTTTATCGATTCATTTATGCAGTACACATTCATTGAAAAAAAGAATGACACAATATATAATGAATATAGCTCTTTTTTGAGAATTGGAGGTAGTTCTAAAAAGAACTTTTCTTACATTTTTTTTCTACTTTTTAAGAACGATTTTATATTTTTTTGTGATTTTTTTCAGGACAAAAACAAAACCAGGGAATGCAAAACTGCTCAACAGGAGCAAAATAAAGGAGAAAAATTATGGCTGGGTGGAGCAGCGGTGTTCCTCCTTCTTTCGAACAATTAGTTCAATGCTCTGCTCCCCGTAGCAGAGCAGTTCATCACAGTGTTTGCATTTTATTTTCAAATCTGCAAACACCAGCTGTATGTTGGGGATTAAAGTTGTTGTTGTTCTTCTCCCAGACGATGTAGATGCTTCGGTGGAGGTGGAGGCGCCATCTCTTCGGGGATTGCGTGCCAGGTCCCTGGTGCTCTCCCTAGCAAAGTTGTTAGGATGCCTCCTTTCCACATGCCGGATCATGGTGGCATTCTCAAAGCTGTATTTTCGGGTGGGATCCCCACGTGACAGAGTTGTCTCACATATCCGGCACGTTACCTTTGCAGCATTGCATTTCTTTTCCCCCTCTGGGAAAGTAAAGAACTTCCAAATGAAATGCTCTTTAACTTTTCTTTGGGCGGGGGGGTCGTCAGGCAGGAATTCCACATCAGAGTCTGTGGAGGGGTCCTGGGAAGCAGACATCTTTGAAAAATGAGTGCTAGTAGTATGACAAACAGGCAAGAGGTGTTCTCTCAACAATTGCAAAGAGGTAGTGAGAGAATTGGGTGGGGACTTTCCATAGTTGTGTAAAAAACTGTTATGAACCAATCAAAAGTGTTGTTTTAAGGTCACATGGCTTGACGCGCGCTTAAGCTGCGGGCTCCGGGACGCTTACGCGGCACGTACGTAGGCGCTTACTGAGGCGCTTCCGGGGGCGCTTACGCGGCACGTATGAATGACGTTTTGCTCGATTTTCGTAAATGTGTTTAAAGTTAAAATACGGTTTTTAAAAATCAAAAATACTACTTTTATGAGTAAGCCACTGAATGTCTTCCATTATTATTTACTTTAAATACATAAATATAAATTTTTTCGCTCGCGGGAATTGCGCTCACGCTACGTGTACGGCTGCGTTTATGGGCACCCCGAGTGCTCCAGGGTTTAAATATTTAAAAAAACAGGAAAAATACATAAAAAATGAATATTACAAAAATATAGAATATTGGAATAATCAGAAAAAAATATAATAATTCATAGCTATAACAATTTGCTATAAAACAAACTTAATAATTCACTTAAAAAACCGTAGGTTTCAAACTCGTTATAGTTAGGAATTAGCATTTAAAAAACCTTTGAAATTCACTGAAAAAACATAGGTTTAACACTCGTTATAGTTAGGAATTAACATTTAAAAAACCTTTGAAATTCACAAAAAAAACATAGGTTTCACACCAGTTATAGTTAGCTGAACATTTTACTCATACAAAACCATTGAAATTCCCACGTTATAGTTAGTTGGACTCACTATAACTCGCGTGCCCCCAATCCACTGCTGATGATGTCACATATTACATCATTCATGACATGGTCAGTGACATCCCTGATGACATCCCTGATGACATCACTGATGACATCTCAAATGACATCACTGATGACTTCTCAATTGACATCACTGATCTCATCACTGATGACATCATTCATACGATGCACCTCCTCACACTCTAATATAACCTTTCATACTCTCAGTGTTAAATACAGACTACCATTGTTGAAACCATTGACACACCAATATCAGTTACTACATACGCACACACTGATTTCTAGGTCTACACACACATCCACTCATTCACCCATACAATCACTCATACATACAGTCACTCATCAATATAACACTATCATATGAACTCATACACCTATACAGACACTCACACACTGCCACTCATCCATGGAGTTACTCACACACCTTGTCAGTCATGCAAAGAATCAATCACACTCCCATTTCTTCATCTATACAGTTATACACACAAAACCTTACTTATTCAAACATATACTAACACATACTTACTCTCTTTTACAATCACTGATACAAGTACACATTGATCCACACAGCCACTCGCACAATCACTGTCTCTCATGTACAGTCATTTATATATGCCAACTCTCACATGCACTGTGTTTTACATATGTACCAACTCGAACATGTAGCACTGAGATATCCATTAACTCACCAACACACCCATGCACACAGTCAACCCTCCCATACAGCTGTTTCCACATGCACTCTTGATCCCATACACCAAGTGAATCAACTGCTCACACATCTATGCACAGAGTCACACACCTCCCAGCCACCCACACACACACTTACTCTCCCATAAAATTACTTGGTCAACCAATCAATAACCCATATAGCCACTCATATAGCTACTGATCAACACATGCAGCAGCTTACACAACAACAGACATACTGATGCACACATTCAGACAGTTTAGTCACTAACCCATGCATTCAGTAAGACACATTTAATCACTCACTCATACAGTCAGTCACGCATCTACTAAATCCTTCATCCAGACACTTATACATCCACTCATTCTTCAATATGTAAAACATATTTAAACTTTACAAAAACACACAGTCACTGGATGATGTCATCAGTGATGTCATTTGAGATGTCATCAGTGATGTCATCAGTGATGTCACTGACCATGTCATGTATGATGTAATATGTGACATCATCAGCAGTGGATTGGGGGCGCGCGAGTTATAGTGAGTCCAACTAACTATAACGTGGGAATTTCAATGGTTTTGTATGAGTAAAATGTTCAGCTAACTATAACTGGTGTGAAACCTATGTTTTTTTTAGTGAATATATATATATATATGCATATATGAATCGGATTCAATTGATGATGATTAGCTGTGGAAAAATATGGCGTGAGGCGGCTTGATGCGGTGGAGCGCTGGGTAGGCACTCCCTCAAGTGTTCCAGGAGTTGTTGGCGTGTACAGAGACTCTTGGACTGCCTTGCTGTGCTGAGGCAACAGAGTGACGCTGTCAATCGGACAGTCCATACCTTTTGGAGAAAACCGCTACTTTACTGGTATCCCCGACGCTGCGGCCAAAGACACTGCAAGGCTGGGAATGCGGGACAAATACACCACCATAGCCCAGAACGGATACCCCAGCCCTTACCTGAACTCGTAGCACATCGGCCTCCCAATGGGAAAATGAGAAACACGCCGATAACGGAGCCATTGACAGCAGGTTAGAAATGCTGCCTGCTGGGAAATGGAGTACAATTGCGGAAACACGACAACTCCGTGCCATGTTTTTGAGGTGCCCCACACTACTTCAGTGTTGGAGAGCATAAAAGACATGTAAATGGGACTGTGTGTAACAGAGGCACTGGGACATTGAGGGCGTTTGATAAAGGAAACCCTCCGAAACGCGGCGTGCCCTGATGTTCAACGAATAAAGATGATGGTGTTATAAGCCCCGCTGTGAAGGAACTTGGGGACCCCTGACAAAGCACATTTAAATTTCCTTACCCATTTCCTGCTAATTTTATCCTGCATGATGCCACCTAATACTAAACTAAATGTTATACTTTAACTGGGTCACACAAAAACTGTTTTAAATCCTTAAAATGACTCAGGGTAAAAAAAAAAACTCAGTGGTAAGGCTAATCAGAAAGTGAGATCGCTTTAGAATGATAGAAAAATAGAATAGAAAGAGATCAAATAGGGAGAAAGTTCCCTTTCTGAAGGGGACTCGAGGAAGTTGGGGCCCTGGGCAACTGCCTACTTTGCCCTTGCCTTAAAACGTCTCTGACCAGTGATCTGGATTCAATGAAGAAGCAAACTTTATTATGATCACATTGCCATAGACACCTCGGGACATAGAAAATAATGTGATATGTGTGCGGGAGCTCCCTCTGCTGGTAAGAAGTGATATCTTGCCGCATTGAATCTGACCCAACAGGGGAAAGAAATTAATAAATCCCCTGGGCAGAGAAGCTGCTCCGTCCAGCTTCCCAGAGGGAATCCAGCTGTCCACCTAACAGGACTCGGAGTCTCCTCAGAACTGGTGCTCTGTTTTTTAAAACATTTTTATTATTGGTACTCGCCATGTTTCGTAAATACAGAAATTAGCAGTAAATAAATAAAGTTGCTAGAAATAAAATAGGGGTCGTTGTAAATCGTGCGCCTAGAGTATTAAAATCGTTCAACCAATTTACGTTCACATCTAGTGTATTGCACGGCATGTGTCTGCGATTCATTTTAGGTGAGTTTTCAGTGGAGTTTTCCTGCATTGATAACGCCATGACAAGTTCACACCCTCACTTCTAGTGGTACAGGTATTCAGGCTGACTTTCTGAAAAGGGGGGGCCCTCGGCCCCCCCGCACGCATGGCGGCGCGGCGACCGCCTCACCCCCTCTCCCCTCGGGTCCTTCGACGGTGGGGGCGTGCCCTGGGGGCGCGGCCCACCGCCGATTGGCCGGCGCCCCTCCTGACCCGGAATCAATGGACTGGTTCCGGGTCGGGGGGGGGCGGGCGTGAGGAGGGGCCACCCGGCCCCTCGGGAATAAGAGGTAGGGAGCGCCCAGGAGACTCCCTTGTCCCTGGACGCTCCCTCGCTGAACGTTGTGCCCCGCGTTCGGGGCTTCTTTGTTTTTTAATTTTCCCTTTTTTCTTGCAGGGTTGGTGTCGGCGCTGTGAGCAAACGAGCCGCGTAGAGCCAGCGTTATCGGGCAGGAGGAGCCGCGTCGGAGCAACGTCGGGACAGCGAGAGGAGAACTCGGGGCTCGGCGGAGCAACGTAGGGACAGCGAGAGGAGAACTCGTGGCGCCGGTGTAGGGCAGGCAAGAGCGGCTGAGGAGAGTGGTGTGGGCCGCCCCAGGCTCATCGAGGTATTGTGCGAGGGCGGGTGTACCAGCGACGGCGCATCGGCCGGCCAGTGTGTTTAGTGAGCGGCCGGTTGCCGGGGAAAGCCGACTCATCTGTAAGAACGGTAGACTAAAGTGTTGCCTGATGCTATTTTATTGAAAAGTGAAGCAGCGTGTTGCCTTGATTCGCGCCTTCGGGTAGTGCGAGCTGTGTGTGGGGCAGGGATTAACTGGGCAGCGATCGGTTCACGAGCAAGGTTTCCCGCCAATTTAGAGCGGAGCGGGTGGGCTGGTCGAGCGCTAACTGAAGGGGTTGATTCACGCGCGTGAAAGCGAAGCAGGCTTAAACAGGGCAATACTTGGAGGGGAGACCCTGATACATTTCTTGAAAGCGAAGCAGGCTTAAACAGGGCAATACTTGGAGGGGAGACCCTGATACATTTCTTACAAATTGGGACAGTTAACTGTTTTGCTGGGGGGGGAATACCAGAGGTTTGGTTGTGATTTTAAAAAGGCAATGCATTGTATTATGTGGGATTAATGGTGCTCTCCCAAGTATCAAAGACAATTTTATTTCAGGAGTTACCCTGTGGCAGTGCCGCATGTTTCTTGTGAATTGCAATATAATACAATTTGTGAAATTCAACTGTTTACTGGGGTGGAGTACAAGAAGTGGGGTTTAATTGAAAGGCAATACACTGTATTATGGGTAATTAACGGTGTTCTTCCCAGGTATTATTAACCAGTTGTTTCAGAATTAATGTGCAATCATTAGCTGTGCTACGGTGGAGCACTGGAAGTAGTGTTTGAATTCAAAGGCTTTGCCACAAGGTATTAATGCTATTTTCCATTTCAGGCTTTTAGCGACATTATTGGTCCAATCCATTCGTCAGAGAGGACGTAAGGAGTGCAAACGCGCAGCCTGATTGGGGGACGTGATCACAGACGGTGTCTCCGCCGAGTGCACGGGACTGGTCGGTAAGAGGGGTACGGGGGGCTAGCATTCATTGCTCCAGGTGGCCGCCGGGTGAGTCTACATTAGGTTTACTCACCCCCTTACATAAGCGGACAAGCCGCTAGTGTTGCGGTCGCCGTTGCATGGTGCTGAAAGCCCCCTGGTGACCCTCCATCTGAAAGGTACACACAGTTGACCGGTTGGGAACTAAGTAGGCAGCGGGTGTTTTTGGGGTAAGCGTCATGCCAGGTCCAAGGGGTGGAAAAAGGGGGTCCAACATGGAGGCTATGATGCGGGCTATGATGCGGGAGATGAGCGACATTAAACAACAGCTAGGACAAATTAAGGAGCGGGAAGCTCGGTTGGAGGACGGGGAGGGCGAGGCACCGGGCCCGTCCGGGAGACCGATCCGCAAGAGGGTGGCACCAGTGCCAAGAGGGGATTTTGTCACCCCGCTAGGGAAACCTAGGTCCAAGAGACCCAAGGAGGCGGTCCCCGCCCCAGGCCCAGTGGATCCGTTACCCGCCGCACCGCCCGCGGTGGTCCCACCGCCCCATGTGCCTACACCCATTGCCCCTGTGGTGCCGGTGCCGGCAGGTCAACCAGTAGACGCTGGGTCTGCTCCCGCACCGGTGCCCACAACCCCGGGTACGGGCGGGCCACACCCGGCGCCCGCCCCGCCAGCTGTGCCAGGACCACTGGGCATAACCCCAGTGGTACCTGTTGTCCCGGGGGGTAACGTAGATTCAATGCCGCCCGAATTGTTATCTCAGTTAACGGCCATGATGCCATGGCTCCAAAAAGGGGGAGCCTTCCCGAATTCTGCAGACCATGCGGCAGAGGCGGCAAGGTTCGTAGAAAAAATCAGATCGGCACCGATCGCCGACAGTGTTGCATTGCCAATTTCTTCTCCCCTTGCAGGTCCAAATGTTCCCCAGCTGGACGGAGTACAAGGGCAGCCGCCCCCGGTGCCCGCACTTGGTAAGGAAGTGGCATTGCCGCTCTTGGGGGACGGTGTAGTACCTTCCAGGAGCGAAAATCTAGCTCAACATGTGTCTTTAGCTGTTAAAGAAATGATTTGGGCTGATAAATACGTGTACATTTATTCTTTATTATTGGATAATAGGGAAATGGAGCAGGCAAAAGCACTGAAAGAGTGGATGCTCCCAAGTGAATGGAGGGCGCAGTGTACTAGATTCAGGGTTGAGGAAAATCTCAATAATTGGATGCAAGCATGGGCCGTTTTCACTGCAGTTAAGGCTGAGCGTCCTCCAGATCTGCAGGCTGCATTGGCTTGCTACTCGAGCAGGATTGTGGGGTGGAGTCAACAGTATTCTGGGGAAGCATGGAAGGGTTATGATGTAAATTTTAGGAAGGCATTGGAATTCAATAGATCATTACCATGGGACTCGGTAGATTCCATGGCCTGGCACAAACAGTTCTCTGACACTGCACCTCCCCCTCAGTTCGGTGCGGGCAAGGTGTTCCCTAGACCGCAGCAGCCCTTTCGGCCCCCCCAAACGAGTGAAGTACCTGGGAAATTTAGGGCAGGTGGGCCAGAGAAGAAAGGGGTGTGCTGGGATTTTAATAAGCGTACCTGCACAAGGGCCGCGTGTAAGTTTAGGCATGCATGTGCCTCCTGTGGGCACCCCTCTCATCCAGAATCTACCTGTAGGTCCAAGCAAGGTAACACGGGACAGAGGGGTAGGGGAAAGCCACTATGAGTCAGACAGGTCACGCCCCCCCACTCCAGTGGATGTGGTGGCAATGATTCCATGGTTGAACAGATACCCTGACCACAAAGCGGCCACCCTACTCCAGGAAGGTTTTTCTAAAGGTTTTAGGATCCCGGCCGGGGGATACACAGGCAGTGCGCACTGTAGAAATCAATTATCAGTCACACACAATCCGGCTGTTGTGGCCGCCAAAATTGACAAGGAGCTTTCCTTAGGCAGGATATCTGGCCCTTTTTCTGCAGTGCCAGTACACAATTTTGTGTGTTCCCCACTGGGAGTTGTCCCCAAGAAAGAGAAGGGGCAATTCAGATTGATTCATAACCTATCAGCGCCAAAGGGGGCCTCACTGAATGATGCCATTGACGAAGGTATCTGTAGTGTTAAGTACGCCTCTTTTGATCAGGCTGTGACCTTATTACAGGCCACTGGACCCGGGGCGCTGATGGCGAAATCAGACATAGAGTCCGCCTTCCGCCTCCTCCCAGTCCACCCGGCGGACCAACATCTGTTAGGTTTCACCTTTAGGGATAGGTTCTACATGGACAAATGCATGCCTATGGGTTGTTCTATTTCTTGCGCCTACTTTGAGATGTTTAGTTCATTTCTTGAATGGGCCATGAGACAAGTGACGGGCCATCAAAGGGTCATGCATTACTTAGATGATTTCCTCTTCCTCGGTACAGCGGGTTCTCAGGAGTGCGCACTAGCATTGCAGGAATTTTGCGTGCTCATGCGGGCTTTTGGGGTCCCGCTTGCGCCTGGGAAGACGGTGGGCCCGACCACCTGCTTGGAATTTCTGGGCATCGAGATTGACTCAATGGAGAGATGTTTTAGACTACCTAAGGACAAGGTGTGCAAATTCAAGACGTCGCTACAGTTATGCCTCCGGAAGGAGAAGGTCACTTTGCAGCAATTACAGGAGGTGGTAGGGCAACTGAATTTCGCACTAAGAATCATCCCAATGGCTCGCCCCTTCTCTCGCTCCATCGCGCACGCAATGAAGGGGCTGAGGGAAAAACACCACCGCACGCGCCTATCGTCTGAAATTCGCCAGGATATGCTTATTTGGATGGCATTCCTGGAGGATTTTAACGGTAGGGTGGTCTGGCCCGACCCGCTCACGACATCAGCGGAGTTGGGACTATGGACTGATGCGGCCGGTAGTGTGGGCTTTGGTGCCATCCTAGGGAATAGGTGGGTCGCTCAACAATGGCCGGAAGAATGGAACACATGGGGTTTGCTCAGCAACATTGGCTTCCTGGAACTTTTCCCTATATGGGTGGCACTGATGGTTTGGCCCGAACACCTATGTAACCAATCAGTGGTGTTTTGGTCAGATAACATGACAGTGGTGGAATGTATTAATCAGCAGGGGGCGCGGTGTCCTTTCATACTTCGTCTGATCAAAGAGATTGTTCTGCGGTGCCTTAAACTGAATGCTAATTTTAGAGCCAAACATGTCCCTGGTGTTTTAAACAATGCTGCTGACTCCCTTTCTCGCTTCAAAATGCAGGTTTTCAGGGAACATCTCCCCACAGCAGACCCCTCGCCAGCACACTTCCCAGCGGTACTTTGGCAGATTGGTGCCCCAGATTACAAGACCTCGTGGTCGCTAGCTTAGCCCCCAGGACCAAGACGGCGTACGAAGGGGCGTTTCTGTCTTATTGTTCTTTCTTGGGGCCGCAGTGGGAAGTGCTTTGGGCGAAGGAGGATGGGTTTGCAGCCTATTTAGAATGGATGCACAAAGAGGGGCGCTCAGTGGCAGCGGCAACCAGACATAGGGCAGCAGTGTCATTTTTCGCTCAAGCTAGGGGCTTCCGGGATCCCACCAATACCTTTATGATACGCAAGGCTTTAAGGGGATGGCGCCGTATTCAGGGACACCAGAAGGATAAGAGGAAGCCCATGGGGTTGGCCCGGCTAACAGCCTTACTGGGCACGCTGGAGATTGTTTGTAACTCAGAGTGGGAAGTGCTTCTTTTTAGGGCGGCATTCTCCCTGGCATTTTATGGGGCACTGAGAATTAGTGAACTTGTGGCAGGATCTAAGGCTGACATACTAGGTGGCTTGCAGAAGGCTGGGGTGACGATAAGGGGTGACACCATGTGGGTGATTATCCAGAAATCAAAGACCGATCAAGAAGCTAGGGGTCACACCATAGTTCTGCAACGGGCCCCCGCCAACCCGTGCTGCCCGGTGAGGCACGTGGAATCACTCATGGGATTATTGGTCGGTTCAGCAGGCAGGGCGTTGCTCTGTCACGCCGACGGGAGCCCCTTGACCAGGTATCAATTCAGGAGAGTGTTCGAATTAGGGGTTACAAAAGCGGGTCTTGATCCTAGAGATTTTGGATCTCATTCCTTCAGGATTGGGGCAGCAACTGAGGCGGTGGCGGGGGGCCTCCCAGTGGAAAGAGTGAAGACAATTGGGAGGTGGTCGTCAGACTGCTATAAACGTTATGTTCGGATTGACATGCTATGATTACCTGTCACTCACGCTTGGTCTCTTTTCCGCTCTCTTACAGTTTCTCAGACCTGTTACGCAGGGGAGGAATTTGTCGTCGGGCACCGCCAATATTCATCGGCACGGAGCGGCGACCAGGAAACAACAAAGAACAATGTCTGGATTGTTGGTCATTCATATGTGAAGCGAGCGGAATGTGTCTTCCTGTCAGGTGTCAAGAAGGAAAGGGCGGCACAACTAGGGTTGAATATCACGTTCTTTGGCAGAGGAGGGTTGTGTCTTCACGAGTTTAGGGGATTCTTCCAAGGGCTGTTAGCACGCCAGCGGGCTCCACCGTCAGTGGTGATACTTCACCTTGGGGAGAACGATTTGGCAACACTGGGCAGGCGCACCTTGATTGAGGAGATTATCTCAACAGCGGGTTGGATAGCTAGGACCTGCCCCGGGTGCACACTAGTATGGTCACAACTAATACCTCGACTTCAGTGGCGGGGGGGCGATTCAGTCAGGGCGTTGAATCACTCGGTAAAGAGGATCAACACACGGCTGGATAGGTTGTTCCGAACCCCCGTGTTACAGTCAATACCTCATGGGTGCATCTGGGGTCACAAGTATTACTTGAAAGACGGGGTTCATCTGACAGAAGAGGGTAATGTCCTATGGGCTGACAATATCTGGGCTTGGCTGGAGGGCTGGGGTAGGAGGATGTGTCCTTAGATAGGGGCTAGAGGGGGAGGCCAGATCGTCGGTTAACAATACTGGCCTGTGGCGGTAAGGTCATTATCGGTGAGCACATATTTGAGGTCTGAGGGGGCGGGCATCATCCTATGGAGGTTCCCGCCCAGGGGGAGGAGCCTGCGGGCCACTCCCAGTACTCCAGGGGCAAGGTAATATGCAAAGGAGCGCGGGTAGGAGTAGTTCACGCTTTCCTTAGGCTGGTAGCCACCCCGCGCGCGTGGACTCATGACGCCACCGGCGCAGAGTAAGGGCCCTCCTTTAGTGGGTAAATGGAGTTTGGGGCGTAGACCGGGCAATTCCCGGGGTAACACTGCGCATGCGCACTTCTAAGGGGAAGGCGCAGCTTGTAGGACCTGACACCGGTAGTGACCCTGCCATATGGCCAGAAATGTACAAAAATCAAGATAGGATGTTTAGTTAAGCTAGGAACAACTTGTATTAGAGTTTTGTTAAGGTCAGGCTCTCAAACTTGTTGATAACGATTGTATAACTGAATGTCCTGCTGATTTTTGTATTTCATTGTTGATTATGCAATTAAAACCCTTTTTTAATTTCATACTTTAATAAATACGGCCGGGCGACTAGCGCCCGCCTTCCAAAGAGTAAACACGTCTCGTGTCCACGTTCCTTGGTGTTGGGTGCCGGATTGGGGGGGAGGCGGCAGCTAGTCGCTGACCATGTTAGAATCATCCTCCAGAGAAACCATTTCCGGAGTGTGGCCAATCATATTGGTGTGTGTTGAGTGTCTGTCAGAGACTCCAGCAGCAAATTGGCAAAGCGCTTAGTTACATGGTCCTCATTTGCAAAAACGAGGTAGCTTTTGGCTTTTAAAGGCACGCCGGCTATATGGGTGTTTTGCAAAGTTATGGGAGCCTGCATGTATGTGTACCTGCTGCAGGCAGTGTTTGTGTTAATAGCAAGGAAATTGACAGTAAAATGTGCTCACCAGACTACGAACCAGCGCTTTAAATTGTCCGGTACTGTCCGGTCTGGAGTACCGGCACTTTTTTATTTGAAGAGGGAGAGTACCATACCTAACATAAACTACAACCTACCCCCTGAGTCCTAAAACTTACCCCACTCTCTCCATAAAACTCCCCCAACCTCTTCCACTACCCTGAGGCCTAAACACCCTGCCCCCAATGAAAAAAAACTAGCCTGAGCCCTAAAACCTCCGAACTCCTAAAAACTTCCGTCAAACCTAGGGTTACCAGAATTTTAAAGCCAAAAACCGGGACATTTCCCAAAAATAGAAGAAGGACTACAGTTTTACTTCAAGCGATGAGAGCGCTCCTCAGCACAAAATTACAGAACAGGCAGTAAGAACATACATAAAATGCAATTTGTAAGCCCAGTAGCTTGCCTGTTGCTTAAATTGCCTTCTTGAAACAACTGCTAACTATCCCTGCTTTGTAAAACATAAAAAACACCTCCCACCGTTTTCAGTCAACCCTCTCTAAAAACGGGGAAATGAGCTAAGTTTCTTGAAATTTGCTGGGACAGCTACTTAAAAACAGGAACCGTCCTGGCAAAACGGGGACGCCTGGTCACCCTAGTCAAACCCAGTCCTTAAAATTACCCAGACCCCCCCGTCCCCCTCACTTATCTGTTTGCGTCCGGAGCTTCCAGTTCCTACGCTTCCTCTTCTTCTCCTGCTCATCCTGAACACTAGACCATTATCTGCCTTAACCATGGTATGCATGGTTAAGGCATTTGTGTTGCTCAGGCAAGCTTGGTTGCGCTTGAGTTCCGCCACCCATGGCTCTGCCCGCGTTGTTCCGGCCATTCCCCATCATTTCTATATAAGAGACATCAGAGTTTTCCTACTGGTGTCTGTTTTTATGATCCATGCCAATACACTTCCTAGATTAACAATAAACTCCCCCTGAGCACTTCAAAATAAATAATAACTGAAGTACATATACAACATTCACACTTAAAAATATATCAATAAAAGTGCAAACAGTACAGATGTATAAACTGCAATGTCCAAGTATTGACGATTCGCTTGCAAATTCCAAAAGTAATCCTCTTAAAGTCCAGAGGAATCTTCACTTAACACCGCAATCCTCTTAAAGTTCAGAGGAATCTTCACTTAACACCATAATCAATTGTAAAGTCCAGAATCAAATAGTATTCATCAAGAAGTGAGTATGTCCATTCAGTAGTTCCAAGACTTTAATTGTTGTCGTCACAGAAAGCAGCATACGCAGCCAACACGTGTTTCGTCATGCAAAATCAAATGCATCCTTGCCTTCCTCAGGGCTCAAACTCGAATTCATTCGTAGATGTATAACAAATAATCACAAATTGAAATAAACCTCAATATCCAAATCTAAATATCTGCATGAGTCCAAAAGATCGTAAAATCCCTCCAAGTCTGTTCGAGTGTTTTTGAAGATCCAAAAGTAAAGTTTTCTCTATATAATGACTCTCAGTCTCTCAAGATTTAGTAATTCTAAACTCAAATAAATGTCCTCATGCCATTACAACGTCCATTCAGTAATCGTCTAAATATGTAAAGACAGGTTAATAATCCTTGGTACCGTAGGTGAAGATTCAAAAACACGGGAGATCCATGAGTACGTGTATCGGTTCCCGTGTTGTGTTGTATCCTCAGATTCAGGGCACGGAGTGGCGTGCTACTTAGGCGCCATCCTTATAACTCGCCCCTACATACAGTTGAGCGCCCAATCGTATACCTGGTTACCGGTATTTATAGTTGCCAATACACTTCCTGGCTTATCCATTTTCTCTTGCAGCCTGGAACATATTTCTGTAGTTAAAGCAGCTTAACTTCTCTATAGCAGATGTGCATTCCATTTTAGGTCTTTCCTGAGACAGCATATGCGCTGTCACTTGCAAGACATTTTGTTATCTTAAAGGGATATAGAACCCATCCATTACTTACCATTTGTTGACTACATCATCACGTTTATTTCTTTGCTTCCCATTGTTCAGTGCCTGCTTGTTTCACTTTCTGTTTGTCCCTTCCCTGCAGCATGAACCAAGTACTGTTTCCTTACAGCAACCAGTGTTTTTCTACTAGTTGCAAACTTTCAGAGGTACTTTGTTAAAGTTTAGTTTCGACCACTCCAAAGAGTGTATGCGTTTGCAAGCCTTTTCCCCTGCTCCAAGCCCCTATGCGTTTTTGTTGCCCCGATGTTTTTTGGCCATTCTTGTTCAAGTTGAAAGTGCATGCTTTAGAAACCGTTTTTTGGGTATACAGAGGAATTGCAGTCATGGAGTAGAGTTCTAAATTTCTTAACATGGGAGACGAATCCTAAATTTCCATTAAAACATAACAACAAAATGTATCTGAACAGTGGCGCTCCCCTGCCCAGTACATTGTATATTCTTGTGGAAATGAAAGATGCGTCCATAGTTAGTTCATAGTTGTAAAATGTTAAAATATCTGCTATACTGAAATCTCTACTGTACGTTCTGTGGCTTGTATGCCAAATGTGCACTTTTAAGCAGATTAAAATGTTTGCCTTTCTCATTGTGATAACAAAATATGTATCACTGTGGGCATGCTCAAAGTGCAGCATTTGCCTGTTATTTAATGCTTATTGTGGTTCACTTGTTAATGGCCTTCTAATCATCCAACATTTCCAAGGCACGCGGCTTTGCTACTGCCTGCTGTCAGTGGCCTTGTTTGCCCCAGACGTTCAAGCTTGTGCTAGTATATGTTATCTGTAACTACCCTCAGAAACAAGAAAGAGAAACAAACATTGAAAAAGACAATAGGTCTCACCTATGTAAGATCTATTGGCTTTGTCAATGTTCTTTTTAGCCACTTTGTACAGCAGCGCGGCTGCAATGCAGCATGGCTGAAAATACATTAAAAAACATGGTGCTCTGACACGGTTAGCATTGGCCATGTCATATCGATATTTTTCTTTTACTTTCAACCGTGTTACACAGCCGTAGCACAGCTGTACACAGAGGCTAAAAAAATATTGCCAAAGCCAATAGATCTTGCATAGCAAGATCTATTGGCTTTGCCAATGCTTATTAAATGTATTTAGAGCAGCCAGACAGTATTCATTGGCACAGATAACTACTGAGGGCTCCACCTCTCTGATTCTATCGTCTAGCTAGCTCTCCACTCCGCGAAATACTGCCCTTACTATGCACAAGATCTTGTTGCACACGACGTGTTGCCGCCTCGAATGCCTCCCATTCAACACAAAGCTCACCTGCTGATCCAGAGTTACCCTTAAAGTAGGCTAGTATTGCATCCCTGATTCAGTGCTTAATTTGAGCCAGTGGTTTGTGGTGCACGGCACCAGCACTTATGACAGTCTACCACATGGTGGTCTGTTTGCTTGATTTAGAGTGAGGATAACAACAGTTGTTTACTAATTCAATATACATAAAAAATGATTAATACCTGCCACCCTTGCTAATCTTATAGCTTTGGGGGCCTGGAATAGTCTGGATTGTCACACTTGTAGGAGTGTGATGGTTAGCAACTGATTTGGTACTGTTATTGACAGCGCTAGCAGGGGCAATAGTTGGTGTAGGCTACAGTGGCCTCCTAATGATGTCCCTGGCACCTAATTTATTTTACAAATGAAGCACTGGTTTGCTATGTAAATCATGTAATAACATCACATATAATATGATAAAGTCACTTCAAAACTCAAAAAAAACTGTATTTCTTTAACATGTAAAAGCTTTGACTTTAATACATTACATTATGACACTGGACTGAGAAGTGCGTATTACAAGTCATCGTTTTTAAACATGGAGCATTAGTCAACTAAGAGGCAAGACAGATGTCATGTAAACCCTGTATGTGACCCAGATTATTAAAGAGCAACATTATAGTTTATTAAATCGAACAGAGAAGCTGTTTTTTTTACAAACTGTATACTGAAATCACATATTTGAAAGTGCTGTCATATAAGATAATGAAGAAAAAGGAGTTTTGAAGAAATAAAATATTTGCCTACGATTACACAATTTAAGTGGGGTGGCCGTGATTTATCCAGGCTTTCCGGTTTCACTTTCTACACATCACCCACTAAATAGCTGGTTTGTAAAAACGATGGCATGTTTTTGTTTTCTCTTTTTTATACTAATGCTCTGTTTTTACCACTTTGTGCATTTTTCTGCAGTTATTATATAGCACAAACTCAACACAAAGGTATTGGAGTACTTTACTTGAGCATCAGTTACATTACACAAGGTCATATTCATTTTTTATAGGCACGGGGAAATTAAGTGATTTGCCCAGAATCACAACATGTTGAGCCAACACAAGACTTGAACTTGGTTCCCCAGCTCTAAAGTCTACAGCTCTGGCCTTGATGCCACAGCCTGTGTAGAGGGGGGTGCAAGGCAGACGTCACTTGAAAGCTCGGCTCGTTATGGGCTCGAGGTGCCAAGAGGAACTCGAGCTGAGCCGGAGTCAGGCTCGAGCCTGGCTTGAGCTTTCAGTGACTCACTCACCACTAATAAATATCACCAATAAAAAAATCACCCTGGGTGGAATGTGCAGAACACTGGCACTCGCTGCTGTTGCTTTCCTGTGTCCTAAGTTCAGCAGCAGTGTGAACAGGCAATGGGAAAAGCCAAAAACTCTAGTTTGCATTTTGCGAAATATAAAAAAATATTAAAAAGCCGAATGACGTGGGAAAAAATCGATTGCTTACCCAGTGCTTACATGTGATAAATATTTTAATGTGAATAATTGAATATACTATTGAGATGCAAAACAACCCTTATGCATTGTAATGAAAGCACTTCATGGCATGCAGAATAATAAACCAAACAGCCAATAGCATAAGGTGAGAGAGAAATACTCAGTTAGTATGTTGGTAAAAATAGGTCGAGCAGACAACTTTTCTTTCATGCCAGACATAAAAAGAGATATAAAGAGACCAGGACGAGTTCTAGAAGACTATTACCCCTGGATGTAGAGATGTAACCGCTGTTATTTGCCCTTCCCCTTCTTACTCATCCTCAACGTTGACTCAACCTCAAACTGTGGAACACGCACTAATGCCCTCTGAGGAACAGGCTCAGTGATGTCAAATATTCTTAGCAGGAAGCAATGAATTCATCGATTTCAACTTGAAGGCGAGTTCCCTTACTGGCTTTCCTGACCATTAACAACCGGGAGGTGGTTGCAGTCACTGTATTATTCTGTGGCACATTTTCCAGTAAACACAGTCGGTGTTTTCTCCCCTAATTCCAGAGGCACAACTCACAATCTTTCAAAATACCTCAAATCGCCCCAACCCACCCCTCCATGTCGGAAGCAGCCCAAGTCGTACACTTTTCGATCACCTTGTTTTCACCGCTTACTTTAAAGTGAGAGATAGGAGTTAAAAACAAGCATTGACAGAATCCATTGATTTTGGATTGTGTATAGTTATAAGCTTTTTTTTAACCAAGCTTCACTATAACACAACAGACGTCTATCATAGGAAGCGGAAGTAAACGTTTTCCTAACACAAAGAACAGGTGTCAGAAACAATGCCACCGGCGAAAGCTCAAATTTCCAAAAAACAGGCATAGCAGAGGTGGGAACAGTGTAAGCTTTTCCACACGGAGAGTACAAGTACAACATGTGGAGAGGTACTGCAAGCCAGAGGTAGCAGGTCCGAGTGAGGACCTATAGCAAGGAAGAGGGCCTTTAACAACCATTATAGCCTGAGGCATAAGGCTATTAGAACTTTCCGCCCACTGAGGGTAGAATGTTCTCAATTAAAAAGGGAGAAACAGAAAGAAACATTGGAATGCTGGTTCAGATTGCTTACACCAGCCATGATTATCCCTGAACCACTTTGTTGTTTTCAATGGAGCTCCCAACATTCCAAGGTTCTAATACACTTTACACATTGCTAAATGGATCCAAAACCCCTCACAAACACGTTTACATAAAGAGCAGAGAAAAAGAGTTCAACTGTGAAATTGAAGGGGTTTGGTCTACCATCTAGATGAGGGCGACAAAGCCCTCTATTTGTTTACAATAAAAGGAAAATGCCTATAAGGTAATTACATGGTTGTATCTGACCCAAATTCAGCTCCAAACTTTGTGTAATAATCAGATTTGTGCTGGAAAGGATGTGCTGCACCTGGCGCAATGTTGCATGTGTGGTGGTCCTGACCCTCAGCTGGTATCATGCTGGAGCGAGAGAATATCCCTTGCAGAAGAAATCACACATATTGAAATAGGAATTAATCATTAATAATAATAATAATAATCCACATTTGTAAAGCGCACAATCACCCGTAAGGGTCTCTAGGCGCTGGGGGCCGTCGGGAAGATTAAGCAAGCTATTGCCCAGAGTCACATGGTGCTGGGCTAACCTGCCGCCGGAGCCGGGGATCGAACCCTGATCCCCAGATTCCAGCGTCAGTCGCCCTGGCCGCGGCGCGAGAAGAGACATATGGTCTAAGGACAATGATTTGACATCTAACGTCTCACTTGTTAGTGGCAGCTACACTGGGTTTCATCCACGTTTGAAGCTCAACGATCCACCCCAATCACCCTACAGTGGACAACAATATAGAACAGACATGTTGGAAAAGGCAACAGCAATTGTTAAAGACACAACGGGAACAGTTGACAAAACGTGCAATCCATTTTACACGTATGCCAAAAGGGATGGAAATGCGATAAGCAATGGAAAGTAAATGTCTAAGGCGATTCATCAATCAAATGCTTGCCAGGAGACCGCTTCCTTAGGTACTGCGAGTGTCCGGAATCAGCCCGAATGATTATTGTTAAATCTGGCGGCCTTGGTGTGGTTTCCCCTGACCTTTTGCCTTCTGACCGCCTGTTTTTGACTGTTGCTGCTGACTTTGTTTTTGCTGGCTTTAGCAATCTGGGCTTGTTACCACTGCTAACTCGTGATAAAGTGTATGTGCTCTATGCTTAAAACATGGTAACATTGGCTTATCCACAATTGCCATATTGAATGTGCTGATAAGTCCTTAGTGAAAAGCATTACCTGTGCCCAGGGCCAGTAAATCAAATGCTACTAGTGGGCCTGCCGCACTGATTGTGCCACCCAGGTAAATAGTCTTTTAAACATGTCTCAGGACTGCCATTATAGAGCCTGTGTATGCAGTTTTAAACTGCTATGATGACCTGGCAAGTTACCCTACTTGACAGGCCCAAACTTTCCTTTTTATTACCTATAGGTCACCCCTAAGGTAGGCCCTGGACAGCCCATGGGCAGGATGCAATGTATTTAAAACGTAGGACATGTATTTTAAGTTTTGAATGTCCTGGTAGTGAAATACTCTTAAATTCGTGTTTCACTAAGGCATGGCCTAGCTCTTCTATAGGATAACAATGGAACCCCCAAATTTGGTGTCTCTGGAATCACAATTTAAAAACACAACTTATGGTGAAGTTGGTTTTAAAATTGCAATTCTGAAAATGCCCCTTTTAGGAAGTTGCCATTTTCTTACTGTAACCATTTGGATCCTTTTGCCTGTCTCTGGAATACATGTCTTGGGTGGGTGACAGCTGGCTTACTGCATTCCCTCTAGACAGCCACACACAAAGGAAGGATAGGTGTGACTGATGGGCCATTTACATGCTGATGGGTCATCATGAGCAGGATGGAAGGGAGAAGCTGACACTTACACCTGAAAGGGTTGTGTCCTGTCCCACACAAAGGATTGCATACCACCTCTGTAGTGAGTCTGGAGCCAGGGCACGAAAGAAAGGCACTCTGTGCATTTCAAAGCATCTCTTTGAAGTCTAGACCACTTCAAAGGCAAACTGAGTATAAGTACTGGACCTCTGACACCAGAAAATCAGAATGCTTCTGGAACTGAGAATATTCTACCTGGAAGAAGGACTGCTGTGCTGCTGGAGGGACTGCCACTTTGCTGAACTGCTTTGTTGTGTTGGCCTGCTGCCCTCTTGCCTGGGAGTGCGAACATGCCAGCCCCTAAGTATCTCCAAGAGCTTGCTGGCTTGCCTCCTGTTTTCTGAAGTCTCAGGGATATCAAAGACTTCTCTCTTCAACCTGAAAACAGTGCCAAGACTCTGTCTGCTGTGGGTACTGCTCTGCCATGTGGTGCCAATCCTGTCCTGGGCCTTTGGAAGTGAGTATAAAGTACTGCATCTGCTAGAACCCATGCATCAACATCGTTGCACCGATTGGAACCGATGGATCCACACCGTTGCAGGTACCAGATCGACACATCGGACTTGGAATTTCTGCATCACCTCTGGAACCACCGCATTGGAACCAACGCATCACTGCCACTAAGTGGAGAAGATCGACCCATCACCTCTTCAACGTGGAGAAACCCAGTACATCTCTTTAAGAACCTCCACACCTTGGGACCGGCGCATTGCTCACGGAACCAACGCATCACTGCCATTGAGTGGAGAAATCAGGCACATCACCCCAACTGCGTGGAGATCACCAACTCATCTTGTTGCTTTTAGCTAGGATTATGGTACTTTAGCTCGGCAGGCGCTATGTGGATCGTGTATCCAGCCTGCGCTCCATCAGGGTCAGCCTGAACTCTTGACTTTGTTCCGGCCAGGCATAACCAATCAACTCTTTAAGCACTTACTGTGTCTAAGTGTTATTTTTGCATTCAATCTTTAAAAATTAATTTCTCAACTTCTACTGATTGGATTTTTGTCCTTGTTTTATTAATACAAATATTCCCTATTTTTTTAAGCTGGTGTGTTCACAGCGTTACTGTTTGGTGTGTTACACAAATACTTCAATCATGGCTTGGACTGACCACTGCCTAATTCAATTCTCATTTAGTTTGGATAAACCTAGTCAGTACGAGGACACCCGCTACGTTTTAAAAAGAAATTGGAAAAAGCTGACCGCTGAGTCCTTAGGTTCAGTTTTGCAGATCAGCCAACCGCCATTATCTAAAGATCCTAATGCAGATACACTGGCCTTAAATAAGTGGATTTTAGCTGTGGTGACGTCCACTGCCCCAGCCAGAGAAAACAATGAGGAAATACCCCTCCCCCCCTTGGTTTTGAGAGACTCTCAGGGCAAATAAAAGCAGGTGCAAACGCCTGGAACGTCAGTGGAGGGTTGACTATGGTGCCATGGCTAAAGTGGCATATAAGAAAGCACTGAAAGAGCACCATAAACTGTTGAGGGAAACGAAGAGGGATTATATAGCAATGTGCATGAATAATGCAGACAATTCAGGCAAAGAAATATTTAAGGTTGTTAAGTCCTTTCTTAAACCGCGAGAATTACAGTTCGAAGTACAGCCTTCTCTTTCACTGTTTGAAAGAATTTCTGACTTCTTTGATAGCAAAATCCGGAAGGTCTATAATTCCTTTTCAGCAGCGGCAGAGACTGTTAAATTAGAAGTGAATGAGAATAGTAAAACCGAGCTCTCTCTCACAGAATTCTCCCCCATCTCTCAGCAGGAAGCATTGGCAGAGATCCAGGGATGTAAGTCAGGGTCACCGGAGGACCCTTGTCCCCCCAAATTGTGGATAGAGTTGGCGCTATCTTCTATCCATGTGCTGACTCACATATGGAATACATATCTCACTTCTGGCATTTTCCCTGACACATGGAAACATGCAATACTTCTTCCCCTCAGGAAAAAACCTAATGTGGATCCAGGGAAATTGAGCAATTACCGACCAATCTCACTGTTACCAGCACCAGCAAAAATTCTGGAAAAAATGGTATAGCGGCAACTGGTCAACTTCATCGAGAGCCATGGTATTCTGCATGATAGCATTGAGACAGCTTTATTAGAGGTGGCAGAGTCAGTGAGGATGGTGGTAGATTCAGGTGCATCAGCTATGCTGGTGCTCCTGGATTTATTGACGGCGTTCAATATGGTAAACCATTTAATGCTGGTTCAGCGACTTCAGGACATCGGAATCGGGGGTGCAGTCCTTACCTGGTTGAAGTCATTCCTCAATAATCGCACATAGAAGGTTGCTCTGCAGCTCTATCTGTCTGAACCCCAACATTTATGGTGTGGAGTACCTCAGGGGTCGGCGCTAAGTCTGCTTCTTTTTAATATATATCTGGCTCCGCTGTTCTCACTTATAGCCGACTGGAGTGTTAAGGCGATATCATACGACGACAATACACAGTTGGTAGTCTCCTTTAAAGATCAGTGGGTGGACTCCTTCAAGAGTTTTAAGGGTTGTCTGAAAGACATTGCCCTTTGGATGAATAACAATAAACTCAAACTCAATGATGAGAAAACGGATGTTATTTTTCGGCAAGAACCTGCCACCAGCATCAGATCTGTGGTGGCCGATGGAAATGGGTTCACCGCCCGTCCCAGGAGGCACAGCAAAAAACCTGGGAGTGAAGTGGGAGGCAGATCTTTCTTTCTCTTCCCAAATTCAGCAGGTGACAGCCTCCTGTTTCAGCAAATTGAGAAAATTGCGGAAATTTTTACATCTACTGCCGGAGGAATGCCGCTGAGTCATAGTCCATGTCACTGTGACATCTAGGCTGCCGTTACCTGAGCCTGCCAGTGTACCTAGTCAAAAGACTACAGATGGTACAGAATGTGGCTGCGAGACTGATAAGACGTGTACCATTTCGTCATCATATCTGTCCGCATATCAAAGAGCTCCAATGGCTGCCGGTGCAAGAAGATTTGAATTTAAGGCCTTGACTTTGGCATTTCGGTCAATCCATGGCAATTGCCCTAGCTTCCTGAAACAACGGTTATGTACCTATAAGCCGAATCGCTCATTGAGGTCCAACTCTCATAAACGGCTTTGTACTCCTCGAGTTAGGAAAGCCCGGCTAGGTGGCAGATCTTTCACGGTGGGGCGACTAAGTTATGGAACTCTCTGCCTAATGACATTCGCCATATTGAATCAGAGTCACTATTTAGGAAAGCTGTGAAAATGTGTTTCTTCAGCCCAGGCTAATATTCTCAGTTTTCTTTTGCTGTTGTGTGTCATTCTGCGTGCCGCCTATTGCTATAGCGCCGGGACACCTCTGTTTGAGGTTGCTGTTGGCGCTTTATAAATGTTGGTATTATTATTATTATTGCCTCTTAAGTTAAGCCTGACTGCTCTGTCCCAAACTACCAGAGGGTGAGCACGGGTTAATTTAAAGTGTCTTACTTTCTTACCCTGGCTGGGATTGTGGTTCCTGCTTGGAAAGAGTGCCAACCAGGAACCCAATTTCTAACAATCCCAATTTCTAACAAACCCAATTTCTAACAATTATCCAATGTGACTACCAGGGGCGCAGCTTCAGGGGGGTTGTTTGGGGTGTTACACCCCCCTAATACATTTACACTCTAGTAAAAATCTGGTGACAGGCGCTTTTAGTTGCAGTCTGTCGGAATTCACTTGGGATTTCTACTTGAACACACTGACAGAACATACACAGGCACACACTCCCTCTCTCTCCTCCATTTACAAGGTCTTAAAAATGTTGGTTATTTTAGAAATGTTGCATTTTTAGTACCCCTAACAATCCGACCTCTTCTCACTTTCAACTGCACCTTAAGCAGGGCTACTGGAATTATGCGGGCACTGAGATTTTTGCATAATTATAGATTTGCCGCATTTGCCATATAATGCACCCTCTGCTGCATAACCTGCAGATTTGAACAAAAAATGTTGTTCGTAGCTCGAATGGTTCAAGAGTTACTACAAACATAGTGACACATGTTGCCGTGCAGTGGAAGGCCCTTTACAAATGTTGACTGCCCAGCTTTCTGTTGCTTATAGCCATATTTGGTGTTATACTGGTAGTAACGAGGTGTAACCAATACCCAGGTAGTATTAATACGTTTAAAAAATAACAAAATAATGAAGTAATACTATCACAAAATGTGCTGCAGTATGCCACATAATTTGTCTTTTCTTGCATCATAACTTACTCAACCCTGCTGCATAAGTTGGCCCTCCCCTGCCACATGATTCTAGTAGCCCTGTCCTTAAGTCCCACTCATGGACTGCTTCTCATATAATGCAACATGATATGTCTGCGTAACTGTTGGAAAATGTTACGCTCGCACCCCCCACCCGCCAATCTTACTGACCGAGCTATGCCCCTGGAGACTACCAATGTATCTGAAAAATCCTGTGTTCTGTAAAATAAGACTAAAGTCAATCGCATATGAACATTTGCACTGGCATTGTTACAACTGGGAGACTCAAGAAGCATTGAACTTCACTTCAATACTTCATGTTCTTGCTTGTTCTCTGTATCAAAACCTTAAGGGAAGTTGTTAACGTCTGAGTTGTGTTTACAGTGAGATAAAGCCAGCTCAATGAAAGGAGTGTCCAGGTATTGTGTTTTATTGTACTTTATTGCATTACTATACTGCAATCTGCTCCAGATAAGTTGCTGAGGCACTTTGCAGAAAGGTGGCAGCTACTTCTTGGGTGTGTCATAGATGACAGATTGTTTTACATTATTTGTGTGCAAATAGAAATGCTGAGGTGCACTGCGAGGGTCATTCCACAGCTATGAAATATTGTGGTACAAATGTATTTGGAATGTGCTTCCTCATAGCTAAGTATGGAGCTGATTTGTGCTTTAGAAGAAACTGATAAGATAAATTCAGTTTTAAGCATTTCACAGAACTAACACAAACAAACGCTGGCAAAGTCCATAGGTCTAGACTAGTTGTGGGGTTGGAAAGGTGGATGAAAGAAAGGGAGTGAGGAACAAGGCGGGGTAAGGAGAGAGAGAGAGAGTCACAGCCAGACTGAGAATGCAAACCAGCCCTGTCAATTAAGTCGGACTGGCCCTCAGTAATAAAACCGGCCCCCACCCTTCCGGACCACCGGGAAAACTCCAGTACCCGCTACGGCCAGTCCGGCCCTTGGGGTGCTGGTGGAAAACACTGCTGCTGCTTTTGTTACAGGAGGCCGATATTGCAGCACTGAGGGAGAACGAGAGAGAGAATAGTCACTTGAGTGCAGTGAAAAGCAAGGTCTGATGCCAGCAGTGGAAGAATACATCATCGAATCAAAACACTCGAACCGAAATGTCCTTAGGACAAAAACAAGAACCCGGAAGCAAGCCACTGAATCAGGAGCAGGGAAGTGAGCTAAAAGACGAAGCCAGTCAATTATTTGCAAGGAGTTACCCCAAAGTTCATTCAAAGCATACGTAATGTATTAGCAACAATAGGTCTAAACAGACAACTAAAGTTGTCAGAGCTGAGACCTAAACATGGTGTAAAATAAAACATGCGTGTAACAAGAGGGAGAGAGAGGACTAGATAGCTAGTCCGAGTCCCCGAGGGTTTATATGTGATTAATCAAAGAGGACTAGCTTAAGTTGACCAAAGTGTTGCAGTACTCTAATTAGTTCTGTCACGGGCACCTTGTTGGTGTATTCATGAAGCCCTCACCCACTAACCTAGTTGGTGGCATGCTTCATCATCGGGCCCACCCAGTGACACCTAGTATGTCCCGGGTGTGCTACGACGCCTGATTACAGCGGAGCTGGTATATTGCTGAGAGTGCAGTGAGTGAGGTTGAGTGAGTTGTGATTTAAAACGGCTTGGTGGTGGTCCCAGTACCCGAGGGTAAATTAAATTTTAATAACTGGGCCGTCAATAGCGGTTAAAAGTAAGGCTACAGGACGCGTAAGGGTGGCGAGTTACTGCCCCCTGCGTCCTTCAGATGGTCGACATGTTTCAGCCAGTGCCTTAGAGTATTCTGGCTTTCCTCAGGACCGTTTTTAAAAGGTGTGGTGAAATAAAACAGACTTAGTGTTGTGGTACAGACTATGTGATACACTCACTAAGGCGTTTTTCTATATGTGAGAGGGGGATTCCCTTCTCATGCATACGCTTTGGGTTATTAGCCAAGGCTTCCTGGAGGGAAGCATGAGAAGGGAATCCCCCTCTCACATATAGAAAAATGCCTTAGTGAGTGTATCACATAGTCTGTACCACAACACTAAGTCTGTTTTATTTCACCACACCTTTTAAAAAACGGTCCTGAGAAAAGGCAGAATACTCTAAGGCACTGGCTGAAACATGTCGACCATCTGAAGGACGCAGGGGGCAGTAACTCACCACCCTTACGCGTCCTGTAGCCTTACTTTTAACCGCTGGTGACGGCCCAGTTATTAAAATTTAATTTACCCTCGGGTACTGGGACCACCACCAAGCCGTTTTAAATCACAACTCACTCAACCTCACTCACTGCACTCTCAGCAATATACCAGCTCCGCTGTAATCAGGCGTCGTAGCACACCCGGGACATACTAGGTGTCACTGGGTGGGCCTGATGATGAAGCATGCCACCAACTAGGTTGGTGGGTGAGGGCTTCATGAATACACCAACAAGGTGCCCGTGACAGAACTAATTAGAGTACTGCAACACTTTGGTCAACTTAAGCTAGTCCTCTTTAAAATAAAACATAGCACTTCGAAGACCTAAAAATCTAACATGAGTGTAATACAAAAACAGACATCATGCAAGCAAAAACAATAATAGACAATTGCCAATTCAAAGGACAGAGGATCTGCCCATATCACGCTGGAGCATTTAATACTAAAATCGATGTTACACACTTTTTCTCAATACAACTGAACGGAAACGAAACCATGTGATGAAAACTGTTACTTTAAAGTGAAACTAACTAACGCCAAGACGGTAGGAGCATCTCATTGGAAAAAATGGCGAGAGGCCCCAGATACAAGAAATAATATAACAAACCAATGCTGAGGTCAGCAGTTTTCATGCTTTGCAGTGCCAGTTTTAAAACAAGGGCATGGTTACTAAACGATGCAGGGACATGTTCAAATGCCACTAAATAAAATGGATTTTAAACCTCAGAAATACATGAATCATAACAGGCATACGAGGATTAATAAACTCTTTTGGTTAATACAAAATCAAATTTCAAGAGAGAAATGTATCATTGCATGTTAAGGCTCATTAGGATATTGGCTTATTCATAGTAAGCAGTAGGACGAAAGCCTAGCAATAGATGTTTTATCTTCCTCAATGGCAATGCCAGTGCTTACTTTGTGTCATTGTCGGGCCCACAGAAATTATGTGACTGTATGCCAGTGGTGCTTTCGCATTATTATGGATTTGCCACATAATCAGGGCTGGACTGACTAACAGGCAGTTTGGAATGGTGCTGAGCTGGGGGCTGATTTCGTTCATGGAGACCTGCGTGTGCTAAACGAAATTAATTTTGCTTTAATTATTTTGAAGCACACGCAGGTCTCCAAGAACGAAATCAGCCCCCACCGCAGTGAAATCAGCCCCCTGTTCGGCAACATTCCAAACTGCCCGGTCGTCAGTCTGGCCCTGCACATAATCCAGCTTCTGCTGCAAAATCTGTAGATTTTAAGAAAAAAAAAAATTCTATCTCAAAAGGTTCAAAAGTTACTAAAACGCAGTGACACGTTGCTGTGCAGTAGAAGGCCATTTGCTCTGGTTGACTGGTAACCTTTCTGTAGATTATTTCTATATTTGAATGTTAAACGGATACTGCTGAGGTGCAACCTGTGCCTTGTCATTGTTAACAAGTGAAAAAATGAAAAAATAATGGAGTAATACTATCACAAAATCTGGCGTACTATGCTGCATAATTTTTATGTCTTGCTGCATAATTTAGTCAACACTGTCGCATAATTTGCCCCCTCTTCTGTGGCATAATTTCAGAGGCTCTGGTCATTGCCTGCCAGTGCACTGCACTTATTTGTAAACACCGACATGTATTTACTAGAACCCACCACACGGTGGTGCTGTGTGTGTATTTGTAGCAGAGTTCATTATTCGAGCATTCAGACATTCCATATACCTGAACAAAAATCATAAAAATGAGGGGGCATATTATCAAGGACCATATCTCCGCTTTTTTGCCTTTAAAAGACAAAAAAGCGGAGATAATATTATCGCCCTATTAACAAGGTGGCGCTAACATGCATTAGCGCATGTTAGCAGCCGTTTTCCCCACGCCTCGCCTTGCATGGCTAATGAGATGCAAAGTAGGCGTTCCTTTACAAAACAACATAAAAAAGATCGCCAGCTGTACTTGGCGGTATTAACAAGCCGGCCCAGGACACCCATAGTGATATTAAAGGTCGTGCTAACCGCGGTTATCGCTGGAAGCTAACGTCTGTTAAATTTCAGACTTAGCAATATGTATAAAGGGAGGTGGATCGTCAGGCTAAGTCCACCATGGCCTATCAACCATGGAATTCCCTATAGCTGCATTGCTATCGCTGGATTTCTAACGCTATACCCGCATTTCGCCGCTATCACTGGATTAATTATCGCCTCAGAGATTAGCGTTGTTAATAACGCGCTAACCAGGCAATAACATTCAGCAATAGCCGACGATGAAAGGAAACGCGCTATGCGCGCTTTGCGATATTCATCGGCATCTGTTGATAATATGCCACGAGGACTTTAATTTCTAGTTTAAGATGACAATGAGTGGTGCCAGCTGAAGTGGACTGTATGAAATAGCCTGGAACCCTGCGATTAATTTTTTTAATATAAATTAAGCACCGGCCAATGCATGAAAATGTAATTAACTTAGGAAAATTAGTGATTCTGGACTGAAATTTTATGTAGCAGCTGAATCAACTAGTCACAAAATATAACTTGGGATAGTGTGCTATATCCTTGATTGAAATTTGAGAGCAGTTGCTTTTTTAGGTCGAGCTGGTAAACTGCATCCGAAGGATGCAGATGTCCAGCTGGAGACCTAATGTTGCCTGTCTCGGGGGAAGGAAGGACAAGAGGGTGTTACGAGCGTGAAAGGCAGATTTGGGTGCGCGAACGCGCACGTTCCGTCCCGCGCCGTGCACTTCCCTCCCATACTCCCAGCAAGTCAGCCTAACGCGCATGCATGCACACAGACACACACACGCGCGCACACGCACTTACACTTACTTACTTACTTACACACACACACACACACAGACACACACACACACACACACGCAGGCACCCAGACAGGCAACCCCCTCTCCCCTCCTTTCTCTTACCTAACCGGGCTTCTCGGGAGCCTCGCAGAGCACTAGAGCTGCTCTGCCATGCCTGCAAGATGCGGGGCTCTCCCCTTAGGCTTGTGGGTCACGCAGTCTCCTCGCTGGTCTTCACCCGGGCCCCCTCCTGGGTCCCGGGACTTCAGGAACGGCACTTCGCTGTCGCTCCGGGGCCGGGCTCGCGCTTGGAAACGAAACTTAAAAATGTTGCGCATGCGCAGGGAGCCCCCGCCCTCCCACTCCTCCCAGGCCGGATGCTGAGTTTGTTTGGGTGAGCACTTCTTCTGTGTGGCAAACGCACAATAAATGATACGATTGATCTGAAAGGAAAATGCAATCTGAGAGCATTTCTTTTTGGTAATTTGAAAAAAAATTCTTTCTGAGCTATTCACTGAAGGGGGTCTTTCCCACCCCACCCAGCTCTCAGTCCGCAGCTGGCTTTCATTCCGGGCACGTGGACTTTGGCGTTAACTCTTGCACCGCTCCTGATGCCGCTGCACTCCTGCAGAGGGAAGTATTAAAAGGCAAGGCTATCGATGACGTTGCTTAACTGCAGCCCTTCCCGCACGTTCATCGAAAGTTTCGTTTTCCAGCGTGGCTTTCTCTGTGAGTGACACGTTTCTGCACCTCAGGTAAGGCCCCTGCTCTGTGGTCCTCCTGCCTGCTGTCATTGACGAATCCGTTTTTTTAGGTCATTTAATCCATTTCTTTTTGGTGATGTGCTCTGAAGGGCTCATTTGCTTGTGCAGTGACACATCACACGTTTTTGTTTGAGGTGGTTCTCGGGTAAGCATCAGTTTAGGAGGAGAAACATACGCTGTGTTTGAGAGTACAAATGTCAAGTGTCCATTGTGAAGCAGATTTGAGCCATTCCCACCCATGATTGTGTATTTGTCCCAGAAGTCTTGAGGCTGTGACCACACGGAGATCTTACCCGGTGTGTTGGTACCCCCTGTCGATTGTAACAGTGCTTCTTAATGCGCAATTTTCTTAACATAAACACGTCGTGGAAGTGATCCGTCAGAAAGGTAGGGCTTTAAGTGTGCCGGGTCCGTCCGGTTCGTAACTGAAACCGCACATTGGAACGGGTCTCTATCGGGATACCTATATTCATGTCCTTAACTCTGCTAGTAAAAGCACTGACCGATTTCTGATTAATGAATTACAAACATGTTAAAGATAATCTATATCAGTGATGTAGTTATGTTTATATTTCACGTTTTTCTTGAATTCCCCAAGAGTGTTATATTGTGTTTTTACATTATTCGTACAGCATATTGTCAGTACTTTGAATGGAAATATAGCAATGCAGGTACTGTACTCTCTCAAATGATAGAAGTGTAGGTACTCAGTACCGGACAGTTCCTGCCAATTTAAAGCACTACATATTGCTCTTGTATAGTGCATACTTTGAACAGAGTCGCCACCATGGGTTTGTTCTTGAGAGCACTGTAGTTGAGGCTGCAGGCAGCGCGAATTTCTAAAAAAAAAAAAGATGTTCAGAACACCTGGTCATCCAATCCGTGGCCTCTGCAGAGAACAGAGGAATGGTCTCCTATTACAGTTGCATTCGTCATTCTGTGCAAATGTGTATGAAGGAGGTACACAGTTGCCTAAATCTTGACACAGCAAAAGTAAAATAAATACCGTGTTTACAGGTGAGGGGAGTGTGTGGAGATGGTGAAGTGAGGGAGATGCAAGTAATAAGTGCATTTAGGAGAGAGTGATAACAGGGTGAGGTTTAAGATATGTAGATGGACCAGATGTGGAGCGAAAAAGCGCATGTATGAGCGATTGCATCACTTTTTGAGGACCATCACCCCTTGCCTCCTACAAGCCTCTGTAATGTTTACTTGAGTCTCACATTTTAAGAATTGAAACATGTTCAAAATTATTTACAACACAATCATTGTTGATACTTGTGTATCTAACAGCTAGCAACCATTGACCAAGCTAATAGTGCTGGCTGATTTTAGGTGTATGTCACTTGTTATATATCCGGATGTAATTACAAGACGCTCTGAGAGGAACCAACATACTAGTTGGGTGGCACCCTATGGGAATCGCAGAAATTGTTTGCGTTTAAGCCACTCCCTTAATTACATAGGCCACACCCCTTTTCGAGACCTTACACTTTTGTCATCCCACTTAAAGCCCTACACCTACATAGAAGTTATGTGATAAAGGTTATTTGAAGAATTGAGCAAAACCTTGCTGTCACACAAATTATTTATTGTTAGCACTACCCAGTTTTTCTGAAGCGCAGCATTGTTTGGCAAAATTGAGCCAAAATCAATTTTCCAACTGCCCGCTTTAGTGTAGTGCGGAGTAGGGTGACCACCTCATTACAGATATTTTTTTCAGGTGTACTTAGTGTAAAAACCACAATACCCAGAATGCATTATGCTATGGCACAGATCCAGTAGTAGAGCCAGCATCATCCTAAAATTTAATCACAGGACCTCTTTGGTTTAAGTAAAACACAATATAAGAAAGAGGCAAAAACACTCTCTCTCCCTCTCTCTCTCTCTCTCTCTCTCTCTCTCTCTCTCTCTCTCCTCCCCCCCCTCTCTCTCTCTCTCCTCCCCCCTCTCTCTCTCTCTCTCTCTTCCCCCCTCTCTCTCTCTCTCTCTCTCTCTCTCTCTCTCTCTCCTCCCCTCTCTCTCTCTCTCTCTCTCTCCTCCCCTCTCTCTCTCTCTCTCTCTCTCGCTCTCTCCTCCCCACCTTCTCTCTCTCTCTCTCTCTCTCTCTCTCTCTCTCTCCTCCCCTCCCTCTCTCTCTCTCTCTCTCTCTCTCTCTCTCTCCTCCACGCCCCCTCTCTCTCTCTCTCTCCTCCCCTCCCCCCAGCCCGGAATACAGTACCACTGTGATCACAAAATTCTTAAGCACCCTGCAACACTGGGGATTTACAGGAATCCAAACACCAGCGTAAAGTACTCGAACAACAATGACGTCTGTCTTATAAATGTCACAAGAAAATGTTAATATTTCACTTCTGTTCTTGGATTTTCGTGAAAATACAACACATATTGCATTACAAAAGATATAGGTGTCACATTTGTGAAAGTTAAAACTATTGGCATTGTAAATGACAAAGCTATTACTTTAGCTATTTTCAAAACCAACACATAAATAAAAAAAATGTCATTTACAATACCAATAGCTCAAACTTTCCTAATGCGAGGCCTATTGCATTGCAAATGCTTGTCTTTGTTAATCTATTTAATCTAGGGATGGTATATGGATGGGATGTTTACACCCAATTACACTGTTGGGAGCAGATTTTATGTCAACGGGAATACACGCTGAGACCCAAACTCCTCGGAGAGAATATGTAAACAATGTATTTTTTATTCATTCATTTCAGATTTAGAGTTCTGGTGTGGGGAATTAATTAGTCGTGTGCATTACTCGGATCATTTTGTGTAGCATAATCACGTTGAATTACCTAAAATATCTGTGAGATTACAGAGAATTACGAGAGAAGAGCAATTCGGCATTAACCACTATTTCTTAGCACAAAATACACCCTTGCGTCCAAAATGGACATGAGGATGCAATTTTTCGCTAAGAAATACTGCTTAACGCAACATAACACAAAGCGCACACACTCACTAAATATGCTCTAGTATTCGGATTTTTTACTAAAATTAGTCGAGGAGGAGTAATTGCATAGTAATAATCGGTAAATCTGCGTCTAAGAGTAGTGAGGAATTACTGAAATGACTCCGATTATTCTGTTTTAATTGAAATTCGGACCAGACCTAGATTTAACATTGTGCTCTGACAGTAGCAATCACAGGCGCTCAACTCAACCCTCGCTTAACTTGTTAAGTCAGCTGTTTGCTCTTGTTTACTGTGGGGCATCATTTAGCTAAGGTAACAAAAGGAAATATTCCTGGATCATTAAAAATGTTTGCATTCTGGTTCCATCAGCTTCTACATTTTATTACAAACACAGATAAACATTGCATTGTAAATATATTTACTGGATTTACATTGTAATGTGATAAATCTTTGTATAACCTGGCTCTTTTCAATGCTTTCAGTTCCACTTCAAGTATAAAATACAAATAAAACTTTAAGGGGCAGATTTATGATGGGAATGCGCAACGTTTGCGTCACGCAACTGCGGCGTAAACGTGGCGCATCCCTACGACCCATTTACAACGTGACGCATCTAGGCAGATGCGTCACGTTGTAAAGCCCTGCGCCACTTGTGGGCGTTCTGGCGCAGGGTGGGCGTTCCGGGGCAGGTGCGCCTCGCAAAAGTGGCTGAGTGAAACCTATAAGATTTCACTCAGTCACTTTCAGGCCAATGCTGCGTCAAAACCCTGCTCCTGCTTGAAGCAGGCGTAGGTCTTGACGCAGCATTGTATAGATGGGGCACCCCCGAGCCTTGCTGGAGCTGCGTCGCTCTTGTGACGCAACTCCAGCAATGCGCCACCTTTGCAGCACAGATGCGTCACGCATCTGTGCCGTTTTTGCCCCATGGTGCGCCGCATTGTAAATGCGGCGCACCATGGGTGGCGGAGCAGCGGCGCAAAATAACTGGCGCATCACTGGGGATGCGCCAGTTATCATAAATCTGCCCCAGTGTGCTCGTTATACTGCGTTGTGCAGATAAATAATAGGCAATATAAATTACTACTGCTTGTTGTAGTTCAGCGGTTTTTAAGCTTTTGTCGTCTGTGGACCCACACTGAATCACTACTGTAAGCTAGGGACCCCAGGCTAGGCAATTTATATGAATATCAAAATAATATACAAAAAAGCAATTAACATAAAAGAAAAACACACATTTTTGATTATTTAATTTAATTCACAATTAAAAAATTTGCAACATTTTTCTGTTACAGTTGGAGCTTTTCCAAATATAGTTTTATTTCTAAAATATGAAGTGATATGCTAGGCTCCAGCATATGCTTTGCTTTTTTTTCTCCTAGAGCATGCCTTATTTGCCAGCTCGTACCAGTGCTCCTTCAATTGAAGCCACCAATTGTCCATGCAAGATTTTGTTTGCTGTACTTGCACTGCTCCCACGAATCAAAATTAAAATACCAACTTCATTTTAGTTCCCAATTTAAATTTAAAACTTTCATTTTAGTTTTTTCTGTATGTGTACTTTACTAATCTGTTAATATTATTTAACTTTCTAAAGAGTTACAGGCAACTTCGGTAGGCGTCACAGACCTCTGAGGGTCCACAGATCTCAGTGGTAATGCTACCAAGAATGCACTCGACGGGAGGAGCTACGCACGCATCCAGGATGGCCGCGTGAGCACAGGGCTCCCGAGTCCCTCGCTGCCCTCCGCATATATCCTGAAAGATATCCTGACTTTGACCACGGGTTCTTGCAGATGAACCTCAGCTGACACCTTAGCTGTTTTCAAAATTTCATTTGGACTTCGGGAACCGCAGATACGCCGATCGGAGTTTTGGAGGCCCGCCCTACGGCGACACCGGGAGCTGGCACACCAAGACGCCGGGGAGTAATTGAACAACAGCGGCCTGAGGGGTTTCCCCTGTTGCCCTGAGTTGACTTTCGGTTTCGTTTCTGGGCCGCTGCCTTCTCTGATTGCGTGATTGCCTCGCTCCCCCCATCGGGGTCCAGCCTACCTCTGCTACCTGACTATACGCCAACTGTTCTGAGGGTTTGGGTGTTGGGCTGAGCTGTTGCTTCTGCCCTTTCAGCCCACCTTCGTTATTTGCAGTGGTCTGGGGGTGAGCGGCCATTTTCACCAGGTCTTGCGGGCCCCCTCGGGGCTCACCATTCAACATGACCACCAGGCCTGACAACGAGAAGCGGAAGACTAAAACGCCTCTACGCGGGGGACCGATACAAACCAACGTCATGGATCGCTATACCCAACCCAAGGGGTCCCCCGGTGGTGCCAGTCGAGCTTTTGAGGGCCCCACTGACTATCCGACTGCGTTGGCCGAATTGACTTTGCAGGACGTCAGGGGCGCCATTGCCAACATTCAGACTTCCATTGGTCAGCAATATGAGGCTCTCGCCCTCAAAATAGACACTGTAGCAGTTGATGTTACTTTGATCAGAGCTGATTTGTCGAAGACCAATGAGAGGGTCAAGTCTCTAGACCTGAAGACTTCTAGCCTCGCGACCGATGTCTCTGATCTGCAGACGGAAGTTGGATGCTTGCGCTCCTCCAACGATCTCATGGTCCATCGCCTGGAGGATTTTGAAAATAGGGCCCGACGCAACAACATACGCCTTATCGGGGTCCCTGAAACCTCTGGTGCCTCGGCAACTGATCTTCTCGTGGAGGACATCGTCTTGAATCACCTGGCCCCCACAGGCCTGAGTAAATTCTTTGCTGTGGAGCGTGCCCATTGAGTGCCGGGCGGAAAGCCGAAGTCGGGCACCACGCCGAGACCTATCATCGCCAGGATCTTCAATTTTAGGGACAGAGACACCATCCTACAGGCCTCGAGAGTAAGTGGCCCCGTAAAATTCGAGAACACGACGGTGAGTTTCTACCCGGACTTCACGCAGCTTGTTCAGAGACAAAGGATGGGGTTTCAGGGAGTGAAACGAAGGCTGAAAGACTTGGGCCTGAAATACGCAATGCTCTTTCCAACCAGGCTGCATGTCGAATATGAAGACCTGACTTTCTTCTTTGATCGTCCTGACGGAGTTAGTGACTGGCTGGATACCCTCCCCAAACAGACTGACTCAACCGGGCATCCGGGTGGAGCCGAGGGCGGCGTATCGGAACAAGAGTGACATTATGTTTCCTGATTTCTGAACATTCACGTATTATTCGGCTGGGTTCGATATTTCTTCTATTACTGTGTCCTATTGCTATGTACCCGAGGGTGGCGGGGGGAGTGAGACTCTTTCCTCCTCAGGGGTTTCTTTTCGTAGACTAGTTTAATGATGGGGCGACAGGCACACTGCAAGTTGGGGTGGCTTTTGAGTCTAACGCAGGGGTGCAGGGTGGGGGCGTTGTAACGAGTTCTCATTGGGGGGTGGTGGGGAGTTCTTGGGTGTTTGTGGGTTTCTTTCAAGGCAACGTATCGTATTTCCTCTTGATTAGGTCATTGTGTTCGTTGTGGGGTGGACTCTGCACATCTTTCTGGGATGGGGGTTAGTGGGTTGAAACTAATGTGTTGGAATGTCAATGGGTTGGGGGATAGGATAAAACGGGGTGTGGTGTTGCAGCTTCTGCGACGCCTCTCCCCCGATATTGTGTTGTTGCAGGAAACGCATCTGGTTGGGAACACGTGCCATGCCATGAATCGGCGAGGGTATCGTCTGGTGGCACACTCTGGCTTCACCTCTGGTTCTAGGGATGTGGGTATCCTCGTCAGGTCCTCCCTCCCCTTGGCAATCGATGATGTGCTTCTTGACGATAGGGGGCGCTATGCAGCTCTCACTGGTAGATGGGAGGGGAGGACGGTCTCATTTGTCACTGTCTATGTCCCGCCGGGGCTACAGACCTCGACTTTTGCTGAGCTTGGCGTGTAGTACTGGGGCCCCCTGAGGGCATTTTGGTGATAGGCGGAGACTTCAATTCGGTTGTCTCCGGTGACATAGGTCGCTACCCCCCCAGGGATCTCCCCAAGTCGCAATCCTGGTGGAGTGGGTTCCTGGAGACACTTGGTCTGGTGGACTGTTGGAGATTGCTGCACCCGGATCAGGCGCAATACACCTTTCACTCTGGAGCCCATGGCAGTCTGTCCAGACTCGACTATATTCTGTTGCCGGCGGCACTGTCCTCCTCTGTTGGGGAGGTGAGGCACCTCGCCCGGGGCATATCCGACCACTCCCCAGTCTGGCTTAGCATGGATACTACCCTGAGTAATGAGGGATGGGTCGCCCCTATAAACCCCTGGTTTCTTCGCAATCCCAAGACCCGTACCGAATTGGTGAAATCCCTTGATCTTTATTTTGTAGAAAATGTGGGGTCTGTGTCATCTGCTGTATCGTTGTGGGAGGCGTTTAAGACTGTGATACGTGGGCAGGCTTTATCTTTGATCGCCACCGCCAAGAAAAGTAAGCATGAAGAGGTGGTCCGTCTGGAGGCAGAGATAACCGCACTGGAGAGTGACTTGGAGCGCGGAGTGTCCCGTGCCAAACTTCATTCCCTCAGCCTCAAACAATTAGATTATAAGGCCCTGGTTACTGATGCTGCGAAGTTCATGAGCAGGGAACAGCAGGGCAGACTGTATGATGTTGGGGATAAGGCGGGTAAATTGATTGCGTGGCTGGACAAGAAAGAAAGGGAGAGTCGTGTAGTTCCTGTGATTGAGAACCTGGACGGAGTGTGCGTGACTGACTCTGCTGCGATTGCTGAATGCTTTGCGGAACACTTCCGAACTGTGTATGCTCCGGTCTCTGACAGACCGGAGGCTGACTCTCATTTGTTGCTCCGCGATATTACTTTGCCCTGCCTGTCTGCGGCTGACAGAGACCTGATGGACGCGGTGCTATCGGCTGATGAGGTAGCTACCGCCATTCGTTCAATCCGCTCTGGCAAGGCCATGGGCCCTAATGGTCTGCCCATTGAACTGTATAAATTGTGCCCAGACAAACTGGCTCCATATCTTCGTGATATGTTTCTAGAGTCCCGCGACTCTGGCTCCCTCCCACGTGACCAGCGTCTTGCTACTATCGTAGTGATTCACAAGGAAGGGAAGCCACGGGATCGCTGTTCATCTTATAGACCGATCTCGCTTCTAAACGCTGAACCGAAAATTCTGGCTAAGGTATTAGCTAACCGCCTGACGAACATTATCAGCGACCTGGTCCATCCGGATCAGTCCGGTTTTATCCCGCATCGTAAAACGGCGCTCAACCTGCGGCGCTTGCACGGTGTTCTCGCGAGGGCGGCGTCTCTTCATGAAACGGCCATCTTGGCTTCCTTGGATGCTCCGATGGCCTTCGATACTCTTGAGTGGCCTTATCTCTGGGCCGCTCTTGTGAAATTCGGATTCGGCCCCGGGTTCATCGGCTGGGTGAAGCTTTTGTATGCGGAGCCACTGGCACAGGTGGTTGTGAACGGTCGGGTCTCAGCGTCTTTTGTTCTCGGGAGAGGCACGCGACAGGGCTGCCCGTTGTCACCACTGCTTTTCACGCTCGCCCTTGAGCCGCTGGCTGCCTGGTTGCGCTGGGAGCCCTCGCTTAAGGGAATCCGGTTGTCCCCGGACTTTGAGGATCGCGTCTCGCTCTACGCGGATGATATTTTATTATACCTTACGTCCCCTCTAAAATCTCTGAATGTTTTGTTCGATGTGCTCACTTCGTTTGGGAAAAATTCGGGCCTTGTTATCAACTGGGCTAAATCCTGTGTATACGTGCTCTCGGGCGGTCCCCCTCCCTTGCCTCGCAGATGCCCCATTTGGGTCTCTCCGACGGGCTTTAAGTACCTGGGGATTTTTATATCTTTAGACTCTGCGGCTCGCTACGAACATAATCTGCTCCCCCCTCTTCAAAGATTGAGACTTGACGTTGTGCGCTGGCGCGGGTTGCCGCTATCGCCGCTCGGGCGCGCAGCCCTTTTTAAAATGATGGCCCTGCCGAGGTTTTTGTACGCCCTTCAGAATACGTTCGATATTATTCCGGCGAGCTACTTTAGAGAGATTGAGAGCCTGCAGAGACGGTTAATTTGGGATGGACGTTCGCGTATTTCCCTCGCTAAACTCACTCTTCCCTGGTATGATGGGGGTATAGTGTTGCCAGATATTAGGCGTTACTATTGGGCCTCGCAACTGAGTGCGATTAATCATGCGACATATGCACCTGCTACTAACCCGGCGTTCGAGATGGATAAGTATTTGCTACCGGGCGGGGACTACAGGAGGGCGCTCTACTCCAAGGTGGCGGGCAAGGATTTATCTGGACGTACCAAGATTGCTGTACGCGTGTGGCATGCTGCGAATGCGTCTGTGGGTTGGGATGATCGATTGACTCGTGCAACCCCCTTGTATGCTTCTGAAAGGTTGGGATGTCTCTGTAAAACGAAAGGGTTTGAAAAATGGGATATGATTGGTATTAGCTGCGTGGGCGATCTTTGGGTCAAGGGCAAAATCAAGACCTTTGCGGCACTAAAGACAGAATATGAATTGAGTGACAGGGAATTCTTCCGATACACACAGATTCACTATGCTTTGAGTTCGGTTCTCCCTGCGGGTACTGTCGTCCCCGAGTCCTCCCCCCTTGAAGATAGGATCCTTGACGGCCACGTCCCCGACGGTACCATTTCCCTGATATATAAGAAGGTGATCAATACCCGAGTGGATCTGTTAGTGCGTCTTAGGGAGGTCTGGACCGGCGATGGTTTGGAGCTGGACGACGAGGATTGGCAAGCTGCATTATCCTCGCCTAAGGAAGTCGCGATTCCTGCCCGTCTCCGCTTCGTTAAGCTCAAAATATTACATCGTGTATATATCACTGGTTCGCACTTGATTCGCATGGGTTATTCCTCGGACGGGTTATGTAAGCGTGGTTGTGGGATGCTTGGAACTTTCCTCCATATACTGTGGGAGTGTCAGGAGGTGGTGCAGTTATGGAATAATGTGCATGCAGTGATGGGTAGAGTCACGGGGGTGGTGCTGCAGCCCGAGGCCAGGCGATGCCTGTTGAATGTGTGGGAGCCGAATGATTATAGTGTGGCCCAGACGCAGTGGGCGACCCTTGGGAATATGATTGCCAAGAGGGATGTAGCGCAGTTGTGGGGTTCCCAGCGCCCGCCCACGGTATCGGTGTGGAAGGAGAATATGGACTGGTGTATGTTCAGAGAGAAGACTGTGTGTGTGGCACGGGGCAAACCTAGAAAATGGAATAGTATTTGGAGCCAATGGAACGCATACCGTGGAAATCTATGTGCGCCTCCGTTCGTGGACAACCCCGAAGTCCCTCTGTCCCCCTGATCCGGCATTCCATGTATTGTGTACTTCTTGTTATCCTTAAATTTGTTTCCCCGCTGGCCCCCTCCCCACAATATGTACTATTGATCTGTTGTATAATATTATGCCTAGGTGTCCTCCTATGTGAACACATGTCCATGTACACTGTTTCCTTTTTTGCCTTGTACTTTGTTTTTTTTTCTCTTTTAAATAAAAAAGAAAAAAAAGAATGCACTCGATTTCATCGAATACCAAGAAGTCAATAACACTTGCCCGTATTTCTTCAGCCCACCAGACCGCAGCAAAAAGGCGGTATTTACAACTCGCTACAGCAGTAATGCAGCTTTGCACTCCCTCTCCCCACTGGGTTGACAAAAGCGTGATTTCACCCTATTGCAGGTTGCAGGGGCAGCTTTTCCGTTGCAGCGGAGGAGCGTGGTCCCACTTAAATGCCCCCTAGGTGAAGAATAAAATGGTAATTCATTGCCATTTTATTTTTAATCACCCCATCCAGAGCCGACCATCAGGATGGGGCGGGGCATGCTGAGTGGCACAAGCAGCAGGGAGGAGGGACAGCTGCCTTGGCAATTGTTTAAAGTGCGCATGTCTTTTTTTGCTGGCCGTCTTGTGACGGCCAGCCACTCATGCGCACTTTGTACCTCTCAACCCAGCTACCTGAAGACAGCTAGGTTGAGACTAAGTACAGGCCTTTAGTGCATTGTGGAGCGCCGAGACAGCCACTCCCTCCAATCAGGGCACTGCTCTTATGCTGTGAGCAGCGCCAGGAATGGGCAAGAGAGTTTGCCAGGGCCTGCTTTGCAGTCGCGACGAGGTCTGGACAAGGAGGTCCTATCATTCAGTAGGTACTTCTTTTTATAATTTCCCCGTAGTGTGTTGAATGTGTGAGTGTGTGTGTTGTGTTGATATGGCCAGCGTGTGTCTATATACCGCAATTAGAGAGGAAATTCCATGGCCCACAATTCTTCAGAAAAGAACTGAATGCAAAACTCAGCAGTGATAAGAGATCTGATGAGTAAATGTCTGCATTTCTTTATGGTATAAAGACACTTACCGGATGAGGTCAGGGAGGAGTGGCGTTCAGCTTCTCTCCACAGAAAAGGCAGCCTCGTTTCCTCACATGATTTGATTATTTGTGGCACAGGCATTCTATGTAAAAGCAGCAATCAGCTGTCAGTCTTTTGTAGAAATGCCCTCAGGAATATTTTTGGTTCTGTCCAGCGGTGGTCCATGCAGGTAAACATGGTGGCCCGGCGCGGGAAAGAGGGCAATGTCGACAGGTGATGGAATAGGGTAAATTAGATAAATCATATTCCGTAGTCTGTTGACATCCCCCTGCCCTGCCCCGCCCACCGCGCTTAACTGCAGGGACCGCCACTGAAATTAATAAAAAATTTCAAGTGCAGACTTCTCAAATTTCCTTATTCCAAGTCTGAATAGCTCTTCCCCTTCTAGCTTATACTTTGCATTCCAGTATTTATAGTACCATTTCGCCATTATGAAATGAAGACTACATATCCCAGGCTACTTTAAAAGAAAAAACTAGAAGGGATGAATTTCTCATCGACTGCATGTTCTGCCTGAAATATGCTTCCAGATACTGTGAGCCATAGATGAAGAATATACCACCTTAAAACGCATTATTTTTCCCTGCAAGCAATTACAACGCGGTCGTTACAATGATCACGGTGTTACAACGCATACCATTACTCCGCAAGTCTTAACAACGACTTGCTCTAGTGGGGGCGCTGGATGTTGGAATAGTATAATTTACTATTCCATCTCCAATATGTGCAACAGTAGGGAAGGTGTTGGATTTAAAATCTATCATCTTCTGACCTCTTCGCAAGTCGTTGTTCCGACTTGCAGAGTAATGGTATGCATTGTTACAGCACAGTCATTGTAACGACCGCGTTGTAATTGTCTGTGGGGAAAAGGATTTGTGGCAAACGATATCCATTTACCATGGATGAACGTCTGCCATTCAGGAAAAGTTAAGACCTTTGTGTTCTGGGCTTTGTGATCCCCTAAGTGCTTTGATGTATTTGTTTGCATTTTAGCGCTATACAAAAAAGTACGAAGGATTGATTTATCTATTGCGTGAATAGGCAAACTTGAGAGTTTTGCTAGAGTTGTCGCTCTCAGGTGTAGTAATAGTTTTATAAAAAAAGACAAAAGCATTGACTCTTTGCGCACTCATTAGTTTTCACAGCAAATAAAAAGCATGCTAGCACACTGTGTTTGTTTACGTCGGTGTGTGCGTAAGTCTCAGTTTGGCGGGTTGTGTGTATGTGTGTGGGTGCAAGTAATGACCTGATGTGTTAATAGCATGAGGTTATGGACCATGGAAGGGTGAAATGCTAAACATGCCTTAGCAATCATCTCACTCGTAACACACAGGCCAGAGTAAATAAAGGATTTTACTTGCTGAGCCATCCTGAAATGGCACGATCAGTATTGGAAAGATGCCTTGCAAATACATTTTTAAAAGGACTTTTGTTGCTTCTCTTCCTCTCCTTTGTAATCACGCCACATCCCAACCCACACTGACATTCTACTAGGCCTGCCTATTGTTACTTCCTTCCTAGCACTATACTCAAGCATTGCTTTGACTGAGGGAGGTGTCTACTTGACTTCCTCGTTTGTTTCTCGGAAACGCCTTTGAGGGACTTCTGGCCTACCTTGGATCATGCATTATCAGCTGTCACTCCGATGAAAAAGGGACTTATCACACAGAATGCTAGTACCAGATGGAGCACGTTACATGCCTAAACTATTTACATCTCAGTCATAAGTGACAGCTCACATTTTCCAGCAAGACTAATAATGCATAGTATTCAGTAAGGAATATATCCATATAACCAGGGCTGGCTCTAGGGGGGTGTGACCGGTGCCACCGCACTGGACGCTGACTTGGGTGGGGGCGCCGTATACAATGCTTTAAAAAGCACCCCCTGCCGCATTCCTTGCCTCCAGCAATTTTCACATTAAATATAATGCGGCTATCATGTGTCCCTCAGAACCTGGGTATGCAGTTATGAGAAACAAACTGTTCTGTCGGGTGATCAAAATCTCCTCAAAGGGAATTGTACACTACGTTAAGTCCTATGGCAGCTATCTTTGGAATATGTAGAAGATATAAGGATACACTGAAAAATACAATTTCTGGGACATTTTGATTATTTGTGGTTCCAAGGTCTTATGTTTGTGTATGTGATCACTGGGAGATTTGTGATTTTCACTATGTAGATGTGAATGTGATGTAATGTTCTTTATGTTCTCTGGACAGCCGTTGAAAAGTGAAATATTTAAAGAGATAGATGTAAATGTTTTGATATATGAAAAAGAATACATTCAGAACAAGTTAATGGTTGTGTTGTGTCAGTGGTTTTCAGAGATCATTTTTCTTTGAAGAATTGTCCTTTTTGAGTAGGAGAAGTTTCACACATGCTTGAGGGATCATTTATAGGCCCTTCTAGTATTTAATGTTTAATGAAAAACATTATTTTAGAATTCCCCTTGAGGAGATTTTGTTCACCCCACAGAACTGTTTGTAGCTCATTCCAACAATTTTCCAGCAGCAATAAAAATGGCAAGATGACTCCGGTGATTAATGTTCTTCCTGGAGAGAGATTGGAGTTTTGTCTATTGGAAGTTTTGGCTTCTAGCACTGAGGGTTCCTTTGCCTGCTGCTAAGAACGTGTACCAGGCTGATCACAAAGTGCATATAATGTAGATAGGTCAGTGTGTTACTGCTTTTGTCAGAGAGATCCTTTTGTTATTTGCAGTGGATACGTGAAAATGCCAATAGCACAGTGAGCAATTAACTATCATCAAAGAGCTGAGTGTTATGATTTTTCCCCTGTCTTTTATTATCCTACTGTTGCAAAATGAATTAATTTGGGCAGAAATGAATTCTTAGTATTAAAGAGAACCCCCAAGCACAGTGTAACATTTCCCCCATCTCTCAGCAGGAAGCATTGGCAGAGATCCAGGTATGTAAGTCAGGGTCACCGGAGGACCCTTGTCCCCCCAAATTGTGGATAGAGTTGGCGCTATCTTCTATCCATGTGCTGACTCACATATGGAATACATCTCTCACTTCTGGCATTTTCCCTGACACATGGAAGCATGCCATACTTCTTCCCCTCAGGAAAAAACCTAATGTGGATCCAGGGGAATTGAGCAATTACCGACCAATCTCACTGTTACCAGCGCCAGCAAAAATTCTGGAAAAAATTGTATAGCGACAACTGATCAACTTCATCGTGAGCCATGGTATTCTGCATGATAGCACTGGGACAGCTTTATTAGAGGTGGCAGAGTCAGTGAGGATGGTAGTAGATTCAGGGGCATCAGCTATGCTGGTGCTCCTGGATTTATTGACGGCGTTCAATATGGTAAACCATTTAATGCTGGTTCAGCGACTCCAGGACATCGGAATCGGGGGTGCAGTCCTTACCTTGTTGAAGTCATTCCTCAAGAATCGCACACAGAAGGTTGCTCTGCAGCCCTATCAGTCTGAACCCAAACTATGGTGTGGAGTACCTCAGGGGTCGGCGCTAAGTCCGCTTCTTTTTAATATATATCTGGCTCTGCTGTTCTCACTTATAGCCGACTTGAGTGTAATGGCGATATCGTGCGAAGACAATACACAGTTGGTAGTCCGCTTTAAAGATCAGTCGGTGGACTCCTTCAAGAGTTTTAAGGGTTGTCTGAAAGACATTGCCCTTTGGATGAATAACAATAAACTCAAACTCAATGCTGAGAAAACGGGAGTGTTATTTTTCGGCAAGAACCTGCCACCAGCATCAGATCTGTGGTGGCCGGTGGAAATGGGTTCACCGCCCGTCCCAGGAGGCACAGCAAAAAAACTGGGAGTGAAGTGGGAGGCAGATCTTTCTTTGTCTGCCCAAATTCAGCAGGTGACAGCCTCCTGTTTCAGCAAATTGAGAAAATTGCGGAAATTTTTACATCTACTACCGGAGGAATGCCGCTGAGTCATAGTTCATGCCACTGTGACATCTAGGCTGGACTCTGCTAACGGCCCTTACCTGAGCCTGCCAGTGTACCTAGTCAAAAGACTACAGATGGTACAGAATGTGGCTGCGAGACTGAGAAGACGTTTACCATTTCTTCATCATATCTCTCCGCATATCAAAGCGCTCCAATAGCTGCCGGTGCAAGAAGATTTGAATTTAAGGCCTTGAGTTTGGCATTTCGGTCAATCCATGGCAATTGCCCTAGCTACCTGAAACAACGGTTACGTACCTATAAGCCGAATCGCTCATTCCAACTCTCATAGACGGCTTTGTACTCCACGAGTTAGGAAAGCCCTGCTAGGCGGCAGATCTTTCACGGTCGGGCGACTAAGTTATGGAACTCTCTGCCTAACGACATTCGCCATATTGAATCTGAGTCACTATTTAGGAAAGCTGTGAAAACGTGGCTCTTCAGCCCAGGCTAATATTCTCAGTTTTTTTTGCTGTTGTGTGTCATTCTGCGTGCCGCCTATTGCTATAGCGCCAGGACACCTATATGTAAATGTAAATGTAAATGTAAATGTGGGATACTTGTAAAGCGCACTGTTACTCTACCCGAGTGTCCTGGCGCTGTAGACCGCTGGGGAACCCGTCCTGGTTTTCCCTGTGAGATGCTCCCTTTCTGGGTATCTCCAGGGTGAAACCAGGCATCCCCGGCGTCTGTGGGGAGCCGTTGTAGAGATGAGGCAAGCTTAATGCCCAGAGTTACCGAGTGTGTTCCCTGGTTAGAGTAGGCACTGAGGCGAGAATTATCGAGTCCGTTGACCCTGGTCCAAAACCCTGCCGCGTCGGGAATTGAACCCTGGTCCCGGGCCGTTCTCTGCTTACAGGTCTGCCACCTCTAACCAGTGAGCCACACCTCACCTCCGTTTCAGGTTGCTGTTTGCGCTTTATAAATGTTGGTATTATTATTATTATTATTGCCCCTTAAGTGAAGCCTGACTGCTCTGTCCCAAACTACCAGAGGGTGAGCATGGGTTAATTTAAAGTGTCTTACTTTCTTACCCTGGCTGGGATTGTGGTTCCTGCTTGGAAAGAGTGCCAACCAGGAACCCAATTTCTAACAATCCCAATTTCTAACAAACCCAATTTCTAACAATTATCCAATGTGACTACCAGGGGCGCAGCTTCAAGGGGGTTGTTTGGGGTGTTACACCCCCTCTAATAAATTTACAGTCTAGTAAAAATCTGGTGACAGGTGCTTTCAGTTGGGTCAGTCTGTCGGAATTCACTTGGGATTTCTACTTGAACACACTGACAAAACATACACAGGCACACACTCCCTCTCTCTCCTCCATTTACAAGGTTTTAAAAATGTTGGTTATTTTAGAAATGTTGCATTTTTAGTACCCCTAACAATCCGAACTCTTCTCACTTTCCACTGCACCTTAAGCAGGGCTACTGGAATTATGCGGGCACTGAGATTTTTGCATAATTATAGTTTGCCGTATTTGCCATATAATCCACCCTCTGCTGCATAACCTGCAGATTTTAACAAAAAATGTTGTTTGTAGCTCGAATGGTTCAAGAGTTACTACAAACGTAGTGACACATGTTGCCGCGCAGTGGAAGGCCCTTTACAAATGTTGACTGGCCAGCTTTCTGTTGCTTATAGCCATATTTGGTGTTATACTGGTAGTAACGAGGTGTAACCAATACCCAGGTAGTATTAATACGTTTAAAAAATAACAAAATAATGAAGTAATACTATCACAAAATGTGCTGCAGTATGCCACATAATTTGTCTTTTCTTGCAGCATAACTTACTCAACCCTGCTGCATAAGTTGGCCCTCCCCTGCCACATGATTCTAGTAGCCCTGTCCTTAAGTCCCACTCATGGACTGCTTCTCATATAATGCAACATGATATGTCTGCGTAACTGTTGGAAAATTTTACGCTCGCAACCCCCACCCGCCAATCTTACTGACCGAGCTATGCCCCTGGAGACTACCAATGTATCTGAAAAATCCTGTGTTCTGTAAAATAAGACTAAAGTCAATCGCATATGAACCTTCACATTTGCACTGCCATTGTTACAACGGGGAGACTCAAGAAGCATTGAACTTCACTTCTATACTTCATGTTCTTGCTTGTTCTCTGTATCAAAACCTTAAGGGAAGTTGTTAATGTCTGAGTTGTGTTTACAGTGAGATAAAGCCAGCTGAATGAAAGGAGTGTCCAGGTATTGTGTTTTATTGTACTGTATTGCATTACTATACTGCAATCTGCTGCAGATAAGGTGCTGAGGCACTTTGCAGAAAGGTGGCAGATACTTCTTGGGTGTGTCATAGATGACAGATTGTTTTACATTATTTGTGTGCAAATAGAAATGCTGAGGTGCACTGCGAGGGTCATTCCACAGCTATGAAATAGTGTGGTACAAATGTACTTTGGGATGTGCTTCCTCATAGCTACGTATGGAGCGTATTTGTGCTTTAGAAGAAACTGATAAGATACATTCAGTTTTAAGCATTTCACAGAACTAACACAAACAAACGCTGGCAAAGTCCATAGGTCTAGACTAGTTGTTGGGTTGGAAAGGTGGATGAAAGAAAGAGAGCGAGGAACAAGGCGGGTAAGGAGAGAGAGAGAGTCACAGCCAGACTGAGAATGCAAACCAGCCCTGTCAATTAAGTCGGACTGGCCCTCAGTAATAAAACCAGCCTCCACCCTTCCGGACCACCGGGAAAACTCCAGTACCCGCTACGGCCAGTCCGGCCCCTGGGGTGATGGTGGGAAACACTGCTGCTGCTTTTGTTACAGGAGGCCGATACTGCAGAACTGAGAGAGAACGAGAGAGAGAATAGTCACTTGAGTGCAGTGAAAAGCAAGGTCTGATGCCAGCAGTGGAAGGATACATCATCGAATCAAAACACTGGAACTGAAATGCCCATGGGACAAAAACAAGAACCCGGAAGCAAGCCACTGAATCAGGAGCAGGGAAGTGAACTAAAAGACGAAGCCAGTCAATTATTTGCAAGGAGTTACCCCAAAGTTAATTCAAAGCATACCTAATGTATTGGAAACAATAGGTCTCAACAGACAACTAAAGTTGTCATGGCTGAGATCTAAACATAGTGTAAAATAAAACATAGCAGTTCAAAGACCTAAAAATCTAACATGAATGTAATACAAAAACAGACATCATGCAAGCAAAAACAATAATAGACAATTGACAATTCGAAGGACTAGAGATCTGCATGATGTCAACTTCCTAAAAGGGGCATTTCAGAATTGCAATTTTAAAACCAACTTCACCATAAGTTGTGTTTTTAAATTGTGATTCCAGAGACACCAAAATTGGGGGTCCCATCTTTTCCCAATTGGAAATTACACTTATAAAATGTAAAAAGACAATCCCATTTTTATCCTATAGAAGAGCTAGGCCATGCCTTAGTGAAAAACAAATTTAAGAGTATATCAAAACCAGGACATTCAAAACTTAAAATACATGTCCTACGTTTTAAATACACTGCACCCTGCCCATGGGCTGCCCAGGATCTACCTTAGGGGCATGTAATACTAAAATCGATGTTACACACTTTTTCTCAATACAACTGAACGGAAACGAAACCATGTGATGAAAACTGTTACTTTAAAGTGAAACTAACTAACGCGAAGATGGTAGGAGCATCTCATTGGAAAAATATGCGAGAAGCCCCTGATACAAGAAATAATATAACAAACCAATGCTGAGTTCAGCAGTTTTCATGCTTTGCAGTGTCAGTTTTAAAACAAGGGCATGGTTACTAAACAATGCAGGGACATGTGCAAATGCCACTAAATAAAATGGCTTTTAAACCTCAGAAATACATGAATCATAATAGGCATACTAGGATTAATAAACTCTTTTGGGTAATACAAAATCAAATTTCAATAGAGAAATGTACTATTGCATGTTAAGGCTCATTAGGATATTGGCTTATTCATAGTAAACAGTAGGACGAAAGCCTAGCAATAGATGTTTTTACTTCCTCAATGGCAATGCCAGTGCTTACTTTGTGTCATTGTCGGGCCCACTATAATTATGTGACTGTATGACAGTGGTGCTTTCGCATTATTATGAATTTGCCACATAATCAGGGCCGGACTGACTAACAGGCAGTTTGGAATGCTGCTGAGAAGGGGGCTGATTTAGTTCATGGAGACCTGCGTGTGCTAAACGAAAATCATTTTGCTTTAATTATTTCGAAGGACGCGCAGGTATCCATGAACAAAATCAGCCATACCCTAGTGAAATCATCCCCCAGCTCGGCAGGATTCCAAACTGCCCGGTAGTCAGTCTGGCCCTGCCCATAATCCGGCTTCTGCTTCAAAATCTGCAGATTTTAAGAAAAAAAAAATGTTTCTATCTCAAACGGTTCAAAAGTTACTAAAACGCAGCGACACGTTGCTGTGCAGTGGAAGGCCATTTGCTCTGGTTGACTGGTAACCTTTCTGTAGATTATTTCTATATTTTAATGTTAAACGGGTACTGCTGAGGTGCAACCAGTGCCTTGTCAGTGTTAACAAGTGAAAAAATAAGGAAATAATGAAGTAATACTCTATCACAAAATCTACCGTACTATGCTGCATAATTTTTCTGTCTTGCTGCATAATTTAGTCAACCCTGCCGCATAATTTGCACCCTCTTCTGTGGCATAATTTCAGAGGCTCTGGTCATTGCCTGCCAGTGCACTGCACTTATTTGTAAACACCGACTTGTATTTATTAGAACCCACCACACGGTGCTGCTGTGTGTGTATTTGTAGCAGAGTTCATTATTCAAGCATTCAGACATTCCATATACCTTAACAAAAATCATAAAAATGAGGGGGCATATTATCAAGGACCATATCTCCGCTTTTTTGCCTTTAAAAGACAAAAAAGCGGAGATAATATTATCATCCTATTAACAAGGCGGCGCTAACATGCATTAGCGCATGTTAGCAGCCGTTTTCCCCACGCCTCGCCTTGCATTGCTAATGAGATGCAAAGTAGGCGTTCCTTTACAAAACAACATAAAAAAGATCGCTAACTGTACTTCGCGGTATTAACAAGCCGGCCCAGGACACCCATGGCGATATTAAAGGTCGCGGTAACCGCGGTTATATCCGGAAGCTAACGTCTGCTAAATTTCAGACTTAGCAATATGTATAAAGGTAGGTGGATCGTCAGGCTAAGTCCATCATGGCCTATCAACCATGGAATTCCCTATCGCTGCATTGTTATCGCTGGATTTCCAACGATATACCCGCATCTCGCCGCTGTCACTGGATTAATTATCGCCTCAGAGATTAGCGTTGTTAATAACGCGCTAACCAGGCAATAACATTCAGCAATAGCAGACGATGAATGGAAACGCGCTATGCGCGCTTTGCGATATTCATCGCCATCTGCTGATAATATGCCCCGAGGACTTTAACTTCTAGTTTAAGATGACAATGAGTGGTGCCAGCTGAAGTGGACTATATGAAATAGCATGGAACCCTGCGTTTATTTGTTTTAATATAAATTAAGCACTGGCCAATGCATGAAAATGTAATTAACTTAGGAAAATTAGTGATTCTGGACTGAAATTTGATGTAGCAGCTGAATCAACTAGTCACAAATTATAACTTGGGATAGTGTGCTATATCCTTGATTGAAATTTGAGAGCAGTTGCTTTTTCTTTGTTAATCTATTTATTCTAGGGATGGTATATGTTTACATCCAATTACACTGTTGGGAGCAGTTTTTATGTCAACGGGAATACACGCTGAGACCCCAACTCCTCGGAGAGAATATGTAAACAATGTATTTTTGATGCATTAGTTCAGATTTAGAGTTCTGGTGTGGGGAATGAATTAGTGGTGTGCATTACTCGGATCATTTTGTGTAGCATAATCACGTTGAATTACCTAAAATATCTGTGAGATTACAGAGAATTACGAGAGAAGAGCAATTCGGCATTAACCACTATTTCTTAGCACAAAATACACCCTTGCGTCCAAAATGGACATGAGGATGCAATTTTTTCGCTAAGAAATACTGCTTAACGCAACATAACACAAAGCGCACACACTCACTAAATATGCTCTAGTATTCGGATTTTTTACTCAAATTAGTCGAGGAGGAATAATTGCATAGTAATAATCGGTAAATCTGCGTCTAAGAGTAGTGAGGAATTACTGAAATGACTCCGATTATTCTGTTTTAATTGAAATTCGGACCAGACCTAGATTTAACATTGTGCTCTGACAGTAGCAATCACAGGCGCTCAACTCAACCCTCGCTTAACTTGTTAAGTCAGCTGTTTGCTCTTGTTTACTGTGGGGCATCATTTAGCTAAGGTAACAAAAGGAAATATTCCTGGATCATTAAAAATGTTTGCATTCTGGTTCCATCAGCTTCTACATTTTATTTCAAACACAGATAAACATTGCATTGTAAATATATTTACTGGATTTACATTGTAATGTGATCAATCTTTGTATAACCTGGCTCTTTCAAATGCTTTCATTTCCACTTCAAGTATAAAATCCAAATAAAACTTTAAGTGCTATTTATACTGCATTGTGCAGATAAATAATAGGCAATTTAAATTACTACTGCTTGTTGTAGTTCAGCGGTTTTTAAGCTTTTGTCGTCTGTGGACCCACACTGAATCACTACTGTAAGCTAGGGACCCCAGGCTAGGCAATTTATATGAATATAAAAAAAATATACAAAAAAAACAATTAACATAAAAGAAAAACACACATTTTTGATTATTTAATTTAATTAACAATTAAAAAATGTGCAACATTTTCTGTTGCAGTTGGAGCTTTTCCAAATATAGTTTTATTTCCAAAATATGAAGTGATATACTAGGCTCCAGCATATGCTTTGCTTTTTTTTTCTCCTAGTGCATGCCTTATTTGCCAGCTCATACCAGTGCTGCTTCAATTGAAGCCACCAATTGTCCATGCTAGATTTTGTTTGCTGTACTTGTACTGCTCCCACGAAGCAAAATTAAAATACCAACTTCATTTTAGTTCCCAATTTCAAATTTAAAACTTTCATTTTTATTTTTTCTGCATGTGTACTTTACTAATCTGTTAATAATATTTAACTTTCTAAAGAGTTACAGGCCAATTCGGCAGGCGTCACAGACCTCTGGGGGTCCACAGATCTCAGTGGTAATGCTACCAAGAATGCACTCGACTTCATCGAATACCAAGAAGTCAAGTAAACTTGCCCGTAGCTCTTCAGCCCACCAGCCCGCAGCAAAAAGGCTGTATTTACAACTCGCCACAGCAGTAATGCAGCTTTGCACTCCCTCTCCCCACTGGGTTGACAAAAGGGTGATTTCACCCTATTGCAGGGGCTGCTTTTCCGTTGCAGCGGAGGAGCGTGGTCCCACTTAAATGCCCCCTAGGTGAAGAATAAAATGGTAATTCATTGCCATTTTATTTTTAATCACCCCATCCAGAGCCGACCATCAGGATGGGGCGGGGCATGCTGAGTGGCACAAGCAGCAGGGAGGAGGGAGAGCTGCATTTGCAATTGTTTAAAGTGCGCATGTCTTTTTTTGCTGGCCGTCTTGTGACGGCCAGCCACTCATGCACACTTTGTACCTCTCAACCCAGCTGCCTGAAGACAGCTAGATTGAGACTAAGTGCAGGACTTTAGTGCATTGTGGAGCGCCGAGACAGCCACTCCCTCCAATCAGGGCACTGCTCTCATGCTGTGAGCAGCGCCAGGAATGGGCAAGAGAGTTTGCCAGGACCTGCTTTGCAATCGCGACGAGGTCTGGACAAGGAGGTCCTATCATTCAGTAGGTACTTCTTTTTATAATTTCCCCGTAGTGTGTTGACTGTGTGAGTGTGTTGTGTTGATACTGCCAGCGTGTGTCTATATACCGCAATTCGAGAGAAAATTCCATGGCCCACAATTCTTCAGAAAAGAACTAAATACAAAATTCAGCAGTGATAAGAGATCTGGGGCTAGAGGCAAGTAATTTAGATTTACCGATTCGAAAATACCGAATTTTACCGATTCGGTATTTTCGAATCGGTAAATGCAATGTAGGTAATTATTCAGTAAAAAATATCGAATCGGTAAGATTCGGTATTTACCAAATCGGTAATTACCGATTCGGTATTTGCCATTCATTCCTATGGGCCTGGAGTCCCATAGGAATGAATGTCATTTACCGAATTGGTAAATACTGATTCGGTAAAATTGGAAAAAAGTCAAGGGTGGCAGGGTGTCACTTTGACACCTTGCTGCACCCCTGATTAGTGCTTGTGTGCACATGTGGCACACATACATGCCCTAAGGGCATGTATGTCTGTCACATGGCACAGGTGTAAATGCACATATTTGCATTTACATAGGAATTCGTTATTTACCACCAACTGATAGTTGGTGGTAAATAACGAATCCTTAAAGCCCAGAAGCACTGTTGAAAGTAGCAATAAGTTGATATAAAATCTGGGAGGGATAAAAAAGGGTTTTTCCCACCTCCTTCTTCTTCCTTTTTTCCGCCACCCCCCTCCCCGCTATCTCATCTGGTTTTCTCTTTAAGTCTTCATGCTGATAAATACAAAATTTCAACACATTTATACATGAAGTAAACAAGGTTTCCCTGCACCAGTCCTTGTTTGTATTCACTCCTTCTGTTTAAAATTGTTACTTTTATGCATTTTGAATTCTTTCGTGGATGATTGTGTCAAATTAGGAATGTAAATATTGTATATATATATATATATAAAATGTTTTTGTATATGTAAATGTTATAGTATGTTAACCTTCTTAACGGTACCATCTGTCCTAAGTAGTAACCATCTGGCATTTAAAAATAGATTATGACTATGCTAAACAGCCATCAGATAACGTATTAATCATATATGAAAAAGAGCACTTTTTTAAAATTAGTTTTTTTGAATTTTAGAAATTATTTGAAATTGTCCTGATGAAGACACGTTGCTTGTGTCGAAACGCGTCAAAAAAAGACAGTCTTCCATTTCTCGAACTAATCCTGTGAATCATCAAAAATTCATTATTTTCTAGGATTACACATCATGACTGAGAAATTTATATTTGTTTGATAATGTTTTTAAACAATAATTGCTTTTGATATGATATCAAATATATGTATATCAGATATATTTATATGATTAAATTTTATACGTTGACATAATTCATTGTTGATCCTGCTCTTTTTTCGTGTTGCTTATACGTATGAATTGAAATTTGTTTTGTTTTAAATTCATTTTTGCCAGATTGTTGTTTTTCGTGTTGCCTGGGTATTTTACCTTGCCTTCGAAAGTGCTTCCTACATCTCATTTACCGATTCGGTAAATACCGAATCGGTAAATGATGATTCGGTAAATACCAAATCGGTAAATACCGATTCGTTATTTACCGAATCGGTAAAAAAGACTCCTACATCTCAAAAGTCTATTACCGGTCGGTAACGGCCGATTTCGGCCGTTACCGACTGGTAATAGCCTACCTACATCTAGCCCCTGGTGAGTAAATATCTGCATTTCTTTATGGTATAAAGACACTTACCAGATGAGGTCAGGGAGGAGTGGAGTTCAGCTTCTCTCCACAGAAAAGGCAGCCTTGTTTCCTCACATGATTTGATTATTTGTGGCCCAGGCATTCTATGTAAAAGCAGCAATCAACTGTCAGACTTTTGCAGAAATGCTGTGAGGAATATTGTCGGTTCTGTTCCAGCGGCAGTCCGTACAGGTAAACATGGTGGGCTGGGGCGGGAAAGAGGGGAATGTCGACAGGTGATGGAATAGGGTAAATTTGATAAATCATATTCTGTTGTCTGTTGACATCCACCTGCCCCGCCACACCGGGCTTAACTGCAGGGACCGCCACTGAAATTAATAAAAAATTTCGAGTGTAGACTCCTCAAATTTCCCTATTCCAAACCTGAATAGCTCTTCCCCTTCTAGTTTATACTTTGCATTCCAGTATTTATAGTACCATTTCGCCATTATGAAATGAAGACTACATATCCCAGGCTACTCTAAAAAACCCTAGAAGGGATGAATTTCTCATTGACTGCATGTTCTGCCTGAAATATGCTTCCAGATACTGCGAGTCATAGATGAAGAATATACCACCTTAATACGCATTCTTTTTCCCTGCATGCAATTACAACGCGGTCGTTACAATGGCCGCGGTGTTTCAACGCATACCATTACTCCACAAGTCTTAACAACGACTTGCTCTAGTGGAGGCGCTGGATGTTGGAATAGTATAATTTACTATTCCAACTCCAATATGTGCAACAGTAGGAAAGGTGTTGGATTTAAAATCCATCACCATCTGACCCCTCCGCAAGTCGTTGTTCCGACTTGCAGAGTAATGGTTTGCGTTGTTACAACACGGTCGTTGTAACGACCGCGGTGTAATTGTCTGCGGGGAAAAGGATTTGTGGCAAACGATATCCATTTACCATGGATGAACGTCTGCCATTCACGAAAACAGTTAAGACATTTGTGTTCTGGGGTTTTGTGATAATCTAAGTGCTTTGTTGCCATTGTTTGCATTTTAGTGCTATACAAAAAAGTGTGAATGATTGATTTATCTATTGCGTGAATAGGCATACTTGAGATTTTTGCTAGAGTTGTCGCTCTCAGGTGTAGTAATAGTTTTATGAAAAAAGACAAAAGCATTAACTCTTTGCGCACCCATTAGTTTTCACAGCAAATAAAAAGCATGCTAGTACACTGAGTTCGTCTACGTCGGTGTGTGCGTAAGTCTCAGTTTGGCGGGTTGTGTGTATGTGTGTGGGTGCAAGTAATGACCTGATGTGTTAATAGCATGAGGTTATGGACCATGGAAGGGTGAAATGCTAAACATGCCTTAGCAATGATCTGACTCGTAACACACAGGCCAGAGTAAATAAAGGATTTTACTTGCTGAGCCATCCTGAAATGGCACGATCAGTATTGGAAAGATGCCTTGCAAATACATTTTTAAAAGGACTTTTGTTGCTTCTCTTCCTCTCCTTTGTAATCACGCCACATCCCAACCCACACTGACATTCTACTAGGCCTGCCTATTGTTACTTCCTTCCTAGCACTATACTCAAGCATTGCTTTGACTGAGGGAGGTGTCTACTTGACTTCCTCGTTTGTTTCTCGGAAACGCCTTTGAGGGACTTCTGGCCTACCTTGGATCATGCATTATCAGCTGTCACTCCGATGAAAAAGGGACTTATCACACAGAATGCTAGTACCAGATGGAGCACGTTACATGCCTAAACTATTTACATCTCAGTCATAAGTGACAGCACACATTTTCCAGCAAGACTAATAATGCATAGTATTCAGTAAGGAATATATCCATATAACCAGGGCTGGCTCTAGGGTGGTGCGACCCGTGCCACCGCACTGGACGCTGACTTGGGTGGGGGCGCCGTATACAATGCTTTAAAAAGCACCCCCTGCCGCATTCCTTGCCTCCAGCAATTTTCACATTAAATATAATGCGGCTATCATGTGTCCCTCAGAACCTGGGTATGCAGTTATGAGCAACAAACTGTTCTGTCGGGTGATCAAAATCTCCTCAAAGGGAATTGTACACTACGTTAAGTCCTATGGCAGCTATCTTTGGAATATGTAGAAGATATAAGGATACACTGAAACATACAATTTTTGGGACATTTTGATTATTTGTGGTTCCAAGGTCTTATGTTTGTGTATGTGATCACTGGGAGATTTGTGATTTTCACTATGTAGATGTGAATGTGATGTAATGTTCTTTATGTTCTCTGGACAGCCGTTGAAAAGTGAAATATTTAAAGAGATAGATGTAAATGTTTTGATATATGAAAAAGAATACATTCAGAACAAGTTAATGGTTGTGTTGTATCAGTGGTTTTCAGAGATCATTTTTCTTTGAAGAATTGTCCTTTTTGAGTAGGAGAAGTTTCACACATGCTTGAGGGATCATTTATAGGCCCTTCTAGTATTTAATGTTTAATGAAAAACATTATTTTAGAATTCCCCTTGAGGAGATTTTGTTCACCCCACAGAACTGTTTGTAGCTCATTCCAACAATTTTCCAGCAACAATAAAAATGGCAAGATGACTCCGGTGATTAATGTTCTTCCTGGAGAGAGATTGGAGTTTTGTCTATTTGAAGTTTTGGCTTCTAGCACTGAGGGTTCCTTTGCCCGCTGCTAAGAACGTGTACCAGGCTGATCACAAAGTGCATATAATGTAGATAGGTCAGTGTGTTACTGCTTTTGTCAGAGAGATCCTTTTGCTATTTGCAGTGGATACGTGAAAATGCCAATAGCACAGTGAGCAATTAACTATCATCAAAGAGCTGAGTGTTATGATTTTTCCCCAGTCTTTTATTATCCTACTGTTGCAAAATGAATTAATTTGGGCAGAAATGAATTCTTAGTATTAAAGAGAACCCCCCAAGCACAGTGTAACATTTTACTTTATGAGTTCGCTCCTCGCCAGATCAAGCACTCCTAAACTATACTGCCTACTAGCATGGATGAAATGTGACTCCTACACCATGTAGTTCTTTGTCTAATGTAACATTTCCTACACACTGATATACACATGTATGATTGATTGTGTTATATGTGTGTGATATAAAGTATACTGACCCCCTTCATATGAGTGGGGCAGTGATCGAGGTAGCGATAAAATAGTAGGGGAAATGTGGGCGGAGAATCAGAGAGCGGGAATAACCCGAGGATTGTATCAGTGGGCGGATTCAGAGTTGTGGCCAGAATGCGCAAAACATCCCACTTTTTAGTCCTTGTTTGGCATTTCACTGACCAGTTACAGCGTATTTGGGGCCAGAAGTATCAAGATATACTTTTGCGATTCTCAAATAGCGATTTTTAAGGAATCGCTATTTGAGAATTGCAAAATCAAAGTCAAGTCAAAAAGGCTTTATTTCGATAAAAACTTATCATAAAAGCTTCACAGTAAAAACACACAATTTCATTTTTTTTAAACAAAAAGGAAAATACAGAAATTTGATTACATTTTGCCTTTAAAATCTTAATTTTCAGATAAAAGAAGCATATCATAAATAATTAATTAAAAGAGAATTAAACATTTCCTTTAAGCCTTTTGCTTCTAATGAACCAGGCCCATGATAAGAATTTGGAAAGGGCACAGACATACAGTGGTCGAGAGTCCGACATTAAAATGCGTAGTGCCTCAATGTGATGCCTAGTCCCTAACAAACGGCACAATTGCTTAAGCCATCTTCTTCTTGGTTGGGCATACTCCTGGCGCTCAAACAGAAAATGTGCCACTGACTCTTGTCTAGATACGCAAGTGGGGCAAAACTCTGTAGTCTGTGCTGGTGGTTTCCACCGAGATGTAAAAGCATGCAGAGGAAGAGTCCCAGTCCTGAATTTAAAATAAAGGGTCCTATCAAATGGTCTCTCAATGATATCTAAGTAGAGTTCCCGAATTGGCAAGTCCTTGAATTTCAAAAAGTCCTCCATAAGTCTGCCCAATGTACGGTTAGTGCTCCGTTGAGTCAAAATCCAATTCCAGTACAGACTCTTGAGTGTTGCCTTTGGGGGAGAAGACCTATTTGCCCAGGCTCCACTTAGACCCAAGTTACACAGGAGGGCTTTCATATCTCTCAACCATTTTATTCTGTGCCACCCCGGTAATGACATTACTTCAGAGAGCCCTTTAGCATATTTGGCAAGCTCCGGGACTCGCCACAGCCGGGCCCATAAAAGTAAGGGCCGGAACTTTGCCAAATCTCCAATAGGGCGGCAACCTAAATCAAGCATTAATGGAACCATAGGAGTACCCTGGGGAAGTGACATAATGGCCCTACAAAACTTCCTCTCAGATCTTGACAATTCGCTGGTGTTACATGAGCCCCATAGCTCTGCCCCATAAAGAGCAGAGCTAACTCCCCTTGCTGCATAGATTTCAATAACGGGGGCTATAGGTCTAATAGCACAGGAGCGCTGCTCCTTCAGGAGAGCCCCTGTTACCCTCTTGTGGGATAGCAGCATTTTGTCTAAGTGAGGAGCCCACTGCATATTGTGCGACAAACGGATGCCTAGGTAATCAAATACATCCACCCTCCCCAAAGGTACAGCTTTCAACTTTGGGGGACGCACAGATTTTTTAGGGGGATTCATCACAAGATATTTCGTTTTGTCGGTATTGATTACCAGGCCCCGTTCTGTACAGAAAGACTGGAAATTATTGAGAAGTTTTTGGAGACCCATTGGGGATTTAGATAACAAGAGCGTATCGTCCGCAAAGAGAAGGGTGGGGATACGTTCCCACGCCAGGGATGGTTCACCTGAGGGACTTTCAACAGACGCTCAACCACACCATTTATATACAAAGAAAAAAGGGTGGGAGCTAAAACACATCCCTGGCGAACCCCTCTCTCTACCGGAATACTGCTGGTTTTCTCTCCCTTTGTACCCCATCTTATCTGGGCAAAGCTATTCTCATGAAGCCTTACAAGTAGCAATAAGATGTAATGTGGAATCCCCATGTCAGTAAGGACTCTCCAGAGAGTCTCCCTAGGTACAAGGTCAAAGGCAGTCTTTAAGTCGATAAAAGCGAGATAAAGACTGCCCTTGCCTATGACCACCACCTTCCAGTATACTAACATCAATCTGAAGGCTTGTTCTATTGTGCCGGTGCCTACTCTAAATCCTGACTGATAGTCGGAAAGGATGTTGTTTTCACTGATCCATTGTAATATTCTAACCAACAGCACCTTGCCGACTACCTTTTGGGTTATGTCCAACAAGCTTATGGGTCTATAATTCGACGGGTCGTCCCTAGCCCCTTTTTTAAAAATAGGGACGACCTCCGCCCCTTTCCAGGATGTGGGAATCGGTGCACCCCTACAGATGGCAATGAGCAGGCAGTGAATAAATTTCCCCCATTTCGGGATATCTGAACGAAGCAGGTCCCCGGGAATACCATCTGGTCCGGCTGCCTTTTGGGGCATAATGGTACTAATGGCATACTCTACTTCTTTTATTGAGAAGTCGGCGTCTGCTATATCTACCTCCCAGTCCTTTTGAGACATGATAGTACCAAAAGCATACTCTACTCTTTTTGTTGGAAAGTCGGGGTTTATTAGAGCCACCTCCCAGCCCTGTTCATCCTTGGGTGTATCTGTGGTGTTATTTCCGGATTGGCGAGTATACAATTTGAAAAAGTGGTTAACCCATACTTGGCTAGTGATGTTACATGTTATGAGGTCACTATCTGGTCTGTTTCTGGTTCTGATTGTATCCCAGAAACGCCTTGAATCTTTCCCAGAGCTTGCCTCTTTTAAAGTACGCCAGTACTCTTCTTCCCACTCCTTTTTTGCACTTGCCGATATTTGCTTATGCTCTTTCCTAGCTCCCTGTATCAGGGCTTGTGATTTGCCTTTAATAGCCTCAATCAAAAGAGATTTTGCACGCCTGCATGCGGATGTGTACCAATCATGCTTGCCCCTTGGATTCCGGGTTGCCATATTCCTGCCCACACGCACCTTTTTCAAAAATACGTCCCCTATAGACCTAAGTGTGTCCTCAAAAATAGATGTGACCCTTCCAGTTGTTGACAGGGCCGGATCGATAGTATCCAACTCCATTTGTGAAGCCATAAGCATTTCATTAATAATATTAAGTTTAGCTTCATCAGCTGAGATTTTATTCCACTTCAGACGTCTCCCACAAGAAGAAACAGAGATTTTGTGAGCTTGCTTAGGGGACATGTCAACTGTTTTGCTAGGCCAAGGATTTTTAAGAGACAAAGAAAGCGAATTATGATCGCTTTCTACAGTAGGTAAAACTACCATATCCTGCACTAATCCCCAAAGTGTAAAGTCTAGCAGAATGAAATCGATCCTTGAGGTGTGGTTAGGTCTGTTAAATGTGGCAGCACCCATGGGATCTGAAATTGTACGACCATTTGTGGCTCTTAGGCCAAACTCCAACGTTAAAGCATTTAATTGAATCGCACTTTGGGACCATCTTTTGATTGGGGGAATAGTTAGGGCTGGAATACCCCTTCTAGTGTCATCCTCACCCAGGTCAAAAATGTCATCTGTTGAGAGTGGCTCATAGGTGCAGTTAAAGTCTCCCGCAACTAAGACTTGGGCACCAACAATGTTTTCTCTGAGCTCTGCTTCAAGAGTGGTTACTATCGGGGACATAGACCCATGTTTAGTGCCTCTGACATATATATTAAACAAATCGCGGGTTAACCCCCTACGGGGACCTCTCAAGGAGATTCCTAGAATATCTGGGCTATTAATCTGCTTAGGTATTATACGGCAGTTAAGGGAGATACTTACCCAGATGAGAAGGCCCCCCGAAGGGCGGACCTTCCCATTTCTGGGATGTACTGCAGGCACAAAATATGTGACATAGCCAACACGATGGAGTGGTTCTAAGCTCCAAGTCTCCTGGAACAAACAAATCTTATGCGCCTCCACCAAAGCATTCCACTCTGGTGAGCCCAATTTCCTGTGGATACCTGCTAGGTTCCAACTAAGAATCATTAATGAACCCTTGGGATCATGGCCATCACTATTTTGAGGACCCAGACATTCAATTGGAGGCATGAGTACAGTAGAAGGCGTGGACTGAGCAGTACTAGACCCTGGTACAGAAATAGGGTGGGGGCATAGAGCTGAGACCTGTGAGATTTCCGTATTCCGCCTAATTTGATCTACTGTTGTCAGTTGATTTATTTGGTCTGACAATTTAGTTTCCCCTTTCTGTTTTTTAGAATTCCTTGTGCTAGCCATCCTGCCCCCGCTATCTTTTGTTGCAATTGGTATGTAGATTCCTGTCATTGTGAACCCTTCCTCATCTGATCTCGTGTCAGATAGTGGGATGCTGGTTTCCTCAGGTGCAAGTCAGTCCACCTCGTCCAATGCACAGAACCTGTTCCAGTGCACATACTGGGATAGAAAAGGATCGTAGTCTGGGGTGCCTTGCCAGGGCGTTTGCCATTGGTGAAATCTATGCTGGGGTGCTAGCTGGTGAGCCTTACTCATAGGTATCCTATTTCTCTGCATTTGTCTTTGGGGTATGATCGGGTAGAAATATGAGAGATGTAGAGGGTGGATTTGTGTATTAGTTCCACTGGGGGGTGCATTACATATATAATTCACTGCGGCCGTGTCTCTGAAATTGATAGTTATAATGTCCCCTGCTATTGTTTTTATACCTCTCCCTATCCATTCCCCTCTTCTAACCGTGAGTATTTCCCCAAAGATATTTGGAGGTAGGGGTCTATTTAACTTTAGCCATTGCACACATTTATTTTTTAGTTCAAGTTGTGTTTCCTTTTTTCCCTCTTTCAGGGGTGGCACTCCTGTCAGTACAACCACAAAGGGCAAAGCTTCCGGCGGAAGATTAATTGTCTGGCGAGCCAATCTTACTTTTTCCGCTTGATTTTTTAATAGGGGAGTATTTGTGCTTATACTTTCTTTAGGTTTTTGGCCCGTTTTATCGTTTGAGACTAAGAGATTTCCATTTCCTTGCTTCGATTGGACATGTGGGGTGGTACTGGGTGCACTGGGATTCAGGGATACAGGGGCTTTCTTCACAGTCGGGATATTATTTTGCGTGACTTCCTTTGGTCTATTTGCTGTGGATTGGTTAACTGGTGCTACCTTATCTTTTAGTGTATTGTTAGGGGTTCCCCCTTTTGACCCCTCTTTAGTTAATATACCATAGTTTCCCACTTGCCTGGTGGAGCCCATCCCTTTGTTATTTATTAGGGATGTTAGTCTGTCGATTTTTGACATAAGCGGTTTGATGTGGGAAATGATCGTATCTTCAAGGTCTGCCTTGAGATCGGCTACCATATTTGCCACCCAGCAAGGTATTCCTGATGTAGAATTGGTAATTGGAGCCACTAGGTTATGGTTTAGTGTGTTATTTTGCCCCTTTTTTCTTGTATACACGAGCTTCACTAGCTCTTTTTGACTCTGTATTGCTTGAGTTCGCCTTCTCTCTACCCCACACGGTGCTTAGATTGGGCTGAGTATTTTCTATATCCCCTGTTGTCTCAATGGGGGCCTGAGCACACAGGAACTCAGCGAAAGAGGAGGTAACACCAAGACTTAAGTCTAAATCGTCTGTTGCATCTATAGTGCAGTGGCGGCTTGTGGATTTTGAAAGTGCTATGGCGCTAAATGCTGTACACTGATGTAATAAGCGAGCGAGCAAAGCGAGCGAGCCCGAACCCCAAAAGGCGGGTGCGGGGGGGTTCTCCCCCCGCAAGAAAAGTTTGAAAAAAATGGATTAAAATGATGGATTTTACACCACATATTTACTGCAAATTGTTGAAAAAAGGGGGATCCAAATATAGCATTTTGGAGCTAAAGAAGATGGTAAACAGTGAAATGCTTGTTTGAAGAGCACTGTTTTTAAGTGTTTCCTAAACCGAATAAAATTACCTATGTGGTATAAGTGATCTGGGAGAGAGTTCCATAGGACAGAAACTTGTACCGAGAAGTTACAGCCTCCTTTACTTTTCTTTACCAATCTGATTAGGGATGTACTTCTTGACTTTCCTATCCAAAAAGCAAGTAGCCATGCCATTCAAGACCTTAGTGCGAATACAGCAGGTCTTAAACTGGATCCTGTGTCTGGATGGTGGCAAATGCAGGGCCATCAATAAGGCAGTGACATCTGTGATCAGTGAGTTTACATATCAGATATACACTTATACACAACATAGTCACAAAGTCCTGATTTACATGTGAAAGCTCAGCTTTACAGCTTCTTAAGCTTCACACTAGTTATAGTTTTCTGCTAGAAATTTCGAGGTTGCAAGAAGAAATGTTTGGCAATTCTCGAATCTATACAAAAAATTCACTAGACACCATGTAGCACAACAATACAGAACATAGCACTCGCCAAAGCATATGAACACATCACAGCTCAATACAATATCACAACTTAAGGCACACTACTGCATCGCATCATAGCTCACTGCAACCCATCACAACATCAGAGCTCAAGGCAACTTGTAACATCATAAGACACATCACCCCACCACAGAGCAGCTCGTCACAGTATCAGGATGTACTGTTTCAGGCTCCATTATGTTTTTTTAAGATTCACAATCATAGTAAGTACTGTACAACAAAACTCACTAGTAAATAAACATGTCGAGGTAATGCAAAGCAAAACTCAGAATCTATAGTAAAGTTAAACTATTATTATTCGTTATTATTTAGTGCACAAAAGTATATACTTGGAATGCTTCCACACTGCTAAAAACGTAGCGAAACAGCTCGTCACACTTGAAAGCAATTCACACAAAGGTTGACTGGTCACCCTTCTGCTGATTATTGCTCTATTTATGTTTAATCTGGTACTAATGTGGTCAAACCTCTGCCCAGTGTTAACATGTTGAAAAAATGACAACAGTATGAAGTAATACCATCAGACAATGTGCCACATTAAGCCACATAATTTGCCTTTTCTTGGCAGATAGTTTAGTCAACCCAGCCGCATTATTTAGCCCTCCCCTGTTGCATAATTCCAGTGCCCTTGAATATAGCCGATTAAGGTGGGAATACCCTACACTATGTCCAAAAAAAACCTTACTAATTGTGTGCAGTTCTCAGTTTTTACCTCCTAGTCCTTTCTTACACACATTGTTGAAGGAAATCGTAACACGTTAATACAATTCATATTCAATTTTCCTTCATAGTTTTATCCTGGATCAGTTCGGCAGAGAAAGCAGACGACAGGCTGTTAAAACAGAAATCTCCAGCTGAGACAGCAGCATTTGGCATCAAACCCCCTAGCTCCTCGGGCAATAACCCAACAAGGGATCAATCAGAAAAGTAGCATCATAAATCTTTCCCATAATCTCATTGACATAACCCTGATGTATAGTTTGATATTGCATCGGATTCTTGTTCTGCAGAGACAGCCTTGCAGGTGGCAGGTTTTCTCCTGATTTATTTTATGTCTGGATGGATGGCCACATGCCTTTGTGGACTAAGAGGTTATTGCTGATGAAACTGCGTTCATGAGGCTGTCACATTTGATTGAGACTTGAAACAAATCCATTTGAATGTGGGCCACACCAGGGCTTAAAAGTGGGTGGCGGCCTCCTTAGTACCATTTTGGGCACCAACACCTATGTGTGTTTCAAATGAATCACTGTTTTTTGCTCTTCTAGGTCTCAGTAAGAAAACGAAAGTGAGATTACGGAAATTTACCACACGAAGGAGATCTGTGCCAGTGCGTGCAGTGTGCAGTGACTGCCGGAAGCAAACAACATACTTCATTACTTTATACACCTTCACGCCACATGTCAGGGAAACAAACTTTTAGAGCCTTGTCGTGGGCACATAATGAACAACATGGGGGTTCAATTGAGCTGATAATGCGATGCAGCTTCCTTGATGTGACAGGCGCACAAACCACCAGCTGTTGTTTTACTACAGGAGAATGCCTAAATTATGAATAAGTTAAGAAATGTTTCCTCCAAGAGACATTTCTAACTATTTACGTAGCAATGCCGTGCTGTTCCATAGCTCTGAGCACTTATAAGGGCAACTAAATGGTACCAGGGTGAGAGAGCTGGCGTTTCCCACTGAATAGGACTATAATGACCTGCCAAAGGGCCTAACCACTGTAATTGTAGGAGAAAAGGTGTATGGGGACATAAGTAATGGAACATCTCACCTGTGGATTGCACTGGCAGGAACAGTCCCTGGCAAACGCACCTGCACTAGAGCATTCTGGGACAAGCAAAGAAGGCAGTGAGCTTTCAGAAGCAGGTCACTTTTGATCTGTGCCTGGATTTTGAAAACAAATTTATGCACAGCGAAGGCACCAACTTTATGCCGTTATGGGTTCCATTTTCCATCCATGTTTAAAACTTAAGCAGCGTGATAACATTTTAAACATTTGCTCTTTTCTTAGGGGGTGTGAATCTGAGTTACTGCGAATTTAATGTGGATTAATAACAACCAAACACTTTAAATTTCTTGCAAAATGGCACAAAATGTGTTTTACATGTGCAATTTAGTGATGGCTTTGGGGCGCTTTTAATTTCCTAAACACACTACACATTGCTGCCACTGCTCTCCCTGTGTTGACAGGATTCGATATAACGGCAAGAAGGGACCAGCAATCGAAAATATGGCCTAACAAAAAATAGATGCGGATCGGATTCATTCATTGATACTTTTATTAAGCAGAGCTGCTTCGCCCGTGCGGATGACGTGTCTGCGCCACCACTTCAATGTTATTCGTTCGGCCAGCCCATAAACCATAGCTATAATTTGGCCTAAATGTCCTAATCATAAAACTCTTTCCTCTTCCGAGAGACAAGGCAAATCAGTCTTGAGCAAACTTCTATTTGGAAGCCAGCAATGAAAAAAACATAAATAAACATGCCTTCATTTGTCAGACGATTTCTATTAGAAAATCTGAGTGACAATCAATGCAGTTTTAGCACCAGGAATAGAATAGTCGCACATTCTATGCCACTGTAGCGGGTCCATTACAAACCAGACCCTTTTCTAAATACTGGAAAAAACTATCTATGTTAATGCTTTTGAAAAAAGTTCCTGTTAAAGCCCTTGCGGACAAATCCAATTGACAAGTTACAAATGGGTTCTCCTGACCCACCTGTGGCATATGGGTTTAATAACGTTTCACTGCATGTGCCCATTGTAAAAAAAAAAAAAAAACAGTATGGAAATTCTACTTGTTAATAATAAAAAGCTTAAACCAATAGGCACCTTTAGACATCAACTAATTAGACAAATATTGACATTACAAATCAGCTCTAATCTGCAACCTCTATCAGCTGGGATTTCCATCAAGGGTGCTCTGTACATACAACCATATTATCAGCGCTTTAAATGGGACACTACTCACCGGTACGGAGTACCGCCACTTCTCAGTGTTCTCCCATTGAGTACCGGGACTTCTCCTTGTGTTAAGAGAGTACCGGTACTTCCAGTGGCATGCTGTGGTCAGTCTCTGGGTTATGGGCGCATGACGGTTAATGACGTGTATCCTGGTGCTAGGTTGCGACTGCAGCCATACACTCAGAGCCGGCATTTGTTAAGATAGCGCCTTAGGTGGAGAGAAATTTGGCGCCCTTGCTGATATAGACTGAAATCAGGCAGCAGGGGATCAAAACTCCTCGGGACCTACCCAGCTCACCTAAATCACCAATAGCTTAACTGCCTCATGGTGATGGGTCTGTTGGTGTGTGTGTCAGCAGGGGTGAGACGGTGAAAGGAGCGCGAAGAAAGGTGTTAAAACATTGCCCAAAAGTCTATCATAAAGGATTAAAACAACTCTAATCTGGCAAGTCAGACAGAGGCAGGGACATGAACAAGGTGGTTGCAAGATGACCGGGGTTCTTCTGCTGGTATTGCCTTAATGCACACAGCTTCGTGCGTCCCTTGGAATACTAGCGCCATGGGCCTGGGCCCAGCTCGCCCACGCTACAGGCCGGCCCTGTTCACACCCTGACAGAGCGACAGGACAGGAAGACATGTGTGGCTTGACAGCTAGAGCTCTCCACATTGGAACTGTCGCGCTTTCAGTTATAGGGAAAGGTTGCAGGCTGGAATACACTCGCCATTGTCTGTCAGAGCGCCCAACGCCCTTTGGCCAAGTTCGGCTTGTGTGTGCAGGGCACATTGGTCTATTTTTGTAGTTATATATAGCGCAAACTTGGCAGGAGGACATTAAAGTGCTTTACATGAGAAGCACAAGTTCTACATGAACGCATACTTTGTTTTTATGGCACAGGTGAAATCCCAGCGTGGACTCAACATCCTGTGATCCAGGGCAAATCACTTAAATCTCCATGTGCCATAAAAAAAAGTCTGCTTTTGCGAAACTTCTGCTTCTCATGTTAATGCCCTCGGGCTAAGTTCACACTGTATTTAATTACAACAAACAACAATTACACCTTGCAGCTATGAGCAGAACTTGGCCAAGGGCACTGGGGCACTTTACATTGAAGAAGAAAATGCTGATAGTGTACAAGGCTGCCTTGAAGCCACGATCCACAGACACACCCCTCCCAAGCTCACCCCAATCAATTTGGTGAGTACTGGCACTTATCATTTTCCATTTAAAGCACTGCATTTTATGAAGTGGAACTTAAAGACAAATGATGACTGTTTATATATTTGGAGTCTTACCTCTGGGGTCTGCATGGGCGACAGATAGAACAGGAACACAAGTGTTCCTTTCATTGTGCACTAACTCCTGTGAAATACTGTGATTTCCTTCTCAAATGGGTTGCGTGGTGTGCCTTTGAACGTTTATTTATTTGTCTATTTATATCACACTTTCCAGAACTTTTAATAAATGACTGCCAGAGGGACAGGAGCACGGGGCACTCATCCTTGACCCATGGGAGTGCTAAAGAAACAAAACAGACAGGCTCTCTGAAAATACTGCATTTTTTGCCGGCGCTTGAGTGTTAAACTGCAGGAAATTATGATTTGCGGCACAGATTATCTCGAGGGCAGCAGGTGATAGAAAAATGGGGGTGGGGGAGGCTCAAAACTCTATTTGCACCCACAGCCTGGGCGATCTAGTTGCCGGCCAGTGCTCAACACAGGGACCACCCGGAGCTATAATAATGGCATAAACTCACGCTCCTGCCATCAACACAGCGCCGCAGGAAGCAGAAAACTCGAGTCTGCAGTGTCTTCAGAAGTACTGATGACTGCGCAGACTCGATGTCTCTGCTTCCCGCCTGACAAACCCTTTCCCAACTCGTCACAGGGCAGCCCCCTGTGATGAGTTGGGAAAGGGTGGGGTGACCCTCCCTCCACTCCCTGACTGACATGCAGCTCCAGAGTTACAGGGCTTAAGAATAAAACGCCCGGGCTAAATTTTGCACGCACGTCTTCAGGGGGTGGAGACTGGTCTTTAAGGCAATGTATTTGCCGAGCTGATGACCTCACAATCCTCAGGGCTGTGGGATCCTCCGACCGGCAAATACATTAGGTTGTGACCCTGCCCACAGGCAGCGCCAGCACGTTCAGGAAATAGCTTTCACTGACTGGCAAGCTGCAAGCAGTGTGTGCACAATGTTTTTTTAAACCAAACTCGAAGAGAATGGATCGTGGCTGAACGGGGGTGAAAGTAAAGGGGGCGGAGCCCCGACGCCCTTAGCCAGAAACCGCCACTGCTATAGTGACTACTAAAGGATCGTCTACTACATCTTGTGGGTCTTGAGAGATTATCATCGGTGGTAAGGACATCCTCCTTTCTGTATTCGCTATTGCGGTGGATACTGCCCCTATAGTCTGTTTCAACATTATGTCTATCGCTGTGAGTGTGGGAACTGGTTGAGGGATGTCCACCTTCTGTTTGGTATTGGATCTTAGGGTGGGCATCCTGGTGGTTTTACTTACCTTCCTCATGCTGCTCAGGTCTAAAAATGTTATAGTTAACGCTTGATAATTATCTATTCTTCAATTACACTGAAGATAAACCACTCAATATCAATAGGGGGGACTCGGGGCACCAGATATTTGTGAAGTTATATAAGTACCTTCAACGATGCAGGAGGGGAGTTAGGGAGGTGGCCCAGCCCAGCCTCCTCTGGCCTCGGAGGGCCATAGAGGGCCCGCCCTTTGCCCGGGCTTCGCCCGGCGTCTCGCGAGACGGGGATGACGATGTTTTTAAGCGCCTCCTGGCGCGAAAAGCTGTCTCTGGGTGCCGCTAGGGCTGCTGGGAATTGTAGTCTTTTACCCCGCCCACACTCCGCTCAGCGGCCCGACTCCACGGTGGTACAAGGAGTAAGGCGGCGGGAGGTGGGCAGGCAAGTCCCCAGTGCGCAGTTCTTCCCTGGGCAGAAGTAAGTAACAGGTAAAGCACAAAATTCAAGCAGGAATCCCCCACTCGACCGGGATGACGATGTTTTTAAGCGCCTCCTGGCGCGAAAAGCTGTCTCTGGGTGCCGCTAGGGCTGCTGGGAATTGTAGTCTTTTACCCCGCCCACACTCCGCTCAGCGGCCCGACTCCACGGTGGTACAAAGAGTAAGGCGGCGGGAGGCGGGCAGGCAAGTCCCCAGTGCGCAGTTCTTCCCTGGGCAGAAGTAAGTAACAGGTAAAGCACAAAATTCAAGCAGGATTTGCAAAATGGTATGTATGTATGTAGAAATTCGCTATTTTTTTGCGATTTCTTAAAATTCCTTAATTGCGATTAGCAAATTTCGAATCGCAATTAAGGAATAATTTCCCATTCATTTCTATGGGCCAGGAGGCCCATAGAAATGAATGTGAAATTATTCTCAATTTGCGATTCGCAATTTGCTAATCGCAAATTGAGAATAGTTTCAAGGGTGCAGGGGTGTCCAAAGGACACCCTGTTGCACCCCTGAAATAAGCATGGGTGCACATGTGGTGCACATACATGCCCTAAGGGCATGTATGTGCATCACATGGCACTTTGAAAAATGCAAAAATGGGCATTTTTCAGGAAATTCGCAAATTACCACCAACTTGAAGTTGGTGGTAATTTGCGATTTCTTAGGGACAATTGGCAATTTTTTTTGCATCATACATTGCATTTAAGGAATCACAAATTTTGCGATTCCTTAAATGCAATCGCAAAATAAGGAATCGCAAATTTGCGATTTCTTATTTTGCACTGTAATTTGCTACATGCATACCATTTTGCTCAAATAAGTTCGCAAACGCCGAAATTCTGCGAATTTCGGCGTTTGCGAACCCATTTCAGCTTCATACATCTGGCCCTTGGTTATTTAATTCAATCGATACACATGATTATTGAAGGTTTAATATGAGTTAATGACATTAAAATACATTCACAAAGTGAAATATATTTTCAATCACAGAATGTTCCAAATACGCTTAAAAGAGGAAGAACAAGCCATTTGTCTCTGAGCCATGCAGTTTCTTGTTGAAAGAGACGAATGGCTGCTAATTGCGGTCAGGGTGTGTCCTGCTCCCAGCGTCACCGGCACCGTGCCTCAGAGACAGGCCTCACCTGTCACTGCACTAATGACAGGCGCCACTTGGCGCAGCGCCAGGGCACCTTGGGGGATGTTCAGCCTTTACTGTACTTGGCAGGCAGCAGCACACGGTAGCAGGTGGCTTCGGGCACAGGCAGAACTGGTTTGTGGTCTGTGAGAAAAGGATCCGTATTTACCTCAGGGAAAGCAAACAGACATCAGAAAGGAGGAGCGACTGCAAGAGCGGACTGTGCGGGGGGGGGGGGGGGGGTGAAGAAGACAAGGTGGCAAAGAGAGGGGCGGAGATACGGGTGGGTGGGAGGAGGGTAAGAAGCTGCAAGTCACGGGAGGAGAGAGACAGGAAAAGGAGGGTTAGGCTGCAAGTTGCAGGAGGGGTGAAGAGAAGGGGCGGAGAGAGAAGGAGTGGGGATGCTTTTCATGGGGTACACAACAAGCAATGATTATTTGGGTGTATGTGTAGCGTTGGGTATGGACTAGAGAGCAGAAGTCCTGAGGAACAATTATAAAAAACTTCCACCCACACCTACCACACACTCACGTGGACACTATCTCAACCTCATTTTCTCTCCTACATGTTCCACTACTGCAGTCCAATACTCCCTGCAGTTCTTCTCTCTCTGATCATTTCCTCTGCCAGTACCATCCACCTCAATCAGTTGTAAACACTTCCATCTCTAGACCTGAAATCCATTTGAGTGCACTTCTGTGGGATATCATCAAGATTACCTTCGCTAATCCATTTCCTCGATACTCTCTATTGCTGCAAGCTGCTACAAACCGAGGTTTCTTGTTCAACTCACACATGCAACAATATACTCCTCTCTATCACTGCGGCAAGGAAACCACTGTTATGCATCCGATTAGTACTGCCAAGAATCCTATTATAATCTTGTCATGGGCAGATTAGATTACTCCAGGACTTTCTAAGTGCAAATTCACCCGCAGATGATAAAGTTATCAGCTTCACCGCGAGCATAACCTACTCACTCTCACCCAGATATCCCACCTCGCTTCACTCTACCCAAGTGGCAGTCCACTTTAAGTTCTTACCAAGGTTTCCAGAATTGAGACATGCCAATAACACTCCTTCTCGCTCACCTTTACTGGCTATCCATACGCCAGAAAGTTAATTGTAAGGCTTTGTATGTTCTGCACAAGACTTGCCTGTGAGAAGGCCTAGCATTTCTATTGAATAGCTTCCAAAGCTATGGGCCCTCTCACAGCCATCATTCAGCAAGTAAGTGCATACTCCGAGTTTGAGTTTTCCGTAAAACCCGGACTGGAGAAGGACATTCAAGCAAGCCTGGCTGAAGATGGCTGCAATGCCAGAAACCAGTCCTAGGAAGCTTGAATCCGGTCCAGGGAAGGCATTGCTTGGCAGTTCAGGCTGGACTGTTCCCATGAGGCACAGGGTCAGACTGATTTGCATATAGCCATGTCTGAACTGGGGTGGCAGAGTGGGCTAAAGAACGGCGATGGATCAAACCCAGATCTTTTGACTGGGTGTGAGTGTTTGATTGGTTCAGATGCTCCGTCCATCACCACCCCCTTTTGTAGCGTAGCATAGTTCCACTTAGTTTGTTCGAAACTAAATAAACTTCCGCGTAGCCCAGCTATGCCCACTACGCCCGGGGTTATTTGAGGGTGGGTCCCTTCATCAGCTGTAGCGCACCTCGATGATTTAGTTATGATTCTGTCAAATGTGTGTGCATACCAAAGGGCCGGCTATAGGCTAGGGGCGCCTCTGCAACAATGTTTGTTGGCACCCCCCAATGACCACCTCCGCGACGGATTCACTCACAACCACCCTTTAACAGCGCCTCTCAAGTCTCCATAACCACTATCACTAAGATGCATTCAATGAGTGTTATAGCGCCACTCATACCAGCGTAAGCTGTCAGAGCACTTTACATCACACGCATATCACACAACGACAATCACACATGTGTAAATCAGCATATAGGAAATGTTACATAAACCAGAGGACAACAAGGTGTCATCCACACTGGTAGGCAGCATAATGTAAGAGTGCTTGGTCTGGAGAAGCAGAAACTCAGAAATTATAAAGTTACAAATGGAAAGTGAGCGAAAAATATCAATAGTTTTTTTTTAATATCTTCTCTCCTATGTAGATTGCCTTTATTTTCACAGAGGAGGGATAGGGTTAAAAAAGCAGGCGGTGCTTGTCTGGATAATTAGGGAATCCACTGCACCTTGTGAAAGGTTGGTCGTTCATTTATCTTTTTCGCACACTTTCCATTTTACAACTGTCACATCCCAGACAGTCTCTATCAAGCCTGTTGAGGAGTGTTACTGTGAAACCGGTCCCACTAGGGTGGCGAAGTGAGCTAAAGAACGATGATGGATTCAACCCAGATCTGTGACTGACGGTGAGTGTCTGAAAAGTTTCAGGGCTCCGCCCATCATCTTGTGTTTTCCAAGGATGATACACATCTGAATCAAATCAGCAGAGAACTAAGATATGCTGCTGTCGTGAAAGTGCGGCTGAGGGTCTACCTCTGTTTGGCATCATGAGTGCCATGACAGTACCCGGACTCACTGTATAAGACTGTGGTTCCCTTCCCAAACTGTGCGCCGCGGCACCCTGGTGCGCCATAAGGAGGTGCCAGGGGTGCCGCGCACACCAGGGTGACCAACCGTCCGTAAATTCCACGGACCGTCACTACGCCTTTTATCTGTCATTTTGGCCATCACAGGGAGCAGCGCTGCTCCCTGTGAGAGGCCTCACCCCCCTGATGGAGCCGCCTCGCACTCCTCCAGGAGTATAAGAGCAGCCCCTCCCGCCCATTGTCATTCAGTATGCCGCTGATTGCCACATACAGAATGACAATGGGGCAGTCTGGGGGTGTGACACCATGTGGCGGCCTCCTCCTGCCTCAGGGTACAGAAGGGCATTCTGTACAATAAAAAGTAAAACGCCCACGCTGCAACGTTAGAAAACACTTCATTCAAAGAAGCCTGTAAAACAAGTTAAAAAGAACGGTTATCGTTCTCTCACTGTCCCTTTTAGAACTGAAGTATTTTCAATATTGTATTCAACAAAGCCATGGTTGCTCCTTTTTTTTTTTTTAAGGAACTAGCAACCATTGACAAAGCCAATAGTCCTGGCTTGTTGAGGTGTAATGATACTTGCTGTATTATATATCTGGATGCAATGACAGAAACAACATAATACCAGTGAGGCGGAACACTATGCTAAGCGCAGATTTTTAGCCTAGGTGTTTTAAACTGCGCTCTAAATTACATCAAACACCCCCTATGAAGAGACCCCCAGTTTTTTTACACCGCTTACAGCCCTGGAAACAACACCATGTTACAGTCACCTCACGTCCTGGCACTGTGCATCATGCATGACTTCTAAGTTTTCAGTCTGCCTATGTGCAGGGGCATAGTGAACTCTTCACCAGCCCACCCCTTGCTGTAGTTCATTCTTGATGGGCTGCTTCTGCCTGCAACTCTGCAGACAAAGGCTCAGCTCATAATGTGAAAAGGTGGGTGAGTAAATAAGTGAAGGAATGTCTGAATGGCTGGATGGATTACTGAAAGGATGAATGCATGAATGAAAGGGGGGAATGGATAGATAATGAAAGAAAGGATGGATGGGTGAGTGAGTGAATGAATGGAAGTATGGATGAGAGAAAAGGTAAATAGATGGATGTATGGGTGGAAGGGTAGATGGATGGGTAAAAGAGTGGATGGGTGTGTGAAAGGATGGATGGATGAGTGAAAGGGCAGCTGATGTGCGAGTGAATTGGTGGATGGGTGTGTGAAAGGGTGGATGGGTGTGTGAAAGGATGGATGGGTGGATGAATGAAAGGGTAGATGATGGGCAAGTGAATGGGTGGATGGATGAATTGATAAGTGAAATGGTGAATGGATGAGTGAGTGAAAGGGTAGATGTAAGGATTGAAGAGTTAGTGAAAGGGGGTAGATGGACAAAAGGATGGATAGATGAGTGAAGTGTAAGGGTGGATGGATGAGAGAACCGATGGCTGGATGAGTGAACGGATGGTTGGATGAGTGAAAGAATGGATGAGTAATAGGATCAATGGATGGATTTATGAATGGATGAGTAAATGGGTGGGTAGATGGATGGATAAGTGAAAGGGGGATGGAGAGAGAAAGGGAGGATGAATGACTGAAAGGGTGAATGGGTGGATGGATGAGTAAGTGAATGGATGGCTGGGTGGAAGAGTGGATAGATGGATGATTGTACAGATGGATGGGTGAAAGGGTGGGTAGATGAATAATGGATGGATGAGTGAAAGGGTGGATGGAGGTATGGATGAGTGAAATGATGGACGGAAGGATATATGGTGGATAGGCGTGCAAATGGTTGAATATGTTTGGATATAGATGGGCACACAGATGGAAGGACAGACCTTTTTAGTGTAAAAATAAGGCTGGGGATACTGATTACGACAGACCAAACTCAATGTTCCATTTTCTCAGAGCGGGTCTCAGTACCAAAAGGTACTGAAAGCAGCAGCTGGCATAAATAAGGGTTTGGAACCAGGCACTCTGTTGGGGAAAAACGATGGATTTGGAATGCAACCAAAGTGATTGCCAGTGGATGAGATTAATAATTCAAGCATTTCAACCATTACAATACCTTCATTGCGTCCCAAATACTTTAAGGAAGATAACAGGAGATACACACAACCCACCCACCCATCGGTAAAAAAATGGTGGGGAGCCACGGCCAACTGCCGATTAGGCCAGGGGAGCCACAGGTCAAAAAAGTTTGGGAACCACTGTTATAAGAGAACATAGTCCGGCTGAAGTTCAGGACGTTGGTAAATGTCCCTTGGCTCGCTCCCACTATAAGCTTCACCCGGAGAAGGTGCGCATTTAGCCGGAGTGCTATTTGTAAACCCCTAGAGGAGTGTATGGGGGGCGTGGGCCCAGCAGTGGAGTCTGCATCCTGCAGTTCTGGACTTCAGAACAGGAGTAGTGTATCGAGTGCACCAAATGGGCCTATCTCTGTGGGCCACACCTGGAGCTCAGTGTCCACTTCTCAAGGCCACACATGGAACTCTCTGTCCACTTCTGATGACCACACCTGAATCTTGTGGCTACTTCTCAAGACCACACCTGGAGCTCTCTGTCCACTTCTCAAGGCCACACCTGGAGCTCTGTGTCCACTTCTCAAGGCCACACCGGGAGCTCTCTGTCCACTTCTCAAGGCCACACCTGGAGCTCTGTGTCCACTTCTCAAGGCCAAACATGGAGCTCTCTGTCCACTTCTGATGACCACACCTGGAGCTCGTGGCCACTTCTCAAGATCACACCTGGAGCTTCTGTCCACTCCTCAAGCCCACACATGGAGCTCTATGTCCACTTCTCAAGACCACACCTGGAGCTCTGCGTCCACTTCTCAAGACCACACCTGGAGCTCTCTGTCCACTTCTCAAGACCACACCTGGAGCTCTGGGTCCACTTTTCAAGCCCACACCCGGAGCTCTGTGTCCACTTCTCAAGACCACACCTGGGGCTTGTGGCTACTTCTCAAGACCACACCTGGAGCTCTCTGTCCACTTCTCAAGGCCACACCTGAAGCTCTGTGTCCACTTCTCAAGGCCACACATGGAGCTCTCTGTCCACTTCTGATGACCACACCTGGAGCTCTGTGTCCACTTCTCAAGACCGCACCTGGGGCTTGTGGCTACTTCTCAAGACCACACCTGGAGCTCTCTGTCCACTTCTCAAGGCCACATATGGAGCTCTCTGTCCATTTCTCAAAACCACACCTGGAGCTCTGTGTCCACTTCTCATGACCACACCAGGAGCTCTGTGTCCACTTCTCAAGACCACACCTGGAGCTCGCTGTCCACTTCTCAAGGCTACACCTGGAGATCTCTGTCCACTTCTCAAGGCCACATATGGAGCTCTCTGTCTACTCCTCAAGATCACACCAGGAGCTCCGGGTTCACTTTTCAAGGCCACACATGGAGCTCTGGGCCCACTTCTCAAAACCACACTTAGAGCTCTGTGTCCACTTCTCAAGACCACATCTGGAGCTCTCTGCCCACTTCTCAAGGCCACATCTGGAGCTCTCTGTCCACTTCTCAAGGCCACATATGGAGCTCTGTGTCCACTCCTTAAGGCCACATCGGGGACTCTGTGTTCACTTCTCAAGGCCACATATGGAGTTCTCTGTCCAGTTCTCAAGACCCCACCTGGGGCTCTCTGTCCACTCCTTAAGGCCACATCTGGGGCTCTCTGTCCACTTCTCAAGACCACACCTGGAGCTCTGTGTCCACCTCTCGGGACCATGCCTGGAGCTCTGTGTCCACTTCTCAGGACCACACCTGGAGCTCTCTGTCCACTTCTCAAGGCCACATATGGACCTCTCTGTCCACTTCTCAAGACCACTCCTGGAGCTCTCTGTCCACTCCTTAAGGCCACATCGGGAACTCTGTGTCCACTTCTCAAGACCACACCTGGAGCTCTCTGTCCACTTCTCAAGGCCACATATGGAGCTCTCTGTCCACTTCTCAAGACCACACCTGGAGCTCTGTGTCCACTTCTCAGGACCACATCTGGAGCTCTGTGTCCACGTCTCAAGACCACACATGGAGCTCTCTGTCCACTTCTCAAGGCCACATATGGAGATCTCTGTCCACCTCTCAAAACCACACCGGGAGCTCTCTGTCCACTCCTTAAGGCCAAATCTGGGGCTCTTTGTCAACTTCTCAGAACCACACCTGGAGCTCCGGGTCCACTTTTCAAGCCCATACACGGAGCTCTCTGTCCACTTCTCAAGACCACACCTGGAGCGCTATGTCCACTTCTCAGGACCACACTTGGAGCTCTGTGTCCACTTCTCCAGACCACACCTGGAGCTCTCTGTAAACTTCTCAGGAAGGTGCCTGGAGATCTCTGACCACTTCTCAAGACCACACCTGGAGCTCTCTTTTCACTCCTCAAGGCTACATCTGGAACTCTGTGTCCACTTCTCAAGACCACACCTGGAGCTCTGTGTCCCCTTCTCAACACCACACCTGGCGAGCCGGGTCTACTTTTCAATCCCACACATAGATCTCTCTATCCACTTCTCAAGACCACACCTGAAGCTCTCTGTCCACTTCTCAAGACCACACCTGGAGCTCTTTGTCCACTTCTCAAGGCCACGTCTGGAGCTTTCTGTACAATCCTCAAGTGAAAGGGTGGGTAGATGAATAATGGATGGATGAGTGAAAGGGTGGATGGAGGTATGGATGAGTGAAATGATGGACGGAAGGATATATGGTGGATAGGCGTGCAAATAGTTGAATATGTTTGGATATAGATGGGCACACAGATGGAAGGACAGACCTTTTTAGTGTAAAAATAAGGCTGGGGATACTGATTACGACAGACCAAACTCAATGTTCCATTTTCTCAGAGCGGGTCTCAGTACCAAAAGGTACTGAAAGCAGCAGCTGGCATAAATAAGGGTTTGGAACCAGGCACTCTGTTGGGGAAAAAACGATGGATTTGGAATGCAACCAAAGTGATTGCCAGTGGATGAGATTAATAATTCAAGCATTTCAACCATTACAATACCTTCATTGCGTCCCAAATACTTTAAGGAAGATAACAGGAGATACACACCACCCACCCACCCATCGGTAAAAAAATGGTGGGGAGCCACGGCCAACTGCCGATTAGGCCAGGGGAGCCACAGGTCAAAAAAGTTTGGGAACCACTGTTATAAGAGAACATAGTCCGGCTGAAGTTCAGGACGTTGGTAAATGTCCCTTGGCTCGCTCCCACTATAAGCTTCACCGGGAGAAGGTGCGCATTTAGCCGGAGTGCTATTTGTAAACCCCTAGAGGAGTGTATGGGGGGCGTGGGCCCAGCAGTGGAGTCTGCATCCTGCAGTTCTGGACTTCAGAACAGGAGTAGTGTATCGAGTGCACCAAATGGGCCTATCTCTGCGGGCCACACCTGGAGCTCAGTGTCCACTTCTCAAGGCCACACATGGAACTCTCTGTCCACTTCTGATGACCACACCTGAATCTTGTGGCTACTTCTCAAGACCACACCTGGAGCTCTCTGTCCACTTCTCAAGGCCACACCTGGAGCTCTGTGTCCACTTCTCAAGGCCACACCTGGAGCTCTCTGTCCACTTCTCAAGGCCACACCTGGAGCTCTGTGTCCACTTCTCAAGGCCAAACATGGAGCTCTCTGTCCACTTCTGATGACCACACCTGGAGCTCGTGGCCACTTCTCAAGATCACACCTGGAGCTTCTGTCCACTCCTCAAGCCCACACATGGAGCTCTATGTCCACTTCTCAAGACCACACCTGGAGCTCTGCGTCCACTTCTCAAGACCACACCTGGAGCTCTCTGTCCACTTCTCAAGACCACACCTGGAGGTCTGGGTCCACTTTTCAAGCCCACACCTGGAGCTCTGTGTCCACTTCTCAAGACCACACCTGGGGCTTGTGGCTACTTCTCAAGACCACACCTGGAGCTCTCTGTCCACTTCTCAAGGCCACACCTGGAGCTCTCTGTCCACTTCTCAAGGCCACACATGGAGCTCTCTGTCCACTTCTGATGACCACACCTGGAGCTCTGTGTCCACTTCTCAAGACCGCACCTGGGGCTTGTGGCTACTTCTCAAGACCACACCTGGAGCTCTCTGTCCACTTCTCAAGGCCACATATGGAGCTCTCTGTCCATTTCTCAAAACCACACCTGGAGCTCTGTGTCCACTTCTCATGACCACACCAGGAGCTCTGTGTCCACTTCTCAAGACCACACCTGGAGCTCGCTGTCCACTTCTCAAGGCTACACCTGGAGATCTCTGTCCACTTCTCAAGGCCACATACGGAGCTCTCTGTCTACTCCTCAAGATCACACCAGGAGCTCCGGGTTCACTTTTCAAGCCCACACATGGAGCTCTGGGCCCCCTTCTCAAAACCACACTTAGAGCTCTGTGTCCACTTCTCAAGACCACATCTGGAGCTCTCTGCCCACTTCTCAAGGCCACATCTGGAGCTCTCTGTCCACTTCTCAAGGCCACATATGGAGCTCTGTGTCCACTCCTTAAGGCCACATCGGGGACTCTGTGTTCACTTCTCAAGGCCACATATGGAGTTCTCTGTCCAGTTCTCAAGACCCCACCTGGGGCTCTCTGTCCACTCCTTAAGGCCACATCTGGGGCTCTCTGTCCACTTCTCAAGACCACACCTGGAGCTCTGTGTCCACCTCTCGGGACCATGCCTGGAGCTCTGTGTCCACTTCTCAGGACCACACCTGGAGCTCTCTGTCTACTTCTCAAGGCCACATATGGACCTCTCTGTCCACTTCTCAAGACCACTCCTGGAGCTCTCTGTCCACTCCTTAAGGCCACATCGGGAACTCTGTGTCCACTTCTCAAGACCACACCTGGAGCTCTCTGTCCACTTCTCAAGGCCACATATGGAGCTCTCTGTCCACTTCTCAAGACCACACCTGGAGCTCTGTGTCCACTTCTCAGGACCACATCTGGAGCTCTGTGTCCACGTCTCAAGACCACACATGGAGCTCTCTGTCCACTTCTCAAGGCCACATATGGAGATCTCTATCCACCTCTCAAAACCACACCGGGAGCTCTCTGTCCACTCCTTAAGGCCAAATCTGGGGTTCTTTGTCAACTTCTCAGAACCACACCTGGAGCTCCGGGTCCACTTTTCAAGCCCATACACGGAGCTCTCTGTCCACTTCTCAAGACCACACCTGGAGCGCTATGTCCACTTCTCAGGACCACACTTGGAGCTCTGTGTCCACTTCTCAAGACCACACCTGGAGCTCTGTGTCCACTTCTCAAGACCACACCTGGAGCTCTGTGTCCACTTCTCAAGACCACACCTGGAGCTCTCTGTACACTTCTCAGGAAGGCGCCTGGAGATCTCTGACCACTTCTCAAGACCACACCTGGAGCTCTGTGTCCCCTTCTCAACACCACACCTGGCGAGCCGGGTCTACTTTTCAATCCCACACATAGATCTCTCTATCCACTTCTCAAGACCACACCTGAAGCTCTCTGTCCACTTCTCAAGACCACACCTGGAGCTCTTTGTCCACTTCTCAAGGCCACGTCTGGAGCTTTCTGTACAATCCTCAAGACCACACCCGGAACTTGTGGCCACTTCTCAAGACCACACCTGGAGCTCTCTGTCCACTTCTCAGGAAGGCACCTGGAGCTCTCTGACCACTTCTCAAGACCACACCTGGAGCTCTCGTTTCACTCCTCAAGGCTACATCAGGAACTCTGTGTCCACTTCTCAAGATCACATCTGGGGCTCTGTGTCCACTTCTCAAGACCACACCTGGAGCTCTCTGTCCACTTCTCAAGATCACACCTGGAGCTTCTGTCCACTCCTCAAGACCTCACCTGGAGCTTCTAGAGGGCATGACTAACACTCTTTACAAAATTGGTGCCACTAAAGGTTGGCTCTTGCCAAGGTGATAGCCCTGCCTGCCTTATAAGTGTAAGAAGAGTACCATAGCCGTGCAAAATACTTTCATATTCCCAAACCATTAGAAAGATTTGCTTCTTATGCCTTTTAACAATCTAATTCCCCCATGATATTGTGCTGTGCACAGAATGTTCAAATGATAACGTATCCCAATTTCCATTATGTGGGAGTTTGAAAAAACATTTAAGAGTCCCTAACATAAGGACAAACATGTCACGCATGCCAGAGACTTCAGCGCCTAATCTAGATCTCATCCCATAAGTAAAACTGGGGAGCGAGTCACCTAAAACAGCCCCTCAGAAGGAGTACCAAGTAAAAAGAGAGATCCCTACCAAAAATGACAATATGGCTAGGGATAAATATGGCAGAACACAAACTTTAATAAGTGATCTATATGTAGTGAAAAATTGCAAAACTACCAATGTTACAGAAAGAATAATTCATCTACTGACTTTCAAGGGGTACGGCGATTGGACCAACAGATACTCAAACTAGGTCCTTCTGAAATCTTTACTAAATATATTTTTTTATTTAATAGGGAACTAAAGAAGAGGATAACATTAAGTTCCTTACCTAAAAGTCTGAAAGCTATTCCATAACGGAGTTAATGTTACTTCAGACGAAATAACTGCCACACCTGAGAAAAAGAGGTAAACCATCATCATAGCTAACAATTGCCAAGAGGATTTCTTAGGAAGAAATATGGAATTTAATTACCAAAATAGGTCAAAGCCACTGGGAGCTCCAAGCTCTAAATGCCAAGTGCAATCAGCTAAATACACTGCATTATTTTTCAACCCTTAACACCTCTGCACTAGTTACACCATCTAGTATTTGTGTGCCACTCATTGTGGCATTAAGCCACTGTGACCCGGATGCTAGCCTCTCCAACACTTACAGAATACAGAATAAAAATCTGTATGTAATTGCAACCAGTATTTTTGTGACCAGTAAAGATTTTTAAGAACCAATCTATGTACTCAGAGGTTGGCTCTTGGAAATCTAAATTGTAGGTTTGTTTTTCGCAGATAGGTTGAAAACTGAGACTCACTACAATTGGAGCCCATCATTGCCTTCTCTTAAATAAACTTATTTTTTTAGACTCACAAAGTGGGATGGGTTACCACCACCTCATTTGAAGTGTCAGTAAAATATCAATGTTTTGGAACCGGATTGCGGTTGTAAAACGTTGATACACAAGAAACCGATATGGTATTTGGAAAGATTCCTACAATACTCTCCTTCCATATGCAGTCAGAAAAATTTGATTAGTAAATAAGAATAGGTACTTTTCCAGTTACAGCTGTTGAATCAATGTGTTGGCAACTGTGAAAATACTTACTACGTGGGCCCAATATCTTTTATGAGCCAGATTTGAGATCCAAAGCCAGGTGTCATATATTAATGATTATACAGGTCCATAAGAATGGCCCACTGACAGAAAGGGTAGCCATGAGGTCGGTTTACAGCTCCTGAAGCAAATCAAGACAAAATGTATTGGAATACTAGAAATCAGTCTCCAATCTTAGTAAACAAAATCTCCAGTAATAAGTTTACTATAGCCTTATAGCCCGCCGTAGAGGGCTATGCCGGCTATTAAAGGCCCGCTCCAGCGTTAAAGGCCTGAGCTGAAGGCGAGGGCCTTTAACAAGGGAGCGGGACTGTAATAGCTTGTATAGCCCAGCTATGAAGGGCTATAAGGCTATTAGAACATTCTACCACTAGAGGGCAGAATGTCCAAACAAATAAAACTAAGGCTTCAGGGAGCGCGAGGGGATTGAAATCCCCATGGGCTCCCTGAAGCCTTTGTTTACAGCCACAGCTGTGAACAAAGAAACATTGGAATGTTGGAGCTCCGGGCTTATTCCAGCCATTATAAGGCTGGAGCACTCTATTGTTTTCAATAGAGCTCCCAACATTCCAATGTTCTAATATAGCCTCACAGCCCACCGTAGCGGGCTATACCGGCTATTAAAGGCCCGCTCCTCTGTTAAAGGCCCGAGCCGAAGACGAGAGACTTTAACAGGGAACTGGACTTTAATAGCCGGTATATCCCTGCTACGAAGGGCTATAAGGCTATTAGAACATTCTGCTACTAGGGGGCAGAATGTTCTAACAAATAAAACAAAGGCTTCTCGAAGCTGGAGGATATTTATTGTCTTTGTAAAACATTGAAATGTTGCTCCGCGGGCCTTTACCGACCCATAGAAGCAGGGAGCAGTTCATTGTCTTTAATGGAGCTCCCAACATTCCAATGTTCTAATATAAACTACAGAATGACCTCATACTTTGCCTATTGGTTTTTTGCCATCCTTTACGTGCCCTATAACGATCAAGTAGAGCCAATGTATCTACCAATGACATAATGAACATAGTTTGTGAAGGAGTTACTAAATGAGAAATGTTGGGCATCCTATTAGCTATAACCAGCCTATCCTACACCCCTCTGATAACAAAAGAGCGCATATCTATAGTACAAGCTGTTTACCACGAGAGACTAAATGACAGAGATGAATTAGTGCAAAGGGTGAGTGAAAAACGATTAAAAATTAATGAGATGAGTAATTTAAATGTTACCTAGTATTGGATGATTGTTATAGAGGGCTAAATGGGACATAGTTCTAAGTAGAGGTCAAAGTCCGACCAAATTAAAGGTGATCTTATCAGGGCCGGACTGGGAACCACAACCGGCCCTGGCAAAGTGCTCGGCCGGCCCACCCCCCACTCCGGGAAGTTGAAGATGCCGCTGAGCACTTTGCCGGGGCCGGTTTTCGGCCGATTTTGGTACAGGGCCTATTTTGCAGCTATGCTGCAAAAACGGTCTGTATCAAAATCGGCCCCCAGGGGCCCAAAACCGGCCCTCACCCGTGCGGCGCACCGGGGGATTACCCGGTGCCCGCTTTGGCCAGTCCGGCCCTGGATGTTATGTTATGTTATGTTATGTTATTAATACTTGTACAGCTAGCGGTTACCCTGGGGTGTCCTGGCGCTAAGTACTGATTACCTAAGGAGCATGGGCCTAACAGTAGGAGAAAAGCCATGTCTTAAGGCCTTTACGGAAGTAGATGAGGTCTAGGGAGTTTTTGAGTTGGAACGGGAGTTCATTCCATGCATTTCGATGCACAATGAACAAAACTTCTGCCTCCCCAATTAGTTTTTTTAAAAAGGCCGGTTGAACGAGTTTAGACCCAGTTGATCTAAGTATTCTCCCTGGGATATAACAAGAGAATTTCTTCTTAAGGAACTCCAGACCAATGCCATTGACCGCCTTAAATACAATAGACAACGCTTTGAAGCGTGATCTTAACGGTACTGGAAGCCAATGCAGTTTCTTAAGATCTCCCTTGACAGAGATAAACGTGGATGTTCCGGTCAGCATTCTAGCTGCCGCTTTCTGGACCAATTACAACCTGTTCATATGTTGTTTTTGATCATTGAGATATAGACTGTTGCAATAGTCCAGACGCGACATTATGAGGCTGTCACCACCGTCCTGAGATTATTTTTGGTCAAGAAGAACTTTATTTTCTTGATAATTCTGAGGGCCATGAAACATGCTGAAGTCACCATGTTCACTTGGTCCCCATAGTGAGTTTATTGTCCACCGTAATCCCCAGATTCTTGGCTTTTCTTGAGGGTACAGGACACAAACCCAAATCCTCCGACCACCATTCCGGTGTCCAGACCAAAGGATTGTTGCCAAATTTCCAAACCTTGGTCTTACCCGAATGAAGTTTTAAACAATTGGAGGACATCCATGCTGAGATGGAACCCATACAATCATGGGAAAGATCACCCACCTCCTTTTCCGCTCCCTCCGCCAGCGACAACACAATAGTGTTGTCAGCATAGGAGGTGAGCTGGAAGCCGAAAGACCTGATGATAACGGCCAGAGGTGCCACATCATTATTAGAGTGTAGGGCTGAGAGCCGAGCCCTGTGGCACCCCACACGTAAGTGTAAAAGATTCCGAGGTGTTACCATCAAGGTCTACTGTTTGAGACCTGTCAAACAGGAACGAATTCAACAGTTCCCAGGCCGTGCCCTTTACACCTATTTCCGATAGCCGGTTCAATAGTACCTTGTGGTGAACGGTATCAAAGGCCGCGGATAGGTCCAATAGGATTAGTGTAACATTTTCTTCCCTTATCCACGGCCTCTCTAATTTCCTCCGTAGATTTTAATAAGGCCAGCTCAGTGCTATGAAAGGCTCTGAACCCATATTGCGATGGGTCCAGGATGTTATTGAGCGAAAGAAAATCGCTAAGTTGGCTGTTCATTTCTTTTTCTAGCAATTTTGCTGGCAACGGGAGCCTATAGTTGTTAGGGTCCTTGGGGTCCAGTGACTGTTTCTTCAAAAGTGGCAGCAGGAGGCTTTTTTCCATAGTTTGGGAAAAATTCCGGAAGATAGAACTGCATTAAGCAAAGGTGTGAGTGCGGTTTCTATTAGGTCAGGGATTTACTTAATCCACACCGGACAGGGGTCACTAGGTGCACCAGATTTAATGAGATCCAGCAATTTAACTGACCTAGCCTCTCTAAAGGGGTAAAATAATCCAATGATCTCACAGGGACGGCTATATTTTCCACATCATTTATGTGAGAGTTGGACTGATTATTTTTAATCGAACCCATAAGAGAGGAAAATATAGTTTCTATTTTCACTCTGAAAAATTCTGCATTCTTATTGCAGAATTCTGGGTCACCCGGTTTCTTAGAACTTGATAGTTTAATAATAATTTTAAAAAGATCTTTTGAATTGGATTCAGCCTTCGATTTTGCAAAGAAAATACTCTTTTTTTGCTTCTAAAAGTGTTTGTTTGTAGCTAGAGATGCAAATGTTATACTTTTCCTTATCTGATTCTGCGTAATGTTTACACCATATCCTTTTGGCGTGTTTACAGACCAGTTTCTTGGCCCTGAGCTCTTCTGAGTACCAGGGGGCAGTGAGAGAGGCTCGTTTAGGTGTCCATTTTTTGTGGGGAACTAACTGATCACAGGCATTAAAAAGCCATTTGTTATGAAGAGTCGTTGCCTCCTCCACATCCAACGGAAGCTGATACATAGATTTTTTAGGAACAGTTTCAAGGCTCTCAACATCCAATGTACCCCATGCTCTAGTTATAATCTCCTGAGCCTGTATCAGGCCCACAGGGTGGACCGAAGAGTTACTCAGTTCAAACTTGATTGCTTAGTGATCCGACCACGCAATCGGGAAAACTGAGACGCCGACTAACTCTTTATTGTTGGAGTAAATACCATCTAGGGTATGACCTTTATCATGTGTAGGAGGTATCACCAGTTGTTTGAGACCTCCTATACTCATGATTTGTTCTAGCCTGGAGGTGTCGGGATCACCAGCATTTTCAAGATGAAAGTTAAAATCCCCCAACAATGCGAAGGATTCCAGGCACAATCCATCCTCCAACAGCAAGCCCTGGGAATCTAAGAACCCACTTTTAGAACCAGGAGGCCAGAATATTAGTATACATTTAAAAGGTTTATGGGTTGTAGAATAAATGTTAAAAGCTAAAGCCTCACACACCGAATTAGAGACAGAAACCAAATTTGGGGTGAGTGACTCATGATAGATAATAGCAAGCCCTCCCCCTTTTTTTTGTGGTCGGTCAAGCGTGTGGCAGTGGGAACCAGGAGGTGTAGCCTTAACCAAATCAGGACCTGACGAACTATCAGTCCATGTCTCCATCTCTGATCAATGGAAATGGATATTTATTTATTTTAGAGTTTTATAGAGCGCTAACTTGACCCGTGAGGGTATCAGAGCGCTTTACAGGAATTATCACAGTGTACAAACAAAGTTAATGTGCAGAAGTATACAGAAACTGTACATAGGGGTGTGGAGAGACAGGGGTGTGGGGAACATAGGGATATTGGGGATACCAAAGTAATATTGCAATCAAAATTAGATTTAGTAAAGAAATGAAAGGCCCCGCGGATTCTCTGCGGGGAGGGATTGGTGATCTGAGGAGAACGATAGTCTTAGAAACATCAGATTTGTGGTCAGGCAGGGTGGTCATTAGGCAAGGAATTTACCCATGAGGAAGGTTTTGGCCTCCTTCTTGAAGCGTGCTAGAGAAGGGATTCTTCGGATGGCGGGTGGTAAAGAGTTCCAGATTCTGGGTGCTGCCCCGGTGAATGCCCTATTATAGGTTCTTTTTTTCTAGTCCTATGCTTAAAGACTTTGCTGTAGAAATGACAAAAGACTTTGTCCTTTTCTATCTCGGCATGGATGGCACTGTGCTAATCCTATGCTTAACACCTTGAACGCTATGGGGATTTTTCCCCTGTGCTGGAAATCTGCAAATGCCCCTTTTCATGACGAGCTGGGCTCGTCATCAGCGTAGCAGGAGGCTACTGCATGACGAGCCCAGCTCGTCATGAGCGTCGAAGGGGTTAAACACTTTGATGGAAAAGCAGACATTTGAGGTGAGCAGATCTAGAGTGTCGTTGGTGTTGAGAGTGCTCTCACAGGGGCTGCTTTCCACCTAAACTTGAGAACTACCCAGAGTTCACTGCTTCATTTTTTACATAATTTATGCGTAACTCTATGCCTGAAAGGGTATTGTTTTGACTTAATACTGGGTGCTCCCTTGTGTCTGCACAAAGCTATACCTCTCTGAAGAGCTCTAATTAGAGTGAAACATTATATCAGGGGTTGCTTTTACTCATTTCAGTTTGGCTTGGTTGATAGTTTACCGATTCAAAGCTGTAATACTGTGCCTGGAGTGGTAAATGGCTTTTGACATTTTATAGCTCAACATGGACAGCACTTGCTAGTCCTATGCTTAAAGACTTTGCTGTAGAAATGGCAAAAGACTTTGTCGTTTTCTATCTCGGCCTGGATGGCACTGTGCTAATCCTATGCTTAAACACTTTGATGGAAAAGAAGACATTTGAGGTGAGCAGATCTAGAGTGCCGTTGGTGTTGAGAGTGCTCTAACAGGGGCTGTTTTCCACCTAAACTTGAGAACTACCCAAAGTTCTCTGCTTCTTTTTTTGCATAATTTATGTGTCACTCTATGCCTGAAAGGGTATTGTTTTGATTTATATATCTATATCTTGTGATCAAGGCAATCTCTAGCCGAAACGCGTCATGGCGGACTGGTGCTGGGCTTGAAACTTAAATAAACAAAAATTTGCACCATCCAGGGTCTTGCTGGTTCCTGTTTGTCTGTGTGGCTTCACCTGCTGTACTTGTGGACCTTCGAAGCTTCACATACCTCATATCTATATCTATATATATATCTATATCTATCAATATATATATATATATATATATATATATCTTCCAGGTGGGTTCAAAATTGCCGGTTTGTTGCAGCGCTCCTCATGGATGCGTTACCCCGCGGCAGAACCAAGCCGCTTGTAATTTTCACACTATCCTTCCCAGGTTGAACAGGATAAATGGGTCACTCTCCCGTCGAGGTTTGCAATTTTTTTTTATTTTCTCCCTGGCATTGATGGGAACACAGGCACAAAGATCACACTATGCGCAGTCTTTTTTAATCCCCAAATCAGCAATCTTCCACTTTGTTCCGCTCCGAAGTCTCCACTCCATGGCAGTGATGGACGGAGCGGAGAGCATGCAGGAAAACACCCTACAGCAGAACTGTGGACATCCAAGCACAAGGACGAGCACCATTTCAGCTCCGGCCCCCGGTAAAATGCATGCCCCTCCTCTCAATTTGGTGACAGTTCCCGAACACCACACTGTCGGCGCAGGGCAGTGTAAGAACAGAAACGTCTAACAGCAGGGTTGAACCTGCTGCACAGCACACCAATTGCCCGCACATTCATGCTCAGAGGACTCCACACCACCCTTCCCCCACATCTCTCCTCCCCCTGCGTGCTGCGTGCCCACTTGGCAGCAGGGTTGCCAGATTGCGCTAGATCTCGCACAATTGGATAATATTTTGTCCAATTATCACAGCCATGTCCCAGCCCGGGGTTGCTTCACCACGCCCCTCTTCCAGTGTCTGACTGCCCATAGTAACACCTGCAGCCATAAATTCTTTGATGCGTTGGAAATTCCTTCCTATGAGGGTCTTGCTGTTCTTGCATTCACCTTTGGCCTGCCCCCATAAACCTGTTAACCTGCCCCTTTGTTCCTTTGACCCAACCGTGGTCAAATGCATACCTTACTGCTTGAACTTGTCAGCACTTCTATGGCGCCACGCCATTCCTTTTTCCCCTTTATTGTTTGAGGCTCATCCCCTTACTTACTTCTTTTTACCTGCCTGCAACTTCTGGGACCGCCACTTACACCCTGATTAACGAAGGAAGCGTCCCGCCGCCTGACGACACGTGTGCTCTTGGTGCTCAGATCCAGGGCTGGACTGGGAACACAAACCAGCCCTGGCAATTCTGCCTGACCTGCTGAGGGGGCAGAGTAATGCTAGCAAGAAGCAACATTGCTTCCGTTTAAGCACTGCTGCCGGTTTTGTTACAGGGGGGTGATATTGCAGCACTGCTGCAAAACTGGCCCTCGCCCTTCCGGCCCACCGGGAAAAGCCTGGTGCCTGCTACGGCCAGTTCAGCCCTGTTCAGATCCGCCACATAGTAGTCAGCTGTTCGTCGCTGACTCAGCCCTTTCCCATTCACAAACATTTGTTTGCCTCGGCTCCCAGGAGCTCTGCGCCACCCCCAGCTAGTTCAAAGGTAAGTGTGTTTAACCTTCTCTATGGCGGCGGTGTGTGTAAAAGGAGCTGCTCCTATGTGAGTTCAGTTAAAAGGTGCGGGAAGCTACAGATTCGCTTAGTAATGCTCAATGAGGTTTCTGCAAAGAAATGTTTACAAAGCCTATGTTATTGAGTAATGAAGTTCTGCTCATTACAATAAATACATGCAGTGTAGCTTTTTAATTGAGAAAAGCACTGATCGAGACAAGCACTTGAAATCAGATCAACTTGGGGAGCCCGCAAAAACATCTTGAAAGAAACTATATTTTACATAGACTATTGACAGACATTAAATGAACCATGCAATTATCAAACTATTGTGACAGCTATAGAGGCAAACCCCTAAAGCAGGCTTGGTGGTGAGAGGAATATCCTACAGGAAATTTTGATAAAATGGTCTTACTGGTACCTTAGATTTTCACACATGAAAATACTTAACATTTAAAACACTGGAACGCTCACTGTGTTCCCCTTTTGTAGCACTTCACATCAGAGAAGGCTCTGATGTGAAGATTGAGGCTGTTTCACCCAGGTTTTAGGAGTGGTGTACGAGAGGGCTGCATCTCGGGCTCTATTTCTGTGAATTTCTGGAATGTGTGAGTATGAGTTCGGCTGAGTGGTGGGGCACGTACAGTGGGGCAGGGGACGCTGTGAGTAAAAGCAACACTGTGTCCTTGTGTAAATATGTAACTACTGCTCATTAATAGTGCTCCAATACATTCCGGTCAACTTCCCGCTATATAAATATATAAACAGGCTCTCTCTCACAGTGGTGGTGCGTCCATTGAGGGCACTAGGGCGTTGCCCCACTAATGCCACGGCCCCATTCAAATTCTTCGTTCTACTTCTCTGATGCTAATTCCAATCAGGACTCCGTTATGTTACGATAAACATAACTCTTAAAACCTTTGATGGAAGCATGTATTATCAAAGTGTACCCATCGCACCCAATTTTCATAAGCACTAGTATTCGATTTCAGACATCTCCCTTTGAACTATAGCCTCACATCAGGGAAATATGTTTGCCACTTGCTACGTTACGATAAACATAACTCTTAAAACCTTAGGAGTCTGTAGTGCTTATGAAAATTGGGTGCTATTGGTACATTTTGATAATACATGCTTCCATCAAAGGTTTGAAGAGTTATGTTTATCGTAAACATAACTCTTAAAACCTTAGGAGTCTGTAGTGCTTATGAAAATTAGGTGCTATGGGTACATTTTGATAATACATGCTGCCATCAAAGGTTTTAAGAGTTATGTTTATCGTAACGTAGCAAGTGACAAACATATTTCCCTGATGTGAGGCTATAGTTCAAAGGGAGATGTCTGAATCTGAATACTAAACAGTCAATGGTTTACAATAAATACTACAGATAATTATTTTGTTCATAGCTACATTCCTGAAAAGGAAACAAAATGGAGGCTGCAGGATGCAAAGACGTCATAATGGTTTGTGTCTTGGTCTGCTGCGGGTTTCAGACAGGATTGACTGTGGAGTTACTGACTACAAATGATGTCTGTGAGCTCAGTGTGAGGAGCCTTTGTTGATATGTAGTACTGCAGGAGGCAAGGGAGAATGTACGTGTGCATTCTCAGGCATAATGAGTAATTTCTGGGTCTAATAAGGTTGTTAGATTGAAGGAATCTCTTGGCTGTATCTTTCCTTTTAATTCGAGTTGGGATTTGAAAGCAAAAATGCAGAGGTGGGTGTGTGTTTGGTTTTACATTCAATGTATCCATTTGCCTTGAAAGTAAGTTTCAAGTCTATTTCTTCTGCTCCAAGGTACATTTTACAATAGTTAATTGATGTTCTCAGACTCTTCATTAAACCTGGGTATCTTTCAGCACATGCTTTGCTTGTGTGTCGAACCTGTCGTTGTAGAGCGTGCCCCTTTAGGAAGAAGAATAGTCCCTCAGCCTGGCTAACATAACCACATTCACTTTACTCTTCACAGTCAAAAAGGAGGGGAGCGTTGGTCTAGACTAATTATTAATTAGTTTAGACCAACCCTCACCTCGTTTTTAACTGTGAAGAGTAAAGTGCATGTGTACTCAAATTTACTTGAAAATGCACCTTTTGACCACTAATTTTTAAATATTTTCTCAGGGGAAAACCCCCCCGCACCCTCCTTATGTCATTCGGGCTCGCTCGCTCGCCGCGGTGTGCCCCACCACTAATTTTACGACTCACCACTTTCAAATGTCACCAGCCGCCACTGCTTGTTCAGGCTGAACCCAACACAAAACCTAAACATTCACCAATATACCAAACACAATAGCCTTTGAATCCCTAACAATTGCCCCTGTCTACCAAGCAACTACACCACCTCTGCAAACAGCATGCAGACAACAAAAACTCTCAACTGGTCACACAACAACTTCACCCAAAATAACAAAATCATAACTCAAACAAATACAAATGGCTAAGATGCACATTCACATCACAAATAAACAGTAATTCCAACATCAGCCTCCCTTCAACACCGCAGGACCTCTCCAGGGGATCGCATCACTCTCCTTATTTCGTTCCTTCAACAGCGTTCCACACTCATCCATGCTCCTACTCATAAAACACAAAGCACCCTCTTCACAAGCAAAACATGTGTGCGCCTCAAGTCCTCCCATGAACACCACACAATGGTAGCTTGACTACGCGGAAACACTTCTCCTATTCCTTAATGTCCTCCCGGGTGGATAAATACACACTGTCCCGCTATACATTTTGGCTTTGCAAAGCGACAAAACTTTGCCTGGACTCACATTCTTCTTTCTTTGGTAGGAGACAAAACATTCATGCCTTCCAAATTCACCCTGCCCTCTACCCACCTAGGCCACACCACATGCACGCCTTTTGAAACAGGAAAACCGAAAAGATGGCCCTGATTTCTCTTAAGGATAATAGAGACGTTGTAATCAAGCAGGCAGACAAAGGCGGTGCCATCGTCGGTCAGGACGTGAACAAATATAAGGAAGAAATCCTGAGACAACTGAACGATGGTATCAGTTACAAGAAACTGGCTGGTGATCCATCTAATGAGCTTGCATCTGAAATCCAGAGGGTGGCCAAAGAAGGTTTGGTCCAAGGTTTTTTATCGGAACAAGAATATCAATACCTAAACCAAAAGAACCCCCGTTTACCTACGATGTATACACTACCGAAGGTTCATAAAGATATGGAAAATCCGCCAGGCCGCCCCATAGTTTCTGGGTGCGGTTCTCTTTTGGAACCTTTGTGCCGCTACATTGACTTCTTTTTAAAACCTTAGGCTGAAAAAACTGAAACCTATCTACGCGACACCACCCACACCATTAATATTGTGTAAGGAAGACCTTTTAAATCTGGAGAACACCTGTTGGCCACATGTGACATTGTGTCACTCTACACCAGTATCCCCCAAGAGGAGGCGCTGGTTGTGATGGAAATGGCGCTTGAGCAACGTGAAGCACCTACTCGTGTCCCCACCGTTTCATCATCCTACTCCTAAAAATTGCAATGATGAGGAACTTTTTTATTTTTCAGAATTGTTTTTACCTGCAAACGAAGGGAGTAGCTATGGGGGCAGCTTTCGCCCCTGATCTGGCTATAATATTCATGTCCACCTTTGAAAAAACTTTCATCTTGAACGACTCCAATCCATTCAGATCCAGCATCCAACTTTGAATGCGTTACATTGATGATATTCTGTTGGTGTGGTCAGGAACAGAATCCGAGATTGTGACTTTCCACTCTTGGCTGAATTTGAGGTCCCGCGATATCCAGTTCACTATACAATCGGACAAAAGAAGGATAGACTTTCTTGATCTATCAATAATCGCAGAGAACGATGTTCTGCACACGACTCTTTTCAGGAAACCGGAGGAACGCAATTCATTACTCCAGTACTCAAGCCACCATCCCAGGGGCCTTCGTGACAACTTACCCTTCGGAGTTCTTAAGAATCAGGCGGAATTGTAGTAAGAAAGAGGACTACATGGAGGAGTCAGCTAATCTAATGGAACGCCTGAACGAGCGCAGATATCCTAAGAGGCTCACCAAGAAGGCAAGGAAACGAGCATTGTTACAACCATCGAGAATCACTCCTGGAACCTAGTGAACGCTCTTCAAATTTAGAAGAACGGATGATATGCGTGACAACTTACACAACCAAGAGCAATGCCATTAAAAAGACAATTAATAAACATTGGCCTTTGACAGCTGAGGAACTGGGTAGTAGTGCTCTGCCCATGCATTCGTTTAAAAAAGCCAGGAACATCCGCGACCACGTGGTGTGCTCCTTCCTTGAAACCCCACCTTTGCCAACTATAACATCACTCTGGAATTTTCCACCAATTGTGGGCCACTACAGGTGTGGTAAATGTAAGGCCTGCCCCTACACCATTCAGACCAAAGAATTTGTGTTGAAACACCACCAAATAAAACTCAAGTCGCATACCAACTGCAACACCACGAATGTGATTTATTGCATCATTTGCCCACGTGATTTGCCCTATATTGGACAGATGCAACAACGAGCAAAAGTACGTTTTTTACAACACTGCAGTCGTGTTAGATGTAAGGTCATTGGGGCACCATTGGTGTAACGCTGTGAGAACAACAACCACACACCTGAAAGCCTCAAATGGATCATACTCGAACATATAACACTGGGACCAAGAGGAGGTGACATAACACCAATTCTCAATATCAGGGAGCTGAAATGGTTCAGAATGGCCTCAACGAGGCAGAAAACAAATTTTCCCAACTAGCAAACCTCTAATTTTTTCTAAGACAATTTTATCTGAGACACCACTCTTATTCCTTCCCTACACCTAACTGACATATAACACCTCAATCTACTGTCCCTCTAATCTAATTGATGTGAGTTTAAGGGAAATTGTAGACCAGCTTGTTCTCTGGTTCTCGCAGTTTTCACGACCCTGCGTCGGTACGTGCATTGCATAATCGCGATAACGCGCCCTAATAATTTGTCCTATGTATGTACATACGAGAGTGTAGACAAATATGGTCTCAATATAGTTTGGGACCTCTGCAGTTTTCACGACCCTGCGCGGTACGTGCACTGCACAAACGTTACAAATACATAGTATCAATTTTTGTACCTTTCACAACATGTGGTCCCTTTACCTACACTACCCTGTGTGGCAAGTGCGGTAAGACACGAACGCATAATGTGAATTTTTCGGGATCATGCCTTCTATTATCCAGGATTATGTATACCCTTTGAAAGTGACCCCATGTACTTGGTCAACAGTCTTTATTTTATTCACCCAATACCGCGAGTTTGTGCCAATCGCCATGGTAACATAGTCTTTCCACCATGTCCACTTAGGAATGAGACACGCCCCCTAATCTTCCAACTTAGTTACCGGCATTTCCCTACGCAAACCAGACGTGTTTCCCGTCCTGTGATTTAACCGGAGTACGGATGCCCCTGCGGTGTTGTAAATTAATTATGAGTAAAGGTAAGCCTGGTGTTCCATTCTAACAAACCCCCACGCCAGCTTTCACAACGATAGCATGTGTATACGGACCTAACGCGATGCATTATTTTACAGTATCAGCCATTTAACTATCAACCCTGAGAGGCTTCATCTAATAGGACGGTCCCGCATTCGGCAAGTGTGAGGTGAGTCCGACGTTTTTGGAACGTTTTAGCGATTTTAAATCGATAAAGCACGATATCACCCTTACCCGATGCGTTTTTAACATAATGAGCCGCATCACCGCCAGTAGGCCCATATATATATTTTTTGGCTGCCTCCCTCCAGGTAACAACCAAAACCCCTCTGTTTAAAATACGCTCAGCTGTAAAATTCTCCCACATGTAACCAGATCTTTGTATACACAGGCCAGGCCATCACAAAGTACCGGTTGTGTTTATTTGCTATATAATAATAAAACAGTTTCCTAACTAACCCCACTGTATAACTTAAGTACAAATGTGTGGTTACACTATACCCGGTAGCTACCAGGCCCAATGTGACTGTTTGACCAACAGGATATGCTGTATAAATATGTACTATGAGATAATCACGCCCGAGTGGGGCGTACACTGTTAAGTGCATTAAGGGATCTCTCACCAGACCCTCCTCCTAAACCTTTTTTTTTAATTATTCCTAGGAGTCCTTGCCCACTCCAAACTTTTGTCCTGATGAAGACCCACTGTGTAAGGGAAACTGTCCCTACACCTTAAAGGGTCGAAATGTAGACTTATACCTTCTTGTCACCAGCTTCTACCCCAAAGCAAGATCGATTCAGCTACCATAGAAGACTAGTCCATCAGAATCTTCTGACTCACTAGAGCAACTAACGGTGGCCCCTGAAAGAGGAGCCACTTGTAATTATTGTGTATATGTATATAGAATGAATTGAGATTCTATGTCACCTAGATTAATGAATCACCCTGCACTTTTTCACTGAATTCCCTCACAACATCCTCACTCCCTTTTTCCTTGTTGCGCGCGTGGGCACAATTGTGTTAAAAAAACAAATACAAAAAGTAATTTTCCAAATGCACCGTGTAAACCATTTATAGGTTTTTGGTATGTTGTGAATTAAAACAACTTACATGTTTAAACTCTTGTCCCCTCTCCTATCATTCAAGAATTTAATGAATTCATTTCTCTTTTCCCAGTCTGGGACCCCTCTGTCTTTCATGTAAACTACCCAGGTCCCTGTGACTTTGTTTGGGTTAACCCTTTTTCAATACCGACCTTCTGAAAGAGAAAGCATCGCCCCTTGCTTCTGTTACCCAACAGCACACCACACACACCGTTGCAACTCTCATGTCAGACACAAAGCGCCTTGTTCAAAGCTGGACCCTGCCTGTGTTACCAATTTCCCCATAAACTGCAGATGCCACAAAACTGCATCTTGGCCCATGACAAAATGACAATGCAGTGACCCCTCTATGCGCGTCGTGCTGGAGTCTGGGCAGCACCTTTACTGCCTTTCTGTTGCTTCAACGATCCAAAGTGAGGCAGAAGAGGGAAGGTACATGATTTCACAATATATTACTTCATAGTACTTTGCAGTCACACACAGACTGTTATAGTGCTGTTCACGTGCAACAAGGCACTTTTCTTTCTGTCTCTGCACTAAAAAGCCTTGGAATCTGCCTATAAATGTTTCTTGAGGCAAGCATGTATTCCTGCAGCAGACGGCATGACCCAGTGTGTAGTAATTCTATAACTTTTCAATCCCTTGTGGCACAGCACCTAGGATATCATTCTGCATGGCTAAACACTTATAGGGTCCCAAAGGCGAGACCTATTGGCTGTGCCAGGGCCGGCTTTAGGGAAGGGTGGCGCCTGGTGCAAGAATCTTTTTTGGCGTCTGCCCTATAACCTCCTTTTCCACAGATTCCCTCACTACCACCTTGCCACAGTGCCCCTCATTTCTGCATAGCCCCTCTATCACATGCATTGTAATTGTTTTGTAGCGCTTTTCATACCAGTGTAGGGTGTCAGAGCACTTTGCATCAGACACGCATTATACAGAGACAATCATATGTGTATAACTCAGTCTATAGGAAATGGTACATAAAACAATGAGAATTAAAAGGTGTTGAAATTGCAAGTCATCCATGCTAGTAGGCGGTATATTTTAAGAGTGTTTGGTCTGGAGAAGCACAAACGCAGGATTTAAAAAATACCAGAGTGGTTGGGGCTGGCTTTACTAACAAGATAATGAAAGAATGGGGAAAAACATAATATTCCAAGCAATACCCAGGGTTGGCCTTTAGCATGTGCGAACTAGACCCACGCCCAGGGCGCAGTCCTTTAGAGGGGTGCAGCAGCTGCCTCCAGCAGTCTTCTCCCGACGAAGCTTCAGAGAATAGTGCGTTTAAACACTGTTTCTTGAGGCGGCAGGTGCCCGTTTCTGCAGTTTGACTTAATTCCTTGTCATGTTTCTCCTATATGTGCCTCCCTCACATCACCTCTGCCACTCCCATGTTTTCAACACACTGACAGTTAGAAAGGACGGATGGGAGTGTGTGCTAAATTTGGTATCGCCCAGGGCACTCTCTGAGCAAGTCTGCTCTGTCTAAATCATGCACTTTGCATGCAGCTCTTTGATGGCAGTTCATAGGTCACTGAGATGTATTAGGTTTGTAATTTATGAACTGCATTAAATAAAAGGATCTCTGTGACAAAAGCAGTGACCTACTGAGCTAGCCACATAGTATACAGTTTCTTGATCTGCATGCTGCAGGCAACCCCAGCGCTACTTTATGACGAGTCAAAACTGCCACTGGACAAAACTCTGATCTCTCTCCAGCAGAACTTTTATCACCAAAGTTATCTTGACATTTGTATTGTTCTCTTAAAGCTGCTGAATATACAAAGAACTCTGCAGCAGAAAATTGTAGACCCATAAGTTATTTCTAAATATACCTTCCCCCTTCGAAGGTGAGGCTGCACCGGTCACACTGCCCTTAAGCGGTAAACATCCATCACAACGCGGTCAAAACACTGCGGTGCTATTACGACGCATCTTTTACAACGCAAGTCGTTACCACGACTTGCGCTGGAGGGCGCTCTAGACTAAGGAAAAGTAGATTTACTATTCCAACACCTTCCCTACTGTACGTAGGCTGGAGTTGGAATAGTAAATCTTACTATTCCTAAGTCAGCACCCTACAGCGCAAGTCGTGGTAACGACTTGCGTTGTAAAAGATGCGTTGTGATGTACCGCGATCATTTTGAACGCGTTGTAACATCATACAACCCCTTAAGCCGGGCCTGCAGAACACTTGTCTTTCTGAAATCAATTGAGCCAGAGTCTCCCTGACACATGAGAGATAGGGCTGCAGAGTGATGCCTGATTTTCTAAGTAAAGTCCACATTTGTAAAGCGCACAATCACCCGTAAGGGTCTCTAGGCGCTGGGGGCCGTCGGGAAGATTAAGCGAGCTATTGCCCAGAGTCACATGGTGCTGGGCTAACCTGCCGCCGGAGCCGGGGATCGAACCGTGGTCCCCAGATTCCAGCGTCAGTCGCCCTGGCCGCGGCGCCACACCTCTTCTTTTTGTGTCTAATGATGTCTAGGGGTCTGTGTACGCTCTGGCATGGTTCTGCTATGTAAGGCCCAAGTATGTATGTTTGTGTCGCATGGCTAAATTATTCTATTTTGAAAACAAAGCTCACAGGCAGCACGACATAGCTTAAAATGTGATTCTCTACCACAAAATCCCCTGGAAGGCAAAATCATCCTTTTAAAATCCAGTGCTCGCCTCCGAGGCATGTACCCGCAACGGTCCGACAAATATAATGCACTGGGAAATGGTTCGAACCGTTCCCTATCTTTTGTTTTGGGGCGTCCCGGTTACTTATAATTCCAATGTGTGACACAACAGACCATCACAAGGTGAATATTTGCATAAATACACCTGTAGGTAAGGGCCTGAGCTCTTTGCATGTGCACGCTGAGTTCCGAGCACGGGCATAAACTAAGGGCCTGATCCCAAATTGGGCGGTTCATACATCCCGCTCTTAACGCGCGGGGTGGATGTATGAGGTTTATTTTTTTAAGGCATCCAATAATTATTGGATGCAATAAATAACCCAACATTTGTTACCTTTCGACTGGTCAAACCTGCTGAAATTTAACAGGAGAAAACGAACAGTATTTGCTATATCATACGGATTTTGGTATGTTAAACACCAAGATCCGCATCCTACTCATGAACTCATAATAGGTGTTATTTATCGCATCCAATCAATAACGTACCACTAGGTATCCTCATTCGCCAGGGGTGATAAATTACGCCTCAACTTGTAATCAGGCCCTGAAACTGCGAGCAATATAAATGGAACCAAATGTGCGCTTTACAAAATGTGTACATCAGCGTCCCCCATATCAGCGCCCATGGAATGTGAACAGAGAATGTGACAGCAGACAATGTGCTAGTGTCACTGAGCCCAGGCACTGCTTGCAGCCAAAGGGACCGCCTCCCACCTCGTCCCTATCCACCACCCCAAAGCGCCTGATAGGGGTAGAGCGGTCAATATTACGAAACATAATGACCCCTATGCACACCCCTCAAATCGCATCTACTCCAAAAAAGTACCCCTCTTCTGCTTTGTTTTAGCTAAGATTGCACCAATCATTTTCACAAGTATGTCCCCCCTACCGGACTTGAAAAAGCCCCCGACTCCACCTTCACCCGGGTTCCCCATTTCTTTTTGTGAGCCCCTCTTCTTGCACAGAGCTCTGATGCTCCTGCAGCCAGGTTCAAACATTTAAAGTCTCATACATAGATGTATACATCCATCTATACATACAAAAGTAATGAACTTTTACCAAAGGTGTGTTGGTGGGGGGCATGCAAGGATGTTGGAGGCAGTTGGTGTAAATAGGTACCACTATGTACCGTCCAGCTCAACTCAAGCATAAGTAATAAAACATCTCCATAAGGACTATAAGGTACAACTGAAGAAGCAAGAGTCATTCTTTACAAAGAAAAAAGTATTATACCGGTAAAACGTACTATGGAGGAATAGTGGACCCTATACAGAGCTCTATTGCCTTTCATCTAGGTTCACTCTAAACAAATACTAATGCATACAAAACTGAACTTTTTAACAGTAAAGTAAAAGTAGTGTGACTTGGTTCATGCTAGTTCCCGCTCACTTCGAGCTCTGCTTATTTAAAATAGATCCACACGCTGCCAGTGAGTGACTTGTAAATCTATAGGTGATAAAGTATCTTCTATGTTTGAAGAAGTTTTTTTATTTTTTAGATATTCACATGGAAATTCTTTGATTACATCAAGGAATCCATGACAGCCCTAAACTTCCTGGAAGACTTCAAAGCGTAAAATGAATGCAGGTCGAAAGTGCAAGAAATGGAAAAAAGTGGGAATTGATATGCTAATGTGTATTTGTTTTTCCATTTCTAGAAATCACTTCTTCAACCAGTAAATATGGATATATTTCCTCCCATTTCCTACCAAGGACAGGCATTTAGTCATGCCTGTGACAGAAGTACATTTAAGATTATGTAAGTGCACCTCGTGGGGACAGAGCTGAATAAATACTCAAACAGATCCATAAGAAAGGTGCACTGATTTTCTTAATAGAGCACATCAAATGCCAAGACCACACAATTCACTGGGCCACGAGCCAATGGACGAACAAAAGCTAGACCAAGCGATGACATCATGTATCGGTTCATGTGGACTACTATCTCTAACCCCCATGAATCCGCTCCCTCTGCACACAAAGCACCTTTAACTTGACATATCTACGCGGGGACCACCTGCAGCATGGCCCTATAATGCAAAGGAATGTTTAGATACACTACTGAGCAGTAGGAAAGCCTGGAACAAGAGGGATTCGATGCAGCACATTATGTATATATTAAAATGTCAAAATAGGTGCCAGACATGGAAAGGGACCGCTTGGCAGCTGTACCTGCAACCTTTAGGGGCTTGACCCATGCCAGGCAACAGCAGAACCACTGCCATGACATCATCCCGTGAACATTGTATTTATCTCATATTTATGAATTTGCCATTTTTGCAACATAATCCACTGCAAAATATGCCTATTTCAGCACCACCTTTCAATGTTTAAATGGATCTAGCCGTTGCTTAAAACACTGAATGCCGTTTCCAACATTTTCAACGGTGAACTGCTCACATTTGACCTGCCATTGCTGTCTTCAAGCGATAAAGAGGCGAGGATGTTGCCCAGATGTTGTGAACATACCCAATTAACAGACTGGTGGAGGTCTTTTGTCTGGAACAGAAAACTAAAAACCGACATATTTAAAAGTAAATCAAAAGGATGTGGGAGGAGGGGGGGCGAAAGAATGATTTATTCTTCGCCATAAAATGTTTTGTTTCCCTATTCGTGCAAATTCGGTAACACTGTTCTACAGGCAGCAGTTCATTTAGAAATACTCAGATTTGTTTTTAAATCCCCAACATTTTCCATATCTTTTAATATTCTGAGGCCTTGAATTTTAAATTGACTCCTAATTGGACATATATATGTACACAAACAGAATAAGTATTTAAAGTACAATGCTGTTCCTTAAAGGGCTTAATGTGGAAAACAATAAGTGCAGAGGCCCAAAGTTTTGTTCAGAATCCTCCTGCCGGCGCTATCGGAGGTCAGGGTGATGAATGCCAGGCTGCGTAGTCCTAATACCACCTCATGCCTCTTTAACCCAGCATCCCACAGTTCCTGCCTTTTAATCTCACTCTTGCAGGTTCTTTTTCAGAACCACTTTCTCCCTTTGTCACTGTTTTCTGTCTTTCTCATCCTTCTTCTATCCCTATTTAGGAGCTTATTTACAATACCCCTGCACCGCCTTGCACAGCCATTGCGTCACTTTTTTTTACGCAACCAGTGTGCTTCATATTCTCCATATTTACAAGGATGCAAATGAGCCACTTTTTTGAAGGTTCCAACAGTGTCAACCAGTGTCGGAAGCCGCTGCACCAGGCTTAGGATTTAATTTATGCAAGGTTGGCGTTCTGTCGGAAAGGCCTACCGTAAAAGTGACGCAGTGGTATTTACAAGTTTTTTTCCAATTACGGCCCGCTGTGCCACAATGTGTCACAATCCCTACACCTGCTAAACCCAGGCGTAGGGATGATGCATTGGCTGTGCCCAAGGGACCACACCAGCTGCAGTGACTTATTTGCAATATGCAATCAACTCACAAGGTCAGTGGGCCACAGAAGGTAGGTGTGTGCACGTAATGTCACATTTTGTTACATTAAGTGCTGATGTCACACATACAAGTGGGTACTTTGCCCACTTGTGTGCGTCACATCCAGGGCCAATATGTTTGAGCGCAAGGTGACTTTGTCACCTATTCATGCTTTAACACATTGGTCCCCATTCAATAGGCGATGAGTCAGTGAAAACTGATGCATCGCCTCTCTATTGTGACGTATTGCTGGAGTTCCATTGGTTTTCCCACCAACTCCAGCCATGCCCCAAAAAGCCCTGTGCGATGGTGCGCCGTATTGTAAATACGTCACATCTATGGTGGCGCAAGGGTTTCTGCTGTAGGCATAAGCAAATTGGGGCCTTAACGCACCGATGAGTCCGAATCTTGTGAATGAGGTCCTAGGTGTTTTTCTCTCTCTTTCTCTGAATCAAAATATGTAGAGGGAAATTAAGTGCCAGTCTCCAGAAATGAGTGCCAGTGTGCCCCATCTCCAGTCACCAATTCAAATTAAGCTGTTGGTTCTGGATGGTTATTTCATGATGAAAAGAAGGGGCCTCCGTACATCCTATAAATATTGGGACCACAAGTAAATGTGAAAATCATGTGGCTTCGGTGAACTTCAGACCCTTGAGTTTAGTATCCTGTCCAAACTACTAACATTTAAAGACCCACTTGAGACACATAATTTTACAAAACTTCACACAAAAGATTTTCTTTCTAAAAAGGCTAGCACTACCTTTGTCTATGCTGGATGGCCCGGAAGACCCCAAATCATGTAATACATATACTAATTCAAATACTCAAGTGCATTTAAACAATGTAGGAAATAGTACTCAATGGAAAAAAGACAAGAAGACCAAAGCTACATTCTGAGTAATTTATACAGTTGACTATAAGTGTTACCTAAATCTTAAGCTAGCTTTAAGTGTCATAGGGAGCTATTTGCCAAGAGGAAGCTTGGGAGGGATGAACTTGAGGGATGAACTGAACAATGGTGGAACTTGAGTACATGGTGGTACCAAATGTATGTTCTGTTAAGTGGGAAAGAGTTGGACAAAAGACTGGTGTTGCCATTACCACATCAATGCCAAACTGGACCATACCACCGCTCTAGCCTCCCAGTGTGCAACGTGGGCTATCCGTAAAATATCCAGAACATGGCACAACTGACTAACCTGATACGAGGCCTCCGCTGTCTGCAGGGAAGGTCCACAATAAAAATGGAAAATTATATACTGTGTGCACAAAAAATATGATTGATTCAGCTCCTTACATGTCTGCTACAGACCCAACAGTAGCGGCTGGTGTCATTGAAGAATGGCAGTGTGAGGGGACAACGGACAACAAATAAAATATAAAAATAAATGTTAAAAAACATACCTGCAGCAATCCACATCACGCTCTTCTGCTCCAGTCCACTGCAGGCACAGGCTCCCAGACTCTGGGAGCCTCAGACCCAAGCCAATCCTGGGAGTCTGGGAGCCTCAGGCTCAGGCCAATCCTGATGCTGCATGAGAGCAGCGTCAGGATTGGCCTGAGCGCCCTGAATTTACACACCCAGTGAGACTGGGAGCCTGTGCCATCTGTCTCCAACCCGGCATCGCAGCTCGGGTTGGAGACATCTTCAGTGCGCATGATGGTTTGGCTGTCCTGAGACAGCCTGCCAAACCCACATGGGCATTGATACCAATGCATGCCACTCCCCCTCCAGTGACTATCATCCCCTGGCCCAGCCCCCAAAGACTCAGCCAGGAAAGGAAAAAGAAAAAGAAAATAAAACATGTTTATAATCGTTTTATTTTTCCTTTCCTGTTGTTTCAAGGCAGCTGGCAGTGGGGGGACGACACTCCTCCGCCAAAGTGAAGGAGCCGCCGCTGCAACCCAACAGAACATTTTATCATTCCCAGCCATCCTCCATACCTGTCCACCTTTCATTTTAGGTAGAGGTATAATAAGACAAAGGCTTCTGTGTTATTAATACTATTCTGGGCTCACACAGACCCCCCTCCACATCAGAACCCCTCCCCCACTGATCACACACACACCTTCAGAAAAGCCTTTAAACCCTTCCTTGTTCCACAGTCTGGTACAAGTATCTGCAGCATACATTACCAAGGTCTCCTTCTTTCAAGAATACTCTCCAGGCTTCTTGGAACTTCCTTCTCAGACTGGTTTTGTGTTTCCAGTGCTCTGGCCTTCTTGCCCTCACTTCCTGCCTCATAATTCAGACAGAAATAATGTCATACGTCCTCTAATTTACTGAGCCCACGCCTACTGATGAATGGTTATAACCTCTGCCCTTCAACCAGAACATTTCACTTTGAGACAAAGCACAGTCACTTTCCCCCTGGTGAATCATTTACAGCTTATTCAGATTGTACACATTCTAAGCAGTTTTCAAACCTTGTGTGGTGATAAAAGTCGCTGCTTCGGCAGTCCAGCCACGCCCCATTTTTATGTGTTGTGTTTTGGTTCTCAGCTGCCTCCTATCCTCAAGGTCACTAGCAGCCTAGATTTATACTTTTTGTTTGTTTCTCAGCAGAGCACTCGATGCTGCTCAGGTTAAGAGTGCAATTGAAGTGCACCCTTCATCAGGCAACGGAGACGGGGTGCTTAGTGACTTCGTCAATTATCAACAAGTTCAAGTTAAGAATTTGTATAGCGCACTACTCACCCAGAGGGTCTCAAGGCGCTTGAGGGAGGGTGGAACTTTACTTATCGAATATCCAAGTTTTTAGTTGTTTTCTGAAGGAGAGGTGGTTCTGTGTAAGGCGGAGGTGGGTGGGGAGAGAATTCCAGGTCTTGGCCGCTAGGTAGGAGAAGGATCTTCCTCCCATGGTGGATCTTTGGATGCGAGGAATTGCGGCGAGGGCTTGATTGGACGATCGTAGTTGGCGGGTGGGGGTGTAAAAGGACAGGCGAGTGTTGAGGTATTCGGGTCCCAGGTCGTAGAGGGCTTTGTGTGCGTGGGTGAGGAGGCGGAACGTTATTCTCTTGTTGACGGGGAGCCAGTGGAGGTCTTTCAGGTGACCGGAAATGTGAGCTTGGCGAGGGATGTCTAGGATGAGTCTGGCTGAGGCGTTTTGGATGCGTTGGAGTTTTTTCTGTAGTTTGGCTGTGGTTCCGGCGTAAAGGGTGTTTCCGTAGTCCAGTCGGCTTGTGACCAGTGCATGGGTGAACGTCTTTCTTGTTTCGGTGGGGATCCAACGGAAGATTTTTTTGAGCATACGTAGGATGTTGAAGCATGATGATGAGACGGCGTTGATTTGTCTGGTCATCGAGAGGGAAGAGTACAGGATGAAGCCCAGGTTACGTGCGTGGTCCGTTGGTATGGGTGCGGTTCCCAGGGCCGTTGGCCACCATGAGTCGTCCCAGGCGGAGGGGGATGATCCTAAGATGAGGACTTCCGTTTTATCCGAGTTCAGTTTTAAGCGGCTGTTCTTCATCCACTCGGCTACTTCTTTCATCCCTTCGTGTAGGTTGGTTTTGGCGGTGTTTGGGTCTTTGGTGAGGGAGAGGATCAGCTGGGTGTCGTCTTCGTAGGAGATAATGTTGAGGTTGTGTTGGCGCGTGATGGATGCGAGGGGACTCGTGTATACGTTAAAGAGGGTGGGACTGAGTGATAATCCTTGTGGTACGCCGCAGATGACTTCGGTGGCCTCTGATTTAAAAGGGGGGAGGCGGACTCTCTGGGTTCTTCCGGTGAGGAACGAGATGATCCAGTCCAATGCTTTTCCTTGTATTCCGACGTTGTTGAGGCGTTGTATAAGGGTGCTATGACAAACTGTGTCGAAGGCTGCGGAGAGGTCAAGTAGGATGAGGGCAGCTGTTTGTCCATTGTCCAGTAGAGTTCGAATGTCGTCTGTTGCTGCGATGAGTGCGGTCTCTGTGCTGTGTTTGGCTCGGAAGCCGGACTGTGAAGGGTAGAGGGATTTGTTGGATTCGAGGAAGGCGGCGAGTTGACTGTTGACGGCTTTCTCAATGACTTTGGCAGGGAATGGGAGGAGTGAAATGGGGCGGTAGTTCTTAAGTTCAGTGGGGTCTGCTGTGGGTTTCTTCAAGAGGGCGCTGAGCTGAGTCCGGCATGTTTCCAGCTTTCCGGGAAGGTAGCGGAGTTGAGGGAGCAGTTGATGACGTCTCGGAGATGGGGTGCGATAATGGAGTCTGCTTTGTTGAAAATGTGGTGGGGACATGGGTCGGTTGGCGATCCTGAGTGTATGGTGTTCATCAGGCGAATGGTGTCTTCTGTGGTGATTGGGTTCCAGGCGCGAAGGTTGTTGGGGGGGGGGGGTTAGTTCAGAGGTGGGTGGGGTGGACTGGTTTCCAAAGCTGTTATGTATGTCAGCGATTTTGTTGTGGAAGAATGAGGCTAGAGAGTTGCAGAGGTCTTGGGAGGGAGTGATGTCGTTGGTGCCGGCGGTGGGATTGGTGAACTCTTTGACGATGTTGAAAAGTTCTTTGCTGTTGTGGGCGTTGTTGTCGAGTCGATCCTTGAATGCTGATTTCTTGGTGGATCGGATCAGTTGGTGGTGTTTGCGGGTGGCGTTCTTAAAGGTGGCCAGGTCGTCAGCGGTTGGGTTTTTTCGCCAGGCTTTCTCGAGGGTGCGACAGGTCTTCTTGGATTTCTTAAGGTCATCATTGAACCAGGGGGCTTTTTTGCTGCCTTGCTTGGTTTGATGGTTTTTCAAGGGTGCTAATTTGTCAGCGCTGAGGGTGATCCATTGTGTGAGGTTGGTGGCTGCTTGGTTTGGGTCCGATGATTTTGCAGGAGGGTTTTGTTGAAGCGATGTGAAGAGCTGGTCGGTGGTAATTTTGTTCCAGTTTCTCCGGGGAATTGGTTGTGGGTGGTTGTGGGTCGTAGTCTTTTTGTAGTTGAAGTGAACGCAACTGTGGTCCGTCCAATGGAGAGCTGTGGTGTGATTAAAGGAGATGTGCTTGCTGGAGGTGAAGATTGGGTCGAGCATGTGCCCGGCATAGTGGGTGGGGGTGTCCACAAGTTGTTTGAGTCCGAGATTGGCGAGGTTGTCCAGAATATAAATGTTACATATAAATGTAAATGTAAATTGATACTTGTATAGCGCACTACTCACCCGCAAGGGTCTCAAGGCGCTTGTACGAATACCGCTGTGGAACCCATCGTGGCTTTCCCTGTGAGGTGTCCACTCCTGGGCCCCCCCCAAGGTGGAGGCCAGGCATCCTTAGCGTTGTGGGGGCCGTTGTGGAGATTAAGCAAGCTATTGCCCAGAGTTGCAGAGTGGGACTCCATGATTGGAATAGGCACTGAGGCGAGAATTATCAGGTCCGTGGTGTTTTTGAGCCCAAGACCCGCCGAGGCGGGGAATTGAACCCTGGTCCCGGGCTAGACCTCTGCCTCAGGGTCTGCCGCTCTAACCATTGAGCCACACTTCTCGGCATCCGTAGTAGGGGAGCTGGCCACCACTCTTAGCAAAATCTACACCCAATGGAACGATATTTTTGTCAATGATATTTAGAATACAGTATTTATGTCGAGCAATATTTCTGTATATGGTATTCTGACATTCAACCAGTTTGGATCCAGATTCCCTGGTCCTAGCAGGAGAAGGGGCGTTTTCTGTTTTTCTCCTTCTTGCATCTTGGTTTCCAATATTCCAGTGTTGATGGGCTAGGAGTTGCAGGTGCCACCTTAGAGTGTGGTCTTTGAAGCTTTGGCAAGGCAGCGCCTTCCTGTGGAGCGTTTTGAAAGTGAAGCAGCAAGTCCTGAAGGTGCAGTGGGGTGACAAGGGGAGCCGGTAGAGTTCTTCGAAAGCGTGTGTGATCCCATCCAACTTCCATGCACCACCATCATGGGTGTAAATTCCTGGAGGATGCTTTCAGTTGAGTGAGGTGGGATTCTGGCAGCAGACTGTCTCCGTTGAGATTTTACAGAACCAGAGCTTGTGCTTCCTGAATGAAGTACTCTGCTTACTAAAGCACTAATAGTTGCTGATATACATTTTATGGACCCCCAGGGGAGTGAGGGACTAAACCTCAGAAGTGGCTGTCTGCAAGCCAAGTGACAGCCCGCAATAATTCGGTGTTATTAGGTATGTTATCTTTCTGTGTAGCACAGTGGCTTCACAAAATACTGGGTTCCCATACTAGGATTAGTCCATGAGCAAACAACCCCCTTCAGGCAGCAGGCACTGGTAGTATCCCTGACAGACCCCGCTGTGGGTTTAATGACCCATGCACATCATTCTATGTAAAGTTACAGAGAGAGGCATGAAGAAGTGAACAATGTACATCTTGACAGAAATACCCAGAATTTTGGATTTGATCTTACATTTTTGAGTAGAAAGGCCTTTAATTGGCCACTGGCATCCCATTAGAGACCTATGCTTTACAGAACTATTTGTCATCTCGAGAAAGTACCAGGAAACACTCTGGGCTTTTGCCAAAAGGCATTTGCACAAGAGAATTTAAGACTTTGACTAAGGAGTTGCTAGACATCAAAACCTACTTGAGAATTGCTAAATGATTGTACAATGACTGTGTGTGCACCCTACTCCTCCCCCCACCAATCAGTCCTAAAACACTACAAGTACCAGAATGCTAAGGGAGGCCAGCAGATATGCACAATAGGCCATGTGCAAATATGTTACGGAGTGTGCTGGCAGAATCTGCAATGTCTGAATATGTTGTGCCCGGCTGTTTGGAGAACTGGTCTGCTGCAGCCGACGCAGCTCCTACACAGAGTGTAGACTCGACTCAAAGGAGAACCAGGCTGAGACAGCACAAGAAATAGTTGACCACTGATGAGGACTTCTACTGACCTAAAATACTGGGTCTCTTCCTTCAGGGAGGAATCTTGGTGGACTATTCATTAGGTTACCTTGCCTGAGCTAACTTTGGGCTATTTGTATGATGTACACTGACCCTAAATGAGGCCCCAACCCACCTGGTGAGTGCCTTCAATCCTGCGGGTCCTCCCTAGGCCCGGAAAATATCAACAACAACCAAGATAGGGGGCTTCAAGCCACCCAGAACCCTTCGGTGTTACTAGCAAAGAGCCAATTCCAAACCTGCACCTCCCTTTGCACCTTGAACTGAACTTGGACCAATCAGATCTACAAGTGGCCCACGTATAAGTGGTCCCTTCACCCTCTGTTTATCCACCAACGCGTCAACCCATCCCCAGTGCATCAGTACTGGGTCCCTTGAGGACACATGGCCCCGGACAGACCAGGAATCCAGATTTGCGGTAACTCCCCGAGTCGACTTGGCCAGCTTTGCACTTGTTTTCAGAAATGTGGCAAAAAGACAGCAAGGCAACGGATACAATGTAGCAATTCATTAACTGACGGGTGGGGAGTGAAACTCTTGTGATCCTCAAAGGCAAAGACCTGCCTTCAAGGAACCAGTCAAAGCTGGTCAGAGTCATTTGAGAAAGGATTACACTGTGCCATCTGGATGAGTAACTCCCTTAGCAGTTACTTCAGTTACTAACCTCCAAGAGCAACAACTATATCTCGGGCCACGCCCTTGACTTCAGAAGGTGCTAGGAGCTGCTTTGGCTTAGCCTTGTTCATCTTTTTTGTTTTTAATTTGCAGATTTTCTTGAATACAAAAATACAGTCTTATTGATTTTTACAGAAATAGGACTGATGGGACACTGACATTTACTATGTCATTACTAAGTCAAATTGAACTCAATTCTGTACCACCCAAAATATGACTTGCCCCTTTGACGAGGGTCACACTGGATAGTCATGTATGTAAAGAGATTATCTGTAGTCTTGTCCTTTAATGTACTGGGTAGAATGCGGTTTGTCTTCTGACTGAGGATGGCTTCCGTTGTATTTGTTAAGTCTAGGAATTCTTAATATAGCCTTATAATCCACTGCTGAGGGATTTACTGTTCGTTAAAGGCCCTGAACCTGAGCAGCAAGGGCCTATAACGAGGGAAAGGGCCTTTAACAATCAGTATAGCCCAAGGCAGAAGGGCTTCAAGGCTATTAGAACATTCCAAGGGTAGAATGTTCTGAATTAAAAAGGGAGAAACATGAAGGCACACATTGGAATGTTGGAGCTTACACCAGCCATTATAAGTCTGGAGCTACTCTATTGTCTTTAATGGAGCTCCCAACATTCCAATGTTCTAATACAGCCTTAGAGCCCGCCATGGCAGGCTCTACCAGCAATTAAAAGCCCGCTCCCACGTTAAAGGCCCGAGGCAAAGGCCTTTAACAAGGGAGAGGGCCTTTAAAGGCTGGTAGAGCCCACTACAGAGGGCTCTAAGGCTATTAGAACATCCCGCCCCTAGAGGGTAGAATGTTCTCATTTGTAAAACAAAGTGCCACTATATGATATTACGCACCCTATAAATGCAGTTAATAGTAGTAATGTCAGAGTTGTCACTAGCTGGCTTTGCAACAAAATAAAGGGCTACATTAGGGCCTCAGCTGGACCATCAAATTATGAAAGAAATTAGCCAAATTGTAATTTGTGGACCAATAGTGATTAATGGACCATTCAGCCTTTTATTCGCCACATCACTGACAATTAAAAAACCTGGGGGCATATTATCAAGGCAGGCGAAATGAAATTATCGCCTCTTTTGCGGCTGTTTTCGGCCACAAAGCGGCGATAATTTCATCGTCCTATTAGTAAGCTGTCGCTAACATCAGTTAGCGACAGCTTTTAGGTGATAGCGAGCAGTTAGGGGCCCGCTTTGCATGTCAGCGATATTTATCGCTAATGACATGCAAAGTGGGCGTACCCAACCAGTTAGCAACTGAAAGCAGTCGCTAATGTCGCTATCGCCTATTAGCAAGGCAGGCGTAGCAATTAAAAAATGTGCGCTAAGCGCGAATATCGCTAAAAACTAACACCTGCTCAGACCAGTTCTTAGCCATTATATCCAATGGGAGGTGGATATTCTGGCTAAGACCCTATTGGCGATGATGCGTGAATATCACTGGTTTTCCAGCGATATTCACGCATTTCACCGCTATCGACGGTTATTTTATCGCATTGGAGATAAATGTTGCTAATAGCACGTTATCTTAGCGATAAAATCCGGCGACGCTTGGCGATAAAAAAAATGTTGCTAAGCTTCTTTAGCAATAAATATCGCTAGTTGTTGATAATATGCCCCCTGGTCTTCAAAGGAGCGACAGGCTACAAGGAGTTGCAGGAAGAGATGGGATAGAAAGAAGGAGAAGGAAGTGATGACAGAGTTGTTTGGATTGAAGAATTTCCAACTGTTAGGACAGGCACTCAACATCTTGTGTATTTAGTTTCCTGGTTCTCTGTCATCTTGGAGCAGCTTCTATTTACTTACAGCTTGCCCAGCCCAGCCATGTTTTCCTTCACCGTTGACTCGCCTCTACCCTACCCCATTTAACTCTATCTTCTCAATCAAGTGCCAATGAATACATCTTTCTCAGAAAGCTCTGATGTTTTTTGCATTCTTCCAGAAGTGGCGCCTCCCAATGTTCCCACAGGAAATCTCCCAATGCCCCCTGGGCTAGGGTCGCCAGTCTCCCAATGATCCGATTAGCCATTCAGGAGATCCCCTAAGGTCCCTATGAGTCGCTAGGTCCCTGAAGGCCATGTCATGATAGTTAGAGACAACTCCAAACAGTCCTTTAGACACGGCCACTTATTTTATGAGCTTCTGTGGGTGCATAATGTTCTGTATAATACTGCTCTTTCCACATAATCTACAGACCGTTGCATAATTTGCAGATTTCAAAAAGAATAAATATTGCTTCTAGCTCAAATGGATCAAAAGTTACTAAAACTAAGCATGGTGCAGTGGCAGCCCTTTAGCAAAGCTTAACTGGTCACCAATTGCTGTATTTAGGTGCTAAACTGGTATTAATGACGTGAAATGTTTGCCAAAACAGTATTAATATGGCTTAAATAACAAAAAAACAAATACTAAGAATGTGCTGCATTTTTGTCACATACTTCGCCTTTTCCTAATCCATAAATAATGTAATCAACCGTGTCGCATAATTTGGTCTTCCACTGTCACATTAATCCAGTGGCCCTGCCTGTACTCAAGATGAAATGACCTCAGTCAGTTTAGTCTCCCCCCACAAAAATGCAATATCTTCCAACTACAGTGCTTCACCCCATACACACTGCTTTTCACCCCGGTAGAACCAAAGTCACTCTCACCAGCGGCAGCCGCTGGCGTAGCGGGTCCGTATTCAGGAAGAGTTTTACGCAGATTGCGGCCGCAGCCTCCCGAAGGCGCGGATCCCAAGGGCAGCTTTCCTCGTCTGGACACGAGTTCGCGGTCCGCGGTGAGGGAACAACCGTCGCGCGGTGCGTGGCAGAGGCGACTAGAAACGGTCACCCCCCGACGACTCGAGGAGAGAAGTCACGAGGATCCTCGCAGCGGGAGTACAACAACCGCATTCCGCAGCCAGTCCGACCGGCATCCACCTGCACCACAACACACAATACGCACCCGATCCGGGGACGAGCGTCGCGCTGGATTGTGTTTCCTGCTTGCACTTTTGTAGCGCCTTGGCTACGCGGCCGCTCCCCGCCCTCTCACACAATGCGTTAAAAGGTCAATAATCCGCTAGGTGCCTCTGGTATGGAATGTTGTGCGTCACAAGTTTCGCTTACTTTGAATACTCGACAAAAACGAAAATCATTTGTGATGCTTCCTCGTGGGTCTGCATAGTGCAAATGCAATCTCCAATCCTTAGTTGTGTTAAGAGTACAAGCATGAAGGCACCCGTTGACCTGTTCACTCGCGCCTCTAGTGACTGTGTTGTCGGCACCTGGACCGTGGGTTAAATCCTGACTTGTATCCTTGGTAAAACTGTGTGATCCTCAGCAAATCACTTTTACTGCTTTCTCTACTCGCATCTTCAGTTGAGTCCCTCACAATATACTTTTGCTGGACTGTGTACTACATGTGTGACAGGCTTCTCCTACAATTAGACAAAGTCTCTGTACAAAACGGTCCTGCTCCTGGAAGGTCGGTCAGGGCTGAATCGAATTCCTTAAAAAATCTGGCAAGATGGGTGCCAATTTGAGAGGATGGGCTGCTGACTTTGAAGCTGGGGAATCAGGTTCGATTATAGACCGCGGCGTCGACTCAATATCCTGTGATTATGGGCAAATCGCTTCATCTACCCATGCCTAATAAAATGAATATGTTCTTGTGCAAGATAACTGGTGCTCTGTAAAGCGCTCCAATACATTCGGGCCGAATTCGTGCTATATAAAACAAGCACCAAATAAAAGCTTGGCCTGAAGATGCAGTAAGTGAGGTCAGATATCTCTCCCAGAATCTACGCACTTTCATACCTGCATCTGGATGTCCATCACAAGTTGTATATGGCCCAGTCTGTGTCTTAGTCTGTTTTGGGCTTGTGATGTACAGATAATCTGTCCTCGCTGTGCGCCTTGACGCTAGAGAATAAGGGTTCCTTCATCCTCTGTGCACAAGGATTCCTAGGCCCATCCCTTTTTTGGCCCCTTTTGTATTCTCGTAATTGGCCACCAATTTCTCCCAGTGACTTCAGATTTACCTACAGGCCTCATGAGAGTCAGGCCCGTAGAGATTTTTGTTTCCAGCTCTAAGGCAGGGTAGGACTTTTGTGCCTTGAAATCCCTTAAATAAAATATACCAGGCCTGAAGTGTATGGGTTAACCATGCATGAAGTGGATGGGTTAACCATGCATGAAGTGGGTGGGTTAACCATGCATGAAGTGGGTGGGTTAACCATGCATGAAGTGGGTGGGTTAACCAGGCCTGAGGTGGGTGGGTCAACCAGCCCTGAGGATGGTGGGTTAAGCGGTTTCACTTGCACCCTTTTAGACCATGCACTCAACCTCGGCATCATACTAGACTCATTGCTCACAATGAATCACAAGATCAACGCCATCTCCTCCGTATGCTTTAACACCCTACGCATACTACGTAAAACATTCAAATGGATACTCGCCGACTCCAGGAAAACTGTCACTCACGCCCTCATCACTAGCAGATTAGACTACGGCATCCCCCTCAACACCGGAATCAACAAGAAACTCCTCTGCAAACCGTCGAAAGAAGGATAACTTTCAAGCTGCTCACGCACTCATACGAGGCCCTCCACAACATCGGACTATATCTTCAAAATCAAACAAAGGCAGGTAACAGACAGTCATAAGCGCATGCTGCAGAGAACCCCTAAATGAAGTCCTGGAGGTCAGTTACTGTACCATATTAAGGCCTTGTCATCACTTTGGATGTGTTCAGCATTACACTCTGCCATCCTGGCATCTGATGTCATTCATCAGATAGCATCACGCACTCACACACCCTGAAATCAGCAACACTGTCGTTATAATAAGGATTTGGCGTGCTCAAACACTAATCCGCACTGATACATTTACATGCCCATGTCTTTATTCTGCCATAGCACATGCGATTCCCTTTAACAAAATATGGTGATTATGGGGGGAGGAGTAATAAATGAAACAGGATTTGTATAGCGCACAGCTACTCCTAGGAGTGTCCCGCACTGAACTCACAGGTAGGATCACCAGTTTTGACAAGACGTCTATTCTTGTACCAACAGCCATGTTTTCAGTCTTTTTCTGAAGGAAAGGCGTTCCCTGGAGCAAGGCCAGCAGGCCAACAGTCCTATGCCTGATGATCGATGTCTGATGACAGATTATTTCACTCGATAGCCTGTGGTAGACATAGACATTGTGACTCCCTAGTGTTTGGCATTGTGGCTCCAAAGCGGATCCATTTCTAGTTTCCCTCATAGCTTGAAGACCGACACCTCCCCTCCATTTCAAGGATCTGAACTCTCTGAATACAAGAATAATGTTAACACTAACTAACCAGTCGCTGGTGGCATATTGGAACGGAGAAGCAGATGGATCTACAGAGGCCCATGCATACATTTCTCAGAATGTATTGAGACACTCGCCTATATATGCCGCATTCAGTGGTCAGGCATCCATTCTGTTTGGGTGTGGTAGTCAAAGATGTCGTCCCTCCCACTGAGAATTTGGTTGCCAACCATCAACTCCCTGGAGTGCAGCTATGAGAGAAGAAAACAAGACAAACACTTGCATGACCAACCATTGGGACTCCTTCCCTTCTGGAAGCGGGGATCACGTGAGTATTCAGTACAGACATTCAGGCGGGAATTCTAGATGCTTTTCGATTGTGTTTCATGAACAATCACCAGCACAAGGGGCTCAATGGTGCAGTGGAGAGAAATGGCGAGATTGTAACAAGTAATGTGTGCATATGGAGAGAAGCAAGTCCCATCACCATGATTTTGAGCCTCCTGAGGTGTCCCTTCTAGATCTGGGATCACCAGCCACTCCGTAGCTATTTAGCTCACCAACACTAGTGAAGATGCGAGTGTCCGTAGAAACAAGCGCTACAAGAATCGCAGAGCGCGAGTCGTGGGCGGTGCGTGGTAGCTCTAGCATCTGGGCCTATCAGATAAGTCCAACCTGAAGACCAGCCTTAAGATCTACTGTAAGCAGATCTGTGCAACTTTCAATCATTGTTCTTCCCAGCCTCAACCGTGTAATATGGAATTGATATGAATGAAAATAGAGCTAAGTGGCACGATGGGAATAATAAAGGAGAGGGGCGTAGAAGTAAATAAAGATAAAAAAAATGTCTAAATAGATGCCAAATTGCATACCCAGACTATGTGAACTGCTTGCACAGTGTATGTATTTCTAGCTACGTTTATAAGGAACATGGGCTTAAAAGCTTTGTTCTGCTACCATTTTTAAAAGATTTTTTTTAAGGAAAGATGAATTCCCCCACTGCCCAACCACACCTTAATGTCTATGGGGAGGATCATAACTTCTAGCACACCACAAAAAAATCTTTGAATAATAAACGAATGCCTCTTTAGAATGTGCTGTAAAATCGATGACGTTTCCGTCAATTTATTTGAAAGTTGTGTTGCAAAGGGCAAATTATGGCCCCCTTTGTTATGTTATGTTATTTTTATTTATACCGCGCGCAGCTGCCCCAGCGAAGGGGCGTCCTGGCGCTTTGACAAGGTAAACACAACACAACACTAAAAAACTCAGAGGGGCGAAAAGAACATAAGGAAAACTAAACAAATAAAAGAGTCTTAACGGACCGTCTAAACTGGAAAAGGTCGTCAATTGCCCGGATATGTGGAGGGAGAGAATTCCACCACTTAGCCGCTAACACAAGGAAAGAGCGACTGCCCGCTCTGGCTAGTCTGAAACGTGGAACCACTACCAGATTCTGACTCTGAGATCTGAGGGTGCGCGGGGGGACATACGGTGTCAGCAAATTCTCCAAGATTTGGGGACACATCCCTTTGAGGATTTTAAACGCAAGGCAAAGAACCTTGAATTTAATCCTTTGGGGTATGGGGAGCCAATGAAGCGAGTGCAGAGATTTGGAAACCGAACACCTCCTTGGCAGACCAATCACCACTCTGGCTGCAGCATTTTGAACTCGCCGCAGCCGGGTGAGTTCTGCCTTATTAATCCCGGCTAACAGGGAACTGGCATAGTCCAGCCGGGACAACACTGATGCTTGAACCACCAGTTGCCTGGTTGATGCATCAAAAAATTTAAGAATAGGTCTGAGCCCTCTAATGATGCCTTAGCAAGAAGCTGCTACCTTTTTGGTATGACAGATGAAACCGAGGGTCGGGTCCAGCCACAGTCTTCTTTGTATTTAACTGGAGGCAGTTGGAATTCATCCAGTTAGCCACTGCCCGTAGCCAGTCACAGAACCTGGGAGCCTCCATGTCTGAGTCCCCACTCAGCGTGACCGCCAGCTGCGTGTCATCAGCATATGAGACCATCGTCAAGCCCCATTGCTTGACGACCGCAGCCAGCGGCCTCCCATAGAGATTAAAAAGAGTGGGACTCAGCGATGAACCCTGTGGGACCCCCAGGGTTAACGGGTAAGATTTAGACTTGCCGGGTGGAATCGTAACCTGGAAAGACCTTTCTGTCAGGAAGGATCGAAACCAGCATAAGGCGGAGCCCATGACACCCACTTCCTCAAGTCGCTGGAGCAGGATCCTGTGCGAGACCGTGCCAAACACGGCACTAAGATCTAATAGCAGTAGTGCCGCCGTCCGACCCGCGTCAAGCACAGACCGCAGGTGTTCGACCATAGAAAGTAGGGCCGTCTCCGTACTATGGCCCGCACGGAATCCATTCTGAGTAGGGTCAAGAATGTTAGCCCTGGTGAGATGGTCTGTCAGGATGCCGTTCACATGGGCCTCAGCAATTTTCGTAGCCCAAGGAAGCAAGGAGATGGGGCGGTAGTTCTCAGGTTTAAGGGGGTCAAGGGTGGCCTTCTTCAAAATAGGCGTTACTACAGCCTGCTTCCACCTGATGGGGACAATCCCAGATGAAAGTGACAAATTAATCAATGAGAGCACTGGAGTTCGGCATAGCGGCGCCATATTTTTAAGCTGGGCAGGTTTCAACGGATCTACCGGGAAACCCGACTTGATTTTAAGGCTCAACAAGTCAAAAGCCTCCATAGATAGGGAGGGCAAGATAGTAAGACACTCGCTGTCACCCAACACGCAACTAACCCGATCAGGGGTTAAGGAGCCCATCGAGAAGGTTCGGTAAATGGCATGAACTTTCTCAAGAAAAAAGGAGGCCAAAGCCTTACAGTGGGAATCTGAGCATATTTCCGCCGTTGTTGTCCTCTTGGCCATCAGATCCTTTAATACCCTAAAAATGAGTTTCGTAGGATTTACACTGTTCTGAAACTCTTGAGCATAAAAAGCTGCTCGTGTTCTACACACCGCCCTGTGGTAGATTTTCGTTTTAGCAAGGTAACTTGCTTTCAATACAGGATCAAACGATTTTCTCCATAGTCTCTCAGCCTGTCTACAGGCTCTTTTGAGAGACGCCAAAGCACCATCATACCATGGGCTCGGCTCTTTAGGATGGCACTTGGACCATGACACAGGGATCAACGAGTCCAGAGCACGGGAGATCCACTCACAAAAGGAATCGTATCCGTGGTCAACATTAGTGAGAGGTGTCTCTTGTAACAGATGGTAGAAATCCTCCAGATTTAGTTTGTTCCAATGACGTTTAGGAACTAATCTATCATGAGGCGTAAAAGGAGGTTCCAACATAGGGCATATCACTTTCACCAGCATATGATCTGTCCAGACCATCTGAGTGGGACAGGTAACCCTAACTCCCTCCATATTAGAGAAGAAAGGGTCCAGAATGTGCCCATTTCTATGCGTGGGGGCAGTAACCAGCTGGGAAAGCTGTAAGGCCTCTAGATCGGTCAGAAAACTCCTAATGGAGGGCAAGGAGGGGCAGTCCAAATGAAGATTGAGATCTCCAATAACGTTAAAATTGGCACACCCTAGTGCCTCCGTACTAATTAAATCTGGGAGAGCGACCCTGAAGGCAGAATCGCAACCCGGAGGGCGATAGATTAACAGACCAGAAAATGTGAAGTGGTGACTGAACGAGATTTTGAAAAGCACTTTCACATCCTGGGAGTTTAACGGTCTTCCACTCGCATGGATAGCACAACTTAACGGCCAGGGCAATGCCTCCCCCCCTGGTGCCACGATTAAGGGTGAAGATAGCATAATCTGGGGGGAAGGCCAGATTCAGTATGGAAGAATCCGAATCCTGCAACCAGGTTTCGGTCATGAAAAGCGCATCTGGAGATTCATCTTTAAGGAGATCGTATATCTCCCGATGGTGCTTTACCAATGATCTGACATTTAAACTGCAGATGTTCAGATCAAGTGATCTTGCCTTTATTTTACATACAGGTGGCCGCTCCAATGATCGAATCAGAGAGGGAGTGTCTAATGTCCAGCCACCGCAGCTACAACGATGTGGACCACACAACGGGTCCACAGGCGAAAGATCACAGTATGATATACGATCCCGAATGGACAGCAGATCGTCCCTTGGATACCTGATAGTAGGTCGAGTCATGATGGAGGTTCTCCTATCCGGAGTCCTGCCGCAACCCGCGCTACCTTAGCGCTGACGGGCGCAGACGGGCAGGACTCTGGCACGACTCAGGCGCAGCGAAGGCGCGCCCGCTGTGCGATCCCGCTGCGCTTAGTGGGGATCTTTAAGTAAGCTTCCCTCTGGTCATCCGGAGCGCTAGACCGCTCGCAGGTGACGCCCACAAACAGTCCACACCACTCTAAGATGGCGCCTAAGAAATTCCCCACCCCAGGAACCGGACCCACTAAACAGCGGTGAATGCCGATTACAGTGCGAGTGAGGGGGAAGTGAAGCGTGATTAAAAGCAGGGGATAAAACAACTCAAAAGAACACAAATAACAAAAAGGTAGGTTTAAAAGTATCAACGCGGCAAATAAAGCGCAGAGCGCAGTGCGGCGTGCAGGTACCTCGTCAGGATTCAGAATTCTCTTTGGGAAATGACCCCACAATGCCCTTGTGGAAGAGTATCCCAATTAGGCAGTCCTTGACATTTTGGATTAATTCATGATTTTCTTTAAGAGCTGCCTGAAAATCTTGTCTGTCTTTGACCTATTTCTTTGAAACGTTTGCTGCAAAATGGAACATTTGGCGCAATGTTTTCAAAGTTTCATCCATGTGCAACTACCCTTCCCTGGACCTCCCTAGAAAGAGTCCGGCTCACCAGCTTTGCTAGCTCTCTAAATGCCATTTCGGAGATGGCTCAAAATAGTGGGCATTTTATTTTTCTTTGTAAACCCCTATATTTGAGCACGGTACCACTTCAAGGTGTGCCACCAAGGAGTAGCAACCATATAGAGAGAGCCGTACAGGCATTTCCTGTAGCAATAATTTGTCATCTGAAAAATAGTCCCAACCCACTAAAACACCCCCCTCTCCCATGTTATTTGCTATTTTAAGGAATGAATACAAAAAAATCAAGAATACTTAAGTATAAAATTCAAGTCTGCCAACTCTAAAAACCATGAAAGTAGGCACTAAAAGAACAGAAATACTGTTGATAAATACATTTTGCATCATTCGTTTTTAGGTCTCGTGGCGTTAACCGCGCGAAAGCGCGGTCTTGCCAGAGACCTATTGTTAGGGACTCAGCTTTCCAGGAGACAGGACCTGGCCACGCGCATGGCGATCGGATCGGGCCACACGCACGCGAACGCGCTTGCTGTGGCCATCTCTTGTCTCCTGGGAAGCTCCAGCACACACGCATGCGCACACACGAGCGCCCATGCATGCACGCACACATACATACAGAGACACACACACACACACCCCCAGTCGCACACATACACACATGCGCACACACACACGAGTGCACCGAGCCCCCCTCGCCGTTGCACACAAACACACACTCGCACACATACACACACGCGCACACACACACACACACACACACACACACACGAGTGCACCAAGATTCCCTCCCCCCTACCCCCTCCCCCTCCTACAACTAAGGCCCACTTACCGCCACTCCAGACTTCAGCCGCCACTGCGGGGCTCTCCCTCGGGCATGGGAGCCCCGCGTCTCCACTGCTCCTCTGGCCAGGCACTCCGTGGGCACGGGCTTCACAAGACGGAAGTCCCGCCCCACGACAGGTTTCGGTTTCGCTCATTGTCCAGTGCGCGCGGAAGGGGAAGCAAGCGTCATCTGATCAGCACCCAGAGTCTGTCTCACTTCACTCTCCTTCATGCATGCCCTAAATCATTCCGGTTCAGACAAGTCGAGAAAACTCTGCCTATAATCTGTCAGGAAGAAGTCTAGACAATGACAGAGACAGGCACCTAGCAATTCAAAAGAAATGAAAACAAAATACGAATAGATATCAGCATGAAGAACCACAAAACATACCGACTTTAACACTGCTAAAAAAAATATATAAAGGGACCCTTGACCCTGATGGTACACTGGATTATTGCTATGAGGGCCCCCATGCGGGCTCTGCGAGAGCTTGGTGGGTTCAACGCCAAGGTAACGATGCCGATAAATGAGTGCATTAGATTTATAGAGAAAGGCGCTACTCCACCTTTTAATGCGCCAAGCAAACAAAGGATGTAGGATGTAAGTGCCTTCTATGGGCGCTAACAAATAATGGGGTTATGAGCAAATGCGCTTTGACAGGGCTGTGAGGAGAAAGACTCCAACAGCCTCTAATGTACCAGGCAGCAATCCCATTAGTGGACGCTGATTGGATCTCTCTCCTGCCCCTCAGGGTCAGGCTGAGAGGCCCGGCACGTACTAACAGGTGATCAATAGGTGTCAGATCATGGGCTGCAAATCCCCATCTGGGGTGAGGCCTGATTACATTATGGAACGCGCACGTGGCCCTTTGCAGCTGGATCGAACAGGCTTGTTTTTTTCTGTAGCTTTTTGTACCACGTGTTTGAAGTGGCGAGTCCGACGCACTCTGTGATAGAACTAGGGTTTCTAATGGTAGTGTGCATTTAAACACCAGTGTACCGTGCTTCAGTAGACAAAAGATGGCGGGCCCAAAGGTTTTCTTAGGAACTCACTTCTACCGCCAAATGCTGTGTGCCGTAATACCGAGATTGACGAATATTGATTCTACCGCATGCCTCTTTCTTCCACCACCTTCAGCAACAACTAACAGCTACCAAAAAATCTTCCTAAAGCAATACAGACTTTCATAACAAATTTATGCAACACATTGTTATATACAATGCCAATAGCTCAAACTTTAATGCTGCGAGACCTATTGCATTGCAAATGCTTGTTATCTCTGGTTTGCTTCCTTACTGCCTGCCTACTATGTAATGCAATTTTCCTTCTGTTTTTTACAGTGTGTATGTAAAGCGCTCTGATAACCACGGGTCAAGCTAGCGCTATATAAAACTTTAAAAATAAATACATAAAAATTCAGGCAGTAACATTGGAGTGATTGGTAAGTATTGCTACCTTTAGCAGTTCTGCAAAATGAAATGCGCCTCGCCCACTGGTTCTCTGCATTGCCTGGGAGTGCTGAAGCATGCCCTCAACTGGAGGTTGTAATTCACTCATTCAAATTATTTTGTTTTTCGAATTTATATGTATATAAATGAATAATCAATAATTTTGGCAGTGGCGGCTCCTCCGCTAAGGCAGAGGTGCGTCGCCCCACAGGGCAGGTCAAAGAGGAAAAAATAAATTGATAATAACTCAATGATATTATGTTATTTTTCCCGTTGCTCAGTTGGTTCAGGGTAGGGCAAGGCCGCTGTGCTCACGGAGCAGGGCAGGAGTCGTTTGTCCACTCCAAGTGCGCAGGACACTTTGAATCGTCATGCGCACTTCGCATGTTCTTCATGCAGGCTGCATCACAGCCTGCATGGAGAACATGCCCAGCCTCCCATTCTCTGGCTGAGCGCTGATCCACGGTGCTCGGACTAATCACAAAGCTGCATTGCAGCGTTGTGATTGACTATAGGGAGGCTGGGAGCCGGGTGATTCCTGCCCTGGAAGCGGGCAAAGAGAGAGAGAGGAGGCAGTGGTGACGGCCGGCAGGTAAGTGTGTTTTTTCTGTGGCCAAACCCTGAATGCAACCAACCCCCTGCATGCAGCCAACCCCACACCGCTCATGGTCTTCAGCCGTGCGCAGAGGAGTGTTGGCTGCAGGGTCTCTAGCCAACCCGTCAAAGGCAGCTAACCTGAGGGGGGGGGCATGAAGCCCACCTCCCTAAGATGATTCTGGCCCGGCAACCCGATCTCCCAGGGTCCAGCGCATTTTTTTATATATATTTGAAGGTATGTGGCCCACTCCCCGGTCCATATTTTGCCCCCGGGAATCACATCTCCAGGGCCCCAACCTTATTGTAAATTGGGAGGGGGCACATAGTTTCCCTCCCCATATCTCCTGGGGTCCAGCCAAATTTGTATGTCGGAGAGGGCCATGCAGCTATCCTCCCCAGGGCAATATTGGTCCCAGGGACCCCATGCCCCAGAGCCTCATTTTTATTAAATAGGGGGCTCTATGGCCACCACAGGCCAAATTCGGCCTCCGGGGCCCACTGTTGTCTGATAGAGGAGGGGGCATGCTACCATACCCCTGGGTCAATAGTTGCCCTGGACACCCCATCCCCCAGGGCCAATGCAATTAATAATTGGGGCGGCCAGGCACAACACCCCAGGCCAATTTTGTGGTAGGAACCATAACTCTGTGGGCCCGGCCAAATTAAGAATTGGGAGGGGGTACTCAGCCCCGTCCACAACCCAATATTTGCCCTGGGGACCCCATCTCGCGGGATCTGTCCAGTAAAGTGTGGGTGCCCTGGAGCCCCCCCAGGACACCCACTTCCTCTTTGTTGGGGGCCGCAGGGGAGCCCAAATTACCTGGCGGCCCCGGCCGACTCCCTGCCTCCAGTGGGAGCTGGTATTGCTTTCACCTGCTGGGTGCAGTAAAAGATGCTGCTCCCTATGAGTAGGAGCAATTTTTTTTCTAAATACACGGGCAGACCTCAGGGGGCATCGGTACCCGGGGCCGAAAACGGCCTGGGCAAGGGGGCACCGCTGCCCCCTCCTCTTCACAATATTTTGAATGCCATGGGAGTGGCTGTCCCCAGGGCTGAAAGCGGCCCATGTAGGTTGGCCACATGCACTCCCTCCGCTCATTTTATAAAACCCATTCCCCCCGGGACTTAGCCCACCCAGTAGGCAAATTAAAAAACAAGCACAAGAGCCTGTGCTTGTGTTTTTAAACATTTTTTTGCTGTGGATTTGCAATCCTTCACGAATTTGCAGAAACATGTTAAAAAAATATTTTGGGGACCCCAGTGCTGTCCCTGTGGGACCCCAATACCAGGCCTAGGGGGTCAGGGTATTCCTTCCATGCCCCCTTCTGTTTTTTAAAAACTTTTTTCTTGGGACCCGGCCAAGTTTGTATCCCAAGATGGCTGCCAACACTTCTTGGTTGAAGTGTTGGCAGCCAGCCAATCAGATCTCATTTTGAGATCTGCCAGATCTGCGGAGGGTTTGTGTCCCTAGATATCTATACATCTTATTTTTAATAACTCCAATACTAATTGCATGGGGGAAAGTTTGGGACCCTCCCCTATTTCTCAGCCCCTGCTTGACTGATCACCCCGAAACTTTCCAGACAGCAGCTGAAGTGATTGGGAAACTAGTTTTGAAAAATGTGTGATGATTCTTCAAACCGCGCCACAGTTATTGGCAAAACAAAAAAAGCTTAGTCTATGGAAACTAGGTCCTACCAATAACTACCTACTGGCAGTCGCAGGGAGTCCATAGGATATAAGGGGTTAGAATACAGGTATCCTTAACCTACAAGACTGATGGAGGGGTCTGTGAGAGATCCCTCTTGGGCAAGAAAATGTGGGAAGCTGGTTTTTGCTCGTGCGAGGATCCGCAGATCCACAGCGGCACTCAGCGAGGCCCCCATGCGAATCCATGACAGATCAAGCAGACAATAAAAAGAAATACACCTACTCACGGAGCCACTCACACACCCCCACAAATCCACTCATAGACTTACTCACACATCCATACACACACTCTCATATACCCACCCATCACACACTCACATGCCCACTTACACAACCACTTACATGCCCACTCAGGGACATAGACAACCACTCACACACCCAGCCACTCACACACATCCATACAGACACACACCCAGTCACACACCCATACAGCCACTCACCCACAAAATACTCACACACCCACACAACCACTTACACACCTACTGCCACACCCATGCACCCACTCACAGACCAACAAAATTACTCACACACTCACTCATAGACCCATACAGCCACTCACACATTCACTCACAGACCCACAAAAACACTCACACACCATTGCAGCCACTTACATGCACACCCACACAACCTCTCGCACACCCCTCACTCACACTGTTGAAAATGGCAATGTGTATGTACATAAGCGGCGTTCATTTTGTGTTCACTGTACCCCTTGTTGTAAGCAGAACGGATATCGCTAAAACACTGACTGTGTCATCCCGCTAGCATAGACCCATGCACACACGTACACGACAGCCATTTAAGGTATCATGGTCTCCTTGTTCACGATCGATCATCGTCACACTTCCCTGACCCTGCAAGCTTCCCCCATGCACCCTGACCGCCCCCGCTCTCACATGTACAAGTCATGAGCACCTCCCCTCCCGCATGACTCTGTCTCTAGGGATCACACCCCGCGCCTGACCAACACCTCCTTTCCTTTCATGAATACCCCTCTTTGGATAAACCCTTTTCTCTACGCTCGATTTTCCACACTGACCTTTTCTTTCATGAATCTCTCTCCTTTGATGACCTCTTCCTCTGAGCCTAATTGTTTGCACGGACCGCTGGTCATCCCTTAGCCCGAGGATACAGTTTATTGCCCACTACTGTATGCACTCGTCTCTCTTGAAAGAAGCCACTATTGATCATGGCCACCCCACCCCCTGAGATTCGATCAGGCACACACATTCCAATGGAATCAGCAGAACACTCAGCTGCATGACAGCCCCCTCCTATTGCAGGAAGGATAAGGGCCCCTACTGTAGCCACGTGTTGGAATACCTTCATACTACACAATGTATTGATTGTAATAAAAGGATGCCTGTGTGCCACGAACCTGTGTATAAAAGGCGAAGCCTCAGAGAAACTTGTTAGAGCACCTCCCGAAGACACTATGCGAGTGTCCCAAATGACATGCTCTCCTCATGAGTAATAAACTCTGTTCTTGTTTTCCTGCCTTCAGCGCCCGTCTCTTTATTTGTTAATTATTCAAGATGGGAACGAAGAGTCGCCCTGCGCCAGCAGCCTGGGCATCGGGTGCGTTATGGGCAGACTTTTCTACAATTTGGCGTCCCAACGAGGGGTCCATCAGCGACATAAGGTCCGGTAAGAGAGGTCCAGACGATGGGGTGAACATCTAAATGATTGGAGTATACCTGCCTTGAGAGGGCCCTCGTCCGGCTGCCGATTGAATGAACTTCACCGACTCCGAACGGACCTCTCTCAAATGACCTATTGTCCTGACTGGAATCCCACAGGAATGCTGCGGTAAAAACATGGAGAAAGAGAAAGATCGGGCGCTGGAGAAAGGAAGGCGAAGAACTGTCCACATGGTCCGGTCCGGGTAAGGTCGTGACACACGACAAATTGCGAAATTGATTGATTGATTGTTTGAAAATACTAGTATTACTCACTTTATTGACTGTCTCTGAGAGATTCTCTATTTGCAAACAAGCACAGAGTCGCCATACTCTGTTTAGTCTTTGCAGATAGTGAAGGATAGGTAATGCAGACTTTTGTCCCCATTGTAATCCGTCATACCTATTTTTCTCCCCATTGATTGATTGTTTGAATCGAGCATTGAATTGTTCGAAGTTGGTTCTCTTAAGGATCTTCTCTGCCTGCAAACGGGGAAGAATAGGAATATTCTCTCTCCCTTTGCAGATAGTGAAGGGTAGGTAACGCAAACCTTTAACACGTCGTGCCTATTTCGTTCCTCATTGATTGATTGTTTGCCCGAACATTGACTGTTTGGGAATTGGTTCTTTTTGGAGGTATTCCCTGTTTGCAAATAAACGTAGGAAAATCTTTGCAAGTAGTGAAAGGGTAGGTAATGCGGACCTTTGTCCCCCGTTGAAATCTGTCATGCCTATCTACTCCCCACTGATTGATACGCCAGTTTCACCCGGACCATTTACTAGAGGTAGGTCATCTGGCCCGACCAGAGAGCACCCCTAGTGAAAAGGACATATGCAATAATAACGAAGTGATCACTGTATCCTGTTAACAGAAACTTTAGCATGAAACAACCTGGAAAGAAAGGAATAGGAAAACGAAATCAGTAGGCCACTGATGAACTTTTTATTAAATAAACGAACAAGGAAACAATAACAATACTTAATGATAAAACCTATTAGTGTCCTAGAAGCAAGAAACGTTAGAAATACGCCCGTAATAAGAAACCTGAAATAAATAGGAGAAACCAAGCGTGACATTGCGACGGCCACAAGGCAACGAGGCTTCATCGCCCCTCACTGCCCCAAACATGTCTGTCCCGCCGCCTGCCACGCCCAATAACGGCAACCTGAGAAAGATACAAAGCAACAGACATCCGCCCCCATTCTGGAAACTTCCAAAGTACAACAGGGTTGCGGCTACGCCCAGCCGGAAGCAACACATATAGGGCGGGTCCTGCTGCCAACCGTCGGCCGGAGATCATCACATAGGGTGTAGCCGGAGGAGAGGCCGAGGCCGAAGGGACCCGGCCAAGGGGACTGCTACGACAACCCTGGAGAGTTGCAGGGGGGGGAATGTCTATGTCCTCGACCCTCCCCTCTCTCTCCCAGTCTGGACCAGCATCCATGGAGGGCCTGGGAGTGGAGAGGCCACTCAGGCGCCACTTCTTTCTTTTTTCTTCCATAATGGCAGTGACAACACTGGGGGGGGGGGATGTCTTGCACATGCCTCCGACCCCCCCCTCGTCCTCATCGCCTGGTCCGGCCATAACAAATGTCGAGCGAGACGCCGTGGGGTGCGCTGGGAGGGAGAGACGGTGCGAACAAGCCTCTCCCACCTCCCCAGGTGGAGGCTTCCCAGCTGCACCCTCAGCGCTCCAGGCGCCCGGAAAAGGGTTCTTCCACTGTGGCGATGCTGCAACGCCTCGCCCGGCAGGGTGGAGCCCGTCCGCTCATTTGACCCCGCGATCGCCGGTAGCTGCCGAACTCTCAAAATGGCGGTCTACTTTACAAGAGCGGGCCCAGCAGGAAGGAATGGCCCGGTCACCTGTTGACTCCACCATCATAGTTCTCCACGACCTTGAAGATTCTAGAGGAGCCGCGGGAGTCCCCGACCCCCGCAGATACCCCCGATGGGGAATGACTGCCATGATTGCCCTCGGAACGACGGAAATGTAGCCGCAGGACGTCGGCGCTCCCATGCTGTCGCCAGCCTCAGTTTGAATGACTAGAATCCTGCAGACTACAGTTCGGATCAGTTCCGGTGAAAACACAGTATGACCCGGTAGAAAAAGATTGTTGCCCCCCCCCCCCCCTTTTGACTGATGGTTCAGACCACCGATCCTTTCTTTTACCCTTTAACGGAACTTTTGGCCTGCCGAAGGAAGCTCTGGGCCAACCACGAGTTAGTAGAGATTTAGACTATGCCTGGTTCTGCCTGACTGCACCCAAAATGGCGCCGATGCAAATGAAACTTTCAACTCCTTGTTGTACCCCGATTGTTCAGCCCTGGTGTCATGAGATATGTATGAAGGTTTTTTTTTTTTAACCACATGAATTGATATAGGATGTGTACTAATTATATGTTCGGACAATTAATTGATTCAGGATGTGTACTGTCAGTTCGGGAAATGAATTGATATGGGATGGGTACTGGTTATATGTTCGGACAAAGAATTGATATTGGATGGGTACTGGTTATGCGTTCAGACGGTAAATTGACATCAGATGGGTATTAATTGAACATTCGGACAATGAATTGTTGTTAAGTTTGACGCATCATGATTATTGAAAATTGGAAGCCCAACACTCATGACACTCGCTCACACTGAAGTCTTGACATGATTTTATTGCACTTGTCGCACTTTTAGATTATGAAATAAACGACCACCGACTCCATTAAAAGTTTTCTGCTAATAAGTATCCCCACATATGACAGTTCCAGCCTGCTCCGTGGCCAGCCCACGGGGTCGTAGGCCCGTATTTATGCACCGACATTCTTATTAAAAGATTTTTGGGAAAAAACAAACGTAGTTGTCACGTGTGAATTAGTAAGTTTCGAATAAATGACCACTGTTTATGGATTAAAAAGTATAGTACGCAGAGATACTGCCAAAAATGAATGGTACAGGTTTTGTTGTATGTACTTTGCACATTTTTGTACAGCTTAAAGCAACCGCTAAAAGACCCTGGAATTCAGCCTATACTTTATATGCTACCTGTATCAGAAAAATTGTGCTAAGATGCCCCTAAGTCGCTCCAACGGAGTGCCATCTGGCCTCCCTACATATGATCCGTAATACCACACTTGGGTGACCTATGCTATCCACCGGCTTCCGATAATCATCTCTCGCACACTAAAAGGTTCATCTGGGCTTAAATGCCGAATTGGCAAGAACTGCGTTCCGGGGAGATAGACCGCGTATGTAGTAAGTAAAAGCCTTTTCGGGTTTATGCGCGCTGATGTATTCTTAAAAGCTGCCCCGCCCCCTTCTTTTTCCCTCTTTTCTGCAGGTCACTTTGGAACATCGGTTAAAAATACGAAAAAAGGAAAATGGTGATCTAACGGACGAAGAGACGGGAAAAAGGCGTTCGATTATGGTGCCCACGCACTCCGAATAATACAACCTAAACTAATGTGCACACATGATTAAACCCTCCACACTTAACTAAATAGGGAAAGTTTAAGGAAAATTCCGAGGTAAGGATTACACAAGTACCCTCCGACGGGAGGACTAGGGATATTGCCGACACTTAAAGACCTACTACCTCCTTTTCGCATCCTCATAGACAAGTAACTAAAAGCTGCCCCATTGTTCTCCAATTGACACCAACTGTTGTCTCAGCCTGGAAACACATTTGCTAAAATGACTCGAAAATACCGCCGTGAGCATTAGCCCGACCAGGTCAGTTCATGACCAATTGCCAACGGCGTAAGTGTGTACAATCAAAGCCACCAGTAAGGGCAGCCGACAAATAAAAGAGAAGAAAAAGGTAAACAAAAGAGCTTAGGATGACAAGGATGCACAGCATACAGAAAAGGATAATTTTGGCCAATAACTGTTTTATGTTTTGTCTTTGATTTTTGTGTATAATACATGTACTGTCTTCCCCGTCTGAGTTTGTGTGTACGTGATGTATGGATCTACGTCATCCCTCCGTTTGTGTTTCCGTATTACTTAACCCCTGTTGTTCTATGTTGTGCGCGCACTGAATGGTCCATTATTGTATATATATATATATATATATATATATATATATATATATCTCTCTCTCTCTCTCTCTCTCTCTCTCTCTCTCTCTCTCTCTCGCCCCCCTGTTCCTTCCTTCCTTGTATGGTAACGTTGTGCCCCTCCCGGCACAACACCTAATTGGGTCTCCTCGAACACAAAGGTGTTTGGAAAAATTGACCGGAACTAAACGATTGTGACTCGCCATATTACTACCTCCCCTTTCCTGTAAAGCGATAGAACCAGAGTCGGTAATGAAGGAAAGGATAGGTAAGACGACGGATGTCCCCTAATCTGGCCTTCTATGGGGGGACTATAACGTCAATGGCCTTCTGTTTCTCAGTTCGCTAAAAATGCAATTCCCAATGCACAAATTACTTCGCTCCTCTGCCCTTGAGTACGAATGTCCAGAGTACCCCACTTCTCCCGATCGACCCCAGCTCCCTGTCCAAAGCGTCCCCGTTTCCCCCGATTAACCCCAGCTTCATGTCATCTACCCTCGAAAGCGAAATTGATGACCTTGATTAACGTTCACTCCCCAAGAAGAGCATGTTTTACGTCCACCCCCCTCCCCCTTCTTCATGACGATAACGCCCCACTTACAAGAGTTAGCCGACCCCGAAGGGAGATGTAAGATTGTCGATACTTGGGTTAAAGGGAAGGGCGAGTCTCTACATAAGGACTCGACTTTGAGTTTGATATAATACACTGTGTATAAACGTCCAATTTCTCTCCACGTACGTCACGAATGAGCGCCGAACAGGGTTATGAATTCCATAGCAATGCACTCCTACAGACTCCATAAATGACGACTTCTGACTGTGACCGATGAACTTATCCCCCACCTACATAGGATTGGGGACGGAATTGAGATGTATAAATGTCTTCTCCTGCCAGTTTTTCTAAAAACATGTTTTCTACTCATTTAAAGATATAATAACCAGAGGAGAGGAGCTGGACGTGACGCACAGCCTGGCCACAGATCATGAAGCACATGTGACCGCAACCAAAAGGTGGAGCCGCAGAGCAACGAGACGCGGGACGAGGCACAACTCTCAAACTCGGCAGATGAAAGAATGAAGGGCTACCTTGAAGCCCTCGACTTGCTGACCCACTCGTGCCTGAAGTCCCCGTCCCCTTTTGAGTCCGACTGATGGGCCTGCCTGCTCATTGTCCTTTGCTCCCTTGGTCTCTTGGTGTGTTCGAAGATCTGGCCCCACTCCGCCCTCTCTTCCCTCGATTATTCAACAAACTCTTTCATATAAACTTTTGACTATGGAATGGGATTTTGCCATGGAAAAAGAAAGACACGCAGGTGCCCAGCATGAGGCACCCCTAAGAAAATGAGTTAGGAAACAGGACTGTGATCTAACAGCAGAGGACTGATCGCACCCTGCAACACGTAAGGATGATTCCGAGCTGGACTTATAGCTCCACCGCCGGTGCTCAAAAGCGCCAATGAAAAGAAAACTGACTACCAGAGTCTACCAGTGGTGGCTCGTCGTTGAAAAAGAAATTTTCACTAAGACCCCCCTTCCAGAACTTTCTACCCGCCCTTGACTAGTTGTTTACATCGAATTGCATTCCTCCCTCAATTTTGATTGCTTACAAAAATGTTTCACCGGTCACCCATGTATCTGGCTTTCCAAAGTACTGATAAGACCCGAAGGTATCAGATTACTCTTAATTATTGTCATCGGAGAAAAGTCTGAACTTGATGCTGTAATGTTTCGGAACCTCTTTTTTTGACTCCGACTAAAATATTATGCCGATCTCTAGGATTGTATGAAGAACCCAACAAATGTAAATTAACATGTAGCGCATTCTGCCTATCGCATTAACTATGTAGAAACTGAACTTGCTTATGTAAAAAAGCGGCGACTGTTGAAAATGGCAATGTGTATGTACATAAGCGGCGTTCATTTTGTGTTCACTGTACCCCTTGTTGTAAGCAGAACGGATATCGCTAAAACACTGACTGTCATCCCGCTAGCATAGACCCATGCACACACGTACACGACAGCCATTTTAGGTATCATGGTCTCCTTGTTCACGATCGATCATCGTCACACTTCCCTGACCCTGCAAGCTTCCCCCATGCACCCTGACCGCCCCCGCTCTCACATGTACAAGTCATGAGCACCTCCCCTCCCGCATGACTCTGTCTCTAGGGATCACACCCCGCGCCTGACCAACACCTCCTTTCCTTTCATGAATACCCCTCTTTGGATAAACCCTTTTCTCTACGCTCGATTTTCCACACTGACCTTTTCTTTCATGAATATCTCTCCTTTGATGACCTCTTCCTCTGAACCTAATTGTTTGCACGGACCGCTGGTCATCCCTTAGCCCGAGGATACAGTTTATTGCCCACTACTTTATGCACTCGTCTCTCTTGAAAGAAGCCACTATTGATCATGGCCACCCCACCCCCTGAGATTCGATCAGGCACACACATTCCAATGGAATCAGCAGAACACTCAACTGCGTGACAGCCCCCTCCTATTGCAGGAAGGATAAGGGCCCCTACTGTAGCCACGTGCTGGAATACCTTCATACTACACAATGTATTGATTGTAATAAAAGGATGCCTGTGTGCCACGAACCTGTGTATAAAAGGCGAAGCCTCAGAGAAACTTGTTAGAGCACCTCCCGAAGACACTATGCGAGTGTCCCAAATGACATGCTCTCCTCATGAGTAATAAACTCTGTTCTTGTTTTCCTGCCTTCAGCGCCCGTCTCTTTATTTGTTAATTATTCAAGATGGGAACGAAGAGTCGCCCTGCGCCAGCAGCCTGGGCATCGGGTGCGTTATGGGCAGACTTTTCTACAACACACCCATACAGCATCTCACTCACACACCCAGACAGCAACTCACTCACACACCCAGACGGCAACTCACTCACACACCCACTCGCAGACTCACACAACCACTCTCAGAGCCAAGCAGACACTCATACAATCACACATCCATTTACACGCCCACAATGCCACTCGCATTCACAACCATTCACACACCCATAGACACACACCTAGTCAAAGACCCACAAAACCACTCAAACACCTACTCAGAGACACACAGCCACTCACACAATAACTCACACACCCATACAGCCACTCACACACACTCACAGGCTTGTAAAACTACTCACACTCACACAGCCACTCACACACCCACTCACAGACCCACACATCCGCTCACAGACCTACACAGCTGCTCACACACCCACTCACACTCACATACCCATGTAGCCATTCACACACCCACACAGTCACTCACAGGCAGTGATCCACTTATTGAAATTTCAATAGCATATGTTTGTACTAAATGTTATGTTGCTTTAGTATTGAATGTGTGCTTTCGGTTGGGAGCAGATCCAGAAAATGAATAGAAAAAATAAAAACATTGGTGTATGGAATTTATAGAAACACTACATAAGTCACCTTACCTTGATTTGTTAATCATTACTTTAAAAATGGAAAATACGAATAAATATGTGAATAAAATGTACTTATAAACTTTTAAAAATGTTTATTACTAAATTGAACTTATAGGTGAAATTGTAGTACAATTTATATTAAATAAAATGTGGTGAAACCAGCTAAGAAACATAAACAAAGGTTAAAGTGGCTTAATAGTTAGGAATTAGCATTAAAACCCTTACAAATTCTCTGAAAAACAAAAAGGTTAAAGGGACGTTATTGTTAGGCTCAGATAGGAAGGCTCTGATTTTACACACACAAAACCATAGAAATTTGGCAGTTATAGTTACCTGAGCCAACTATACCTTATGCTTCCCACAATTCACTGCTTATAACCACTCCGTCTACATCACTCATGACATATAGAGATGCTTTTAATCAGACATCTTCTGCCAATGGTCTGTTTGATTGTCATTCATATATGGCAGGATATGGACTTGGACTAATGGGCTGTGAGAAAGAGTGTTTTGCCTGATCATATTGCACATCAGTCCGAACATAAGTGCACTTTAGAGTGAAGGCGGGTGGGGTGGTCCAGTGTTTACTTTTCTCCTTTTATAGGTCCAGTTTCAATTCTTTCTGAATCCCTTTTTCATTTGTTTAGAGTATACTGCAGCTCTCCTGACAGTAATACTTTGTTGATTGCTGCCACTCTGCCACTCATTTCAACTGTACCTCATCTTACATGTCCTCTGCTTCTAATCCGGGTGGCATTCATGGGGTGGTATAAATGTGGAGGTCATATTGGAACTTTAAAATTATGAAACACCACATACAATACCATTGCAGGACATAATGCTGCTAATGCATACTTTTACTTTTAATTACGGGCAGATGTCTGCCATGTTCAGGCAGACATGATTTTCTTCTTTTCTTCTTCTTATTTATTTTGCAGCCTTATTAAATGCATGTGTGAGGTTGACTGTGGATGGGCGAGTAAATGTAGAATGAGTCAGAGGAAGGATGAATGGATGCATGCTTGCAAGGATGAGTGACAGAGTGCAGGTACAGTGCGATACAGAATGTCTGGACTTGACAGTGAGTGAAGAGGCACCTACAGTTATAAGCCAGACGTAGTGGCATTGCAATGCTGTTTTGTACTCTGCAAAAGAGAGTTGTTCTGCCAGTGATGATCAACACTATGACGTCTTATGGTGTTTACGCAGGTGTTACGTCTACATCGGAGTCATAGAAGATCACAGAGTATTGCCTGTTCAAGCTCACTTTCTCTGATGGTCCTGCTACACACTACTCAGAACACAAAATAGCCCTGCAAAACACTTTGTGATGGAATTAGCCAATGATAACCATGTTGTCTGAATATCAAAACAAGTACATTTAAACCCTGCCCAGCCTTAGCGACCATTTCCAACCTACACTATACATCACTTCCTTTCTTCACGATACATAATTGTCACTAAATAATTCTCAAATTCAAGCACTATAGATATTGCACACTTGTTTTGAATTCCAACAGGTGACAGACGTCTGAGATGTTGTGTCAGAGCAAGTTTTCTATATGTTGGATAATTTTAACCAGGAATAGTGATAATACTAATCGGGAAGTTCCCCCATTGCAAGGTCTATGTAATCAGTGAAAAATGTATTCGTTGATATGATCTCCCAGATAAGAACTGACATTGAAAATGAACTGTTCCCTTTAACTAACACAACCCTTGATACTACTATGCTGGATGGTCGCTCTGCTGCCTTTTCAAAGTTACATTTGGAAGCTCCATCCAATACCTACCCCTCTAAACTTTTTTATGAAGATGGAGGGTAAATTATTACACTCTCCCAGGACTCTACTTAATTCTTCACGTAAGCATGGTGTAATACCTTAATAATATTTCAAAGGGGGGGAGGAGCTTCGCGCGTGCCCAAGATGGTCGCGTGAGCACAGGGCTCCCGGACCCTCACCGCCTCCACCGACTATCCTGTACTTTATCCTGGCTTGGACGACGGGTGTTTATTGGCGAAGATGTGCTGATTCTTTACCCGTTCTCTGAACTTTAGTTGGATTTCGGGGTCCAGAGATACGGACCCCCACAGTTTTTGGGCCTGCTCCTTGGTGACGCCCCGGGCTATCCTATCTTGGCCGGCCGTCCAGTAAGTGAACAACAACGGATTGCTGGATTCGCCTGGGCTTGGCGATCACTTTCGGTTTCGATTCCTGTCCAGAGACCGGCTTGACTCTGCCAGTTGCACGGCAAGCCCGAAGTGTCTTTGCTTTTTGGTCTTTCCCTTTCTGATGCCGATCTATCGTGGCTTCCAGTTCTGAGACTGGCACCGACTTCATCCCTCTTGGTCCTGCTCATGCTACCGCAGTAACCATTTTCACCCGACAACAGGCGACCCTCAAGGGTCCGGGATCTAAGATGGCCACCAAGCCGGAGAGTGAGAGACGCAAGACCAAAACGGGCGTTCGAGGTAGTGCTTTGCAAACGAACATCATGGACCGGTACACCCTTACTAAAGGATCGCCGGGTGCAGCATCTAAATCCTCGACGACTATTCCGGAAGACTCCTCGACTGAAGAGGAGCTCTCGCTGCGGGATGTCATGGGTGCCATTTCCGAAATGAAGGCTTCTTTGGGACAACAATACGAGGCTTTGACTCTCAAGCTGGATACTGTTTCGATAGACGTCAACTTGATCAGGACGGACCTGGCGAAGACGAACGAAAAGGTCAAGTCCCTGGATCTCAAGACTTCTAGTCTAATCACTGACGTCTCCGACTTACAAGCCGAAGTCGGGAACTTGCGGAACGCTAACGACTATTTCTCTGGGCGTCTGAAGGACTTTGAAAGCCGTGCCAGGCGCAACAATATTCGCCTGATTGGGGTCCCGGAATCATCGACTGCTGCCTCGACGGACTTATTGGTGGAAGACCTGGTGCTGAATCACTTGGCACCCAAGGGTCTCAGTAGATTTTTCGCTGTCGAACGTGCACATAGGGTCCCTGGTGGCAAGCCTAAAGTGGGTGCTAACCCACGTCCCATCATTGCGAGGATCTTCAATTTCCGGGACAGAGACGCTATCCTGCAGGCTTCGAGGCAGTCGGGTCCTATTGCCTTTGAGAACTCTACAGTCAGCTTCTATCCAGACTTTATGCAACAGGTCCAGAAACAGAGGCTGGGGTTTCAAGGTGTCAAGAAGAGACTCAGGGAAAGATCTATGAAGTATGCCATGCTCTTCCCGGCCCGTCTGCGGGTAGTGCATAATGATCGCACCTTTTTCTTCGAACATCCTGGGGCCGTGAGTGACTGGCTTGACTCGCTGCCTACGGATCATGAACATTCTGAGGACTCTGGCAAATCGGACCGAGCGGAGGGTGGCCTAATGGAGCAGGAGTAGATATCGTCTTCGACCCCCGTTCCCTTGCAGTTGACTTTGATTTGTGCTAATGCCGTGACATTAATGTCTGCAAGTATTAGTACATATGGGGGCTCAGGTCCTTTCTCCTCCTGGGTTTTCTTTTCATAGACAAGTTGGGTGGTTGGGCGACAGGCACACTGCAAGTTTATGGGGCTTTTTGGTCTTCAGCAGGGGTGCGGGGTGGGGGTGAAGTTGTTTGGGTATTGTTGGGGGAACGGGGATGTTGGTTTGACTTTTGTTGTTAATTGCAAGGCGAAGGAAAGACGAACTCCTGTTTTTTGAAGTTGCCTCGGGTGTGGGGCGGGGGGGGACTGACTTCGGGGATGGGGGTAGGGGACTTCGGGTGCTGTGTTGGAACGTAAACGGGTTGGGGGATGGGATTAAGAGGCGGGTGGTATTGCAACTGCTGAAACGTTTGTCTGCTGATGTTGTCTTACTGCAGGAGACACATTTGCTCGGCAACAAGTGCTATGCTCTGAACAGGCGTGGTTATCGCCTTGTGGCGCACTCTGGTTTCACTTCGGGATCCAGAGGGGCGGGCATTTTGGTTCGGACCTCCCTCCCCTTGGCCATTGATGATGTTGTACTGGATGATAAGGGACGATACGCCGCCATTGTTGGGCGTTGGGAAGGGAAGGTTGTTATCCTGATTTCCGTATACGTGCCCCCGGGCCTCCAAGCCACCACATTCGCTGACTTGAGTGGACTTATCCTGGGTTTCCCCGAGGGTCTGCTTTTGGTTGGGGGTGATTTTAATGCAGTGGTCTCGGGGATGTGTGACCGTCACCCTCCCCGGGAACTGCCTAAGGCCCAGACTTGGTTGAGCGAATTTCTGGAAACGCTGGGGCTAACTGACTGCTGGCGCTTGCTCCACCCGGGGCAGTCGCAATATACTTTTCATTCTGGTGCTCATGGTATTCTCTCGAGGTTGGATCATATCCTACTGCCCTCTGCCCATGCTTCCATCATACGGGAAGTTAAACACCTGGCGAGGGGTATCTCAGATCACTCTCCGCTTTGGCTGGTGGTTGATGCACGGCAGGGTTCGACGGGCCGTGTGGCTCCGATTAACCCCTGGTATTTGCGGGATCCCGGGGTCAGGGCTGAGCTAGTCACAACGCACGATTGTTATTTTGCTGAGAATGTGGGCTCTGTCTCCTCTCCAAGTTTGCTTTGGGAGGCTTACAAAACTGTCATTCGTGGCCAGGCCCTCTCGTTGATTGGTGGCGTGAAGTGGGCTAACCGTGCTGAGGTGGTTCGCCTCGAGGGAGAGGTCACGGCTCTGGAAGGGAACTTGGAATCTGGGGTCACCGCTGAGGGGTTACACTTGTTGGAGCTGAAACAATATGAGTACAGGGCTTTGGTTACGGACGCAGCTAAGGAAATGGGCAGGGACCAGCAGGGCCGCCTGTACGATGTGGGTGATAAAGCTGGGAAGCTGCTTGCTTGGCTGGATAAGAGGGAAAACGCAAGTCGAGTAGTCCCTGTGATTGTTGCTGAGAATGGTGAGTGTTATACTGACCCTGCTGATGTGGTTACGTGTTTTGCTGACTACTTCCGCGAGGTATATTCCCCGGTGTCTGATCGTTTTGAGCAGGATTCCCACTTGCTGTTGCGGGATATCGCACTTCCCCGATTGTCTGACATTGATAGAGATGCTCTAGATGCGCCGCCTAGTGTGGAGGAGATCGCCGCTGCCATCCGTTCGGTCCGATCCGGCAGGGCATCGGGCCCTAATGGACTCCCCATTGAGCTCTATAAACTGCGTCCGGACACGCTGGCCCCGCACCTACGCTCGATGTTTCTCGAGTCTTTGGAGGTGGGCTCCCTCCCGCCGGACCAGAGACTGGCCTCTATAGTCGTCATCCACAAGGATGGCAAACCTCGGGATCGCTGTGCCTCTTTTAGACCCATTTCGTTGATTAATGCTGAGCCTAAAATCCTGGCCAAACTGCTGGCGACGCGTTTGGCGACTGTCATCGGGGACCTTGTTCACCCTGACCAGTCCGGCTTTATACCGCACCGCAACACGGCACTTAACCTTCGAAGGTTGCACGGCGTCTTGGCGCAAGCCGAGACGCTGCGTGAGCCCGCCATCTTGGCGTCCTTGGACGCTACGATGGCGTTTGATACTATAGAATGGCCATATTTGTGGGCGGTTCTTGCAAAGTTTGGTTTTGGTCCGGACTTCGTTCGGTGGGTCAGGTTGCTTTACACCGATCCCATCGCTCAGGTGGTGGTCAATGGTCGGGTCTCCGCTCCCTTTGCATTGGGCAGGGGAACGCGACAGGGCTGTCCTTTGTCCCCTTTGTTGTTTGCTCTTGCCTTGGAACCACTGGCGGCTTGGTTGAGGTGGGAACCGTCCCTGAAGGGCATTAGATGGAATTCGGAGTTTGAGGACCGTGTATCTCTCTATGCGGATGATATTCTGCTGTATCTTACATCTCCCCGTAAATCCCTCATTGTACTGTTTGATGTCTTGACCTCCTTTCGTAAAAATTCGGGTCTTGTCATTAATTGGGCGAAGTCCTGTATATACGTCCTGTCGGGAGACGCTCCTCTTGTGCCCAGTGGGTGCCCCATTGCGATTGCGCGTGATGGATTTCGATACCTCGGCATTTTTATCACTCTGAAGCCTGAACTGCGGTTTGACCGGAACTTGTTGCCCCCTCTTCAGCGCCTTCGGGCGGATGTTGTTGCTTGGGGGAGACTTCCTCTCTCTCCGCTGGGTAGAGCGGCATTGTTCAAGATGATGTCGCTGCCCCGCTTCCTCTATGCGTTGCAGAACACACTTGACGTAGTCCCGGCCAAATATTTCCGCGAGATTGAGAACCTACAGAGACAATTGGTGTGGGGAGGTAGATCCCGAATTGCCATTGCTAAACTGACGCTCCCGTGGTATGACGGGGGAATTGCCTTGCCTGATCTCCGTCGCTATTATTGGGCGTCTCAATTGGGGGCGATAAATCACTGTATGTACGGCCCTTCACCGAACCCAGCCTTCGAGATGGATAAGTGGCTATTGCCAGGGGGTGACTATAATAGAGCCCTTTACTCCAGACTCACCCCTCGAAATGTGACGGGCCCCACTAGGACGGCTGTCCAGGTGTGGAGACATGCCTCCATGGCGCTTGGGTGGTCTGATAAATTGACTCGTGCCACCCCATTGTACGCATCTGATAGACTTGGATCTCTCTGGCAGTCGAAGGGGTTTGACAAGTGGGACTTGATAGGCATTAGTAGGGCGGATGACGTTTGGACCAAAGGGAGAATTAAAACGTTTGAGGAACTGAGGGCCGAGTACGCTTTGGGCGATCGTGAATTTTTTCGTTATGCGCAGGTCCGTCACGCGGTGCTCTCGGTCTTCCCTCCGGGAGTTGAGATACCGGAAGCGTCCCCGCTTGAGGATAGGGTACTGGACGGACATGTTCCTGATAGTACTATTTCGCTTATTTATAAAAAGCTCATTAACTCCAGATCCGATCTCCTGTTTCGTCTTAGAGAGGTTTGGACTGGTGATGGGCTGGAGCTTGACGACGAGGATTGGCAAGCGGCGATTTCCTCCCCTAAAGAGGTGGCTATCCCGGCGCGCCTTAGATTTGTTCAGCTCAAAATCCTACATAGAGTGTATGTGACTGGTCCCCGCGTGATACACATGGGCTTTTCCGTGGATGGTTTGTGCCGGCGTGGCTGCGGTCTCCTGGGCACATTTCTGCATATCATTTGGGGATGCCCTGAGATAGTGCGATTCTGGACCCGTGTGCATGAGGTGATGAGTGAGGTTACGGGAGTACGATCGCTGCCGGAGGCTAGGAGATGCTTGCTGAATGTGTGGGAACCGAAGGACTATAACGTATCGCAGCTTCGATGGGTGACCTTGGGAAACATGATAGCCAAGAGAGACATTGCGCAACTGTGGGGTGCTCAGGGACCACCCGGGATTCGAAACTGGAAACAAAATATGGATTGGTGCATGTTCAGGGAAAAAACTGTGTATATTTCTCGTGGTACGCCCCGTAAATGGGGGAAGATATGGACTCAATGGAACTCTTATCGTGGTGATATATGTACCCCCCCATCTCCCAGACCCGGATACTGAACCTGTGTCCCCATAACCCGTTGGTTCCTCCACTTACTATTATGTATTAGATTATCTTGTGTTCCTTCTGCTCCCCCACACGAGACTCTTTGTTTGAAGATCCCTTCTGCTCAATGGTTGACCTTTCCCGCTATCACACCACACAGTGCAACGTTATTTGTAATGATGTCTTCTCCTGTTCCTTGTTCCTTGCAAGTTGTTTGTGTTTATAAAATCAATAAAAAGTTTCAAAAAAAAAAAATATTTCAAAGCAGCAGTCACCAAATTCTTATAAAACTGCCAGACATGTTTGATACCATTAACCATTTTTGCCCTGTACCCCTTCTACTACTAGCACCTAAAATAGGCAAAGCCCATGTGACTAAACAGTCACATCCTAGCTGCCAGCATACTGGGAAATACACAAGCCTATTTCCATTCTCAGCAATGCACAGAAGGACAAGTTACTTACCTTCAGTACTGCTCTTTAATTGAAATAACAAAAGATTCCTTACCTTTAGAACATTCCCAAGGCACCAGTCTGGGTTTTAATTGCAGTGCTCAAGCGCAGCCCTAAGTGGAATTGTGCGGCTCCGTGTAGACCTCTTTCCACAATGACGGAGTGAAGCCAATATAGGCGCCATCCCTGCGTGCGGACATTGATTTTTTGAGTGATTCTTTCTGCGCCCTCGGATACGGAGCACTAAACATTCTCAGTACCAGTGTGCAGATCTCTAATTTGGGACCTTTTTAGATTGTAATGGGAGAAGTCTCCATAGAAAGGATAAGTGGAACAGAAACATTTCAAGGCATGGGTAAAGTGGGCTCTGCCCCTGGTCCCCAGACTTTCAGGGGGCGCCCTTAGAACCAGCTCTGTACTTTTCAATCAAGCCAGCTTGAACAACAGAGATATAGTACTGTGTTATTATCTGAAACCATGGCTACAACAACACATTTTTTGGGTGTAAATTGTGATTAAAAGGCTCGAAGAATGAGCCACTTGCTTTCTAAGTGATATATTGTTTTGATGCACACTACACTTTTGCAGTCACTACCTTACCCTCACCTGAATCACAATCACCCCACCCTGGCTTCCCCTTGTAATCCCCATCTAGGGACAACACTGTATACAAAAATATGTGAACAAAGCCAATAACGGATAATTGCTCAGTGTGAATTAAACACCATGAGCAACAAATACCTTTTGTCTCAGTCTTAAATTTGTATTTATGTTGTGATTTTTATATTGTATTACCTTTTCTGGGACAACTGTTACTATGTACAGAGATTATATGCAGCGACATTAGTGAGTGGCTGCTGTGTTAGATATTGAAAACACATCACTATTGCTGGATATTTGATTGAAGCACATTTAGAATTTGGACAAGTGCATCTTTGCGCTGTCAGTGACCTGGCCAAAGAGGGCATGAAGGAGCTGAAACTGGATTCACAGCTAAGCAGGGGCCCCCAAATATGTTTGGCTTCAGGCCCCCAAAATCCTTAAGATGTCCCTGAATGGGAAGGCAGTGAGGAATCTTCAGTTAAATAGAGTATCCACCAGAAATGGCTACCAAAGGTAAGTAACTTGATCTGCTAATGGATACTTCTAACAATAGATACCTCACCTTTAGAACAGATACCAAAGCATTACTTCCCAAGGTGGAGTGTCTGAGGTGTGGGCACCACAAAAGTCCTGTAGTGCTGAACGGGAAAATGATCTTACCATCAGAACCGACTGTCAAGGCACCAGTGAAAATTGTGTGCACGGATGCCCATGTCAAAGCCTAGCAGGGGAAAAGTCCTTTAGGATGAAGCCGGAATCAGGCTGTACCTTCACAGTGCCGGCAACAGAACAAATGCATCTTTAGCACATAATCGTTCTGCATGCAAGACGTTATGACGACTTGCTTTAGGGGGGTGCAATGGTGGAGTCGTATTGGAATTAAATTTCAGCACCTTCCCTACTGTTGCGCAGACTGGAGTTGGAATAGTAAATTAAACTATTCCAATATCCAGCGCCCCCCTTATGTAAGTAGTAAAAACGACTTCCGTGCAGAACACATGCATGTAAAAGATGCATTTGTACAAATGACGGAGTTCCTAAGGCATGCATGAAAAACGCACACGGAATTCCATCATACATTCGCCTGGCAGATATCAAAAACAGGCACTTCACGAGACAATGCAGTAGGATCATGCATTGGCTAGGAAGCAGCCCCTTCTAGGGGCTGCTTCCTAGCCAATACATAGCAGATAATGCAGATGACTATCCACCTTGACAATGTCCTTTTCTGCACTGCCTAACCTTTCTTTACCCCAAGAGAACCCCACAAAAAGCTGATCATTCACCCGATGGTCTTTGGTGCGCTAAATGTTAAAGCATAATACAATATTGAGGCCAACTGATGGAGTGGCGAGGGTGGGCGGCAAGGTTCTCTGGTTCTCTGGCTCTACAGCAGCTCTGCTGACCTAGTTCTCTGGCTCTACAGCAGCTCTGCTGATCTGGTCCTCTGGCTCTACAGCAGCTCTGATGACCTGGTTCTCTGGCTCTATAGCGGCTCTGCTGACCTGGTTCTTAGGGTCTAAAGCAGCTCTGCTAACCTGGTTCTCTGGCTCAAGAGCAGCTCTGCTGACCCGGTTCTCTGGCTCTACAGCAGCTCTGCTGATCTGGTTCTCTGACTCTACAGCAGCTCTGCTGATCTGGTTCTCAGGCACTACGACGGCTCTGCTGACCTGGTTCTCTGGCTCAACAACGTCTCTGCTGACCTGGGTCTCAGGCTCTACAACGGCTTACCTCACCTCGCTCTCTGGCTCAAGAGCTGCTCTGCTGACCTGGTTCTGTGGATCTAGAGCGGTTCTATGGCTCTACAGCAGCTCTGCTGACCTGGTGATCTGGCTCTACAATGGCTCTGCTGACCTGGTTCTCAGGCTCTACATCAGCTTGCTAACCTGGTTCTCTGGCTCTAGAGCCGCTCTGCTAACCTGGTTCTCTGGCTCGGCTCTGCTGACCTGGTTCTCTGGCTCTACAGCGGCTCTGCTGACGTGGTTCTCTGGCTCTACAAAGCCTCTGTTGACCTGGATCTCAGGCTCTACAAAGGCTCTGCTGACCTGGTTCTCTGGCTCTACAGTGGCTCGGCTGACCTGGTTCTCTGGCTCTAGAGCAGCTCTGCTGACCTGGTTCTCTGGCTCTAGAGCCGCTCTGCTGACCTGGTTCTCTGGCTCTAGAGCCGCTCTGCTGACCTGGTTCTCTGGCTCTAGAGCCGCTCTGCTGACCTGGTTCTCTGCCTCTACAGAAGCTCTTCTGACCTGGTTCTCTGGCTCTACAGCAGCTCTGCAGACCTGGTTTTTCTGGCTCTAGTGCAGCTCTGCTGACCTGGTTCTCTGGCTCTACAGCAGCTCTGCTGACCTAGTTCTCTGGCTCTACAACTGCTCTAGTGATCTGGTTCTCTGGCTCTAGAGAGGCTCCGCTGGCCTGGTTCTCAGGCTTTACAACGGCTCTGCTGACCCTGTTCTGAGGCTCTACTGCCGCTCTGCTGACCTGGTTCTCTGGCTCTACAAAAGCACTGCAGACCTGGTACTCTGGCTCTACAATGGCTCTGCTGACCTGGTTCTCTGGCTTTACAGCATCTCTGCTGACCTGGTAATCTGGCTCTACAATGGCTCTGCTGACCTGGTTCTCTGGCTCTACATCAGCTCTGTTGACCTGGTACTCTGGCTCTACAGCAGCTCTGCTGACCTGGTTCTCTGGCTCTGCTGACCTGGTTCTCTGGCTCTACAGCAGCTCTGATGACCTGGTTCTCTGGCTCTATAGCGACTCTGCTGACCTGGTTCTTAGGGTCTAAAGCAGCTCTGCTAACCTGGTTCTCTGGCTCAAGAGCAGCTCTGCTGACCTGGTTCTCTGGCTCTACAGCAGCTCTGCTGATCTGGTTCTCTGACTCTACAGCAGCTCTGCTGATCTGGTTCTCTGGCACTACGACGGCTCTGCTGACCTGGTTCTCTGGCTCAACAACGTCTCTGCTGACCTGGGTCTCAGGCTCTACAACGGCTTACCTCACCTCGCTCTCTGGCTCAAGAGCTGCTCTGCTGACCTGGTTCTGTGGATCTAGAGCGGTTCTGCGGACCTGGTTCTATGGCTCTACAGCAGCTCTGCTGACCTGGTGATCTGGCTCTACAATGGCTCTGCTGACCTGGTTCTCAGGCTCTACATCAGCTTGCTAACCTGGTTCTCTGGCTCTAGAGCCGCTCTGCTAACCTGGTTCTCTGGCTCGGCTCTGCTGACCTGGTTCTCTGGCTCTACAGCGGCTCTGCTGACGTGGTTCTCTGGCTCTACAAAGCCTCTGTTGACCTGGATCTCAGGCTCTACAAAGGCTCTGCTGACCTGGTTCTCTGGCTCTACAGTGGCTCGGCTGACCTGGTTCTCTGGCTCTAGAGCAGCTCTGCTGACCTGGTTCTCTGGCTCTAGAGCCGCTCTGCTGACCTGGTTCTCTGGCTCTAGAGCCGCTCTGCTGACCTGGTTCTCTGCCTCTACAGAAGCTCTTCTGACCTGGTTCTCTGGCTCTACAGCAGCTCTGCAGACCTGGTTTTTCTGGCTCTAGTGCAGCTCTGCTGACCTGGTTCTCTGGCTCTACAGCAGCTCTGCTGACCTAGTTCTCTGGCTCTACAACTGCTCTACTGATCTGGTTCTCTGGCTCTAGAGAGGCTCCGCTGGCCTGGTTCTCAGGCTTTACAACGGCTCTGCTGACCCTGTTCTGAGGCTCTACTGCCGCTCTGCTGACCTGGTTCTCTGGCTCTACAAAAGCACTGCAGACCTGGTACTCTGGCTCTACAATGGCTCTGCTGACCTGGTTCTCTGGCTTTACAGCATCTCTGCTGACCTGGTACTCTGGCTCTACAATGGCTCTGCTGACCTGGTTCTCTGGCTCTACATCAGCTCTGTTGACCTGGTACTCTGGCTCTACAGCAGCTCTGCTGACCTGGTTCTCTGGCTCTGCTGACCTGGTTCTCTGGCTATACAGCAGCTCTACTGACCTGGTTCTCTGGCTCTAGAGCGGATCTGCTGAAATGGGTCTCTGGCTCTACAATGGCTCTGCTGACCTTGTTCTCTGGCTCTTGAGCAGCTCTGCTGACCTGGTTCTATGGCTCTAGAACAGCTCTGCTGACCTGGTTCTCTGGCTCTAGAGCTTCTCTGCTGACCCGGTTCTCTGGCTCTACAGCAGCACTCCTGACCTGGTTCTCTGGCTCTACAGCAGCTCTCCTGGCCTGGCCCTACGGCTTTACAGCAGTTATGATGACATGTGTCTCAAGCTCTACCACAGCTCTGCTGACCTGGTTCTACGGCTCTACAGCTGCTCTGCTGACCTGGTTCTCTGGCTCTACAACGGCTCTGCAGACCTAGTTCTCTGGCTGTAAAGCAGCTCTGCTGACCAGTTATATTGCTCTAAGGCAGCTCTGCTGACCTGTTCTTTGGCTCTAAAGCAGCTCTGCTGACCTGTTCTATGGCTCTAAAGCAGCTCTGCTGACCGGTTCTATGGCTCTAAAACAGCTGTGCTGGCCTGGCTCTCTGGCTCTAAAGCAGCTCTGCTGACCTGGTTTTCTGGCTCTAAAGCAGCTCTGCTGACCTGGTTCTTAGGCTCTAGAGCAGCTCTGCTGACCTGGTTCTCTGGTTCTAAAGCAGCTCTGCTGACCTGGTTCTCTGGCTCCAAAGCAGCTCTGCTGACCTGGGTCTCTGGTTCTAGAGCTGCTCTGCTGACCTGCTTCTTAGGCTCTAGAGCAGCTCTGCTGACCTGGTTCTCTGGCTCTACAATGGCTCTGCTGACTGGGTTCTCTGGCTCTAAAGCAGTTCTGCTGACCTGGCTCTCTGGCTCTAGAGCAGCTCTGCTGACCTGGTTGTCTGGCTCTAGAGCAGCTCTGCTGACCTGGTTGTCTGGCTCTAGAGCAGCTCTGCTGACCTGGTTCTCTGGCTCTACAGTAGCTCTGCTCACCTGGTTCTCTGGCTCTACAGCCGCGCGCCAAAACCCTGAATACAAATACCAGACAAGCTGTCGCCATTGTGAAAAACATATAGTGCTTACCGACTGAGGAGACAGTGTAATGCCGCAAGTAAAGATCCAGTCCTGATGGGCGGTCACAAAAGGAGACAGGGCCGTAACAAGGAGGGACTAAGAAGCCTCATTCTCAATCTGAAGCCAGCATTTACCATACACGATGATGTCAGCCAATGACATCCACACCACTTCTAAAATATATCCTACTACAGCATGACTCGCAAAGCGAGCAGTGCATGCTCTGCAACGCTAGGCTCGACCTAAAAACCAGTCCACTGATGTGAGAGCAGCACCTTTGAGGTGAACAAAGGGAGACTGCAACATGCATCCCCAAAGGATGTGACCAGCCAGAGCTGCTGACTTTGGAGCTGGCGATCCGTGTTTGAGCCTCGAGGTCAGCTCAGCATCCTGTGAATGTGGGCAAATAACTTAATCTCCTAAAAGCAGCAGCTATCCTGTGGCTTTTGCAGTAGATTGAAAGAGCATACAGAGTACTGCCCTTCCAGTTGTGGTTTGTTCGCGAGCTAGCACGTCCACACAGTAATGTTTTGTGAATTGTAGGTAGGTGCTATGCATATGTCAGCTTGGAATGTTCCCCAGGAAAACCTTTTTATCAGAGTGGAATGGGCCCTAGAAAGAATGGGAAAAGTACACTTCACCTTAGCATAGCATAACTAGATGCAGTTTACGATCCATCTGGCAATGCCTGATTTGGACTTTGCCTTTCCTTTATGTTGTTTGGAGAAACCAACCCAGTGCTCTTGCGTTTTTCTAAATGGTCAGTTCTGTTAATGTAGTACATGAGGGCTCCTTTTACATCCAAAGTATGGACAGTCCTTTCCACAACGGAGACAGATTATGGGAAGAAGACGGGGAGTTCAACGGATTGAATAAGGTGGAACTGGAAGACCACCATAAGAAGGAATTTGGAGTTAGTATGGCAATCAACCCAATCCCTATATACTTGGAAGAAAGGTTATTTTAAGGTTAGTGCCTGTAGCTCACTGACATGCATAGGGATGGCAATGAGAAATACAACCTTCCAAGAGAGGAACTGAAGGGGGCAGGGGTGGAGGTGCTCAAATGGAGGGCCCATGAGTCATGTTTGTACAATGTTGAGGTTCCAAGTCAGGGCCAGTAGGACACAAGAGGGAATAGCTCTCTGGAGACCCTCCATGAAAGCCTTGATGACTGGAAACCTGCATCGAGGTGAGTTGCCTTTTCTACAGATAGGCAGCCAGAAGTAGCCATAAAGAGTTAAAAGCTAGCCAGCAAACCTGCTAGTGAAGCAGACAGCAATGTCTTGCACTGTGGCCGGTAAAGGGTCTATTTGTTTTAAACTACATCAGTACCCCAGAGTGGTCAGCTGGCGTGCTTCCTTAAGAATATATCCATGCATTCAGCTGGAACTCTAAGGTACCCAAATTCTAGAACCGCAGGAGCCCAATCGCTAGGTTGAGACATGGAGTCTGGGTGCTAGATTTCTCCATGGTTTTGTGTGAGAAGGTCCGGCCTGTTGGGAATTCACTTGTGCTGAACCAGTGAGAGTTCGAGCAGAGTGGTGAACCAGAGCTGACGGGCATATGAGGGAGCCACTAGGATGAGGGTGAGAGGAGTAGTCGGAGAGGAGGAAAAGTGTAAGCAAACATCCCAGACCAACTCATCCATAAAGCTTGCTGCTGATTGAGACGTGGGAACCTGGATGCAAAGTATGGGCATTTGGCGTTTTCTTTTGTGGCAAAGAGATCTATTTTTGGGAAGTACTGGAGGAGGACTTGCTGGGTGTAGTTCCCACTCGTGGACTTGTTGCTGCATTCTGCTAAGGGGGATGGTAAAGTCGTTGTCCATTGCCAAAAGGTACTCCACAAAAAGATAGATTTTGTGGTGGAGAGCACAGCGGCAAATGCTCTTAGCTAACTGCGAGAGCTGGGGAGACCGGGTAAATCCCTGTTTCTGATGGTATTACATAGCTGTCATATTACCCATCCAGATGAAAACAACATTGCCAGTCAGGTTAGGTAGGAAAGTCTTCAACGCTAATTCAATGGCTAGGAGTTCTAGGTAGTTTATGTGAAGATCCTGGTGTTTGGACTTCCAATGGTCTTGGACAGTCAGGTCCTAGAAGTGGGCACCCCATCCCGCAACAGTCCTCTGCCAAACTGGGTCGAGGAAAGGCCACTTCTGCAACAGGTTGGTGGTGTTCCACCACAGCGGAGAGTGACAGCAGATCAACGCTAGATCATCCCAATGGCCTTCCACTTGAGACCACTGCTGCGCAAGGCATTACTGCAACAGTAGCATGTGTAATCTGGCATGAGGTACTATAGGAATGAGGGAGGCCATCATGCCAAGGTTGTGCATGACTGTACTGTGACCTGGCGTCTGGCTGGATAAAAAGGATCAGTGCTTGAAAGGTCTAGACCCTGGCAGGGCTTAGATAGGCCATCCCAACGCTTGAGATGAGAATTGCCCCCAGGTAGGGTTGGAGTTGGAATTTTTGTGTGTTGTAACCCCCAACTTGTGTGTGTTGATTGCGATGTGTGTGTGTTTGCGGTATTGCTGGCGGGTAGGACTCTTGATCAGCCAGTTAACTAAGTAGGGGAAGACATGGGCTCCCTATCTACACAGATGAGCAGTCACCACCGCAAGGCACTTGGAAAATACCTGGGGGGGGGGGGCAGTTGTGACCCCCGAAATGGAGCACTTTGACCTGGTAATGTTTTCTTCTGACCACAAATCTGAGATATAGGCGATGCGCCGAGTGGCAATGGTATGTGGAAATAGACAGTCTTTGAAATCGAGAGCAGACATATAATCACCTTGTTGCAGAAGCGGGATAACATGCTGAGGACTAACCATATGGAAGTGCTCCGAGAGAATTCATTTGTTTAGGGGCTGGAGGTTCAGAATGGGTCTGAAGGAACGGTCCTTTTGAGAATTAGGAAGTACAGAAAGTGTACCCCTGTGGCTGGTTGATGGGGGCGGGTTATTTAGCCCCTTTGAGAAGGAACCTTAGACCGCTTCCCTGAATAGCATTTGATGCTCCTGGAAAGGTCTGTTTTAACGAGGTGGAATGGTGGGAGGCTTGGGATTTAGCTCAAGGCAATAACTATGTTGCATAATGTCGAACACCCACTGGTTGGAAGTGAAGTTCTGCCATGTGGGAAAGAGTTGTTGAATGCACCCCCAATAGGTGTTGTGTAATCGGGGAGGAGGCAGGGGGGAAGGCAAGTCGGGCTTTGATGGTGGTGGCAGCTCATTTGGGTGAGCCATCTCTACCTCTGCCTTGTGAATAGTTGCCTCTGTAGTATTCCCTAAAGTAGCCTCTGGGAGAGGACTACTAGGCCTATGAATGCTGGTAGGACGTGGAGGCGTCTAGGGAGGTGGTCTTTGAGCCACCATGAAAGGGCGAGAGGCAAAAGGAGAAGGTGTTGGAGTGCGCTCGTAGCATTTGCTGTCTCTATCTTTAGACATTTTTTCTAGTGTCTGGTCTGCCTGCATTCCAAATAGATGTTGACAATCAAAGGACATGTTAAGCAGGTTCTGCTGGACGCAAGAACATATGAACCTGACAGTGAAGCCTTCTAATTAACAGCACCTAACCAGTTATCCCTCCATTAATCTAATCCCCTCTATACTAGACGGGGTTTGTGTGCACACTGAATTGTACCCACCGTCACAATGCTTGTTCCCTCAGAAACCTAACAATTTGAAAACACAAGCACAGGTGCACCACACAACAAAAGTTGTCAAAGAGAACAAGATAAAGTCCAAATTCAGTCACAATGTTCTTCATTTTTTTCTCTTTCTATTACATTTGCAGTAAATAAAAGTGTCGTGAAACTTATGTGACTCTACACACAGTACAGCCGACGCGTTTCGTCCTGGTACAGGACTTCTTCAGGGCACTGAATATTGGGTGGGTCAAACACATCCAAAGGTTGATGAGTCCTAGGCTTCCTTGCCAAAGGCTGTTACCCCTCCGATGATTATATTTAATCCAAAATCAAGGACTTCTGTATCCAGACCATGGTACTGTATGTAGAGTCACATAAGTTTGACTCCACTTTTATTTACTGCAAATGGAATAGAAAGAGAAAAAAAATGAAGAACATAGTGACTGAATTTGGACTTTATATTTTGTTCTCATTGACAACTTTTATTGTGTGGTGCACCTGTGCTTGTGTTTTCAGGTTCTGCTGGACCTCCAGCTTGTATCTGGCGAGAACGAGCCAGGCACGTCTGTGCAGAAAGATACTGGAGTTAACCCCTCTGGCTGCAGTGCAGGCATCTAATGTGCAGCAGATAGTGGTATTGGAGATCTGTTTCCCCTCAGATGATCTCATAATCCCTTTTCCTGTGCTTCGTTGGAAGAGCCGCTCCATCTCATCCAAGTGGGCGCAGTCATATTTGAAGAGTAGCTCAATGGAATTAGCAATACGACAATGGTTGGCCACCCTTTCACCAGCAGCATCTATATGCTTGCTCTCCTTATCTGGAGAGGCATCACCAGTACCTTGGAAGTTGGTTCTCTTATGGGCAGTAGTAACAACCAGGGAGTCAGGTTGGCACTGTCCACAAATGTTAATGGGGTCAGTAGGGAAGGCCGTGGATCTTTTCTCCACTCTGTGTGTAATGACCTTAGCAGGGTAAGGGTCTTACAAAATGTCAGGGGTATGTCCCATCATGATCTTGAACATGGTGCGGTATTAGGTGGTGCAGTGGAGGAGAGGGTCTCAAATAGAAAATCTCCCTCTAGAGGTTCAGTGTGAAGAACCCCATTATGGAAGTTGGCAGGCTTACCAACAAGTTTGTGGGAGTAAGTGGAGTGGTCCAGAGGGAAGGAGAGGGGTGGGGTGGGCAGGGTACAAGTTGGGAACGGTGTCTGCTGGTGGGTCTGCATCATAGGAGTCTAGCGGTCACCCTTCAGGGGAAGTGTGAAAGGTGTCCCCCCTCTTCTAAATGACCACCCCCACCCGTGTCAGAATGAGGTGACCCCTGAGATGTACTGTAGAGGGGTCCCCTGGAGAAGCAGGCAGGGCAGGTGAGTGATGTGGAGCAGGCTGAGATGATGGGTGTGTGCAAGGCAAAGGGCTGGTCACCTGGTCTGCTTTCTTGCGCTGCTTGGGTGGAGCTGGGATCTCCAGCTAGCGTTTGGATGGCTGAGCAGCAGACTTCGGAAAGCAGGTGGGGATTTGGCATTTGCGGGCATGAATAATAAACTGTCTCTGTCGAGCATCAATCTCCTCTCAGAGTTTACAGAGGATCCGTTTGACACAGCCCGAACTGAGGTTGGCCTCGTTGGTCGACGCAAAGGGTTTCAGCTCCAATGACTGTTTCCAATCCAGCATCAAAGGTGTTGAACCCGATATGCGGATCGGAACCGAAGCATTGCCCAAAGGCAGTGATGGCCCGGCGGCCTGTCTCAGGTGCTCTAGAGTGGCTGGATTGCCCTTGGAATGAGACCACATGACATACAGGTGGTGTTGAGGGGGCGTGGTACCATACTTACAGCTTGCTGAGCAGATGAGATTCTCAACCTCTAGACCAGAGCCAAAGCTGTCTGGGGAGAAATCTTCCTAATCTGCGGCCAACGGCTGTGGATGGTGCTCCTCCTCGGAGTTCTCGGTGTTGAACAAGTCAATGGTGACATCTGTGCTCCTAATTGACATTTCTAGAAGATGAGCCCGACGGTCCTGGGGGTTCTTCTGGGAGCTGAAGGAACAACAGGTATCACAGGCAGCCACGTAGTGCTCAGGTGACAGACACAAATTACAGACCTGAAAGGTCAGTCCAAAGGTACTTTGCATGGCAGCGAGGGCAACAGTGGAAGGGCGTATGCTCCACCATCATTGAGGCATGGTAGAGACCCAACCAGGAGAACGAAGTAGGCCCAAAAGGACGAATTCCATGAGGGGACATGGCCGCCCTGAACACCACTCAAGTAAAGCTGCAAATTAGGACCTCAAGACTGAGAAGGAAGCCGTGATCGATTACAATACCGACTGAGGCAGTGAACCCGGGCAGACCGACCGAAAAGAGAACCGCGACAATGTCAAACTGGAGTACTGGAGCTCACGTCTGAGCCAGGCAGTGGAAAGAAAACAATCCAGTTGATGACCATGCACATTACCAGCAAGAGCCACTGAGCCTTGTGACTCGAAAGCCTTCAAAGAAAAACAACTTGCACATATCCGGTCCCAACACTAGATGGCACAGAGGTGTACAGCATGTGTATCTACAGCCAAACATGCCTCAAACTGTTACTTACCCTGTAAACATCGGTTTGTGGCATGTGGTGGTGTAGATGCACATACTCTGCATACTTCTGCTATCTAGTGTTGGGCTCAGACGTTCGACGAAGTAGTTTGAGTCGCAAGTTTTAAGGACTCCTCCTATGATTGGTAATGAGAATGTGCATCGACGTAGCATGAAAATGCAGAATGAGGATCATGCAAGGAGAAAATGTATGAAAGAAAGTTAAAAAAAAGATTTCTGCAACAGCCAAAGGCTTCCAGGGAGGAAGGTGGGTGCGTGTGAATCTACAGCACTCCATGCCACGAACAGACGCTTATAAGGCCAGTAAAATTTTTAGTTCATGGTGTGTGGAGCTGTAGATCCACATACTATGCATAGAATGTAAAGCAGTTCACCCTCAAAGTGGTGGCTAGCCATAGGATATTGCAGAGGATTGAAAAAGTGTAAGTGGTACAACCTAGCCTACTTGAGCCTGATGTCATGCGAGGGCATCCACACAGTAGTGTTCAGTAACATGTGTGGCGTGGACCAGGTAGCTGCCTTACAGATATCAACTATTGGGATATTACCCAGAAAGGCCATGGAGGCTGCTTGTTTGTGTGTGGAATGCTGCCTTGATGAAGTAGGAAGCTGCCTTTTTCCCTTGCTGTAGCATGTTTGAACACACGACTAGCCAGCGAGCAGCACCTGGTTTTGCAATGGTACTGCCTTTGTGTGGTTTAGAGTAGGCGACAGATTAGTGTTGCATTTTACAAAATTATTTTGTTCTATCAATGAAATACGAGGGTCCTCTTTAAATCTATTGTGTGAAAGTCTTTCACTGCCACGGAGTCTGGGTGTGGGAAGAACACCAGGAGTTCAAATGGTTTCTACCCAAGGTGATCCCTCCTTTCCACCTCAACCAGACAATTGGTTAGTTGTACGGAGCTCTTCCAGTGTGAGAACTTGCATCTCGGCCAAACGTTTTAGGGAAGTGATTGCGACTAAAAATAATACTTCCAAGACAAAAATTGGAGAGGACAAGAATGAAGAGGCTCAAATGGGAGCCCTATGAGCAGGATCGTACTGTGTATCCTGAGAATCTGCTGACATCAGGGCTTCCTACCCAAGAGGCACATACACAGGGATGCCTTAAAGTGTTATCCTGCAGGGCCCCCGCTGGGTGTACGGTGTGGGAGGCCAAACATACTAAGTCCATGGTATCAGTGACTGAGGTGTGAGACGGGAAGAACCCATAGTACAGGTGTGGACAAGACAAGAACTATACCGGGTAACGGCCCGCAGTCATTCATCATTTTTCAGCACCAATATTTAGACACTATCCAATAACAGACTGGCTCCTGAGCAAAGGTTGTACTGATAGAGGACCACAACACAAACTTCCCTGGAACCCACATTGACACCCGCAAGGGGGTAGCACTACCCTGGTGCCATCACGCTTGCGAGTAGGCCCAGAGTCAAGCCAGCGACGTGCACCAGTGACCCACGGGGATTGTTTGCTTGTGCATGGCTGTGCGTGTGATGGTGTGGACACGTACTTGGGTGTTTTTGTACTAGAGCATGTGATTCTATGTGTGCTCGTGTTGGTGCGCGCAGATGTTTCTGTATGTGTGCTTATGTATGCGTGTGATGGTGTGTGCATGTACTGGAGTGTTTTTGTACTAGATCATGGGATTGTATGTGTGCTTGTGCGTGTGGATGCTTCTGTATTCGTGCTTGTGTGCGCCCTCTGTTCGCGTAGGAGTGTGTGCGCACATTTGTGTGTGCTTGTGCGTGTGATGGTGTGTGTGTGTGTGTGTGTGTGTGTGTGTGTGTGTGTGTGTGCATGTACCTGTGTGTACGTCCTTGGGTATTTTTGTTCTGGAGCTTGTGATTGTGTGTGTGCTTGTGTTTTTGGTAGCTTCTGTATGTGTGCTTGTTTGTGTGTGTGTGTGTGTGTGTGTGTGTGTGTGCGCGCGCGTCTCTGCGTGTATGATAGTGTGAGCGCATTTGTGTGTGCTTGTGCATGTCTGTGCATGTGATGGCGTTTGCGTGTGCATGTACTTGGGTGTTTTTGTACTAGAGCATGGGATTTTATGTGTACTTTTGTTTTTGGATGTCCCTGACTATGTGCTTGTGTGTGTGCGTATGGGCGCATATGAGTGTGTGCCCACATTTGTATGTGCTTGTGCATGTCTGTGCGTATGGTGGTATGTGCACGCTGGATTTGTTATTCTCTGGCAGCCACTGTCCTGGAAATTGACTAACTGCCAGATGCCTGACCTCAAGATGGCCACCAGTGTACAGTACAGTCCCCTGCATGACCCCAAGATGGCTTCTATAGTGGTCCCCTTCACGTTGTTTTACTTCCCTGGGACAACAATTGGACATTGATCAGACCATGAACCTATCCCCTAACCTGCTTACACATCAGGACTTGGAACCTGTGGAACTTACCCCAGACTGTAGAGACCAATCGATTTGGCTGATTCCCGGTGGAGCTACCATATAGCTAAAGAGGAGATGGGTTGTGGACTTCTCCCAGCCCCTCCCCCACCATCACCTACCCAGCCAGACACCTTGGACAGATTTTCCCCTCATCTCTACGTCCTATCTTCCTCCTACCCCTTTACCCTATCCCCTTACCCTTCCTTGCACCATTCACCTTGTCCCCTATGTTCTTTAAATGCTTTTATTGATACTTATGCAATTTTTAACAGATGTAAATTGCAACATTATTGTTCCTCATGTAAAGACCTGTTTCCTTCGGGTCTAGCCAGCGCTATATAATAACTCATTAATTTAAATTTGTTCTCATTTAGTACTCTTTCTCTCTTTGTCTACTTCCCTAGCTCCTATCCCCTCTCCCCTGAATCTCTCACTTTGCCTGCTAGTCTGCCTAGCCCCCTGTCCTTTGTGACCTTTGACTACGCACTCCTTCTCCCCTTGTTGGGGAAAGATCCAATATTTATACTCTGGAGTCTCAGCAAACCCGCTGAGAGAGTCCACTGCACCAAGGGAGCCACTCACAGCTAAGGTATGGTATGGCACCCCTTGCCAAAGCACTCCCTCTCCCCTTTTTGGGGAAGGATCCAGTATGTAGGCCTTGGAGTCTCAGAGACCCCTCTGAGAGAGTCCACTGCGTAAAGGGAACCTCCGGACACAGAGCTAGAGAAGTGATACCACTTCCCCTGGGATCACAGCTTACTGGACTTTGGACGTTGCTTTGACTCATCTACCGGTTTGTGTCCCCGTCGCCCTTCCCCTCCTCTTTCCATGCTGTGTCCGTCACCCTTCTCTTGTCTTTCCCCCCTCATTACCCCTCCCCTGAATCTTTTCCCTTGCCTGCTTTTCCCCTTACGTATATGTGCTTATTGTTTTATCTCGACCTTACAAGTAACGATGTTGCCATGCTCTAATAACTGTGTAACCTTTGTAACGATGTAACCTGTAACTATGATCTGATGCTCATGTAAAGCGCTCTGATACCTCCGGGTCAAGCCAGCGCTATATAAAACCTTAAAATAAATAAGAAGTCCTTACATAATTGCTTTAATGACAGACTCTGACTAGTGTTCACTGTTCTATAAGTATGATGTCACTGCAGCTAAATGTAAACAAATGGATGTGTAAGCCAGGCCCGAACGTGTCAAGTGAAATAAGGTAACAAGGTCCCCTGCACTGTGGCTTTAGTGGATCACTGTGTTTGGGTAGGCAGTAGTGGCTGAACCTCTTCCACTTTGATGCATAGGAGGTTCGAGTAGTGGGACGACGAGTCTCTTTGAGGATGGGCATACACTCAGGTGACAGACTGAGGTAGCAAAACTCTAGGACCTCAGGTGCCAGATACCCAGGGCCTGGGATTGGGCTACCAGAGTGTGCCCTGGTTTTGGGTAAGAAGGTCCGGCTGTTGGGGAGCTTCTCAAGAGGGACTACAGAAGAGGTTTGTGAACCATGGCTGCCTTTCCCACATGGGAGCTACTCGGACAAGAGTGGGGGAGATCCGTCGAAGCGTCCAAATCGCATATGTAAGAAGTGAGAGAGGCAGAAAAGTGTTGTCAGATGCCCCCGACTAGTTCATCCATAGTGCATTGCCAGTGGACTGTGGTGTGCAAACCTAGAGGCAAAGCTTGGGCATTTGTCATTTTTGGATGAGGCTAACAGATCTATGTTGGAAACTCCCAACTTTAGAAATAGGGGGAGCAGGACTTCACTGTGGCATTCCCACTAGTGGACTTGCTGCTGCCTCCTGCTGAGCATGTCTGCAAAGTCGTTGGCCACTCCCGGAAGATACTCCACTAGCATATGTACTCCGTGGTGGATCACACAAAACCAAATGGCTTGTGCTTACGCAGAGAGTTGGGGAGTGTGTGTGCCCCCTGTTTTTGCTGGTAATACTTGGCAGTCACGTTGTCTGTTTTGATCAGGACTGTCTTGTGTTGTGGGTAGCAGAAAAAGATGAACTCCAGACAGTTTATGTGGAAGATCTACTGAACGGTGGTCCACCGAACCTGAACGGTAATAGCCTGTAGATGCGCTCCCCAGCCTGTGAGAGAAGAGTCCGCTGTGGTGCCAGGCCTTTTCTAGACCCAGTCCAACAGTTGACCATTACCACTGATTATTGTTGATGTTGTTCGATCACTGCAAAGAGCGATGGGTGATGATCCAAATAAACACTAGATCTTCCCATAGACCCTCTGCTTATGACCACTGTGCTGCCAGGTACTCTTGGAATGGACACGTGTAGAGGGTGTGGGAAACAATGGTGATGAATGAGGCCATAATGCGAGGAGGCACATCACTGTTCTCACTGTTAGCGGACAATTTGAGTGAAAAAGAGGCAGTCAGTGCTGAAAGGCTTGGACTCGTGTGGGGCTGGGATAAGCTTTACCAGTGAATGGGTTCTGTATTGCCCCTAGGACGGGCTGTATTTATAGGGGTGGGACTTGCCCATGTTGATGGTGAAACCCAGATGGTGGAGGAGATACAAGGTGATCTATGTGTGAGCCAAACACTGCTGCTTGCTTACACTCTTTATCAGCTAGTCATCGAGGGATGAGCAAGGGCAGAGCAGGTCTGGAGGTCAATGGGCAGGTGCCCCTGTCTTGACACTCAAGCTTTGGAGGTGGAGGGAGTTGCAATGCTAGTTGCTCTTCAAAGGTCAGCTTCCTCTTGCGAGGGAGGGTTATATGTTGTTACCACGAATTCCGTTGCAACGCATGCCTTTTCCACGCATGCGTTACCACGGAATTCGTTTTCCCCTCATCTTCTTTGCCACGTCGTTCTTACGTCATAAAGAGGAAACGGAAGTTTATTCCGCTTCCTCTCTTATGACACTTTTTTTCGGCACGGCGGGATCGTTTTTTTATGGGGGGGGAGACCCCCCCCAACCCCCCTTTTTAATCCTTCGGTTTTTTTTTTCGTGGTAAATACGATCGTTGAAGGCATACGCGTTTGAAAGACGTTTACGTGGTAAGTGCCTCGTTGTAAACGTTACGCGTAGTACTGCCTTCGTTGTTAATGATGTTTCCCGCGAGGGAGTGTATCCTGCACCTTCGGTGGATGCTTTGCAGTGACTTTCCGGGTCTGGGGATGAATGAATAGTCTTTCCTGTCGATAGTACAGTTTCTCTTGAAGGCATTGAAGAAGAATCGGCAGCTACCGATCATCTGAGTCTGCCACGGAAGGCCGATTGGGCAAGAAGAAGGATAAGATTCACTCTGCTCTGATCAATGCAAGTTCTCTCCCTAAACATAAATGAGATTGCAGATTTGTTGGATAATTATGATCTTGATTTACTATTCATTACGGAAACAGGGGCTGATTCCTCCCACCTAGCCAGGCACACATTAGATGGTCTGTGATGGTCTGTTCACAAATAGCGTTCACATTTCAATAAGAATGGTTCACCCTCTGACATGGTTGGACCACTGTGCCGTACTATTTGACATCAGGATATTACAGCCTGTCTCTATGCAGACCAATCCCATTCTCTCTGAACAATTTAGAGCCTGGAGTAGCATCAATCAAATCCATCTTAGACAAAATTTAGTAGATTCTCAACCAGAGGTTGTGCTAGACCCGGAATTAGCTGCAACTAATTATACGGAATGGCTTCAAAATGCATTTAGCAAATTGGTACCCTATTTATAAACACAATTGGACAAGTCTTTCTTCTGGTTTTCAAATATATATTTCTGGCGAAAACCGACAGCGCCAGAAATATATATTTGAAAACCAGAAGAAAGACTTGTCCAATTTTGTTTATAAATACAGTACTAGGGAAGAGGACAAGTCACTTGTTTCCTTACTCTCGATTTGTTTCTGAATAGCAAATTGGTACTCTACAAGGCAGTTTCCAAAAACAGGAAGACTCCTTCAGCGCCATGGTTTATGGGGGCACTTAGATTAGAGAAACAACACTGCAGGAATCAGGAAAAACGCTGGCGACAAGAATACAGCAACTTGGAGAAAACACGCTATAAAGCAGCCCTGTCAAAGTATAAACGTCTCATAATTATAGAAAAAAGCAACTACTATACCAGAACAATAGAAACAGCACAAAACTCCAGTAAACAACTTTCATGTAGTTTCCACCCGGTCAGGGCCAGTGGTCAATACTATCAAAGAAGCCTCCCAATCACTTCGTGATTCATTAGCCAGTTTTTTCCAAGACAAGGTGGGCCATATCTATTCAAATTTTAATACACCTATAGAGGATTTGAACCAGTTAGATGACAATAACATGATTGGAGAGTCCCCCAGTTTCATGGGTCAGACATGGAACTGGTCACTGATCTGATTAAGACAGTCAAATCAGGATTCCCGTCTGACCCATGCCCCCCGTCAGTCTTAAAAACGATTTCGGACCGGATAGGCACTAATTTAATGAGCATTCGCAATGCTATGTTTTGCTTAGGCCCCTACCCTTCAATATGGAAAAAGGCGATTATTCAACCATTGCTAGAGAAAAGTATCTTGATCCAGGAGAACCTAAAAACTACAGACCAATCGCACGTTTACCTTTTCCAGCGAAGATCTTTGAAAAAATTATGAATACCCAGTTAATGTAGTTTATAGAAGAGAATAAACTGCTAGATGACACCCAATTTGGCTTTAGGAAAGGATATGGCAAGGAGACTGCTGTTATCAAAGCATCAGATGAAATCAGAATGGTGCTAGACAGAGGAGGTGCCACAGTCCTGGTGCTTCTGGATTTATCAGCAGCTTTTGACACGGTTAATCATGTCACCTTGAATCAACCGTGTCTCAGCCTTAGGTGTCGGACGAAGGGCCAAGGCTCTTCTGTCCTCTTTTCTCTCAGAACGGACTCAATTCAGTCAGCATTTGCGATTAGTACTCATCAGTCTTTGCTCTTCCCTGTGGTGTTCCGCACGGATCGTCACGGAGCCAGACCCTGTTTAATATATATGTGACCGACTTAGCAAGTGTAATAAAGACTTTTGGAATGGGTCTCACGTCCTATGCGGACGACATGCAACTTGTGCCAGCGGTGCATAAAGATGGGGAGGCAGTGGCGGCAGGCTTTCATGATGGCATGCTGGCCATCAGCTCATCGATGGCAAACAATTGCCTTAAATTAAATTCGGGCAAGACTTAGGTAATGCTTTTTGGCAAGCTAACTCCGGGATGGTCTCCGACATGGTGTCCAGAGGAATTGGGAGTGCTCCCTACTCCTGTTAAGAAGGCCAGAAACTTAAGCGTCATGTTTGATGGGAGCCTCACTTTTAAACAGCATGTCAATGCGGTGGCTTCTTCGTTTTTTTTACGTTCTAAGAAAGATACAAAAAAATTGCTACCTTATCTCCCGATGAGTGCTGGAAAAACTCATTAGTACTCTAGTTATGTCAAGAGTTGATTTCTGTAACGGCCTGTTAATTAATGCACAAGAAAATGTGCTGAACAGGCTGCAACGGATACAGAATGCAGCCGCTAGGATATTGTCAGGTACTCCAAAGTTTAAGCCAATTTCCAGTGTTAGGCGCCAACTCCATTGGCTGCCCATAAAAAGAAGAACAAAATTGAAGGCGCTATGTATTGCTTATAAAGCAGTTCATGGTACAGGGCCTGAATATCTGAAAAAAGCTTTTCAAGCATATGCGTCCAGCAGAGCTTTACGCTTCGCAGCCGCCAACCTTTTTATTGTTCCCAGAACAAAGTTAACTGGGCCGACAGAAGATTTGTAGTGGCAACGGCTAAACTTTGGAACCTGCTCTCTTTACAAATTAAGACCAGTTCAACACTTATCTTTTAGGAAACAAGTGAAAACTTGGCTATTCGAGCAATAAAAAGCCTTCCCGCTATCCTTACAGTCCATAGCGCTGAGACACCCTTGGGTATTTGCCGCTCTATAAATTGTTAAAATATAAAAAGGCTGTTTCTCTTCAACGTCTATCATTGTTTTGGCTCAGAGGAGCCAGCCAAATCTGGTGCGGAGACCCCAGAGGTCTTTGATAGAGCGGTTGGCATTGAGGTGGGCTGGGTCTTGGATGGCTTGCTCGGAGCCGTGACTGGAATCGGCCCTGAAGTCTAAGGTCAGTGACTTCCATGGCTGTGTGTCCCCAATTGAGGCCTCAATGCCTGGCTGCTGGAGGGGTGGCATGTGACTTGGTCAGAGAACTAGTACACACAGTTGCCATCTTCGGATGTTGGCCTGGCGTGGACTGCAGGTCCGGCACCTCAGAGTACAAGGGGGAATCTGGTTCCTGGCTGAAGGATGCAACCTGCCTCTGCTTCAATGTTTTCTCCAAAGATGTTGGGGGTATCATCGTCTAAGTGTTGTTTTACGGCGTGTCAAGTAGGCCGGCGATCAACAGTTACGGATGGTCTTTTTAGAGCAGAAGGTGAGGCAAGCAGAGCAGGAGACCTTGTTATGCCGAAGCGACAGGACAAGGGTTACAAACTGTGTGTTGATCTGTCCACAAGTACTAGTGATGGCAGTGTATACAGTAGGGATTTGGCGTTTTTTCCACCACATTGTTGAGCGCAAGATCCGACGGAAGAGGCCTAAGAGGGGTGTTGATAAAACTAAGACTTGAATCCGATGGAGGGTCAACGATGGAGGCGATGAAAAACTAGATTCGCTGGGGAATTTAGGACTCAGGAGGCCCGACAAAGAAAACCATGCATTTTAGAGCCCAGGCAAAGTACATACGACCCAGACAGCAGATGTAAACAATTTAACTATAGAGGTGATGCCCATGCAAGTCATAGGAGGAGTTACTATACCTTGTGCTTCAAAAGACTTCTTTGAAGAAAAACAAGATGCATACGTCTGAGCCCAACACTAGATGGCATGAGTTTGCAGTGCATGTATATCTACAGCTACACATGGCACAAACCAGGCTTAATACAAGGCTTTTGCCTACTAGCTTTTGTTTACTATAGTGCTATGTATCTTACCTTTCTATACTTCACTTGAAAACCAAGATCCTCTTTTTGGAGTGTATGTTCCTGCTCAATGAATAATCAAAAACAAAAAACACACAAGACTTCGAATGGCTTTGGCTAGACAGATGACCACATAGAACCTGGTGTTTTGAAATCATAAAATTTATTTTTATATTCTTAAATACTCTTTTTTTTCTCTTTTCCCAATGACCTCAGATAACGTATGGGTTTCTTTTTTCTTCCTACATCAACATCTGCACACACTGACATAATACACATAACACACCCAAGGAAATGAGCACACTTTACAGCGGAAGATGTATGCGAGCTCTGCAAGATCTCTGTGGCACAGGGAGGGAGGCACTCTGGAAGACCCTCTGTATGTTTCAAAGGAAAGGGTCGGAAGCGCATTCGAAAGAAAGTCAACAATGAGGTGTCAGAAACATGATGTTCACAGTTATATTTACTGACTAAAAGTCACACAAACTCAGTGATAATGTAATAAATGCTGGATTGTTCAGTGCTAGATAGCTGCAAAGTCTCTTATTCAGAACACTACCCTTGTTAATGTCCAATGATAACCACCTATACTCTATTGCACTGCCATGGGGTACCAACGAAGCTGCTCAGTGGAAATATGATCCAAGAAGGGTAGATTGTAGGGTGCAACCGGGTTATTTATCCATGATTGCAATTGAATGGACCATTTAAATTAGCAAGTGGAGTAAGACAGGGAATAGTCCAGATTGATAGTGGACATCTGTAGAAATAAAAATAAAAAATTCTAAAGACCAGCCCATCCCCACATTATGGGAGGAAAAGGGTCCTTAACGGGCCTCTAACATAGTGGGCTCTGTACTCGGTTTGCATGATTCCAAGAGAACTAGAAAGACAGGGGAACCACAGATTCAATAATAATGGGATCACTGGCAGTTGAAAAGTTATGCTGAAAGAAAAACAATAGTTCTGAGGTAGCAATACTAGAGAATTGAACATCTCAAGGATTTCATCTCATGGCACAAACTATGGTACCCGCGTGCTATGTAAAAGAGGGTGTGTTGGACATAACAAATGCATGCCACCCCCACAAAGACTACTGCAGTTATGAAATAAGTTCTGATAGTTCAAGACAGAGAAAGCACCTCTATCCTTGGAGAAACAGGGCTACGTGATCACTTAGACCAGTGCCCTTGAACCATCCTCAACAATAACTATGTGGATAGGCGGAGATTCTGCAGTCAACGAGAAGTCTACACAACCGCATACTGCTCTGCTTGAGCGTACAAGGCAAAGGGACACAGACAACCAAGGGGCATATAACACTCCCTAATAGCCAGCATGTAATGACAGGCTGTCGCTACGAGACAACTCATGAGTTGCACCAAAAGATTTTCTTTGGAGCCAGGTTTCAAGAGAAGCCAGAACGTTACTGGTGACCTCCACCCAACTATCCCCTAAAGTAACTTTGCTCAGAGATCACGGCGTTGCCCACATGCACCATTTCTGCACTACTTACTACACCTCCTCCTGCTGGAGAGACGTTGTAGTAAATCTGCAAGATGCTATGTGACAGCAACAACACACCAGTTCCAAACGTATTATTTGTTGGCGAAGAGTGTAAGTGAAAAAGTCACCAGCTTTTAAAGAGGTTCATCAATGTCCTGTGAACTGATACTAAATTCATTGGCTGATCTCTTGCCTTCAGTCAGTCTAACATGGGTGAAGACACTGCAATACGGGCCTATTTACAGAATGCAAAAACAGGACCAATAGTTGTCCAAAACATGCCAGAAACAGTGCTTCCTCTGATGGAGCCCTACTTCAACAGGTCCTAATATTTGTTTTTAGAGTAAGTACCGAAACCATAGCCACCATTGTGCTTTGAACTTTAGGTGGCCTGCCACCTGCAAGGAACACAGCTCCTCTGCTAGTCCAAACCACACAACAATAAACTGATACAGTATGTCGAATTCTATTCTGTGCATGTTTGCTTTAGGATGTCCCTCGAACGTGCTCGAACAATCACTGCACATTCAAAATGTATAGCTCAACTAGCGTCACCCAATGAAACTCATGCTTTAACATAGCAGAGATTTGGACAAATGCCTGGCTTCCAATTCTTGACGTTACTTCCTTGTTAGACACTGCCCATCTAGATTCAGACCATCTTCACAATCTACTTTCCAATACTCTCATAACATTAAAGTCTCTGGCAATGGTGGAGGCTTAACACATTCCACGCTCGAATTACCCTACATCATATTCAGATTCTTCTGTGCTTCGGTTAACTGGTGTAAATTCTAATCTTAGTCTGATTTGCCATATACAGCAATACTTGGTGCATGATCCGCGTTTCATATGATTAACATGACTTTGATCACATCTGGGTTTGAGTAAACCAACATTCCACAAATAGGTAGCATTACAGGAAGAGAAACATGTTCCAGGCATGAGCATGCAATAAACCTAAAATGTGCATGGTCTAAATTTACAATGATTGTATCATAAAACTGTGAATCCAGGATGCTTTCTGAACTGATTTTAAACACCTTCAGATATTGAGCAGCTGGAACGAAAGCAGCAGCAAGAAAGTTTGAACACACAACCAGAAGGATCAGAACCGAACAGTGCGAAATAAAGTTCAAGATCAGTGTGCCAAGTGGATGGGGACAAAAAAAGCAACAATGGTGCAAAACTCCTCTGATCACTGGCTCCACAAATGCCCTGCAAGGGTCTATAGATGGGAACATCCATTAATGCCACTTAGTTTCTGTTCCAGTGTGGTTCTCCATAATAACCGTTCACAAGCCCCAGAGGACCAACAAGAGGATGGGCACACCTAGTTTCTCTCTTCTAGAATGGAGCTGCTGGGACTGCTTAAGTCGCTTGGGCTGCTGGGATTGGTGGGTGTGCTGGCATTGCTGGCATTGCTTGAGGTACTGGCATTGCTGGTGTCAACAGATCCCTTCTTGGAACGCTTTCTCCACTCAGGAACAGGCCCTACCACGGCCATGGCTGGAGGCTTGATGTTCTGACGGTCCTTTTCAGCCTCCTCCTCTTCGTCGTAGCGCTCCTCATCCTCTTCTGTTTCGCTGTGGTGTGGGCTGGAGTGGCGGGACAGCGATGGGGATGGTGGGACGGATGCAGGACGTGGGTACCGGAACCCTTGGGCCTGAAACATACAAGGAATAGGCTCTCATTGACCATGTGCAACCCCGTACTAATTAACAATAAGGAAGTGAACCAGTAAATAATCATAACCAGGGCAACCGAAATCTGGATTCAGGCACACAAGGCTGTCTGGCAACATCAGCAGGTGACATTAGCTACTCTATCAATAAATGGTACCAGATAGCAAAGCTTTAAAACATCTCAACAAAGTCACAATGCATCACTGATGAGTACTCCTTGGAGGTCATCAGGACAGCTGTGGCTTTAGAGGGTTGTGACCATGGAAAGTAAGGATAACTAAGTGTTAAATGTTGAGCTTGCTTTCATGAACTGCTAAACCATGGCGCATGAAGTACATAAGATACATCCCAACAGTTTTAGACACATGATTTATCATCCATGCCAATATGCAGGCACGTGTCAAATGTTTTATTGCACATAAAAAGATGGTGGGTTAAGGTCTATACACAAAGAATAAACAAAGTGATGGGACCTGTTTGTTATGTTTACAGCAGCTAGTGACAGTAAAAAACTATAAACTAATCAAACAAACTCTGGTCACCATCCAGAGAAAGCACCCCCCCACCCAAAAAGGTTACCGCCTCAATTCAAAGCAAATTGTATGAACAAGTTTACTAAAATTACTCAGCTGCTCTTTCACTTCTGGGGCAAACAGAAGGCAATATATTTACGACATTCAGAAGACAGGGTTTTTGAGGCATTTATGTGACAATAGTTTAAGGAGTCCAGATCCTTTTCACAGAGTAAGACAAGTCTACTATCAAAGTTCTGCAATAGGAGGCAACAGAGCAGAAAGAGAGTGCAGTACTTACTGCGGTGGGTTCATGTGGCTCATAGGTGAAGTTGTCCGGGAACGCTTTGGCAAGAGACATGTGTCGAGCATACATATAATACTGTAAGATATAAGCAGACAGCCACACATCAGAACTCAATCTTACATATAAATGCTTTAGTACTACCCTTGATATCTCTGGTGTAATCCCCTCTGACCCCTGACATGCCTGTCTATTAACTTCCCAATCAAACTCAACGATGAATGCCTGGTCGATCTATTCCAGACCTTCTAAAATCTTTTGGAATCGCTCTACAGAACCAGTCCCAAACCCCTGGATTCCAGATAAGGATCAATGTCAAAGTCTTCCAAGATGTTGGACTTCCTAAAACCGGAATACCATCCTGTTCTAGGCATGTTTATTTTCAAGACTTACAGTAAGGTCTCTTCCATCGTGGTAATCTCTGCTCCTTCCAAGTCGCAACACTTCTTGCAGTTTTATTCCTTTACCCTTCCCTGCTACTACTTGAAGTCTTCCATCCTCAATCTGCTTCGTGTTGTGTCTCACATCTGTCCACTCCCACAGAGAATTAACTCTAGAAGGTTGCTCTCCTTTCTCAATTCCTTCACATTCAGAGAGTTCCTTAGTCACCCTGAAACTCCGCAGTCTTGTTTGCAAATGTAATTTGCTCACCAGTCAGCACTCTGATGAACTTGTTCATCCCTACCCTGCAGTTTTCCGCTCATTTTCATACTGGCTCGCTTATTCTCAAGCTAAGTGTTACTCCATTACTCTTCCGGACCCGCTCGGATCATAGACCATCCCATATCATTCTCTTTTGTTCAATTGTCAGTTCACACTCTGCCACCTTCATCAATTAACCATACCATGACACTCGGCTATCAGGGTCCTTCCCTCGCCTCCCTTGCCCATCTCTCACTCAGCCAGCAGTTTTCGACTCTTACCCTTCCCAGATACTTCCAGTCCAGCAGGTCTGACAGACGCTCCGTCCGGTTGCGCTGGATGATACGCTGCCGTCTCGTCTGCTGGCAAAAGCTGTACAGGAAGGAGGTGAGCTGGGTGCAGGAGTCGTCTAGACCCCGGAACCGTCGGTCCAAGATGTAAATACCTGCAAGGTAAACCGCTGGGAGTGAGAGAGTGCTTGAGAGAGGCAGCTTTAGAAATATGTGAAGCAAGACAATAGGGTAGCAAAGGATTGAAAGGCACAGAGAAGGAAAGAGAGAAGACAAATAGAGATGGGGATACCTTGCCCAGAAATAGTGGAAGAAGAACAAGGAGACAAGGGAGGGAGGGAGGGAGCCAGGAAGAGAGAGAAGCAACAGGTAAAGAGGTTTCCGACAGTGGTCTAAATCGCTGGACCACCAGCATCTCGCTTTAAAAAGCAACGCCTTGTTCAGAACCAGTAAACACACAGTTCTTAACACAAAAGTAAGCAAGGTACTTGTAATTCCCCCCTCCCCCTCCCCACCCACAATTGCCATCTACATTAAATTCACACAGCTAAATATTTCTGCAATTGTTGTTCCAAAAACACATTTAGAAAGATTAAGGCAACATTTACTGTGTTCAAACAATACCAACTAAGACCAAAAGCCAAGCTTCCGCATGAAACAAATCTGACAATCTAGCTCTAATCATCATACATAAAAGGGCCCCATTACAATGATGGAGCAGATAAGTATCTGCTTTACTAGAGAAACATTTTACACTGTAAGAAACAAGAAGGATGCTCATGTAAGCTGCATCTATAAGATAATACTGGACCAGACAAAGGTAGCAGGAGAGGCGGGTGGCCGTGTGTAACTCTGCAGCTCTACATGCCAAGAAAAGATGCATACTGGTAAGTAGCATTTTCCATTAGAGGAATATGAGCTGCAGATTACACACTATGCATAGATTGTATTGTATAGTAGTATCCATCCTTAGCGGCGACCACCCGTATCCGTTACAGTACTTTGTAACAGTGTTTTGAGTACAGCCTGGCCCACAGTAGCTTGTTGTTTAGTTTGCACATCTACACAATAGTGTTTTGTGAATGTGTGCGGTGTAGACCATGTAGCTGCTTTACAGATATCATCTAAGGGAATGTTCCCTAAAAATGCCATGGAAGTCCCTATCTTTCTTGTAGAATGGGCTTTAGGAGGGACAGATAACGTACGTTTAGCTTTGTGGTAGCAAATCTGTATACATTTGACAATCCACCTAGCTATCCCAGATTTTGATACAGGGTTGCCTTTGTGTGGTGGTGAGAAAGACAAAAAGTTATTTAGTTTTACGAAAGGGTTGTGTTCTTTCAATGTAGTAAAGCAATGCTCTTTTGACATCTAAGGTATAAAGAGCTCTTTCTGCGACTGTTTGTGGCTGCGAGAAAAATACGAGCAGCTCTACAGATTGATTGAGATGGAAGGGCGAAATGACTTTTGGAAGGAATTTAGGATTGGTTCGGAGAACAACCTTATTATGATGCATTTGCAGAAAAGGTTCTTGAATGGTCAATGCTTGTAGCTCACTAACTCTTCTTAGAGAAGTAATAGCTACTAGGAAAGCAACTTTCCAAGTTAAGAATTGTAGTTCACATTTATGGACTTTTGGAAGGAATGTAGGATTGGTTCGGAGAACAACCTTATGATGCATTTGCAGAAAAGGTTCTTGAATGGTCAATGCGTGTAGCTTACTAACTCCTCTTAGAGAAGTAATAGCTACTAGGAAAGCAACTTTCCAAGTTAAGAATTGTAGTTCACATTTATGTAAGGGTTCAAAGGGAGGCCCCAATTAATCATGTGAGGACAATGTTTAAATTCCACACAGGTGAAGGTGGCGCTCTGGGAGGAATTATTCTTTTTGAGGCCCTCCATAAAAGCCTTTATGGCAGGTACTCTAAAAAGTGATAGATGTCTTTTTTGTAGGTATGCTGAAATGGCAGCAAGATGCAGTCAAATAGATGTGTACGCCAAGTTACATCTTTGGAGGTGTAGTAAGTATCCTACGATGTGTTGAATAGACACATCTAGAGGATTGATGTCGTTATGACAGTACATTACAAAACGTTTCCACTTGGCTGCATAACATGCCCTAGTGGTGGGACGTCTAGCTTCTTTAATAACGTTCATACAGTCAGGGGGAAGGTTAAGATAACCGAACTCTAGGACCTCAGGAGCCACATTGCTAGGTTGTGCTGAGCTGGGTTCGGGTGTCTGATCTCTCCATGGTTTTGGGCTAGGAAGCGTGGAGACAGGAATAGCTTTTGATGCGGTACCACAGAAAGGTGCAGCAGTGTGGTGTACCACGGTTGTCTGGCCAAAGTTGGAGCAACTAGAATGAGAGTCCGGGAATGTTGCTGTAGGTTGCGCACCACTAGATGAAGCAGTAGGAGAGGTGGAAAAGCATACGCAAATTTGCCGGAGCAGTTCATCCATATCGCATTGCCTTTGGACAGCGGGTGTGGTTATCTGGCGGCGAAGCTTGGGCATTTGGCGTTTTTGTGGGTGGCAAAGAGGTCCATCTGAGGTTGTCCCCACATCTGAAAGAACAGTTGAAGAACTTGTGGATGAAGTCCCCACTCGTGGATCTGTTGTGTCCGACGGATTAACAGATCGGCATTGGTGTTTTGTACCCCTGGCACATGTTGGGCTAAGAGACAAATGTTTAGATGTATAGCCCATCTCAATATCTCCTGCGCTAACAGAGTTGCAGAGAGTGTGTCCCTCCTTGTTTGTTTATGTAGTACATAGCTGTCATGTTGTCCGTGCGGACTAAGATAGCTTTGTCAGATATCTGCTTTTGGAATGCTTTTGAGGCTAGAAATATGGCTAGTAACTCCAGGTGTGGTTGATGTGGAGTAACTTTTGTTGCGGTGTCCACCTGTTCTGCATGGTGTGCTGCAGTAGGTGAGCTCCCCAGCCGGAGAGCGATGCGTCCACTGTGATGACTATTTGAGGAACTGGCTCTAGGAACGGCCCCTTGGAAAGGTTTTTGGTGCTCCACCATTGCAGAGAGGTGTGAGTCCGACCGTCTACCAACACTAGGTCTGTTAATTGACCTGGAGCCTGGTTCCATTGGCTTGCTAAGCACTCTTGAAGAGGACGCATCTGTAGTCTTGCATGAGGCACTATGAATATGCAAGAGGCCATCATTCCTATGAGTTGCATGAACACTCGAGCTGGAAGAGAGTGTTGCGGTTGGAATTTTGTTAGAAGAGCTTGCATATTTGTTATCCTGGCAGGAGAGGGATAAGCTAGCGCTGTTGAGGTGTTTATTTTGGCACCAAGATATTGTTGTATGGGGTACGGTTGCAGATGGGACTTGGTGTGATTTACTGTGAACCCCAAGTCGTGGAGTAATTGGATGGTGGTGTGAGAGTGTTGTACACACGGACTGTATGAGCTGGCTTTTATGAGCCAGTCGTCGTGTAATGGGAAGACGTGAATGTGCTGTCTTCATAAGTGTGCTGCTACCACCGCCAAGCACTTGGTAAACACTCTTGGTGCTGTTGTGACTCCGAATGGGAGTACTTTGAATTGTTAGTGCTGACCGTCCAGTACAAATCTGAGATACTTTCTGTGAGCTATGTGAATGGGAATGTAGAAATAGGCATCCTTGAGATCTATAGTGGCAAGGAAGTAGTTTTGTAAAAGGAGAGGAAGGATCTGCTAGAGTGTGACCATGTGGAAGTGGTCTGATTGTATGTACAGGATTAGTTGTCTGAGGTCTAGAATATGCCTTAGAGAGCCGTCCTTTTTTGGAATAAGAAAGTACAGGGAGTAAACTCCCTTGTTTTGTTGATGTGGTGGAAGTAGTTCTATTGCGCTTTTTTTGTAGGAGGGATATTACCTCCTGCCTTAGCAGAAGCAAATGCTCTTGTGACATTGGGCGCTGTTTGGGTGGTATGTTTGGGGGGTAGATGTTAGTTCGAGACAGTAACCTGATTGAAATATTTGTCGCACCCACCTGTCTGATGTGATGTTGGTCCAGACAGGAAGGAATTGTTGTAGTCTTCCCCCCCCCAACTGGAGTGGAATGTGGTGTGGCGTGGGAAGTGGAGGGAAGTCATTGGGCAGGGGTGGAGGCAGAGCGGGAGTTGTTAGTTTTGCCTCTGCCTTTGTTGTTGTTACCCCTGTAACCCCCTCTTTGGTAGCCCCTACTGAAAGTGGATTGGGTAAGGGCTTTGTAAGAAGTAGAGGGACTCTCTGAGGAGTAGCCTCTGGTGGTGCTTCTGTATGATGAGCGACTTAAGGAGTGTCTGGGAGCTTGCGACTGCAAGGTTCCCATAGATTTAGCTGTGTCCGTATCCTTTTTCATTTTCTCAAGGGATACGTCCACATTAGGCTCAAATAAGTGTTGCTCATCAAAGGGTTGATTGAGGATGGCACTTTGTACTTCAGGTTTGACACCTGAAATGCGTAGCCAGGCATGCCTACGCAAAAGGACACTGGTATTAATTGCCTTAATCTGCACCACCCCGTGTGTCAGAGGTGGTATCCCCGTCGTCATCATCTTCTAACGGAGTAGGAGATGGTGTAGGGGAGTGATGTGGCAGGGGCGGAGGTGGTGGTGGTGGAGGAAGAGGAGGAGGAGAGGGTATCCCTAGAGGAGAGTTTCAATGTCCTTCCTAGGATGAGGAGCCGGTGCAGGTGTGTCTAATGGTAGTTTTTTAGAACTAAGTCAATAGACCAGTTTTGGGATCCTTTACAAGAGTTTTTTGTGTAGGATCTGGATGAAATAGTTCCTCTGTGGGAGGTAGATCCTTTGGTGCCTAGGTCTTTGGTTCCGAAGGCTTTTTCGGCACCGAATCAGTAGCATCTTTTGGCTTTGAAACATTCTTTTGGAGTGTCTTTGGCCGGTGGAACGTGTGGTTTTTTCAGTTCTGAGGCCTTTCTCGGCTCCGAGGCATGGGAGTCTGGTCCTTCCGGTGGCAATGTTTTGCTCAGCTCAGAGTGAGTTTTTGGTGCCGTGGTGCCGGTGCTAGTCTTCGGCGCAGAGTGCTTAGATGTGGAAGCAGCTGGCACGGAGGAAGAAGATGGCTTCTTTCTCGGTGCCAGTAGGTGTGTGCCAGCACCGGGGGTAGGCTGACTCGAGCCCGAGTCGCCTAAAGGCTTATTAGGCTTCTTTGCCGAGCCCGAAGGCGTGGCATGGGAAGCAGTCTCTCGGTGGGCACCCGGACCCAAAGGCGAGGGTGTGACTGAAGCCTTTTTGGAGGGTGTCGAGGAAGGGTAGGGTTCGACGTGTGTACTTACGACCCGCTGTACCGGAGTGATGTCCTCGACATCTGAGTCGTCGGCCTCAGAGTTGCGGTCGACGCCATGTTCTCGCTCCTGTTCTGGCACGTCGACACCCTCTTGGAAGATGTCTTCTGGGATCGAAGATGATGAGCGAGCTATGGTTCTTCGAGCTAGTCGGTCCCGAATCGTCGGGACCGACTAGCTCGAAGGCTAAGGTTGCACACCTCATGGAGATCGGTGTGGGGAAACTTCGACCTATATTGCGGGTGCTTCTTGAATGGCGTCCTTTCCATTAGCCAGAAGATAAGGCCCAGGTAGGCCCGAAGGCCTTCGACGACCGGAATTGAAGACTTCCAAGTTGTGAAGAGTCGCGTTGATTGGAAACGCGTTCGAGACAATACCATCGAAAAGCGTGAGGATTGCGTGCCGAAGTAAGATCGGTTCCAAACCAGAGCGCAGGAAACACATCCGAGCCCGATGGCAAAAAAAAAACTATCTAAGGATGGAGCCGTTGCCCATGCGCAGTGTAATCCAAAGGAGGAGTCATCTATCTCGTGACTTCCAAAGACTTTTCAGGACAAAAACAACTGCAAACATACGGGCCCAACACTAGGAGGCGATCTATGCATAGTGGAATCTGAGGCTCATATGCCTCGAACATTATATTTTTCATTTGTAGTATGTGTTTCTGTAGATCATATGCTCGGCTTAGATTACAAAGCAGTGCACTCCCATTAAGCAGTGGATAGCAACCAGATGAGGCAGATGTGGACTGTTCGGCCAATTTGAGCCTCATGTTGGCTTGAATATTCACACAATAATGTTAAATGAAAGTGTGCATATGTCAGCTAATGTAGGTCACCTAAGAAAACGTGTCATTGGTGGAATGTTTCAGCAGAACAGTATACAAAGTTTGTTTTGCCTTGCACAGCAGACTTGTATATGCAATTGACGATCCAGCTCGCTAAACCCAACTTGGAAATGGGATTTGCAAGGTAGATTTAGCAACATACACAGAGCAGCTGGTTTGTCTTACAAATACAATATAAAACATTTGTGCCTTCTTAACATCCAACGGTTGTAGTGCTTTCTCCACAACTCACTCTGGGCTTGGAAAAAAAGATTAGTAGCTCAGAGGTTTGGTTGACATAAAACGGGGAAGCTGCCTTGGAGTAAAAGACTATGATTAGCCCAGAAGACAACACAATCCCTGTGTACATAAATGAAAAGTTATTGTACAGCTAGAGCCTGCAGCTCACTGGCTGGGTGCACTTCGAGAGATTACTCTCTTTAGATACACCATGTGGTTCTAAAGATGACTGGAATTTTAAATAGTGTGTTGCCTGCTTTGCACTAAACAGCAATTGCTGCTAAATGTAACCTAATTGATGTCTATGCTAGCCCTGCCTTCTCGAGGTGAAAGAGATAACAAATGATCTATTGCACTGAAGTTTTGTTACTAAAGCAATAATGGACAGGAATATCCACTCTGCTGTATAAAAGCATGAGTAGTGGGCTTGTGAGGCTCTCGCAGGATTAGCATACACTCTTCAGGTAGCTTAAGATGCCCAAACTCTATGTCCTAAAGTGCAAAATCGCAAGGTTCATTCTCTTAAAGTTTGGATGCCTGAGTTGCACCTTAGCTGCAAGGGATGTTGTGTCAGAATATGTGCCTTGATGGGGAGCTTTTCATGTGGCTAGATAGAGTTCCAGAAACGTTAAGAACCAGGGCTGCCTTGCCCAGGTTAATGCCATCAGAACGAGAGTCCCCGAGGTTTGGTTTTTGTCACTACATTTAGTATTAGAGGTAAAAGGGTCAAAGCATAAGCGAATATCCCTGACCAACTGGTCCATAGCGCGTTATGCTTCGACTGTGGGTACCTGTGAATGAAGTTTGGGCATTGTGCTTTTTCTGTGGTGGTGGATAAATTTATCATGGGTGTGCCCCGTAGTTGGACGTATTGGTGAAATACTTGGGGATTTATCTCCAATTCATGTACTTGTTGATGTATCCTGCTAAAGAGGTTTGCAAAGTCATTGTCCACCTTAAGCAGATGCTCTGCACAGTTGTACAGGACTACAAATGGCCCAGTGCCACGCCTTTTGAGCTCTGGCTAACAGAAGAGGTGAGGGAGTCCTCTTCTTTCTAAATGCAATACATGGCTGTCATAGTCTGTCGTCTCAAAGACTGTTTTGTTTCGAACAAGCTTGTAAAATGCTCTGTGAGCAAAATTGTATTGCGGTCGGTTCAACTTAGTTGATGTGATAACCTCTTGGCTCTTGCATCTAGGTACCATGAACTGCCATGTTTTTCAGCAGTGCTCCTGTGCAGCTTGTGAGTGAGGCATACGTGGGGATGGTTACCTGCAGCTGAGTGAGGGTCTAGGAATAGGTCAAGAAAAAGGCAAGCCAGTGACCGATTCCATCACACTAGTTTGTGCTGTATTACGGGAATGAATGAGGCCATCGTTCAAAGCAGCTTCATTACTGTTCTTACAGTTAATGGGGGTGGGATCTGAATAAGGGGACGCAGACTTTGAAATGCCATCACCCTCTCTTGGTTTGGGTAGGCCTCACCTGTTACTGATTGCAGCACTGCTCCTAGGAACACTTAAACCTGTTGTGGCTGAGATGCAACTTTGTGGCGTTCACTTTGAATGTCTGTGTAGAAGCAAAATGCTGCCTAGGTGTGTACTACAATGGGTAAGAATGCCCGCAAGGTATTTATTTACATAAATGTTTTTGACCAATTTTTATGCAAGTCAATATGTCATATCTTGACATCAACATTTCAATTCACAGTTATTTAAAGATAAATTTAAAAAAACAATCATTTAGAATGGAATAAATCCCAAAGCAGGTGTGTGGATTCATAATTTTGTATTAAAAAAATAAATATTTATATATACAATAGGGGGTTCACAAAAAAAAATCAATCAGCATACGACAATGGTTTTTCTTGAATTACATAGATTTTATGGGACCACATACCAAATTATAGAATGTCTAATTCATGCCGAATCCCACAGGGAAACCACGACCCATCAAGAGACATTAATGTTAACATCAGTGATGTTTTGCCAAATTTAAGTTTTGGCCTGCATCCACCTCAAAATCTCATGAAAAGGACGTGACTCTGCGGAATTCAGCGCCATGAAACCTCTGGGTGTACGAGCACTATATAAAATCTTGTTAACATAACAATTGACACAAGGGACACCTCAATCTTAAATGATGTCACGATTAGTCATGACAATATATTTAGAGACTCCTACCGGAGAAAGTTCTCTCAGTCCAACTCGCAATCGCCCATTTTGGGCCTTCAGAGAGAAGCCTTCCATCATCTTGAAATACCCACAGTCCTGAAGATGGTCTCATGGATTACAACGACAGGGACAAAGTCGACGCACTGTCCAATTACCTCTAAAAGTTATTGTCAAATGTGTTATTTGTAGCCGAGTACTGCTTGCTGGACAGGATCAAATACTGAATGTAGGATCTGGATATTCTATACATTGGCATGCGGTCCCTTAAGATGCATGTAATTCAAGAAAAACTGTTGTCAATGTATGTTGACTGATTTTTTGTGAACTCCTACTATATACATATACAATTTAATACAAAATTATTCATCTTTTTATCTGCTTTGGAACTTTTTTCCTCTCTAAATAATTATGTTTTCTTAAATTTATATTTAAATAACTGAATTGAGTTGTTGATGTAAAAATAGGACATATTAAATTGCATACTAATCGGTCAAATACATTAATGTAAATAAATCCCTCGTGGGTATTCTATTATATTATGGTTTATCCAAGACCCTGAAGGAATATTGGGTTGCCCTTTTTCTCTATATGAGTGTGTACTACGCATTGCTGCCGGCTGCTCTCCATCAGCCAATCCTTCAGATATGGAAACACATGAATGGCACAGAGGCAAAGATGCGCTGCAGCCATAGCTAAATAGTTTGTGAATACGCTTGGTGCTGTAGAAACCCCCAAGGGCAGCACCTTGAATTGATAATGTACAACACTTAACACAAATCTTAGGTAGTGATGATGGGCCAGATGAATGAGGATGTGTCATTACGTTGAAGGGTCGCAATATGATCTCTTAGGGGTAAACAACCCTGACCACAAAACCGCCACCCGCATGTTATTACAACGCGGTCGTTACAACGACTGCATTGTAACAACGCATATAATTACCACTCAAGTCGTAACAACGACTTGCGGAGGGAGGAGAAGGTGTTGGATTTACAATCCAACACCTTCCCTATTGACCGCACAGACTGAGGTTGGAATAGTAGTGTAGAGGCCCGAGGTCAAGCATAGCCAGCAGGGCACCTTCCTTTTTGGGGATGAAGAAATACAGTACGTAAACACTCTGCCCCACTGGCGTAGGGGCCTGGCTTCAAAGGCTCTTTTGCTGAGGTGCGCTTGTACTCCCTGAGCCATCACTGGTGTTCTAGGCTGACAAAGTGACATTGTTCTGTTTGGTGGTTTGATGTGCAAGTCCAAGAAGTATGCCTTATTGTAGGAGCTACTGGTCTGAGGGTATATTCTCCCACTGAGGAAAGAATAATCAGATACTCCCTCACAGGTGTTCTGTGATGGGGGAGCAATGGTATGGGTAGAAGGTATTTATAAAGCGCACTGCGACTCAACACGGAACATCCTGGCGCCAGTAGGTTGCTGTATGGGTTTGAAGGGGCCCTAATTGGATCCACCTCTATCATCACCTCGGCCGTTGCCTCTGAATCCTCCTCTCAGAAACAACTTCTGGCCCAGAGTTTCCTGATAGGACTAGTGTGGCTGGCATCCTATATGCTGCGAAAGCGTAGCAGTCTTGATGCTTCCTCTTGTCTTTTGATGGCAAGACACAGATGTTGAGGGCTTGGGCTGGAGCATGGCCATTACATTTGCCGTACTGGTATCCTTTTTGATTATCCACAGCATGGGGTCAACCTGAGGGCCAAATAAGTGATCCCCGTTGGAAAGGACACTTCTGAGATGGTGTTGCACTTTAGGGTGGAACCTGGATAACCAAGCCCCGTCTGTCTACTTGGCTCTCCCACCTCTATTTGTTGGGCATCTCCGTCAAATGTTATGTTACAGATCACTTGTATAGCTCACGTAAACGGAGGTTTCTTGGTGCTGTGGACTATTCTATTCTGTTCTTTGAGTCTTGTAGAGCACATAGCTACCTCAAGGCCTGCAGGGCCAGAACAGAATCACTACTAACTGATCACCGGAAGAACTATTTGCCGAAAAAAAAAACAGGTTTTCAAGGCTTTAGGGAAAGAAGGTTTGTTGGGAAGCTGGCGCAGTGCAAGGGTGTTCCAGAGTTTGGGGCCCAGATGAAAAAAAGACTAGACGTCCCAGCGAGATCTGCTAAACTTGGGAACCTGTAGACGGGGAGCTGAGGAGGATCCAAGTGACCTTCCAGGAACGTATGGGATAGCGAATGATCTTAGCAGAGCAGGACCTCCCTTATAGAGTGATTATGCAGAATGCAAAAGGCCTTAAGTTGAATCCGCTGTTCCACAGGGAGCCAATGGAGATCCTTCAGAGCTGTTTTTGCAGAATGATGTTTGGTCCGTAGCCTTTCTGTCACATAACGAGGAGAGCCAAGGTACAGAACATTGCCATAATCAAGGAGGGAGATAATAAGATCCTGTACAATTAGTCATCTAGTTAGGAAAGGGAGGAGATTTAGGACTTTTCTTAGTACTCTCAGAACACCAAAGCAATTGATTGCATGTTTTTAGCTTGGTGCTCCATGGTAAAACTGGAGTCTAACCACATTCCAAGTCTCTTTGCCATCTCTTTGGGGCTGGGAAGTCTCTCAAGAAAAACAGGCACAGGATTTAAGACTTTCCTACTAAAGTTATTGCCCAATAGCATAACCTCAGTCTTGTCTTTGTTGAGCTCCAATTTACAGTTGGCCATCCAGCTGGCCATCTCATGAGAAGCTGCTAAATTGTGGTGGTTAGGGGTGAGATCAGGGGAAATGGATATCACCAGCTGGGTTTCATCAGTGTAAGAGACCAAAGACAACCCAAAGGAGCCAACTCTTTCAGCAAGGGGATACATAAACAAATTAAAAAGAGTAGGGCTAAGGGAGGACCCCTGCGGTACCCCACAGCTTAGGGAAAGACAGAGCACCAGGAATGATCAAGCACCTGAAATGTTCTAGCCTTCAACAAGGAGGAGAGCCATTTCAAGGTACGGCCAACGACATCTACTTTTGATAACCTATGGATAAGTGTGGCATGATCTTCTGTGTCGAACGCCACGCTAAAGTCTAAGAATAATGGCTGCTGACCTTCATTTGTCCAGCAAAGATCTACGTTTCTCAACCACAGTCAGCAGGGCTGTTTCTGTGCTATGGTGTGATCTGAACTCCATTTGCGTGGGGTGGAGAATTTCATTGGACTCAAGGAAAGTGGAAAGATGTCTATTGACATGCTTTTCTGAGAGTTTCCAGGAGTTTCGATGGGCTTGGCAGCAAGGAGATTGGCCTATAATTACTCAGGGAAAGAGGGTCTAGCCTGGACTTTTTAAAAAGGGGCTAAGCTGCTTCCAATGCGGGGGTCTTGCCCACTGGCGAGGGAGAGATTCAGCAGTTCTGCCATAGTGGAGACAATACTGTCGGACCCTTGAAGGAAAATATGAACGGGGCAGGGTCCAGAGGAGAACTCGACTTTACTGCCTTAAAATTTATGAGAAAGCCAGCTGTGAGGTCAGGAAAGGCCGGAAGGGTCCTTTCCGGCTGCATTAGATAGAGCTTGCTTCCTGAGGGCTCTTCGATGACTGGACCGTCCAAGAAGGCAGAATAAATATCTAATATCTTCTTTTGAAAGAAGAGAGCCAGATAATTGCTACGCTCAACCGAGCCTTCTGATGCCCTTAAAAACTCTGAATATCTCCTTGGAGAGTTGGCAGAGTCCTCGATTTTGGTGGAAAAATAGGCAGTTTGAGAAGCTTTAATCTCTGCATGATAGTGTCTAATTGCAATCCTAAAGCTTTGCTAGCTTCATCATAGGACTTTCTCAAACATCTTTCCAGACGTTTGCAGTCTTCCAAGATTAATTTAGGCCAGAGTTGTTCCAACTTCTGGCTGAAGGTCTGGCATGGTGGACAGTAGAGGCAGATAAGACTAGAGGAAGCAAAAAATGGTCTCGCTTTGAGGAATAGCGCTTTCCAGCTGAAGGTTCATGATATAACTGAATATTAGGTCAAAGGTATGGTTTTTTCGTGGGTGTGTCCTTTCCCTAATTACCTTAGTTGTAGGGATACAAGATCTTGTAGCAGGCTCTTGGGAGGCAGCATTATTGGGATCATCCAGGTATAGACTAAAATCACAAGGATGGTGAAACTGGCCCAGTTTACAGTTAAACCAGCAACTACAGCGGGGAGAGCATGGAAAAAATGGGTATACGGGCCCGGTGGTCTGTACACACAAGAACCGCTAAAGAGAAGGAAAAATTAGGCCTCCCTACTCCCACATGCCCTGAGCACGGAGGGGTGGGAGGTGGAGTTGGGTGGGAGGTGGAGTTGGGTGGGAGGTGAGGATCGTTCACTCCGATATGGGTGCTGCTGGTAAATGTTTAAGCTAGTATTAATGCAGGGAGGGCCCGTCCATAGACTGTAGCTGAATAAGCTTCCTTTGCTCTCTCAGAGACAGTCCTCCAACCTTTACTTCCAAGGAGGCCAGTGCCTCTCACTGGTCTCCAATGCTTGCTCTTCCGGCCCCTCCTTGGGGCTGGAAGTATGAACCTTCCGCTGCTGGTGTGCACGTTCCAAGCATACCTCCATGCACGCGCTCCGCCATCCCTTACAGACAGCCTGTCCAACCCCCCCCCCCCACGTTCCCTAAACTGTACTATGGACACCTCGTTCTTGAGTTTCCCAAACGTTACCCTTCACATGTGTCCAGGGCTTTAAGTGGGATGAAAAAACTAGGGGGTCTCAAGCGGGCGAGGCCAATGTAATTAAGGGCGTGGCTTAAAAACACAAGCTAAAAATCTGTGTTTAGCATAGTGTGCCGCTGGACTGTTTTTTGTTGTTTGTATCTTTAAATCCAGATATATGATACAACAAATAACATCATACTTACAACAAATCAGGACTATTGGCTTTGTCAATGGTTGTTAGTTGCATAAGATAAATAAGCAGCAACTGCGGCTTGTATATAATACTGAAAAAGCTTCCACATAAAGACCTGGTGACACCACAACAATGTTGCTGCGCCTTAGTTCCGAAAGGAGAAGAGAAATCCAGAGATAAACGGACTCTCTTCAAAGGACTTCTCTTCCCCTATAACGCACGAAAAAAGAAGGACCTCCTGGGCCAGGGCACAAAACAGAGCCCGATAGAGACCCGTTTCGAGGCCTCCGTAAAAAAACTGCCGGTGCTCAGACCCTGTGAGACCCGGCCCACTTAAAGCCCTGCATGTGTCTCTGCTCTCCCACCACATGCCCTGGCCTTCTCCCCTATCTTGCTCCGTCCACCCTTGAAGCGCTTTGGAATCCCTCTCCCCTGCTCCCCTCTCCCTGTCTTTGAGCTGAATGCTTCCTGGCTTGGTCCCCTCCCCGTACCCCATATTTAGTCGTGCTTCCCTCAGTATCACTCTTCCAGTGTCTCTCTCTGCCTCCAGAGTCTTGAATTCGGCTCAGGTGACCGGAGGGTTACGTCATCTAACATAAATGCATGTTTGTTTGGTGCCAGAAGTGGCTTAGTAAAGTTCGCAAAAAAGAACAACACAACTTCAGATATCCGTGGATGAACAGCTGTCACTGAGAAATACAGTGACGTGATCTGGAGTTCACGGTGAGCAATGCCTCCGACCTCTATCCTTCTGAGGTCGGTAAATTGAGTATCACAAAATCTGGCATAGGTGCGGTATCACAACAATTAAAAGCAGACGTTGACCATGCGCCAATCCATGTAATATACAAGAAGCAGAGGAAGGGGGCGGCGTCGCGATGCACCCAGCACAGAAGTACTGACCGTAGGCCGAGGGGTCCGCGATGTGCTCTTCCATGAAGCAACCGAAGCCGGACAGGTTGGTGGAAATGCTGGGTATCCCCATCACGGTGCATTCGGCTAAGAAAGGAGAGAAGACAGGAGGTTTACTCTCGCGTGCACCTCACGGTGAGACACGACAAAGGCCAGGACAGCATTCAAATCATGTTACGAGGACGTCACTGATAAGACATGCATACTATCTAAGTGAGATCATTACAATAACGGGATTTGGAGAGGAAAGGAGTCATAATTGACAATTCGAGTGCCATTCTCTATTCAGCCACAAGGTGGCAGGATAATACAAAGAATGGACACCAACAGCACCTCAATGGTGCAAAAATCGAGCGAGAGATTAATAACGAGCAAGGCAAATAAAAAGAGCGAAAGAAGAATGCAAATTGCAACAAGAAGCGATGAAGAAAATGTAAAAGGGCTAAAATTAAAACCAAACAGGACCACAATAAATAGTAAGTGAAGAGAAGAATACATCAAGACAAAGGGGAAAAGCAAAGGGTACCTCACAATGGGTAACAGCGGAGAGGTGAGCTCTTACCAGGCGTGTAACCCCAGGGTTCATAGTAGGAGGGAAAGACCCCCAGGTGGCATCCACGCACAAACTCCTCATAATCCACCGGCAGGAGTGGGCTGGTGGAGGACAGGAACTCTGGGTGGAAAATAACCTGCGAGGAGGAGACAGGAGAGTGTTAATGCACAAAGAGAGGAGGGGGAAGACACTGAGCCTGTTAATGCAGAGGGGAAGACCATCAGTACACTAATGCACACCTAGGAACAACAGCAGAGAGGTGACAGAAGGAAGGAAATACAGGTGGAAAGTAACATGAGAGAATGAGGCTGGAGAGTGTTAATGCACACCTGAAGAAAGGAGGAGGAAGACACTGAGCCTGTTAATCCACACCTTAGCAGAGGGGGAAGACCATCAGAACACTAATGCACACCCATCAACAACAGCAGATAGGTGGCAGAAGGAAGGAAATACAGGTGGAAAATAACATGAGAGAATGAGGCTGGAGACATCTAGCAACAGCAAAGAGGTGGCAGAAAGAAGGAAATACAGGTGGAAAATAACATGAGAGAATGAGGCTTGAGAGTGTTAATGCACACCTAGAGAGAGTAGGAAGTCACTGAACGTGTTAATGCACACCTAAGCAGAGGGGCAGACCTTCAGAACACTAATGCACACCTAGCAACCAGGGCCGGTCCTAGGATTTGCGTGGCCCTGGGCTAAAAGGCAACGTGCGAGGCCCCCTCTAATTTAGATAAGTGGCCCCCTGCAAGGAGACCATTACCCCCAGGTCCCTACGTCCTCGACACCTTCCTAACTAATGAGATGATACTATCTCTGTCAGAAAAAAGAAAAGGAAGGAATGCTGGACCTACCCTCCCCCTCCCGCCGGGAGTACATAAGGGTACATGTCCCAGCATTCCCCCTGTTTCTTTTTTCTGTCATTCTGACAGGGATTGCTGGGGCGCGAGGAGCTTGGGATAGGCTCCTGCGCCGAACTTACCTCCGCTGGGGCTTCGTTGTCCTCGGCGGCTTGGATGTCCTCTCCCTCCCTGCTGGGCTTGGGGGGAGTGGCGCGGGCTGCGTCTGACGCTCCTCTGGGCCGCGCGTGGATGTTGGACCGCGTGGGCCCCGCGTCTGCCCGATGGCCGCCCCTCCTGCCTGCCGGGCTTGTTAGGGGGCGCGGCCGCCTTCGCGTCTTTGGTTGGCTGGGTTGGGTATGCCTTCCTGTCATGGCGCTGCCTGACTTCCGGTATGGACGTAGTCAGGCGCTTCTGTCCGGTCGTTTTTTCTGCTGGTATAAACGAGGGCAGCTGGTGAGTACCGCGTAGCGGTTTTTCCTTCGTTGTGCTGTTTGCTTTTGATACTGCAGCCTGTGTTGTTCCTCTGCTGTACAGGATGGGGAAAAGTTCGAGGAAGAGGCATCACAGGGGGAGGTCCTCTTCTTCTTCTTCTTCCAGTGACTCACGTTCTCCTTCTCCTGCCCGGTCCAGACGCCGTGGTAGAGGTGGGGATGCGCGCTTGAAGCGCTTGATCAGGGAGACCCTTTCAGAGATGGGTTCTGGTGGTGCAGGTCGCAAGGCTCATGCTGCGGATTCCGGTTCTTCTGCTTCTTCTGCTGACGAGTCGGCTTTGACTGGGGACTCTATGCTGAAGGGGAAGTATATAGACAAGGACGCTCTTCCTGGTATCCTGAAGCACGTGAAGCAGAATATGGGCTTTGCTGATGACGCTGTTCCCAGTACTTCGGGCGGTTCTTTGCTCCGCCAGTTCCAGAGTTCTGCCACGGTGGATGTTCCTGTTCATCCCTTTATTAAGGATGTCCTGAAGAGGGAGTGGGCTGATCCAGATCGCATTCTGGTTCCACGCTTTATGGCCCGTCTTTACCCCCTCCGGGATATGGCTACGGATCTTCCTGATTCGATCCCCATTGACTCCTTTGTTGCAAGTTTGGTGGGTCGCACTTCCTTGTCTGAGGACGCTGTGCTGAAGGACCCTGTGGATAAGAAGGCTGACGGGGCTCTGAGGAAAGTTTATTCTGGCTCTCATCTGGCCTTGAGAGCCGGGGTTTATGGTACTTATTTGTCGCAGTCTCTGCTGGCGGACATTAAGTCTCTTTACCAGTCGATGGACGATGCCACGGACTGTTCGAGTCTTCTTGAACACATTGAGCGACAGGTTGAACTTATGTCCGATGTGTCCTTTGATGTGGTGCGCGCTGCTGCTCTTTCTGGTGGGGCCTGTGTGGCGGCTCGTCGCAGTCTTGTTCTTAAGGACTGGAAGACTGACTCTGCGCAGAAGGCTTGTGCCTTGCGTTTGCCCTTTCAGGGTTCTATGCTGTTTGGGGGGGAGTTGGAGTCCAAACTGCACAAGCTGTTTAAAGAGAAGAAGCATTCCTCTTCTTTTAAGGGTTCTGCTTCTGCTGCTGCTTCTTCTGCCCCCTATAAGTCTAAATCTTTCTTTCGGCCTTCCTTTCGTGGGAAGTTTGGGAAGGGCCGAGGGAAGTTTTCTTCTGGCGGTGGTCGGGACCGTAAGGCTAGGTCTCCTCCTCCCCCGAAGCCTCGCTCCTGACTCATTGGCTGTGGTTCCTGGGTTGTTGGTAGGAGGGCGGCTGCACTTCTTCCTGGATGCCTGGGTTCAGTCATGTTCAGACGTTTGGGTGTTGGATGTTCTGCGGGAGGGTTACGAGGTGGAGTTTTCTGTTCCCCCTCCAGATTCCGGCCTCCGCCCGACTCCCTGGCCTGCTTGCCGGTCCAAGAGGGCCCACCTAGTCCAAGGGGTGAAGGATCTTCTTCGGAAGGGGGCTGTTCAGGCAGTTCCTCCTTCGGAGGTGGGGTCGGGATTCTATTCCCTGATTTTTCTGGTGCCCAAGAATACCGGGGGTTTCCGCCTGGTCATGGATTTGAGGGTCATGAACCAGGGGGTGTTGCGGATTCCCTTCCGCATGGAGACCTTGCAGCGGATTATTCCTTTGGTGCTACCGGGTCACTTCATGTGTACCCTGGATCTGCAGGACACCTATTACCATGTTCCGGTGCATCCCAGGTCCCGTCGCTTCCTGAGATTTTGTGTTCAGGGGTGCCACTTTCAGTTCAGGGTTTTGCCCTTCGGCCTTCGCTCTGCCCCGAGGGTCTTTACGAAAGTTGTCGCCCCCTTGGTTGCCTGGCTTCATCTCCGGGGGGTGATGGTGTATCCCTATTTAGACGATTGGTTGATCCATGCTCCTTCTCGGGTCCTGTTGTTGGAGGCGAGAGAGTTGGTGTGCGCGGAGTTACGGCGGCACGGTTTTCTGATCAATCTGCCGAAGTGCCAGCTGACTCCTTCCCAGGATCTGGTGTTCATTGGGGCTCGGTTTCGCACAGACCTCAACCGTGTGTTCCTGCCGGATCCTCGGGTTGTGTCCCTGTTGTCCCTTGCTCGAAGGTTCCGAGCGGGGGGTTCCTTTCGGGTGCGCCTCTGGTTGCGTCTTATGGGTCTGATGGCAGCGACTGTCTTTACGGTGGCTTGGGCTCGTTTTCACCTCCGCCCCTTGTGGAGTTACCTTCTGTCTCTCTGGGATCCGTTGTCCCGCGATTGGGAATGTCTTGTGCCCGTGTCTCCTGTGGTCCTGCCTGCTCTGCTTTGGTGGTCGGATCCGGTCCATCTGTCTCAGGGGCTCCCCTTGCAGCCAGCTCCGTCGCTGGTCTTGACGACGGATGCCAGCGCTTTGGGGTGGGGGGCGACCTTGGGATCTCGGTCCCTTCAGGGTCGTTGGTCCCGACTGGAGAGTCGCAGGTCTTCCAACTGGCGGGAGTTGACGGCTGTGTCCCGTGCCGTGATGGGTTTTCGGGCGTGTTTGCTGGGCAGGAACGTCCTGGTGAGGTCGGACAATATGGTGTCGGTGGCCTATCTCAACCATCAGGGGGGGGCCCGTTCGGCTTCCTTGAACGCAGTGGTGGTTCCCTTGTTTTGTTGGGCGGAGGGTCATCTGCTGTCTCTGGCTGCGATTCATATCAAGGGGGTGGACAATTGTGCGGCGGATGTCCTGAGTCGCTGCTTTCCGGCACCTCTGGAGTTGTCTCTCACCCGGGTTGCGTTTCGGCTTGTGTGCGGGAGGTTTGGGCTTCCCTTTCTGGACCTCTTTGCCTCCCGGCTGAATGCGCAGCTTCCCCGCTTCTGCTCCAGGTTTCGGCAGGAGGGTTGTTGGGGGGTGGATGCCCTGTCGGTTCCCTGGCCTTCCCGCCTGCTCTATGCCTTTCCCCCTCTGGCTCTGATTCCCAGGTTTCTGTCCCGTCTGTGTCTGGAGGATCGGGAGGTGGTTGTGGTTCTGCCCTTTTGGCCTCGGAGGTCTTGGTTTCCGACGGTTCGTCTTCTGGCTGTGCGGGGCCCTTGGTTTCTCCCTCTTTCCCCGTCTCCCTTGAGGTCCTCCCATCCCCTGTCTCTTCTCCGCTTGCGGCTGTCGGTGTGGAGGTTGAGAGGCAGGGGTGGCGGCGGCGTGGGTTCCCGGAACATTTAGCTGTTGCCATTCAGGGTTCCCGTAGACCTTCTACTCTCCTGTCCTATGATCGCCACTGGGGTAATTTCAGTCGTTGGTGTTCGACCTTGGACCTTTCCCCTTTGCACTGTTCTTTGCAGGCTGTGCTTCAGTTTTTGTGGGAGGGTTTTGAGAAGGGTTGGGCTGTGTCCACCTTGCGTGCCCAGTGGGCGGCTGTCCGGGCTTTTCGTTCCCCGTGGGGGAATCTGTCTGATGATGAGGACTTGGTCTCCAGGCTGCTCCGTGGTTTTTCTCTTTCTCGTCCAGTTTCCCGGCCTTCTTTTCCCCTGTGGGATTTGCCCTTGGTCCTGCGGGCCTTGGTTGCTCCTCCTTTTGAGCCATTGTCGGAGGTGGATTTGAAGTTTGTGACCTTGAAGGTTGTGTTCTTGGTGGCCATCACGTCTGCCCGGCGCCTTGGCGAGTTGGGGGCCTTGATGTCTCGGGAACCTTTCCTGTCCTTTTCGGAGGGCGGGGTGGTGCTCCGCCTTGATTCCTCCTTCGTGCCTAAGGTCGCTTCTCAGTTTCACCGGTCCCAGGAGTTGGTCTTGCCTGCGTTGGGTTCTGTTCTGGATTCCCCGGGGGGTACCTGTTGGTCCTTGTTGGATGTGTGCCGGGCTTTGCGTGTTTATCTTGAGCGCACGGCGGCTATTCGGTTGACTGACTCCCTGTTTGTCTCCTTTGGGGCTGCTTCCCGTGGGCGTAAGGCTTCGTCTGTGTCCATTGGTCGCTGGCTGAAGCAGGTCATTTCCTTGGCCTATTCTCTTTCTGGGGCCCCTCCTCCTGTGGGTGTTCAGGGTCGTTCTACGAGGGGGGTGGCGGCCTCCTGGGCTGAGGTCCGGGGTGTCCCTCTTTCTGAGATTTGTAGGGCGGCCACTTGGGCTTCTTCCAATACTTTCATCAGGCATTACCGTCTTCTCAATTTGCTGGGTGATGAGGGCGGTTTTGCTTTGGGGGTGTTGGGTTGTGTTCGCCCATGATTTCTGTTCTGTGCACATTAAATGCCTGGTTCTTTGCTGTACTGGTTGTTTTTTGTGTTTTTTGGGATGAATGCCGGGTTTTGCTTTGGTATGTCTCATTAGTTAGGAAGGTGTCGAGGACGTAGGGACCTGGGGGTAATGTCCTATTACTTACGGTAATCTTCATTACTCCGGGTCCCGTAGTCCTCAACACCTTCCTGGCTTCCCTCCCTCCCGCCCTGTTTGCCGGCCTTCATCCTTTGGCTTGGTATTTCAGGGGGAATGCTGGGACATGTACCCTTATGTACTCCCGGCGGGAGGGGGAGGGTAGGTCCAGCATTCCTTCCTTTTCTTTTTTCTGACAGAGATAGTATCATCTCATTAGTTAGGAAGGTGTCGAGGACTACGGGACCCGGAGTAATGAAGATTACCGTAAGTAATAGGACATTCAGAGACACTGTGGGGGGCTTATTGTCCAGCATTTTTGCGCCCCCACAGTTTTAACTTTTACTCCACAAGCATTTCTCACACCTTCAGCCCGATAGGTGTGAGAATTGATTGTGGTCTAAAAGTTAAAACTGTGGGGGCGCCAAAATGCTGGACAATGGGCCCCCCACAGTGTCTGTGAATGGTCTCCTTGCAATTGAGGGAGCGTCTCCCTCCACTCTGCCTCCAGACAGACACCATCCCTGAGAGGCCCAGGGAGGGGGCCCCCTCCAATGGACCTTAATTGCAAGGCGACACCTTTTTTTAAAAATATATCTCCAGGGAAACAAACAGGACACATCATCAGTGCGTGGCCCCATGCTGGTGGGCTGAGCGCGAGGCCCTGTGCAGCCGCCCACGCTGCCCATGCCTAGCGCCGGCCCTGCTAGCAACAGCAGAGAGGTGGCAGACGGAAGGAAATACAGGTGGAAAATAACCTGAGAGGAGCAGACAGCGAGTAGGTGGTCACCTCTCACCAGGTCACAACAGACAGTTTCCAGTCATTGACCTTTCTGTGATAACCTAATGCAGTCAGGGGGCTGCAGTCTTCATTTGTTCTCACTGAACTCATTAGACACAAACACCTAAAACAATGGTTTGTCGATATAAAGTTCAGGACTCGAGACAGTGTTCGTAATAACCTGGAGTGAGGTGGTCACCCTAACAGGGAGAGTTTAAACGCACACCTACAACCAGGGGAGACAGTGACAGTGTTCAAGAACATCCAGAGAGAGAAAGATTAAAGGGGGACACATTGGGACTGATAATGTACACACAGAGAGAGCAGGGGTAGAATAGTTACACACGTAGAGAGAGCAAGAGTGGTCCAGTGGAGAGAAACTCTGCCTATAGCAGCCACCCCTGCATGCGGACATCAATCGTCTCCTTTTTTTGCACGCTGTCAGACGCGGAGCATGGTTGAAAAGATGGACTTTGTACAGGCAGTGTGAAAAACGAGCGTGGGACGTAACTTCCAAAAGTCCACTCCACAGAACAGGGAGGTGGGGGTGTGGGAGAACCAGCTAGAGAATCAACCAGCAAGAGCAATACCAAAGGGGACCAACTTATTCTTCTGCTGGATACTTCTAACTGCAGATTCCTCAATGTTTGAATAAGTACCAAAGTGACGCCCCTCCGAAGATGGGGGTCCGAGGAGTAGATTCACACAAGGAAGTCCTGCAGGACCGAACACACTGGCCCACTCGGTTGACTTGGTAAGGTAACTAGTGCCAGGTCAAAGTATGGGCAGACACCCCCATCGGTCATGGCAGATGTCCCAACAGGACATACCAAGTCAGGGCCATTGCAGAACCTTCCACCCCGGTGAACAAGCCCCAGGGCCCTCCAGATAATGACTTTTGCCAGTGAATAGCACAGCTTGATGCAGAGGACAATCCACTGCAATAGGGTCTGCGTCTGGGCTGCCTTTTCTTTCTTTGCACCACCAAACCCCATGATCATCGAGAAGGTATGCCTAGTCCCATCAATGTCGAAACTAAGGGCGCGTCGTTGGTCAGAACGGGCAAGTCTCTCCTGCTCTTTAGCTAGATGTGATGGAGGAAACTAGGCAGGAGCAAGATGTACTGCTCTACATGGAACAGCAACACCACTTTTGAGAGAAACATGCATGTGTCCCTAGAACCAGCTGCCCAGGGTAAAATGAAGTACACAGAGGCTGAACTAAAAAGGCCTGTAACTCACCGATGTGATGCACAGAAGGGACAGCAGAGAGAAAGAGCTGTCAAGGGCAGGAGGGTAAGGGGACAGGCATGAAGTGCGGACATAAGTTATAGGTTGCTTATCAGCGCACATACATTGATGCTTCCTCCTGTTATACAAGTACACAAGATGGAAGGATACAACTAAAACATTTAAAATAGGGATTAAAAAGTAGGGTCTAATATTTTTGCAAAAGGTAAGTAATGAAGGGAGCACTTGTAATTCTCAAAGTATTTTGTTTCGCTGCTTTGCTATGGGAACCTAAAAAGCCCCATCAGCAAAAGAAACTGGTTTAATCCTGGGAATATCCAACAGAAATGAATAGGAGTGAAAAGATCATTTGGGGTGGAACGTAAGTGGAATTTTGAGGTCCTAAATGCTAGGGAAGACGAATGAATGACTCAAGGTACAATATCCAAGGATTTAAACAGAAGGATTTTCTAATGCGCTCAGAATGTGAGAGATGGAGCCTTTCCTCCTTGACCCTGTAACAAGGCATCCAAAGAAGGCTCCTGCACAAGCTGCAGCCATGAAGGAGTTGGTTAGGAAGAGTTCAATTAATTCCCGTAGTCCAAGCGGGACTGTACAAGAGCTATTCATTTTTACAACGGTGCTCTGTGCACACTACGTTATATCAAGTTCATTCAAATGAATCAACTTTCACTTAGTGCTGCTCCGTTCGTTGCACTTAGTCAAAGTGCCTTGAAATCATAATTGAAACTGATCTGGTTAGGAATGTCCTTCCCTGTGGAATGTGCGCACTTCTTGCAGGGAACTGCTGGGTTCCTTATCAATACTCAAAAACCTTCCAAATGACCATAAAACCTCTTCGTAATAGGTTTAATCTTATTTATTTTCATTATTTTCATGAATTCTTCATTTGTTCAAATCATTATTTACACTTTACATGAATTATCACCCAATGCATTTCGGGTCACTTCATGGACCCTTCCTCAGTGGTCTATAGAAATAATAAACAAGAAGCTAATTAATCATAGGTCTCAGATCATGTATGTACTTCAAAATATTATTCATTCAAACAAATAAATATATGTATTGCGGTTGTTGCCCATGAGTATATGTCTTATTCAATTGTCATAATACTGCTATTCCAGATTGAGGAGTTAAACACTGGTTGATAATCAAGTCCTCAAATAACAACATTGAATCATACAAAACGCTATACCTAACGTTGTAATTAAATGGCGTGACCCTAATCGATCACTCTGTAAATTAGAACTCATAAAGGCAATCTCTTCCCTGCTTGTTCATACAATGCGGTATATTCGTTCACGGTAGCGTGTTCTTTATGTTAGGTATATCGTTTTGTATGATTCCATGTTGTTGTTCTTTAGTGTAGTCTTAAGGACTTCAGTTATTTCACAGTAAGACAAAATAAGGCAAAGGAGTGCACTGTGGTCATGGTAGATGATAGATTTGGTTTCATGAACCATAGCCTTGCAAGAAGAAGGGGAAGCCGTACTTGTCAGACGCTTGACGACCATCTGTAGTAGAGCTGATAACAAAAGGGCTTGTGCCTGGAGGTGATCAGGCAGTGGAGTGCAGATGAGCTTGCCTTTGGAGTGCCCGCTGCATGGCAATGCAACAACCACCTCTATATAGGCCCAAAGCATGTGGCACAAGCAAACATTGCACCACCCATAGGGGAGGTGTAACATCACTCACTTAAAATGGTGGGTACGATGGAGGAAGAAAACAGTATGTGACTTGGGAAAACTGCACCCTGACAGACTGCAGGAAGTGAGTGAAATATATACACGCACCAGCAGGAGATGCGTTACGGCAGCAGCCCAAGTAGCCTGAGAAGGAGTAGTTTCTGTCCTGTAACTCCAGTTCTGTAGTAGGGGTATCTCTGTTATAGTCATAATCTAGTGAATAGTCCCGCCCATGTGCGTGGACCCCGGAGCAATCAAAAATAATCTCTTAAAGTGTCGAAAAAATGCAGACCTGCACAGACACTTAAGAGAGAATTAAAGACAGATAATGCAGCCTATAAAACAGGCTACACTGTCCAGTACTTCAAGTAGAAATTCCACCAAAAAATCCACAAAACAGCAAAGCCTGTACAGATTTCCCTTGCTTCAGCAGCAAAAACCCTCTGGAATGATAGAGAGGAGGATCTGGACAGACAAGCCCCATAGGCTGCCATTATGTGGCTCAGAACAGGATACTGTGCCTTTAAGAGAACTTTCCAGAACTTCACAGTATCCCAGAATGCACTGCAGGTCCCTTTTACTTTCAGTTCTTTTTGAAGGCGTAACACGCCAGACCTGTAGCATTCCTTACATGAATATCTCTCTCTCTCTCTCCACCGGGGAGGAGGGCGGGCGCTTATGACTATAACAGAGATACCCCTACTACAGAACTGGAGTTACAGGACAGAAACAACTACTTCTGTAGTAGGGGATCTCTGTGTATAGTCATAATCTAGTGAATAGAATGGCAAGCCCATCCCCACACCAAAGCGGCGGTGGAGAACGAGAAATAACACCACTATTGTGCGAACAGATTTCGCAGCGAAGCCTGCCCAACCTGAGCGTCTGCTCTGGCATCAGTGTCCAGGCAATAATGCTTAGCAAAGGTATGGACCGACTTCCAAGTGGCTGCCTTGCAGATTTCTGCAATGGGAACATTACGAAGCAAAGCCGTCGTGGCAGCTTTGCCCCTGGTGGAATGAGCCTTAGGTTTGCCCCCTAAGGTCTTATTAGCCTTTTGGTAACACAATTGTATGCAGGACACAATCCACCTCGAGATGGACTGCTTAGAGGTAGCAAGACCCGACCTGACTGATCCATAGTTGATAAACAACTGGTCCGACCTACGAATATCTTTGGTTTTATCCAGATAAAATGTCAACACCCTCCTAACATCCAGGGAATGTAAAGACCTTTCCGCTGGAGATGAAGGATTCTGAAAAAACGTAGGCAAAGTTATAGTCTGGTTGACATGAAAATCAGAAATAACCTTGGGAAGAAATTTAGGGTGAGTACGCATAACAACCTTAGCAGCATGAAATACAGTATAAGGTTCTTGGCAACACAACGCCTGAATTTCACTCACCCTGCGGGCCGATGTGATGCCCACGAGGAACGCCGCCTTCCAGGACAGGTGCTGCAACGAAGCCTTATGAACAGGTTCAAAATGCTCCTTCATAAATCTGGACAGCACCACATTCAATTCCCATGAAGGCGAAGGAAGCCTGACAGGAGGGAACACTTTCTTCAAGCCTTCCAAAAAATCTTTGATCACAGGGATCTGGAAGAAGGAAGTCTGTGAAGGGCATTTCCTGTAGGCAGTCAATGCAGCCAGATGGACCTTAATGGAATGGACATTAAGGCCAGACTGCGCCAGATGTAGAAGATATGGAAGGATGACATCTTCCTTACATGTCGTCGGGTCATAGTTCTTGGACTTGCACCAGATGCAAAACCTCTTCCACTAGTAAGCATAAGAAGTCCTAGTGGAAGGTCGCTTAGCCTCCTTCAGTATGTCCATGCAATCTTCCGGGAGATTAAGATGGCCATATTGCACTATCTCAGGAGCCATGCTGCCAAACTCAAAGACGAGAGGTTGGGGTGCAACATCTGCCCCCCGAACTTCGTGAGAAGGTCCGGCCTGCACGGCAGCTTCATGTGAGGAAGGAGAGACCGGCGAAGCAGGTCCATGAACCACCACTGCCTGGGCCATTCCGGGGCAATCAGTATCATCCGCGCCCTGGACTGGGACAGCTTGATGAGAACCGTCGGAATCAGGGGAATGGGTGGAAAAGCGTACAGAAAGCTGTTCGACCAGTTGATCCATAACGCATTCCCCAGCGTCCCCGGCTGATAGTACCTGGAGGCGAAGTCTCGGCATTTGCTGTTTTCTGCGGTGGCAAACAGATCTACGTCTGGGGTCCCCCACCTTGCGAAGACTTCTCCTAGTACTTCGTCGTTTATGACCCATTTGTGGTTTTCCTGTATCAGTCTGCTCAGTGAGTCTGCCTGAACATTCTGCACACCTGGCAGATGGGTAGCCGTTATCGTCAGTCCTCGGGCCAGAAGCCAGTGCCAGATCGCCTGCGCCTCCTGCGACAGGGTGCGTGATCTCGAGCCCCCCTGCTTGTTGAGGTAATACATCGTGGTCGTATTGTCCGTCTGTACAAGCAGAGAGTTGGTCTGGAAGGACGGGTGAAAGGCCTTCAGTGCCAAGTGAACAGCTCTGAGTTCCAGGAAATTGATGTGGTACGTGGACTCCGTCGGGGACCACGTCCCTTGAATCTGTAAGTCTCCGGAGTGCGCTCCCCAGCCCTGGAGAGAAGCATCCGTCACGATAGTCTGAGTGGGAATGTCCTTGTGGAAGGGAACCCCTCTGAGGAGATTCTCCGCTGAACACCACCACTTCAGAGACTGAAGAGCATGCAGAGACAGTCGTATCTTGTCGTCCCAAGATCCTCTCCTCTGGTCCCACTGATCCTCCAAGCACTCCTGCAGCGGTCTCATGTGCAGCCGCGCATGTGGCGTCAGGAAGATACAAGAGGCCATCGATCCCAGTAGAGAAGACACCGTCCTCACTGTTGTAGATGGAGTGGTCATAAGAGCCTGAGCCTTCCGAAGGAGTGATAATCGTCGCGACTCCGAAGGAGACACGCTTGCTGACATCGTATCAATGGTGGCCCCCAAGTACTGAATGCACTGGACCGGAGTCGGGACAGACTTGAACATGTTGATGTGCAACCCCAGCTTGTTCAAAAGAACGCACGTCTTCTGGAAGTGCGCTTGAGCTTCCGAGAAGGAGGAGGCCTTGATCAACCAATCGTCCAGGTACGGGTAGACAAACACCTTGTTCTTCCTCAGGTGTGCCGCTACCACTGCCATGCACTTCGAGAAAGTCCTCGGCGCGGACTTCAGCCCGAATGGAAGTACCGTGTACTGATAGTGATTGGTGCCGACTAGAAATCGCAGGAACTTCCTGCGTTTGTGTGCAATGGGCACATGGAAGTACGCATCCTGTAGGTCTATTGCACATAGCCAGTCTCCCTGTTGCAACTGAGGATAAATCTGATGCAACGACAGCATGCGAAACCTTTCTCTGCGAATCCACTTGTTTGCCTGTCGCAAGTCCAGAATGGACCTGAACTCGTTCTTGTCCTTCTTGCGGACCAGAAAGAACCGGGAGTACAGACCTCTTCCTCTTTGAGACAGAGGTACGTCTTCTATCGCCCTTTTCCTTAACAGGATATCGGCCTCCGCCTGGAGCTCGTGCAGTTGATACTGCGAGCTGACCAGAGGAATCGATGGAGGAGGGCTGGTGAATCGAAGACTGTATCCATTGCAAACAATATTCAGCACCCACTTGTCCGGAGTAATTTTTCTCCACTCTGCCAGAAAAAAATTGAACGCTCCCCCCCCCACCGGAGCGGGTAACGATGAAGGGGAAGTAACCGCTCAGGGTCGAGACCCAGCCGGGCCTTTGTTAGCTGTAGAGGACTGCTGTCCACCTCTACCCTTCTAGCGCTTCTGGAAGGGTCTCCGGAACTGCTGCTGTTGTTGCTGCTGCTGTCCCGAAGACTGTCCTCGCCCTCTGCCCTGTGCACCGAACCGTCTCTAGAACGGTCGGTAGGACTTCTTTTCCTTGGGCTTCTCCAAGCCCACCGCCGTCAGGGTCTCTGCCTCCGCCTTCATGCGGGCCATCTCATCATCGGCATGTTTTCCGAACAGAGTTTCTCCTGAAAACGGCAGATTGGCCACTCGCTGCTGGGCCTCCGGCTTGAGTGACGTTAGCCTGAGCCAAGCAGGACGGCGCTGGTTGATCCCATGACAATAACCATGGGCTCCCAAAAGAGAGATATCCGCAGCCGCGCTGATGATCTGGTTTGAAACCAGCATCCCTTCCTTAAGGACCTCTAGGAAGTCCTCCCTCTTGTCTCGTGGTAGAAGATCTGTGAACTGTTGCAGGGAATCCCACAGGGCACGGTCGTACCGCCCCAGCAAAGCCGAATCGCTGGAGGCTTTCATGGTAGTGGAAGCAGTCCCACAAGCCTTCCTCCCAGCCGAGTCGATCCATCGGCTTTCCTTATCCGGTCGGCACGGTGGAGGACGGGGAGGTAGAGTGTCTCTATAACAGAGTCGGGTACTGGATCCATCCGCAGGAAAGCCGGGTCCGAATCCGGTGCCCTGTACTTCTTCAGAAGTCGGGAGGGAGCAGCCTTCACCACCGCTGGCGTAAGGAACAGCTCCTCCGCAGGTTCTACCAAACCTGGCACTAACGTCAGCAGGGGGCGAGACAAATGCTTCTTGTGAAGTGTCTCAAATATCACGGACGTCGTAGGTGTAGGAGCCGTCACCGTGATGCCCAACTTTGTCGCCCCCCTCAGGAGAACCTCCTGGAACGTGCTGATGTTGTCCACCGGACACACCCTTGTCCCCGGGGAATCCGACAAGGTCGGCGAATAGGATCGTGTCCTGGAGGAGTCCGTGCGGGACCTGGATCCTCACCTCCTATGGCGGCGTCTAGATCTAGTGGAGGATCTGCGCCGACTCCTAGATCTTCCTCTCCGTCCGGCTCGCGATCTTTACTTCCTAGGCCTCAGGCGATCCGCCGGTTCCACCGCGCGGGCGTCTTAGGTTTGGCCTGGGCCTGCGGCTTAGGAGTCCCCTTGAGAGGTGTCGGAAACCTGGGCAATGAAAACGACCTCGGTTGAACCGGAGGAGGCTTCAGTGGCACCTGAGGTTGAGGTACGGTTTGCGGAAGCGGAGGCAAAGGAGGAGGGGTAGAAACCCTCGGAGGGGGACCCCTCGGCAATGGCGGTGGAGGCGTAACCTGCGAAGGCGAATACACCTCGGAATACACCGAGCCCGGTGATCCACCACCAGCCTGGGACGTCGGAGAGCCTCCCATGGCATCAGGCCTCCTCTCCCGCTTCTTCGACGTCGACCGGTGACCAGAACGGTGACCAGACGGCGAGCGTCGGCCCCTCGACGTCGAGCGTCTCTTCCTCGGCGTAGACCGTCTTCCATGCCTCGACGTCGATCTCTCGTGTCTTGATGGCGACCTCTTGCGCCTCGGCGGCAACCTCTTGCGCCTCGACGGCAACCTCTTGCGCCTCGACGGCAACCTCTTGCGCCTCGACGGCAACCTCTTGCGCCTCGACGGCAACCTCTTGCGCCTCGACGGCAACCTCTTGCGCCTCGACGGCAACCTCTTGCGCCTCGACGGCAACCTCTTGCGCCTCGACGGCAACCTCTTGCGCCTCGACGGCAACCTCTTGCGCCTCGACGGCAACCTCTTGCGCCTCGACGGCAACCTCTTGCGCCTCGACGGCAACCTCTTGCGCCTCGACGGCAACCTCTTGCGCCTCGACGGCAACCTCTTGCGCCTCGACGGCAACCTCTTGCGCCTCGACGGCAACCTCTTGCGCCTCGACGGCAACCTCTTGCGCCTCGACCTCTTGCGCCTCGACCTCTTGCGCCTCGACGGCGACCTCTTGCGCCTCGACGGCGACCTCTTGCGCCTCGACGGCGACCTCTTGCGCCTCGACGGCGACCTCTTGCGCCTCGACGGCGACCTCTTGCGCCTCGACGGCGACCTCTTGCGCCTCGACGGCGACCTCTTGTGCCTCGACCTCTTGCGCCTCGACCTCTTGCGCCTCGACGGCGACCTCTTGCGCCTCGACGGCGACCTCTTGCGCCTCGACCTCTTGCGCCTCGACGGCGACCTCTTGCGCCTCGACGGCGACCTCTTGCGCCTCGACGGCGACCTCTTGCGCCTCGACCTCTTGCGCCTCGACGGCGACCTCTTGCGCCTCGACCTCTTGCGCCTCGACGGCGACCTCTTGCGCCTCGACGGCGACCTCTTGCGCCTCGACCTCTTGCGCCTCGACGGCGACCTCTTGCGCCTCGACCTCTTGCGCCTCGACGGCGACCTCTTGCGCCTCGACCTCTTGCGCCTCGACCTCTTGCGCCTCGACCTCTTGCGCCTCGACGGCAACCTCTTGCGCCTCGACGGCAACCTCTTGCGCCTCGACGGCAACCTCTTGCGCCTCGACGGCAACCTCTTGCGCCTCGACGGCAACCTCTTGCGCCTCGACGGCGACCTCTTGCGCCTCGACGGCGACCTCTTGCGCCTCGACGGCGACCTCTTGCGCCTCGACGGCGACCTCTTGCGCCTCGACGGCGACCTCTTGCGCCTCGACGGCGACCTCTTGCGCCTCGACCTCTCGCGCCTCGACGGCGACCTCTTGCGCCTCGACCTCTCGCGCCTCGACGGCGACCTCTTGCGCCTCGACCTCTCGCGCCTCGACGGCGACCTCTTGCGCCTCGACCTCTCGCGCCTCGACGGCGACCTCTTGCGCCTCGACCTCTCGCGCCTCGACGGCGACCTCTTGCGCCTCGACCTCTCGCGCCTCGACGGCGACCTCTTGCGCCTCGACCTCTTGCGCCTCGACCTCTTGCGCCTCGACGGCGACCTCTTGCGCCTCGACGGCGACCTCTTGCGCCTCGACCTCTTGCGCCTCGACGGCGACCTCTTGCGCCTCGACGGCGACCTCTTGCGCCTCGACCTCTTGCGCCTCGACGGCGACCTCTTGCGCCTCGACCTCTTGCGCCTCAACGGCGACCTCTTGCGCCTCGACGGCGACCTCTTGCGCCTCGACGGCGACCTCTTGCGCCTCGACCTCTTGCGCCTCGACGGCGACCTCTTGCGCCTCGACCTCTCGCGCCTCGACGGCGACCTCTTGCGCCTCGACCTCTCGCGCCTCGACGGCGACCTCTTGCGCCTCGACCTCTCGCGCCTCGACGGCGACCTCTTGCGCCTCGACCTCTCGCGCCTCGACGGCGACCTCTTGCGCCTCGACCTCTCGCGCCTCGACGGCGACCTCTTGCGCCTCGACCTCTCGCGCCTCGACGGCGACCTCTTGCGCCTCGACGGCGACCTCTTGCGCCTCGACCTCTCGCGCCTCGACGGCGACCTCTTGCGCCTCGACCTCTCGCGCCTCGACGGCGACCTCTTGCGCCTCGACCTCTCGCGCCTCGACCTCTTGCGCCTCGACCTCTTGCGCCTCGACCTCTTGCGCCTCGACCTCTTGCGCCTCGACCTCTTGCGCCTCGACCTCTTGCGCCTCGACCTCTTGCGCCTCGACCTCTTGCGCCTCGACCTCTTGCGCCTCGACCTCTTGCGCCTCGACGGCAACCTCTTGCGCCTCGACCTCTTGCGCCTCGACCTCTTGCGCCTCGACGGCAACCTCTTGCGCCTCGACGGCGACCTCTTGCGCCTCGACGGCGACCTCTTGCGCCTCGACGGCGACCTCTTGCGCCTCGACGGCGACCTCTTGCGCCTCGACGGCGACCTCTTGCGCCTCGACGGCGACCTCTTGCGCCTCGACCTCTCGCGCCTCGACGGCGACCTCTTGCGCCTCGACCTCTCGCGCCTCGACGGCGACCTCTTGCGCCTCGACCTCTCGCGCCTCGACGGCGACCTCTTGCGCCTCGACCTCTCGCGCCTCGACGGCGACCTCTTGCGCCTCGACCTCTCGCGCCTCGACGGCGACCTCTTGCGCCTCGACCTCTCGCGCCTCGACGGCGACCTCTTGCGCCTCGACCTCTCGCGCCTCGACGGCGACCTCTTGCGCCTCGACCTCTTGCGCCTCGACGGCGACCTCTTGCGCCTCGACCTCTTGCGCCTCGACGGCGACCTCTTGCGCCTCGACGGCGACCTCTTGCGCCTCGACCTCTTGCGCCTCGACGGCGACCTCTTGCGCCTCGACCTCTTGCGCCTCGACGGCGACCTCTTGCGCCTCGACGGCGACCTCTTGCGCCTCGACAGCGACCTCTTGCGCCTCGACGGCGACCTCTTGCGCCTCGACGGCGACCTCTTGCGCCTCGACGGCGACCTCTTGCGCCTCGACGGCGACCTCTTGCGCCTCGACGGCGACCTCTTGCGCCTCGACGGCGACCTCTTGCGCCTCGACGGCGACCTCTTGCGCCTCGACCTCTTGCGCCTCGACGGCGACCTCTCGCGCCTCGACGGCGATCGACCGCGACCTTGACCGCGACCTTGACGGCGACCTTGACCTCTTCCGCCTCGACGGCGACCTCGACCTCTTCCGCCTCGACGGCGATGTTCTCCTCCTCTTCGCCGACGGCAAATGGCGGTGTCGCTTCGACGGCGAGCCCCGACGCCGGGCCCTTCGACTTTGATCACTCGACGTCGAGACCGAAGAGGATGACGACGAAATCGTCACCGGAGACTTCGACGGCGGTCTGTGCACATCCCTCAACGTCGAGTGCCGACGGTGCTTCGCCCCAGAGCCCTGGGGGGACGGGGAACAGATCGTAGTCATTCCTCTCGACGGCGTGGTCGCTGCAATCGACCCAGATGGAGAGTGGGCACGTTTGCTGGTCTTCCTGCTCCTGGGGAGCCCCCCAGAGGCCTCAGCATGGGCAGAAGGAGCCCCTCCAGACCCACCTTGCGCCTTCAGCCTTCTGTCCTCGAGTCCCTGAAGCCTGATCTTCTTTCTTTCCTTCAGGGTCCTGCCAGAGAAGCCCTGACAAATCTCACACTCCTCTGGGACATGGGAAGAGGGAAGGCAGAGGATACACACCTCATGGGAATCCGATTTGGCCTTCTTCCTGGAGCACTCCGGGGATTTGTCAAATAATGCAGGCATAATTGACATCAAAAAGGAGCAAAAACCAAGAACAGCACTAAAGTACTTTAGAAGCACTCAAAACGAAATTAATAGTGAAAAATCACCAAGAAACCCTTGAAAAGGGAGAGCTCAATGCTCCAGGGTCCTGCTTGCAGGAGCCGGAAAAAAGAACTGAAAGTAAAAGGGACCTGCAGTGCATTCTGGGATACTGTGAAGTTCTGGAAAGTTCTCTTAAAGGCACAGTATCCTGTTCTGAGCCACATAATGGCAGCCTATGGGGCTTGTCTGTCCAGATCCTCCTCTCTATCATTCCAGAGGGTTTTTGCTGCTGAAGCAAGGGAAATCTGTACAGGCTTTGCTGTTTTGTGGATTTTTTGGTGGAATTTCTAGTTGAAGTACTGGACAGTGTAGCCTGTTTTATAGGCTGCATTATCTGTCTTTAATTCTCTCTTACGTGTCTGTGCAGGTCTGCATTTTTTCGACACTTTAAGAGATTATTTTGATTGCTCCGGGGTCCACGCACATGGGCGGGACTATTCACTAGATTATGACTATACACAGAGATCCCCTACTACAGAACTATCAACACTGGAACAGTAGTTCTAGCCTGAAGCATACAGATACTAGCCTGTGTGTCCTGAAGTCACTGCAATGGCAGAAAAGCCTTCAAGGGGACTGTGCCTAAAATGGCCAAATAACGGACCATCTTCTTCAAATGTTGAAGATGAGATTTGGACTGGTTGATGAAAAAACCCAGGATAGACAATAAAAGCATTTTATGTTCTGCGTCTGGTTGGAAACTTGCTGCAGCGAGCTCTGACCGGAGTAGTTGGGCTGCAGCAATCGACATGACCTTTGCTAAGCCTTGACTGCTGAAGTAAGTCAAAGGCAGGACAATAAAGTCAAATTTGACCCAAAACCCAAAATGGAGATACATCTGTGGGATTGCAGATCCGGGAACATGAAAGTACTAGTCTGTAGGTCCAGGGACAACATCCAATCCGAATGGTCAAATGCCAGGAGAACATGAATGAGGGTCATAAACCTGAACTTCTTGAGGCATCAGTTTAGGAACCTAAGATTTAGAATCAGTCTTAAGCCCCCATCCTTCTTAGGGATTAGGGAGTACTGCGAGTAACAACCCATTTACCGCCTACCTCAGACACAATCCAAATTGCCACGTTTACGACCAACAGCAACACTTATCTGGAGAGGATACTGGCATGATTTGTCAACAGCAGAGTAAAAATACTGCTGGGGAGGTAGAGGAATTAAAAGTCAGTTTCCCTTCACATATGATTGCGCATCAAATATGGTGTAGCGTGACTCAGAGTTAACTCTTGCCGAAGGTGCACTGGAATACGGGGCTGGAGCCAGTTCTGGAACCGGCATCAATGTAGCCTGAGGCAGCGCTAATGGAGGAGAGCGTAACGAAGAGAGGTAGAGACAGACAACTGGCGAAGGTTAACCGTTTTGTGTCAGTCGGTGCAGGTAAGGCACACCAAACGAAGTTTGACTGGTGGCTTGGCAGTTCCATTGAGCCCGACTGCTCTCCAGAGGGAGTCAGAATGAATTTGAACATCTGCAGCATGGCCTTCTTGAAGGCCGCAACCTGCTATGGAAAGAACTATGACACAGAGTTTGGCTTCCCACTTCGTGATGGTGCTAGGGTGCTGAAGTTATCAAAAACGTGGTGGATGGACTATATGACTTAATATCAGCCACGTGTAGTTGCTTGGACGCATCCTAGTCCATTGGTACCACATCACCCCGGTTTGGACACAGCTGTATGCAAATCAGTCTTGACCATGTTCCAATAGGAACAGTCAATCCAGAACTGCCAGGCCAGGTCCTCCCTGAAACGGAACACAAGCAACCCGAGAGTGCATCTGGATGCATTTGTCACAAGACTTGTGTTTGTGCCTGGTACTAAAGCACTACAGATATTATGCTGCTCTGTAAAAAAAAAATCTGTTTGTGGCACACACAACATGGTTTTAAGGCTGCCATCTTTAGGGGAGACATTCCTATACGCTTCCAAAAAGGTAGGAGAAGCAAATATACTTTGCTAAAAAAAAGTTGAAGGAGAGCTCTGGATCCAAGTTGAAGGGCATGGAAAAAAGGAACTGATGTCAGAACATGGTGTAGTGCCAACATGCAGAGATGCATCATCATGCCCTGAGGCATGAGAGAGTCTGGAAGGAGGCGGATGAAGCCACCCACCCATGCAGGAGCTCTTGCAAAAGTCACAGGATCCAGCCTGGTACCGAGTTAGATTCAGAAAGCATCTACGGTCAGAAGTATGCATCAGAAAATGAGTGTGTTCATGCACAATTAGAGAGAGCAACTGTAGTTCTAGATAATGACACCACATCTAGTATTGCTCACCTAGAGTGTGTAAGACACTAGGCTTGTTAGTGCACATCTACACAAAGCAAGAGGAAAACAACAGGTATTCATTCACATACAGAGAAATGGAAGCGCGTGCGCATGTTAATGCTCACCTAGAGTGAGGCGGACACAATGAGAATGTTAATGCAAATCTAGAGAGAGAAGAGAGGGAGGGAGTAAGAGTGTTAACATACAACTAGAGAGGAGACAGAGTGAGACTTAATGCACACCAAGAGAGTGTGATGGGAATACAGAGGGTGGTAATGCACACCCAGAGAGAGTAATATAATTAAAGAGGTTTTCAATGCACATCTAGAGAAAGAGATGGGAATAGAGGTTTTTAATGCACACCTAGAGAGAGATGGGAATACAGAAGTTTTTAATGCACATCTAGAGAGAGATGGGAATATAGAGGTTTTTAATGCACACCGTGAGAGAGATGGGAATACAGAGGTTTTAAATGCACACCTGGAGAGAGTGATGGGAATACAGAGGTTTTTAATGCACACCGTGAGAGAGAGATGGGAATACAGAGGTTTTAAATGCACACCTAGAGAGAGAGATGGGAATACAGAGGTTTTTAATGCACACCTAGAGAGAGAGATGGGAATACAGAGGTTTTTAATACACACCTAGAGAGAGAGATGGGAATAGAGGTTTTTAATGCACACCTAGAGAGAGATGGGAATACAGAAGTTTTTAATGCACATCTAGAGAGAGATGGGAATATAGAGGTTTTTAATGCACATCTAGAGAGAGATGGGAATATAGAGGTTTTTAATGCACACCGTGAGAGAGATGGGAATACAGAGGTTTTAAATGCACACCTGGAGAGAGTGGTGGGAATACAGAGGTTTTTAATGCACACCGTGAGAGAGAGATGGGAATACAGAGGTTTTAAATGCACACCTAGAGAGAGAGATGGGAATACAGAGGTTTTTAATGCACACCTAGAGAGAGAGAGATGGGAATACAGAGGTTTTTAATACACACCTAGAGAGAGAGATGGGAATACATAGGTTTTTAATGCACACCTTGGGAGAGAGAGAGGGATGGGAATACAGAGGTTTTTAATGCACACCTAGAGAGAGTGATGGGAATACAGAGGGTGCTAATGCACACCTAGATAGAGTGATGGGAATACAGAGGGTGCTAATGTACACCTAGTGTGTGTGATGGGAATACAGAGGGTGCTAATTCACACCTAGCGTGTGTGATGGGAATACAGAGGGTGCTAATGCACACCTAGAGAGAGAGAAGGGAATACAGAGGTTTTTAATGCACACCTAGAGAGAGAGATGGGAATACATAGGTTATTAATGCACACAGAGAGAAAGATGGGAATACAGAGGTTTTTAATACACACCTAGAAAGAGATGGGAATACAGAGGTTGTTAATGCACACCTAGAGTGTGTGATAGGAATACAGAGGTTTTTAATGCACACCTAGAGAGAGAGAGATGGGAATACTGAGGTTTTTAATGCAAACCTAGAGAGAGAGATGGGAATACATATGTTATTTAATGCACACCTTGAGAGAGAGAGAGGGATGGGAATACAGAGGTTTTTAATGCACACCTAGAGAGAGAGAGATGGGAATACAGGGGTTTTTAATGCACACCTAGAGAGAGTGATGGGAATACAGAGGGTGCTAATGCACACCTAGAGAGAGTGATGAGAATACAGAGGGTGCGAATGCACACCTAGAGAGTGTGATGGAAATACAGAGGGTGCTAATGCACACCTAGAGTGTGTGGTGGGAATACAGAGGGTGCTAGTGTACACCTAGAGAGTGATGGGAATACAGAGGGTGCTAATACACACCTAGAGAGGGATAGGAATAGAGGGTGCTAATACACACCTAGAGCGTGTGATGGGAATACGGAGGGTGCTAATGCACACCTAGAGAGAGGGATGGGAATACAGAGGGTGCTAATGCACACCTAGAGAGAGGGATGGGAATACAGAGGGTGCTAATGCACACCTAGAGAGAGGGATGGGAATACAGAGGGTGCTAATGCACTCCTATATATAGAGAGATGGGAATACAGAGGTTTTTAATGCACACCTAGAGAGATGGGAATGCAGAGGTTTTAATGCACACCTAGAGAGAGGGGTGGGAATACAGAGGGTGCTAATGCACACCTAGAGAGAGTGATGGGAATACAGAGGGTGCTAATGCACACCTAGAGCGTGTGATGGGAATACGGAGGGTGCTAATGCACACCTAGAGCGAGAAATGGGAATACAGAAGGTGCTAATGCACACCTAGACAGTGTGATGGGAATACTGAGAGTGCTAATGCACACCTAGAGAGTGTGTGATGGGAATACAGAATGTGGTAATGCACACGTAGAGAAAGGGATGGGAATACAGAACGTGGTAATGCACACCTAGAGAAAGGGATGGGAATACAGAGGGTGCTAATGCACACCTAGAGAGTGTGTGATGGGAATACAGAATGTGGTAATGCACACGTAGAGAAAGGGATGGGAATACAGAACGTGGTAATGCACACCTAGAGAAAGGGATGGGAATACAGAGGGTGTTAGTTTACACCTAGAGAGTGTGATGGGAATAAAGAGGGTGCTAATGCACACCTATAGTGTATAGTGGGAATACAGAGGGTGCTAATGCACACCTAGAGAGTGTGATGGGAATACGGAGGGTGCTAATGCACACCTAGAGAGTGTAATGGGAATACAGAGGGTGCTAATGCACATCTAGAGAGAGGGATGGGAATACAGAGGGTGCTAATGGACACCTAGAAAGTGGGATGGGAATACAAAGGGTGCTAATGCACACCTAGAGAGTGTGATGGGAATACAGAGGGTGCTAATGCACACCTAGAGAGAGAGAAGGGAATACAGAGGGTGCTAATGGACACCTAGAAAGTGGGATGGGAATACAAAGGGTGCTAATGCACACATAGAGAGTGTGATGGGAATACAGAGGGTGCTAATGCACACACAGAGAGTGTGATGGGAATACAGAGGGTGCTAATGCACACCTAGAGAGAGGGATGGGAATACAGAGGGTGCTAATGGACACCTAGAGAGAGGGATGGGAATACAGAGGGTGCTAATGCACATATAGAGAGAGGGATGGGAATACAGAGGGTGCTAATGCACACCTAGAGAGAGTGATAGGAATACAGAGGGTGCTAATGCACAACTAGAGAAAGCATGAGGAAGACACTGAAAATACATGTTAATTCACACCTAACGAGAGGGGGAACCAGTAAGTGTTGATGCACACCTATGGAAGACGGAAGAAAGAGAAAGTGTTAATGCACACCATGAGAGGGGCAGTGAGAGTGTTAATGAATGCCTAGAAAGGGGTTAGTGAGTGCTAATAAACACCTGGAGAGAGAGGGGGAGTGAGAGGATTCATGAACAAGCAGACAGTAGAACTTAATGCACACAGAGAGAGGTCAACAGTGAGTGCCAGTGTACACCTAGCGAGAGGAAAGCACTGAGCCTGTTACTGCCTTTCTGCTTGGTCTAGGTGGGCATTAAGAGCAGCATTAAGACAGTAGATTATTAATGCAAAAACAGACAAAGTAGGAGGTAGGCAGTGGGTGTTCATGGACACCAAGAAAGAACAGGCGGGAGACAGTGAGTGTTAGTGCACATTTAGCATATGTAGTAAGTGTTAATGCAAACCTAGACAGTGGGAGAGGCAGTGAGCAATTTCCCAGTGTTAATGCCCGCTTAGAGAGAGCAGGAAGATAGTGGGAATGTTAATGCACAGAGAGAGTAAGACATTGAGCCTGTTACTGCACACCTAGAGAAAGCAAGAAGACTCAGCCTGTTAATTCACAACTAGACAAAACAGAAGGAATACAGGTATTGTTAATGTACACTTAGAGGGCAGAACAATAATAATATTGCAAAATGTTAAAACACATATTGATGGAGCAGAAGAAGAAAGTGAAAATGTGAATGCACATCTAAAAAAGGTCAGTAGGGACAACAGCAAGAGTGTTACTGCACACTTAGGAAGGGAAGAGGTCAGTGGGAGAGGTAATGCAAGAGAAGAGAAGAACAAGCATTGAAAATGCAATAGGTCTCGCAATAGAAGAGTTTGACCTTTTTGGTTTTGCAAATGGATGAGTGGCGTTGCGTGGATGAGTGGCGTTGCGTGGATGAGTGGCGTTGCGTGGATGAGTGGCGTTGCGTGGATGAGTGGCGTGTGTGAGTGGCGTTGCGTGTGTGAGTGGCGTTGCGTGTGTGAGTGGCGTTGCGTGGATGAGTGGTGGATGTGGTGGTGGATGCGGTGGTGAAGTGGTGGTGGATGTGGTGGATGTGGTGGTGGATGTGGCGTTGGATGTCATGGTGGATGTGGTGGTGGATGTGGTGGTGGATGTGGTGGTGGATGTGATGGTGGATGTGATGGTGGATGTGATGGTGGATGTGATGGTGGATGTGATGGTGGATGTGATGGTGGATGTGGTGGTGATGGATGCGGTGGATGTGGTGGTGGTGGATGCGGTGGATGTGGTGGTGGTGGATGCGGTGGATGCGGCGGTGGTGGTGGATGGGGTGGTGGTGGTAGTGGTGGTGGATGGGGTGGTGGTTGTAGTGGATGTGGTGGTGGATGTAGTGGTGGTGGGTGTGGTGGTGGTGGGTGTGGTGGTGGTGGTGGATGCGGTGGTGGTGGATGTGGTGGTGGTGGATGTGGTGGTGGTGGATGTGGTGGTGGTGGATGTGGTGGTGGTGGATGTGGAGGTGATGGTGGATGTGTTGGTGAAAGCACAAGGAGGCAATAAGGCCTCAAAGGGTGCCTGGCATAACACCCTCTTCCCCTATTTCCACCCCCAAAAAGATAAACCCATTACTGACGTGCCAAAGTCTAACCCAGTATAAGTATACCCTACGTGGTTTTCAAACAGTTGGTGTGCAGGGGTATAGAAGCTGAAATTAAGAACAGAAGAGGACTGGGATGGATAAGCAAGGTCGGAGGTCAAACATGCCATCTCAAATTCTTTCGGGGTGGGGGCAAGGAACGCACGGCAGGAAGTGTCGGCCTGTGTCAAAGCAGCACCCAGCTGGGAGATGAGCACGTGCCTTTTGGGGGTGGGCTGTTGCAGAGAGTGCTCACGTGACCTTCCTCAACACAAACAACGCGCATTTAAACCCTCCAGGGGAGGGGTGAGCGTACTTGGACCAGGAGGTTAATTGCGGCTGGCAAGTGGCACGCTATTTTAATACAATATGGAGTTTTGTGCAAAGTGTGAGTTTGGGCTGCGGGGGACTGTGGGAGTAGGCAGCAAAAATGCTTGTTAGTATGGAGTGCTAAAAGGTAATATGCGAGAAAGTTATTTCAAAAGTATTGTGTGTGTGAAGGAAGATTGTATGGGTGAATGGCAGAGTATGGATAAGGAAGAGTGGGGGGCAAAAGATATAAGAGCAGCAACTTGTTGACAGTAAAGTTATGGAAGGCAAAAGGAATGTGAGCATATTTGTAGAGGCGAACTAAATTGTTTTTGTGTGTTGTCGTGTTATTTAACAGAAATAACTAACAATTGTAGCATTGTAATAACATAAAAACAAGTAAACAATAATGAGAAGTAGTAGAAATACAAAAGTTGCAGTACAGCTCCAAATTGTTATATTAAAATGGATGCTGTAGTAGGTAGAGACAGGGAGGGAGAGAAGAAGATAGTAGCAGTTGCGTAAGAGTAAGGTAGTATTGTGTGCAAATGGTATGATGTATTATAAAAAAACAATAAGGGCTTAATGGAGAAAGGGAGGGTTAAGAGCACGAAAGATGGCAAGCAAATAGTAGTGGCATGTAGCTAAAGCAGAAGGGACTCAAGAAAAAGGGAGGTAGGGAGGGAGAAAGCAGGAAGTGCAGTATGGTAAAGTGTTAGTTTGTGTTAAAGCAAATAGTAGCAGATGCACTGAAGGCGCCTTGCAGTCTGTATTTTTTTTTTTTTGCAAGTAAATGGTCCGGTATTTAATTAAAATAAAAGAAGGGACTTGTAGGACACAGGATGAGAGGAGCGCGCAGGACGTCAAGCAAATAGTAGCAGATGCATCGAAGGTGCCTTCCAGTCTGACAACACAGAATAGATGGTGAGGTAGATTAGGTTAAGGAGAGGCCGCGCATGAAGTAATGAAGCGGACGCGCTTTGTGGTGGGGGAGGGGGGTGCATCTGTTCTGTTAAAGTGATCATGAGTCTGTATGAAGGGGCTTATATGTTTGTGTGTGAATTTCATAGTTGTCAAATTCTTTGTAGTTGAGAGAGGCAAACAGAAAATACAGAATGACAGAAAAGAGACGGGTGAAAAGGAAAGCAAAAAAGAGACGGAACCAGCTTTGCAAAGGGGCAGATGGAAATGATCTAGACAAAAGACGAGAGGGAAACCTGAGCAATGCAGGCAGAGAGAGAGTGAGGGTTCGAGAAAAGAATGAGGCGTTGCGGTTCTCTTTCTCCCTCTGGTCCCTCCTACCTGGGATGATCCCTCGCTTGTGAAAAAGGGAGAAGAAACGGTTTTCATGTGAAAGGGCATGTTTTGGGATCAACTTCAACTACACACGTGCAAATTGTGAGATCGGGAAATGCATTGTGTCATTCCTTCAGAGGAATAAATGGAGAAAATGCTTCCGTGCGGCAGCGCTGATTGAGCCGAGTATGTAAGAGGAAAACAGCTTAGGGAGCCACTAGAAGCTTTCGATTCTGGCGGGCTGAGATTGGGAGGGTTTCAGCGCTGCTAACTTTTCGCTGGGATTTCACGTGGTGCGTGCGCACACAAAGAAGGGAGGGATAGTGAGAGAGAGGAAGGGGGAGAAGAGAGGGGGTAGTGGTACACGAGTGCAAATTGTGAGATTGTTAAAAGCATTGTGTCATTTCTTCAGAGGAATAAGTGACTCCGGGGAAAAGGGAGGGGGCGGAGTGGAGAGGAATAAATGGAAAAAAATGCTTCCGTGCGGCAGCGCTGATTGAGCCGAGTATGTAAGAGGAAAACAGCTTAGGGAGCCACTAGAAGCTTTGCCTTCATCCAGAGCGATTCTGGCGGGCTGAGATTGGGAGGGTTTCAGCGCTGCTAACTTTTCGCTGGGATTTCACGTGGTGCATGCGCACACAAAGAAGGGAGGGGCAGTGAGAGAGAGGAAGGGGGAGAAGAGAGGGGGTAGTGGTACAGAGTGCAAATTGTGAGATTGTTAAAAGCATTGTGTCATTTCTTCAGAGGAATAAGTGACTCCGGGGAAAAGGGAGGGGGCGGAGCGGGTAAAAAAAAAAAACAAGACGGAGGGAAGGCAGAGAAGGGGAGGGGGGAGGAGAAATGCGACACGGCGGGCAGGGGAGGGGGCGGAGCGGGGAGAGGGTGTGAAAGCAGCAGGGGTCTGGAGTGCGGCTGAGGGAACTTAAGAAATGCGACACGGCAGGCAGGGGAGGGGGCGGAGCGGGGTGTGGGAGGAGTGCGGCTGAGGGAAAATACATGCAAGCAGGCGGCTGGGGGCATGTGCACGTGCTTTTAAGCTCAATGCACATGCGCATTAAGCTTGAATTTCACGGGCACTGCAAGGAATCGCCACGATTCCTTGCAAGTTGGTTAAAGACTGTTTAAGCCCCCATAGTCTCGCAAGCTCGATGCACATGCGCATCGACAGGCGACACCTAAAAAAGGGCAGTGAAGCTGTTAATGCGCAACCCGAGAGAGTAGATGAAAGGCACTGAGAGTGGTAATATACACACAGGAAAGGCAGAACACAGCAAGAGTGCACATCGAGAGAGAATGAGAAGAGAACCACAGGCAGATGCCGTGCCTAGAGCTCCTAGCAAGAGTGGCAGTGAAGACAAGGATACAGAAGCTAAAAGAGTAAGAGAGGGCAAAGCATCCATAAAACAACAGGTGGGAGAGGGCTGAGGAATGCAAAAGGGGGCACTGGGTCGGAGAAGGGGTAGACTTTGGGGAGCCTACCTGGTTGGGCAGCAGCGATTCACATGCGGGGATGGACTACAGTGCACCCTCCAGAGGTGGTGCAGGTCCTATAAAGACACAAGGTGTGGACAGGGAAACAAAAAATGGGGGTATAGAATGCACATGGAGTGGCCAGGCTACAGGCAGAGCATAGGGACAGGAGTACCGCAGTGCTACAGGAGAGCACAGGAAGGCAGGGTTTCACACAGTGGGAAGCATTGCACTGTTGGTGGCGGAAGGTAGATCTACAGACTTCCCAGAGGGGGAACATGGCTATCTGGATTCAGACAGTTTAGTTAGCCCACATGACAGGAAAGCAAAGACGGGCCAGAGCTAGAGGGAGTCCAAGTGTGGAGTACTGGCGGTCTCGATTCAGCTGGCGGTCTCGCTACAGCTGGCGGTCTACAGGATGACCAGCGCAAGGGTGCTGCCTGCAAACAGCTTACGCATGTGTGAAGAGCTGCAGCGACTGTAAAGAGCGGGCAAGGAGACAGACAGCCTTTAGGTGGAAGGACATAGATGAGATGTGAGAGTTGGGGCAGAGTAGCAAGATGTCTATGAGCAGGGTTAAGCTACAGGAAGCTCACAGAAGATGCTAGGGATATAGGAAGCCAAGAGAGTGGAGCTGCAGGAAACCCATGGGGAGGATTAGTCTTATTTTACAGAAAACCCACTTGTGTGCAGGGCCATGCAGAAACCATGGAGTAGTCAGCAGGAGCGAAGCAAGGTGCAGGGCTAGAGAGAGCCCCTGAAAGCAGGATACTGGAGTTCAGGGAGGGAGTCTGGAAATGGTGGGTGACCCCAATTACGGCAGGGTATCAGGTGCCCAAGGAGGGGGGGGAGGTACAGAGGGGATGGGGCATTCAGGGTAACAGGAGGCCAAGAGGGTGGGGGGGGAAAGTGGCGGATGGGGTTGGAGCCCTTAGTGACAACCCTGCTCTGGGCACTCACCTTAACTCGATCAGCACCGCTATTGAACAGCCCGATCCTTCGGATAGAATTCAGAATCGAATCAGTGGAGTCATCCAGCATATTGTGGGTACAGACTGGAGGAAAAGAGTGGCGCTGAGAGAGCAGGAGACAAGAAAGTGACCATCAGTCTTTTCTATCCCCAAACTGTCCTATTTCTTTAAAATTTCAAAACACCAGACATGCAAACTCATTGCGCGTCTAATGCTCCAACATGCACACTCAACCCCATACAATCGTAAGTAACAGGTTTTTGCATCTTGCCATTACAAGTGCCTCTGGAGCAGCCCATAGACTTCTAAAGTATGTGAATGAATGGAAAAACAAAACCTGAGAAACCATACCGGAGGGAACCAAATCGTGGTAAACCAATTCTAAGGAAAGAATTATAGTGAAATACAAATAAGAAATTACATTAAAATAAAGAAAGAAAAACAGGAACGACTAAACAATATTTTACTGTGCTTAAAAAATAAAAGTACAGTAAATCTGCTACAGAATGTATGGTAATAATGGGAAACCGTTCCATATCCCATATCAAATTCCAGTTAACGAATACAGTTCTAAAAATGTGTGGTTTTTCCGTAATTCTTTTCTAATGGAATAGATTTTGTATGAAAACACATACAGCACTCTTCTCTATGCATATTTTTATATGTGGGTGTGTTTGTTTTATAAGTATATACACACACACGCACACACACGCAAAAAGGTTTGGTGGTGTTCCCAATACTCAAGAGAATACACAAACAGATATATAGGGGTATAGGCGGCAAAGGATCTATGTAAGCTATTCTTGGAAGGTTTTTAGGATCACTCCCATACTCTACCACGAGCCCCAAAACACAAGATCCGGCTGCGAATTATAAAATCCCTAAATAAACTACCTAAACCAGACAAAAATGAAGTGCCCAGATCTCTAAATTCGGTGAGGATTTCGGAGTGTCCTGATGACAGTATAGCACCCCTAAAATGAAAGAAGTCACCAGCCTCAAGACTGATGAGCGAGCACAGATAAGGGACTAAAGTGGTATTCCAGCCAGGCCATCACTGCACAAGCATGACATTTCTGTTGGCCCAGTAAATCCCAAGAGTCCATGTCAAATTACCTCTTTCCAAAGGCTGTCCGTCCATCTTTTAACTGGACTGGTGGCAATGAGATCTTTGAAAGGTCTCAGACAAGTACTTCTGAATATCTGCTCTTTGGAATAACCTCTGAACGGTGCCGCAGACCCACCAAGAATGACAGAACACAGGAGGTAAGGAGCCCGACTAGGAATAGAATACAGAAAATGCTACAGCCACGGCAGTGCACCTCTGGGAATTGAAATAGCCCTACCTAGATCAGTAAATTCTAAGATATAGGCAATATTCCTGCCCAACCCCTTAAAGCTGAGAGGTGGTGGAAGCCCAATGCACTCCAAAGACACCAGAAAATCTTGCATCAGTTGGTAATTCTGACCCATAGAAACACGCCTTTTATTCAATCCCTCGAACTGTAACCACAGGTCAAGTCAAGCTCCTGGGCCCCAGCCACTTTAGAATATCTTATCTATAACCTTAAAAATTCACTGAAATCTTCACAGGAACAGCATCACCCGTGCTAGTTTGAAATAAACACTGTTGCAATTTGAAAATTAACACTGGCATATTAATTCTGTAAAGACACAGAGCTGGGGTTTTGCAAAGACTGTGACAAGATTCTCCAAGTGGCTTCCCAAACCCTGGCCATAAGTGAGTATATCCCCATTCATTTTAGTAAGTGGTAGCACATGCTTAAGATCACAAGCTTGGACCCATACAGGCGCAAGTCTTCTGGTTTTCACTATGTGCATTAAACATGAGTGATTTGTAAAACACTCTTGATTGAACTAGGACTCTTGATATTGATAACCTGGGGTTGCACTGTATCTGGTACCAACTTTATACCATCTCCAATGCGATAGGCTTGGAATGATTCATTCCAGCTCCTCTGAAGTGTCAGGGACATAACACAGAGTTCTGTCTAAATATGGCAGACCTCGAATCCAGAATACAAAATCCTAGGCCAGTAGAGAGAACATGCGCCACCACTTCTAAGACTGCGGGTACTCCCTACAGCCAAGAGGATCTGGAAAAAGAGCTACCAGCTAAGCTTGCTAGATAAGTACCATTTCCAGAAAAAAACACAGAACTGCATCTCATATCCGTAGAAAACCCCTGCATCCAAAACAGTACTTGTCAAACAGAATAAAACTCCCATCTCCAAAGCAAAGCCTGCCACCCTCTTAGAGTGAAATCTATACCTTCAGTAACGTTATGGTCCTCTTTTATAACACAATGCTTTCTTTATTGGGAGCCACAATTGGGCAGACACAACCCACAAGCGCCAAGAAGCCTCACACACTAGAAGAACACCACCAGCCCATACCTGTGTTGCAAAGATGGCTCTCTTCATCATGGTGAAGTCCTCCTTGTCCAGCATCTTATTCATGTCTGGTAGATTTCCTCTGTAGAGTGGAACACAGAGTTAGGGCTGAATGGTAAAACGTGTGGGTCTTGGATGCCTTCCAGTGACGAGTCAACAGACGATGCAATAAAATTGAGAGACACTGTAAACAACCATAGCTTTAGTAGTAGTATTTCAAGTTATGCCAATGAAGCATCCTTGCTCTGTTTTCCATTGGTAGTTCCAGGGCAAGGGTATGCGTGAAAGGAACATTCTGCTGGATAGAGGTGTGTGAGCTATTGCTATTGGTCCCTGAAACAGGGACAGTAAATAAACCATGGTCGTGTAGACTGATGAAACCGATTGTGGAGGCAGACTCAAGCCACACCTGTCCATGCGAAAATCAGTAAGACAATACCACCAAAGCAACCAATCAATGTCATATGATCGCCCTGCAATTGAAACAACTGTTCAACCTTCACATTACAAACTAGACACAACCAAGCTAAGGGATGGACCAGAAGTTAATGCTTCAGAAGAAATGACAATGCGCCTAGCTCTATTTAAAAAAACATAATATGGCTTCTAGCGAAAAGATTTTCATTTCTTTTCCACTTTTGTCCTCCCTCCTCATCTTAGAAGATGACCGTGTCCAGCGCAGGTGGACAATTGTGATTCGTCTGAAGTTGCTGTGGAGTTGGAATGTGAAAGGAGGAAAGGCCTCGATATCTAGTATTTGGTCCCGGTTTCAGGGCTCTTGTGCCCTTCATTCTTCTGCCCGCGCAGGCACAGGTCTGGGCTCACAGATGTTTTATGTTGGCTAAAAGGAATTCAGTACGAAATGGCTATTTTATTTCTTATTTGCAGGAGCTGCTCTGCTTAAAGAAAAGAGGTTATATCAAGATGGGTTCTTATGTATTAAACATTTATTATTCTTTAAAACAAGGTAACTCAAGGTAGTGGCACCAGGGGTAGGTACACATCTTTAATTTCTGTCACAAGGTCATTCCATCAAATTTCTTCGCTTCCATCGCCCTATCAAGACGCTCAGATCCAGGAGGTTTACCCTTGCTGATGAAATATTCTGGAATCCCTTTTCAGTTTTAGGATGAGTTAACGTACTATCCAGCTGTGGAACCTGCTATCCTTTGAGCATTTATGCTATGTCCAGTCAACATCAATACTCCCCACACGTTAGATTTTTTCCAGGTTTTTGTAGGTGCTTGAAAATAGAGCGCGAGGCAGGTCTGTTCTTGATTGCACGCGCTTTATTGCGTCCCTACAATGGGCGCTGAAAAGCCACTGTGACTTGGCCCAAGTCTACCATGCACAGTATACAGATCCCACATTACTTTGTGTTAAAAGAGGGCATATTTTAGGGGTCAAAACATAAGCCTCCATAAAATAACGGGTATGCTGTTGTCACAGACACAAAGGGTCATGTTATGCAATGGCCTGTGAGGTCATATGACGTGTTTCCAGCGCTGTCGTTGGGAATTTTGTAAGCATCTAGTAAAACTCGAATTTGCATCTTCAATTACAGACAGTCTGGTCTTACATACTGCATTACACTATATTTCAGTAAGAATTAGTATTAACTGTTTTATCTGATCTCCCAGTAATCAAACTGCGAGGTAAATATGAAAACCCGATACTAAATTTTGCAAAACTGAAATGCCACAAAGCGAAAGATCATACTGCCTTTCTATTAGTATCTAACTACTGCCAGGTAAATGAAATATCCTATGAGGCCCAGCCTACTACATTTGTAAATGCTTCATTTTATATATGGAAACAATCACGCCAGTTGGACAGGAATCTGGGTCTTAGCATGCGTGACTGCAACAGAGGATTCATTTCTGGAGGACAGCTGCACAGCAGACTGGATGACAAAGATCTTGCTTGGAAGAAGTTTTGAGCCCAAGAATTTCTCATTCTTTAAATCCTTAACAGCAGCCTGTTTCCTCGGGTTTTCTTATTGGAGTCTCACATTCGATGTCCTTACTCATGTCAGTGTCTTTTATACTCATACATTTCAATGTGCTTCGGCACTTCTTGTACAGAAGTTGATCCAAAGTCTTCGAGCCAAGTACCCTGAGCAAGATTTGATTGCGTTTATGAGGCTCCCTCAATAAATCCCTGGCTACCATTTCCACTTTCAAAAATTGTTCAAAGTCTTTACCTTATGTCACTCTGCCAAAAAATCAAAATCTTGTTATATATTCTTGCTTCTTCTGGGCAATCAATCTCTTATCATTTTTCCTTGAGTTTCTCTTTCACTTGGCTAAAAGAAAAAGATACTTAGCCTGTAGGCGTTTCTTTTTAGCATAGAATGCTGTAGATTCATACTCCTGCCATCTAATGTTGGGCTTGGACATTTGCAAGTTGTTTTTCTATGAAGTCCTCCCTCAAGTCACGAGATGTGGTGTCTGTGTGAGGTTCTCTTTACCTACCCCATACCATTTTGCAGTGATAGAGTTTCTAATCTCAGGCGGGCTATCCATGCAGCTCTTAGTGTAGCGCCGCGTGTGCTTTGCATTTGTTATGTTTGACAGGCAACTGCTATTAACGCCCGTAGTGGAGGGCGAGAACGTTTAATTATTTAAGGAACCAGAGACAATTCCATTTGTGGTGCACTCCTTATATATTATTAAATCATTGGCTTCATGTTAAGTACGCATAAAGGCTGATCAGAGCGATTGGAACTCTAACAGCACGAGGCAGGACATAAACAAGTCTACATTCAGGAGCAGAAGGGACTGATATAGCCAATTCACTCAGGCTGCTGGGGAGACGGGCGTGTGGTTATTCTGAGAAGATGGCATCTTACAGGAGTACATTTCAAATGGATTTGTTCCAGGCTGAAGGCAAGAGGACTCATTATACTATTACTGTTCTTCACTACTCCTGCCAAAACAGTGAGATACTCACACCAGCAATGATTCATACAGCTTCTTCCCAAACTTCTCCTTTACAGAGTTGGCTGTGTCACTGAAAAGAAAGGGAGAGAGGTTATGGAAGGATGAGAAGCAGCTCGTCTGCACATGTCCTACTGGAACTACTGGAGTGCTACAGATCATTACTGGGTGCACAATCATTGCTGTGCTAAGTTATTTTAAATTAGTATTTGGTATTGTGCAGTGTTTGACCTCGGAGGGTGCTAGTGATCTACTGAGAATGATCACAGCAGATCAGAGTGTAGAGTTGTGTGTGGATCCCAGTTCTGGAATAGCAAGGTGCACAGACAGACAGTTTCAATCCATGCGGTAGCTGGGAGGCAACAAAGGGTACAGAATGAAGCACAATTGGGTCTCTCGGGCCAGAAGTGAGAAAGTAAGATGTTGGTGCTTTCTGGTGCAGGAATCACACAAGGTGTTTGTCTAGCATTGGCTGCACTAGTGGTTCTAGTCTAGGGTTAGCAGGTGATGCAGACGAACTGGACTAAGGAGCAATGACAGAGCTATAAGCAGGTACAAGAAGCCAGGCATCCCTCTGGTCATTATTGAGATGCACGGAAAGAGTCATGTCCAGGCTAATTGGTGGTGTAGTGGTAGATGTTGCTGGTCACGATTGACACAGCTATGTGTAGGTCCTAGCACTTTTTGCATAACAGAGGATAATTTGAATTTAAAAACATTTATTAAGCGCGCTTATACCACGCGGTTTCATGGCGCTTTTCAGATTGCGAAGCAGCAGCAGTAGCAGAGGGTGTTTAGACAGCAAAGGCTCGGGAGAAGAGCAGGGTTTTGAGACTTTTCCGGAACTCTGTGTAAGAGGGTGAAATACGGAGTTCCACAGGGAGGGAGTTCCAGAAAGCAGGGGCGAGGACCGCAAATTTTGTTCCACCAGCCTTCTTCTTTTTGAATCGGGGGATGGTCAGGAGTGCCATGTGGGTGGAGCGGAGCTCTCTTCCCGGTATGCAAGGCTTAATGGCAGAGCATATGAACTCCGGAGCGGTGCCCATTTTGGCCTGGAAGGTAAGGCAGCCAAGCTTGAATAGGGCTCGCTCTTTCACAGGCAGCCAGTGTAGTGCCTGCAATAGGGGGGTGGCACGATGAAATTTGGGCAGGCCGTGGATCAGGCGGGCAGCCTGGTTCTGCACTAATTGCAGACGGTGAATCGCATAGGCCGGCGCGCCATTATAGATTATGTTGCCATAATCAAGGCGGGAGAGCACCATTGCCATCACTATGATTTTTAGAGCCGGAAGGGAAAAGAAGCGGGAGATCTTCCTAATTGTTCTAAGGGAGAAAAAACAAGAAGACACAACAGCACTAACCTGGGGGTGAACAGAAAGTTGGGGATTAAGGAGGATACAAAGGGTTTTAACTTTGGGAACAGGGAGTGGGGGTACACCGAGTGGGAGGGGCCAGTGGGACGGGGACCAGGGGCTGCAACCACCTCCGGTCAGGACTAGCTCAGTCTTGTCTGGATTGAGTTTGAGGTGGTTGCAGTTCATCCAATCCTGGATGAGCAGCATAACTGATTGGACATTCTGGGCGGATGAGGGGGAGTGGGAAAGGTTAAAGATTAGCTGGAGGTCATCGGCGTAGTTGAACACCGTGACCTCCAGCTGCTGCAACATAAAATGAGGGGGTAGATGTATAAATTAAACAAAAGAGGGGAAAGTGAAGAGCCCTGGGGAACACCACACACTACCCTGCGGGAGGCGGCAGCGAAACCAGCAAGATGGCCCGCCTGAGCCCTCTCACTCAGGAAGGACTCAAGCCACGCGAAGGCTAGGCCCTCTATGCCCGCCGCCCAGACACGGGTGAGGAGGATGGAGTGGTCCACCGTGTCAAAAGCGGCGGACAGATCTAGTAGGATGAGGGCCTGCGAACGGTTGGTGTCAATGCCCTCGCGTAGGCTGTCCATCACTGAGATCACCACCTTCTCCGTAGAGTGGAGGGGCCGAAAGCCCGCCTGGCAAGGGGAGAGGCAGTGATTAGTCTCCACGTGGGTGCTCAGGGTGCTGGTCACATGAGTTTCTAAGACCTTGCCCAAGTAGGGCAGGAGGGAGATGGGACGGTAGTTAGAAGGGGATGAAGGGTCGGCGCCAGCTTTTTTTAAGATGGGAATGACGACTGCAGATTTATGGGGGATGGGGACAACCCCATTACTGAGTGAGTCATTAAGAAGTGTGAGGGGCGGAGTGGGGCAAGCTAGGAAGATTTCTCTCAGGATGTGGGCAGGGGCAAAGTCCAGGGGAGAACCCGACTTCACCCTTTGAAGCAAAGGGAAAAGTGTGGCTGTAGTCAAGAGAGGAATGAAAGTTAATTTAGAAATAGTGGGGGGGGGGGGAAGGATTAGTGAATGTGGCGGATGGAAGAGGAATATTGATTTTGATCTTTGCGACCTTTTCAACGAAGAAATCGTTGAGCGAGTCACAAAGGGATTGGGAGGGAGGGATCGTGGCCGTAGCTCTATCGGATGAAGCCAGTTCATGCACCGTGGCAAAGATTTCTTTTGATTGAGACTCCGCTGCCAATATCCTGTTAGAGTAGAATATGGTCTTTGCATCAAGAATGCCTTGCTTGTATATCTTAAGAACAGATAGGTAGATAATTTTTAGGGCAGGGCAGTACGCTCTTCTCCAGGCTCGCTCGGCTCTCCGTGCGGCCAACTTCTTCTCCTTGAGATCTATAGTGAACCAGCGGTTAGCAGCGTGAGCTCGCTTAACCGTGATCCGCCTCAGGGGAGCGAATTCGTCGCCCGCTTGGGACAACCAATTATTAATGGTGGCCAGTTGGGCAGGGGTGGCGAGGCCGGAAAGATCAGGACTGGAATTGGCCAAGGACGAGCAAAGAGATGGCATGTCGGCTTTGCCCCATTTTCTGACCCAGGTGTTCCTAGGAAGCGGAGGCTTAATCGCTGGGGCTAAGGCAAGGGAAAAGGAAATTAAAAAGTGGTCAGACCAGGAGCAAGGAGAAATAAGGGGGGATGTGATGGGGATATTCAAGGTCCAGACCTGGTCGAGCGAATGGCCCTGTGTGTGAGTGGGGCTGTGTATGTGGGGGGTGAAGTTGAGACTGGTCATGAGGTCGGTGAACTCTTTAGAACGGGAACTTTCAGCGGGGTCATTAGGCCAGTAGTTGAGGTCGCCTAAAACTAACACTGACGAGTTGTTTACTACCAGTGTAGCTAGGAGATCTTGGAGGCTGGAAACAAAAGAAGGGGTGGGGTGAGGGGGACGGTAGATGAGAACAGAGGTCAGGGGAGCCAGATGAGAGTTCGATCGGATTATCAGACAATCTACTTCAGGAATGGAGGGGGAGGGGAGGATCTGGAAATGAAAGTCCGTGCGAGCTATCAAAGCCACTCCGCCGCCTCTTCTGCCCTCCGGTCGGTCCGCTCGGATGATAGAGTATGAGGGGGGCAGTGCAGCTAGAACGTTGGGCAGGGAGTCGGCTTTGAGCCAGGTCTCCGTTAGAAACAGGAGATCTGGCTCGTGAGTATCGATGTAATCGAATAGCTCGTACTGGTGGTTAACCGCCGATCTAGTGTTTAGGAGCGTGACCGCGGTGTTGAATATCGGAGTGTAAGGGGCGGAGGGGGGGGGGATAGGCGGGACGATGGAAGGCACGGGGGTCAGTCGTGATATGATAACGGGGGGGGTACAGGATGGGAGAGAGAGTAGACCAAGGTGAGTCAGGAGGTCGGCGACAGGTGATCCAATGGATCCAGGGATCCAATATGACAGAAGATGGGAAGGAGAATATGTGAGCGAGGGGACATAATGAGATGCCCCGTGCCCCGGCCTGCCGCGGACGGGCGCAGACGGGCTGGACTCTGGCGTGACTCCGACGCGCCTACGGCGCGCCCGCTGCGCTCGTCCGCTGCGCTGACACATAAGGGCCGTTTAAATGGAGGAGTAGCGTGGGGGGAGTGGCGTGGGTGGGGTTGGGCGATCCAGCCCAAGCCAAGATGGCGGCCGCGGCCGCTGAAAGCCCGCGATGTAATCAGCTGACAGGCAGCCACGCACAGCCCCTAGAAAGCAAGGTAAGGATTAGTAACCTGTTAATTTTCAGTACAGGTTAGTGCACAATTAAAACAATGACAATTCCGGCAAGAGTAAAAGCGTGTCACCGCTCGCAATCAGCGTGACAAACGCGCAAGTTTAAAAATAGGAACGCAACCATCCAGCTCCTGCCAGCAAGCCCACTGCCACCGGGCTGCTCGGAATGGAGAGAGCCACATGCGTGTCTCAGTGCGCGATGAGCAGGGGAAGCTGTAGGTAAGGACTAGGGTGCATTGACGGAGCTATGTATGGCTCCCGAAGATGTGTAGTGCCTGAGCAGTGTGGAGGTGCCAGTGTTGGTAAATGAGGCGGGTAAGGTGGGTTTCATAGCTCACCACAGCTGCTTCCGCACAGCCTGCCCTTTCAGTGTCTCCACATTGAAGTTATTTGTCCGGGCCGGCATGATGAAAAAAGCCACTACTGTGAGGTCACTCTGATTGACCTGGAAGAGAAGAAGGGAGAAGGTCGCCATGAACAGCACATTACCCAACATCAGCCTTCAGAGCACCTGACTGCAAAGAAATGACAACAATGGGCGAGTTCAGATCTCTAGAGACCCAAAAACCAAGTGATGTTACAGCAGCCACAGATATCTCCCCCAATGTGTCGGAAACCGGACTCTAAGATGGCGAAGGTTTCCTTTCACCACTGCGAACTCATGAGAAGCAAACGTTGGGGGTGGGGTGGGCGTTCTGGCCACAGTCTCACAATTTCACTACTTCCACATCCTCAATCCACCCTTTCGATCCCATCACTCACCATCTCAGCTGAGCCCTTCTCTAATCCTCCATGTGCTGGTGCTCCTCTTGCTCTACCTGCTTCCCCCTGGTTTCCTTCACCCATCAGCTCATTTTGTCCATCACTTGGTTTCTCCTCTTCAGCAACTCCCTCCCATGTCTCTCTAGGGTTTGGTTTTACCTTTATACATGTTTATGGATCTTCATAGTGCATAAACCTTGTTTTTGAACATGTATGTGACTGGGTCCTAGATCTCCCTCCCCAGGGGGGTGAAGTCGACCCTAAAGTGCAGGTAGACCCCACTCACGCCCAAGCCTTGTATGTCTATTGAGGCAACAAGCAAAATTAAAATATTAGCCCCCTCGTCAACAGACTGTGCACAGGGCTCATTATTGGTCTCCCTTCTCTCTGCCTCTCAATCTCAACATGCCCCTCCTCGGGCTGCAGCTTCCTTTCCATCCATTTACCCTGAGCAGGTAGTTGAGGCGAGCCAGCGCCTCCAGGAAGATGTCCGCCCCTTTGTTGGAGAACTCGTAGCGTCCAGCGATGAAGAAGAAAAGTGTCTTGTCTAGGTTGAAGTCCAGGTGCCTAGAAGGAGGAAGAGACCTTAATGTCAGTATTGTTGGAAAACGTACATATTGCTCCCATCACTGCAGTCACTAGAGAAAATACAAACACTACTTAAATCAGTGCCAGCACTGTTGGGCAAAAATATAGCTCATGTCATTGCCCGCATACTTGAACATGGGCACACCCTCAAAAACAAACATACATACATACATACATACAAAGCCTTATCCCCAGTGCATTTATTAGACCCACAAACTCATACAGACCCACACACATCTATACACAAACCTATGCATAGCCGAACATTTAGTACCATCAACAGAAACCCATATACATACATATATACGCCTACTGGTATTGCCATCAATAAAACCAGGGTTGTCACTTGGAGGGAAGCCAAGGCTCTTAGGTCCAGGCACCAAAATAAAAGTGGACCTCATTAGCAAACCAGGGTAGTCTAAAACAAGCTGTATAGGTGTGCTAAGAGTGACTGCATGCATTTTTGCTTGAATCAGGCAATGTTCGTAGTACAATCAGAGAAATCAACAGCAAAAACCATCCAAGTACACCCTAAAATAGGCCCACAAACAACCAATAAAAATCCCATAAACACTGCTCTGTCAGACCAGCCCATAAGACTATGCCAAATTGCCCTACAGGCCAGTTAACCCCTGTTAGTATACGAGATTCAGACAGGGTATATGGACTTTCATCTATTCAACTGTAAACAGAGTGAATGTTGTCTAAAATATGGCCTGGACACTAGGTTATTGAAATCGTATTCCTTGTAGGCAAGTTCATCTCCTACAAAGCATCACCAAGCGGACTTGGGCTGGGAGATGTCATCTGGTCCCAAAGAACAGAATCTTCTCTGGAGGAGCAAACACAATGACACTGTTTTCAATAAGACACAAGAGAGACAGAGAAAATGTGTGTTGAGATGGTAGCTTACCCATAGAAGTGGCCTCGGATGAACTCCTGGATCCGACCCTTGCTCTGCGCATGTAGGTTCTGGAACTCGTGCATGGCAGAGAATTTCTTCACATTCAGTCCATTCGGGGTCACCACATCTGTGAGCAGTGAAAAGCGAGGGGGTCAGAGAAATTGGAGTTATACAAGCAGCAAGAGCGAGTGACGCAGCACAACAGAAACAGATGAAAAGGGTAAGAATGAAGGGATGTGGCCATGAGAAGAGAGAATTCTCATGGCTGATGGATATGACAACAAAGATTTCAAGAGGATACTTAAGAATAACCTCATTTGAAGTTTAGCTTCTTGAAGTCAGACAGCCATAGTTATACATCCAGCGCCTCCATCACCGAAGTGACCAATACAAATCATTTTATATTAAATGGTTTGGGGTTATGCTTCATAGGTGGTAGAAATAAATAAAAGGATGATAGTTGGGCAAATGTGAGGCAACAGTGTGGATCAGGTTGATTAAGTCAAAGAAGCACTGTTTGTAGAGGCAGAGAGGACAACCATACAGCATTTACTGGGTCCTTGAAGATAAGCAGCAAGATAGATGGGCAGCTGCTCAGCCATCAAAGAGGTAAGAGTGGGGAAGTGCATCAGGTGGCAAGCAAATTTACAGAGGCAATGGATTCTAGGGAGAAGAGCATTGGGCTACTGGCTTTTTCAATGATAAACGTTGTTTTTTTATTGAGCAGGACATTAGGAAATAAAATATAATCTTTACAAAGTCAAGGTCCAGGAAAAAGAGAAATAAAGAAAATACAGCTTGAATTTTTTTTTTGCTTGAACATACATTATCATTCTATATATCACAAAGTACAATTTGCAGAGACATTTTACCAACCAAATTTTTTGTAAATTATCAGAATATTGATTTAAAAAAAAATATTTCCAACTAGATGAGAAAATTGTAAGTGCTCCCGTTTGTTTAGCATAAACTTCACATTTTTAGTACGCTTCTTCTTATTAAACCATTTTTCGTATAAAGGTGGTTCAAGCGTCCTCCAATTTTGTAAAATTAGGGAACGGGCCACTAACATTGAAATAGCAAGAAAATGGCCCTCAGATTTAACTAGACTAACTTCCCTACTTGTTATACCAAACAGAGCTGTTTCCGCAATTGGGGGATAAGGTCTCTTTATAGCCTGGCTAAAATAATCAAGTATTTTACCCCAGAACGTCTCGAGTTTTGGACAAGAGAAAAATATATGCCTCCATCCCCCTTCAGTTGGAAAGAGGCAGCAAAAACATCTATTTTCAACCGGGGGGTAAAATGTATTAAGGCCCTTTGGAGTATAATACGCCATCCAGTGTGAGAGAAACACCATTCTCTTAAAGTTGGCAGCTCTAAGAACCTTATTGCCAGCAACTATCTTTTGCCATTCTAAGCTATAAAAAGAACATGCAGTTGCCAAAGTAACCTTCTCTAAAAAGCTTTCTACCAAAAAAGGATTGATTTTGAGATTGCAATAATCTATACCAATGACCTACCCCTCTGATATTGAGATAGAAAAGAGATGTAGCTACCGTGGAAGGAGAACAATTCAATATTAACTTGTGTTTATTTAAAAAACAAACAATTTGAAGATATTAAAAAAATAAAGGCTTAATACCATCATGGCTCCTTGTCTGAACTTCTTCCCATGTTATGATCCTTTCCTGAATAAAAAACTGATTAACTGTAACCAAGCCAGACTCCTGCCAGATTTTAATATGCGAGGAATGTATATTGAGACCCAGATCTCTACACTCATTTAGCTTTAAGGCATATAGACCCGAGAACCCACTCTGTTTAAAGAATGGGTTGGGGGCGTGGCCAAGATGGCGACCTGCTAGGACGTGGATTCCGCGGCTCCCTGCCCTGATCCTCGATTGTAGCACCTAGCATAGCTTAATCCTCCCCAAAACACCGCTCTACCGGTCTCCATTTGCCCATAGGCCAGGGTGGCACTGTTGACGCTGCTGCCGGGTCTGCCTGATCAGGTGGGAGGCCTCGCAGAGGTGCAGTTCCAAGACTGCGAGTCCTGAAATGTCGGCTGCCCGGACATAACCGCCGCCTTGGACGGGACCGGTAACGGCCACCAGAGAGGAGCGACAGACGTCCCGCGCACTGCGGAGCCCAAGACTGGGCCCGGTGGCCCGTGATCCCTGGCCAGGAGTGAGGTGGAGGCCCTGGCTGCTGCTGCCGCGGCCCGGCCGGTGGACAGTGGGTGGCCCGGCCGGAAATTGCGGAAATCGAGGTCCCGGCTCCGGGCCTACTCGGACGCCGACGCAGCGGACCTCCACAACCGCAGCCGATACCCACGCTGCTGGACCCCATGGCTCGCTGATCGTGGGGCGGAGACGTGGGTGACAGCCTGGACCACCGCGGGGAGTGGCGGAGCGGCAGTGCAGGAGCGGTGGAGCCGAGCCTGGTGGCGAGCAGGGACACGCCGGACAGCGCCCGCCTAGGGGACCGGGACTGAAACGGCCAAAGACCGGAGGTGAGGAGTACTGCGGAGGAGTGCGAGGGGGAGCCTCGGGGGGCACGCTCGAGCCCCCGGCGTCGGGCCTGGTGGGCTGGGAGACTGATTGGCGCGAAAAAGAGAGGCAGAGGTCTGCATCGCGCGTGGGGGCCTTCACCAGGGAGATCCCGACCACGGTTCTAGCGGCAGTCCCGGCCCACGTGCACACCTGACAACACCCCTGGGCTGGTGCTTGCCTTACCGACCCCAACACAGCGGACGACTCCACAGATACTACCGGCACACAGGAGATATACGCCGGTGCAGCCGAGGGGCCCTGACCCGCTTGCCCGAGGGCCCGGGTGTTGGCTTGACCGGCTGCGACCGCCTGAGCACCCCGGAAGGAGCGCTGCCACGAGAGGCCTACTCCTAGCGGACAGCCGCCGCTCACAATAGATTACGAGAGTGTACGCTCGGCGCCATTGCCTGCGCCCCCGGGGCCGCTTTGGGCACAGCTGGGCCCCATGGGAAGACAAGGGTCCCTGCTGGGGGCCTCGCTGAAAACCCGACCCTCGACTATCGAAAGCTGGGGATCGTGCACACACCGACCGACCACTCCCGCCCTTATCGCCGCTTCCTCTCCACGGGGGCCATTGTCATCTCCGGGGCCAGGACAGAGCCGGTGACGCCAGCGGCAGTGACGGGACAGGCCGGGGCCGGCGGAGCGGAGCACGTTGGTGAAGAGGTGAGATGGGACCTCGGGGGGCACGCTCGGGCCCCCGGCGCAAGACCTAGCTGGCCCACGTGGGGGTGGCGGAGGATCCCTACATTGGCATCCGGGGCCAGGCCAAAGTTCCCCACAGGCCCTAACTGAGAGGTGGCCCAGAGTCGACTGCTGCTACTGTGACCGCTACTAAAGCCGCTGCAACGCGTTCCCCCACTCGGAACTGCCGTGCAGCCGCGACCGGCCAGCCTGAGAGCCTTGCACCAGACGGCACTGTGCATAAGGGTCCAGTCACGGGGCGGGCTGCCACAGACACTTTGAACTCGCCGTCATTGCACCTGATTCGGGGCGCCGCAGCCCAGAGCCCCTGCACCCTACCTCAGAGAGTGACCCCAGACAGACCGCGGGGCGCTGCTGAGGCCGTGGGCCCGCCTGAACGCACGCCCGGCTGCCAACACTCGCCCATCTGCAGTGAGACCTGAGAAACGCGGCCACCGGCCGACATAGACAACTGCTGCTGTGCTCACCGCCGGCCTTGAGGTGCAGGAGACGGTCGAGCTGCCGGCCCAGATCCACGCCTTGGCCATGTCCTCCTCCACCCGCAGAACGTGACGCACCTTCACGGACATGTTGGTGAAGTGGGCAGCCGAACCTGAGACGAGCCCGGACAAGCAGATGCCCGCGACACAGCCTAAAGGCGGGGACCAGGCTGACGGCGAGGCACCGGCCACGAAGTCCTTCATGGAAGTGCTGTTCACCTCCCTCAAAGAAGACATCCAGACGCTTAAGCAGGAGATGGCTGGGGGATACAAGGAACTGCGGCGGGATGTGGACGAGATTGGGGAAAGAGTGGCGGAGGTGGAATCGGCAGACATGACTAGAAGCGAGGAAGTGCACGCACTTCAGCAAGAAATACTTCGCCTCCAGGAGCAACAGATGGATTTGCAGGCACATTCGGAGGACTTGGAGAACAGCTCCCGACGCAATAACATCCGCGTCCGGAATGTTCCCTCCAAGACCGAGGGAGGAGACATGACGGCCTACCTGCAAGGACTGTTCCGAGATGTCTTGGGGGAGTCTGAAGACTTCGAGATTCGGATCTATAGAGCACACAGGGTTGGTCTCCCGCGCCGCACGGCGACAACCCTGCCTGACATCCTCGCGTTCCTTCGGATTTTCCCCTCAATGAACGCATCTTGAAGATGGCTCGGCAGAAACAGCCCCTCACCTATCAGGGCCAAGCGGTGGACCTCTTTCAAGATTTGTCCGCAATTACTCTGCAGAAGCGACGAGCGTTCAAGAAAGTTACTGCCTTTTTGCGGGAACGGGAAGTCCCATATTCATGGGGGCACCCATTCCGCATCATTTTCAAATGGAACGGGAAGCTACAACAGCTCAGATCCCTGCGAGACACCTGCGACCTACTTGGCATTCCCCAGGACGAGGAGGACTCAGGGGAAGAATCTGGCGCTCCCCCATCTCAAACGGCATCGCAGCGAGGCACGAGAGACGGCTGGCAAAAGGTGAGGCACAGACGCCCTAAGAAGAAGATCAATAAACCGGACCCCGAGACAGTGGCACAAGAACACGCTGCCGCAATTAAGGAAGTGACGAAAGACACGGCCAGCACGCTATGAACCTTGGCGATTTGAGACACTGATGTGCACAGCTGCCACGAGGCGGGAGGGCCGGGGCGGGGAGCCGACGGGTTGCCGTTGCCACGGCTTCCCCATCGATGTTATACCTTCCCACAGGTCCAGCTGGACTGATGGCTGGAACTAGGACAATGTTCGTTGAAAAGACACTCAAGGTTAGAGTGGGGGCGGTGGGGGAGAGGGACTGGTGGGGGCGTTGTGGGAGTTTGGGGAATGTTGATGTTGGGGGGGTACAGAGGAAGGGGGGGGTTCTCCTTGTCCGCGACCATTTGAGTCCACACTCGGGCTGCACAGACCACCCCGCGCAGCTCACGGACTGATTCCTCCGCGGACCTTTGCAGGCCACGCACCATACATAGCGCACCCACCGATACACTTAGAATGACGTGCTCCTTGACAGTGCTCTCGCTCAACGTGCGAGGGCTTAACAATCCTATCAAACGCAAGGCGGTTCTATCCTTCCTAGAACACTCGAAGGCGGACATCTGCCTCCTGCAGGAAACGCACCTAGTGCCTAAAGACCAACATAGACTCAAGTCCCGATACTTCCCATGGCAGTTCTTCTCGTCTGCACATAAAAAGGTAGCTGCAGTTGCGATATTAGTAGCAAAAACCTTTGGAGGGAGGGTCCTGCAGAAGGAGGCTGAAATCAGGGGTAGGTTGCTGGTACACCGCTTTCAAGTTGCAGGTCAGACATTGCTAGTGGGCTCTGTATACGCTCCCAACGAGGGGCAAGAGAAATTCCTACACTCTGCCGTAGAGGTAGCCACGGCCACACCACACTCACATCTGCTCCTGGGGGGTGACCTTAATCTGGTATTCCACAACACTGCAGATCGTTCTGGCCAGAGGTCCGGTCAGGTCGGAGCACTATCAGCGGCGAGGCACACACACATCTCGGACCTTGACCTCATAGATCTGTGGCGGCATGCTCACCCGCGCGCAACGGCTTACACATACTACTCGGCGGCCCACAAAACGTATGCGCGGCTTGATTACTTCTTGTGCTCTTCCCAACTAGCTTCTCGGGCACGAGACGTAGAGATCCTTCCGGCTTCCCTATCTGACCACTCGCCAGTGGTTGCATCCTTCCTTGTCCCGGCTGCTCCCAGTCCCCAGAGGCACTGGAGGCTACGCGACGGCCTCCGCAGGAACGGATCAAAACGGCGATCACTCAGTTTCTTACACATAACGCCAACGAGGATACCTCTAAAGCCACGCAATGGGCGGCCCTTAAAGCGGTCCTCCGCTGTGAATTTATATCCATAGCCACGGCTAATAATAAGGAACGAGCGCAGAAACGGGCCGAACTCACCCAACGGGTGGCAGAACTGGAGCAGATGCACCAGCGCACGGGGTCAGCACGGGCGTGGCGCCAACTATGCACCGAAAGGAAACTGCTGACAGCCTTGGACCAAGATGTGGCGGAGTATGCCGCCATGCGCCTCAGGCAGGCGTACTACACCGGAGACAGGTGCGGGAGATTGTTAGCGAGCAGACTGTGGGAGCAGCGCCAGCGACAGCATGTGCGGGCCATCCAGCCGGGACATGACGCCCCTCTTACAGAAGACTCAGCTATCGCTGCAGCCTTCGGCGATTATTACGCTGCTCTCTACAAAGCAGATCACCTTGACCTGCAGGACAGCCATGACTACCTGCAGGGCGCGACCCTGCCATCCCTGAATGAGGCGCAGGCGGCATTTCTTGACCGTCCCATAGGATTAGAAGAGGTCATATCGGCGATCTCTCGCCTTAAGCTGGGGAAATCCCCAGGCCCTGATGGCTACACAGCGGCCTTATAAAAGACCTTTTGCCCGCAAGTGGCCCCGTTGCTGCGAGACCTTTTCAACACATTTGATCAGCCTGGTGCCATCCCCCCGGACCTCCTAGAAGCAGCAATCTCAGTTATCCCCAAACCCGGGCGAGACCCCACTTGCTGCGGTTTATACCGGCCGATCTCCCTGTTAAATATCGACCTGAAGCTCTACACCGGCATTCTTGCAGGTCGACTGGCAACCTACATGCAGCAGTTGGTGGAGCCCGACCAAGCGGGCTTCATCCCACAACGGCAAACAAGCGATAACACTAGACATGTCCTTCACCTCATTGAGGCCGGATCTCGGACGAGACCGGACTGTATGCTTCTCACAATCGATGCGGAGAAAGCATTCGATAGGGTGCATTGGCCCTATCTAGACATGGTGTTGCAACGGTTTGGGTTAGGGGAGACCCTGCGCAACCGTATATTTAATTGTTACCGCCAGCCTACCGCTACTGTCCGGGTCAACGGCCACACCTCCCCACGGTTTGCGATTGGTAGAGGAACCCGGCAGGGGTGCCCACTCTCGCCGCTCCTGTTTGCACTCTATATGGAGCCGTTGGCGCAGCGGGTGAGGCAACATGACCTTATTTCAGGCATCCCGTTCGGCGGAGACACGCACAAGATCAGTCTCTATGCTGACAATGTCCTCCTATCCCTGACCAACCCTATGCAATCCCTTCGAGCCCTCTTTGGAGAGCTCCACACCTTTGCCCAGGCGTCGGGTTTTAAGGTTAATGTGGCGAAATCGGAGGCCCTGAATATATCCCTGTCACCGGAGATGCTCGAAGACGCCAAAGCGGAATTCGACCTGCGGTGGTCGGATTCGACCGTCCCCTATCTTGGAGTCCTGTTGGCGCCGACGGTGCAGGCGACTGCGGAGGCCAATTATACTAGACTTACCGCTAGACTCCGGGAACATCTCAGAAGGTGGAACCACCTCACCCTGTCCTGGCTGGGCCGGATCGCAGCTTCCAAAATGACCCTGCTGCCCCAAATTCTTTACGTGTTCCACACCCTCCCTCTACGCCCTCCAACGGGCTGGCTCCAGAAGACACAATCGGAGCTGTCGCGCTTTGTGTGGAACGGTCGCCGCCCGCGCTTTAAGCACACGATTGCTACACTTCCCCCTGAACACGGTGGTGTGGGCGTGCCGGACCTCACGTTATACTATCAGGCGACACAACTGTGCACACTGGTGGAATGGTACCAATTGGAATCAGGCAAACACTGGCTCTTTCAAGACCAGGCAGTGGCAGGCCGCACACTCCAAGACATCCCGTTCCTGCCGCGCTGCCATAGGCCTCCTAATCTCTACGCCTCACTGATCACTAGCACGGTCCTTGATGTATGGGACAGAGTGGCGGTTCAGCGAGAACTCACCTCCTTTCCCTCACCGATGACACCGATCTTCGACAATCCCGAAATTCTCGCCTGGCCTCGATCCCCGGGCACATGCGGCTTGGAGGGCGACCCCGTGCAGGGCGGTGGGACGTATGTTTGACCTCAAAGGCATTCTCCCGTTCCAGAAAGTAAAGGACGACTATGGCGTACCCGAAGTGGATCGCTTGCACTACCTGCAGATCCGACACTGGGTTATGCACCCATTGATCCGACCTGGGGCACGGCGCCGACTCACCCCGTACGAGAAGTGGCTGGTGACACGCACATCCAACAAAAAACTGATCTCGGACCTCTACCAGCATCTACTCCTTACCAACATACACACCTACAACGCAGGCAGGGTCAGATGGGAGAGGGATTTGGGACGACAACTCACTCGGAAGGAATGGGAAGGGGTTTATTACAGAGCCAGGCACTCAGCCCACCACACAGGCCTTACTGAGACTATGACAAAAGTTGCCACTTACTGGTACCATACGCCCGAACGGCTACACCAATGGGATCCCCGGGTTAGCGATCGCTGCTGGAGGGGGTGTGGGGAACTTGGGACATTGGAACATTTACTTTGGAGCTGTGCCCACCTCCAGCCTTATTGGACCTCAATCCTAGACCTGATAGATTCCCACCTAGATACCCAATTGCCTAGATTCCCAGCTTATGTTCTGCTGGGCCTTCCCAATACCTTGATGTACCCCCTAAACTCATGGAGAGGGAGGCTTATAGGGGTGGCACTAGGTGCAGCTGTACAGAACGTGGTTTTACAAAAGAACAAGGGAACCCGCTAGGTAAGCAAGGACCTGGGGTATCAATTAAGTTAAAGACAACGGTCCTTGACAAGAAAGGTAACAACTGCAATAATTATAGGCCACAATATGCACTATAATGGAAAAAAAGTCCAGCCGGACTTGAAAATTTAATCAATGTTTAAATATGTTAAATCAGAAAACCAACAATGAAACAGTGGGACACAATCCTGCATCCACATTGCTACACATACATAAGAAAACAATACAATTATTTAGGGTATTTCAGGCATATAGAAAACAGGAGCAAAAAGGAATTTTAAAATGCATTTGCTTCACCTATGTGGGAAACACAAGATTTATGGCACATAATAGTACATTAGTGTTTAAACCACATATTGTGTCGACGGCGTTTCGATCCAATTAGCAATAGAGGATCATCATCAGGACATTCATTGTTTGCCTGAATGCACAAGCCTATATTGACAGGGAGGAAGGGAACATATAACATTTCATTAACCACCTGTGTTGCTCATAGGACAATTCTAATGCAAACTCATACCAAGTTAAAAGTACCAATGGTCATTAAAGTGAAAAAGTGCCAGGCAACCTGTGCCAACCATACACGACGCAATAGTGAACAAACCATGCCACGCTCGGAATCTGTGTCGTGAACATGGTGTACAGGGGGTCTATAGCATGCCCAAGTGGTAACTGTCAGGATGGTGATAGATCATACGTCGTTAGTGCACATCCACCATAGGTGCGGCCAGGTACTAGAACCAATGTGCAAGGGAATTTAATTACATGGTTTCGGAAGGCATGGTATGGATTGTGGGCCAGTAAACAATTCTGGATCCTTATAACGTTGAAGGGGTGGAGAGGTCAACCCTTACGATGCCTAAGAGATTAACATAAAGTGAGCGCGTGCCTAGTAAGTAAACCGGCTCTGGATTTATGGGGTGCTGAGAGGAAAAGCTTACCTCGTGGTGTATGGCTATGGTAGAAGGGATGATGCTATAATCCGGTCGGTTAATAGAGAGGCGCCAATTGCCTGTTGGAGGTATATAAACCGGGATTATATATAGGTAATACCACTTCTAAGTGGTTGCTGCAGTCTAAATATAGGGGGCTCACCTTACTATTGGGTAGTTGAGGATCCCATTGAGTCTGAGAGACCGCATCACACGGGGTAGATCCGGTGTACGGTAGTTATGAGGTGATACCTGGGGCAGACAATTAACATGAGCACATGTGCCAGGGTGCGTAAGGGAGCATGTATGACGACAACCCATGGTTGCGATCGCTTACCTGTCAATTGGCGATTGTAGCTCCGGTTGTGGAGCGGAATAAGGAAGCGCGTACACGGAGAAGTTTTCGATAATGAAGGGATACCTGGAGCCAAATTAGTTGGACATTAGCAGGCTTAACATGCTATGTTGAGGTGGCGTGAGTGACACCAAGCCATAAGTAGGGTCGCTTACCTGCGGGCTGATGAATATGGCTCCCGCTATGGAGCGTGGAAGCCTGTAATAGGGCTCCTGAGGAGGGAATTGTGTAAAGCTGTATAAATATATTGTCGCTAACACAATATCCAGGCAGCCGGGTAATACGAGGATCTGCTTACCTGGGGTTCACAAGGGAACTCCGACCAGCGTCCCGGTGCACAGTCGCGCCGTGGATAGTTGAGGTGTGGGCGTACTAGAGGGAAGTAATAGACGCGGCGGCGGCCATGATGGAGTGGGAACTACTCCAGTGTGTCGGCCATGATGGAAGGGGCAACCCCGGAAGGCGGCTGACATATTAGAGTGGTAGTTTAAGGTATCAATGACAGTGAAGGAATCTGATAGGCATGCAGGTGACTTGACATAGTGAAGTTAATGGTGCACACTTAATTGCATCATTAGGAACATCTGACAATTTACATATTCGCAAGAATTGGAAGATTTGCATTAATACAGAAGTACCGGTCAACCAATAATTTTGAGACAGAACAACATGTTTTCACAAAAGTGAGGTCCAATCCTCATTACGGTTCAGGCCTCCCCGTATGCTGTCCAAGAGTAGGATCATTTTAAGTTCTTCTCTATTGAGCAAAAGTCCGATGTCGCCTCCACGGGGTGGTAGCTTCACGTATTTTAGGACAGTACATTTCAAATCATTGTCTGTGTGTCCTTTGTCGGCGAAGTGATCCACCAGTGGGGCGTTGGGAGTTTTGCACTGGATCCGGCTCCGATGCTGGCAGATCCTGGTCTTTACTTTTTGTCTAGTTTGTCCCACGTATATTAGTTTACACGGGCAGTGGATCAAGTAAATCACATCACTACTATTGCAGTTGGTAAAACTTTTACAATGAATAGTGACCTTGTCAAATATAAAAGATTTACCTTCAATAGTAAACTCACATACGTTACACGTACCACACTTAGCATGCCCCACTAATGGTGTTTGGGTCCATAAGGAATCAATAGTGCTCAAAGTGGGGGGATTTGGAAGGGCCGCTCGGACCAAGTGGTCTTTCAAGTTGCAACTTTTTTTTAAAGCAAACAGCGGGCGATCATAATGCAGAATACCTGCACTAAGGGTGGGCCAATGTTTAAGTATGCTTTTTTTCAAATCATTGGATACAGGTGAGAACGTCGTGACACAAGCTAGTCTAGAATTGGGTTCTTTATCTTTGGGACAGTGAAGTGCCTCCCTGGGGCAATACCAGGCACGTTTGACCGCTGTTCTTACTAGCCTATTGGGGTAACCCCTATGTTTTAGTTTATCTGACAATACAGACGCCTCCTTGAAGTAGTCTTCCTTGGCGTAGCAATTCCGTCTAATACGGAGGAACTGCGAATAGGGCAAGGAATCCCTAAGGGCTCTAGGGTGGTTACTATTTTAGGATAACAATGTGTTCCTTTCAGTTGGTTTACGGTGTAACCTTGTATGTAAGTAGCCATCAAGATGATATATATTTAGGTCCAGAAATGAAATGGATTCAGTACCAATGGAACTGGTAAAAGTGAGCCCACAGCAATTGTTATTCAACCAATGGATAAACAGATTCAAGTTACCTTCATCTTCTATTCCAAATTAAGAAAATATCATCAATATAGCGCTTCCAGCCAATGATCTCTGATGAAAAGGGATTGGAAGGTGTTAGGATGGAGTGAGTCTCTATTTGATCCATGAATAGTATGGCCAAGTTAGGGGCAAAAATAGCCCCCATGGAGGTCCCTTTGACTTGTTGATAATACCGCTGGTCAAAGGAAAAGAAATTTTTAGTCAGACGAATTTCCAACAGTTGGAGAACAAAGACTGTAGGAACACGATGTGGTCTGGGCCTGGTGTCAAGAATGTCACGTATAACCAATAAGGCAGCGGTTTGGGGAATATTTGTATACAAGGGCTCAACGTCCATTGTACACAACAGCTGGTTACCTACACTGAAGGGTGTTTCCTCAATGAAATTAACCATGGCCATGCTATCTCTCACATAGCATTGGGTGTCTGGTACGAAATCCTTGATAAAAAAAGTTGACATATTTACCCAAAGGTTCAAGGATCGAACCACATCCAGATACAATTGGACGTCCCGGTGGTACAGTAATGCTCTTATGTATTTTAGGCAAGGTATAAATTACGGGCATGCGCGGTGATTTGGTATTAAGAAACACATGCTCTTTTTGGTTAATGATACCTAGTTCTAGAGCCTCTGTGGTAATTTTCAGAATTATTGTTTGCAATTCTTTTGTGGGGTTAGTCGAGAGTCTCATATAGTGATCAGTATTTGAAAGCGGTCTCAAAATTTCAGCAGTGTAATCATCTCTATTTTGTAGGACAATACCACCGCCCTTATCCGCACTTTTAATGACAAGAGTCTCAAGATTTTTAAGCGAGTTGATGGCTTTCTTCTCTGCTAGAGGTAGATTGTAGGGAATAAATCTTTTTCTTTCCTTCAGTGTATTAAGATCTTTAGTGACCAATTTCTCGAAGGTAATGACCTCTGATGGTACCATACCTGCCGTAGGCAGAAAGGTAGAGGGTGGTTTAAATGGGGTGTTAGATATAGTCATAGGTGTAGGATTCACTTGAAAAAAGGCATCCAGACGAACTTTCCGGTAAAATCTGAGAAGTTCAGTTTGGAGCTCTAGAAAGTCAGTGCGAATAGTGGGCACAAATGAGAGGCCTTTACTAAGGAGTGAGGATTCAACATTAGAAAGAATATGTGTGGACAGATTAAAAATAGGGATGGAATGAGATTCAATCATGGTGGAATCTACCATTTGTAGAATTTCTGTCTCGTTTGACACTCCCCTGGAGGGTTGTGCCAACGAGGGACCCTCTTCCCCCTCCCTCTGGTCGGTGTATTGGATTGACCTCTGTCTAAAAAAGTATTCCTACTTTGGGCAGGATTTCTATTAGAAGGGCCTGCGTTATCACTGGAGTCCGAATTTTCAGATTGGTCTACTGAAGAGTCAGAAAAGCCAACCAACGTTTGGCGTTGATTAAACCGCCCCCAGGGTCTTGAGTTACGGGGGTTGGAGTAAGAGCGATCTAAGTAAAAATCCTTCTGGAGATATGGGTACGCTGATTCGATATGAAAAGACTTAATGTCTTTTTTGACTTTATTAGTCTTTTTGTTCTGCTCAATTCGCTGAAACTCGTCAACTGTTTTTTGAACCTGGTCAAGGAGTTTTTTGGAGTCAGAAACTAGACTATCGTCTTTGATTTTTTTTTATTTTTTTTTTGAAGAAATTGAAAAAAAGATCAAAGACGATAGTCTAGTTTCTGACTCCAAAAAACTCCTTGACCAGGTTCAAAAAACAGTTGACTAGTTTCAGCGAATTGAGCAGAACAAAAAGACTAATAAAGTCAAAAAAGACATTAAGTCTTTTCATATCGAATCAGCGTACCCATATCTCCAGAAGGATTTTTACTTAAATCGCTCTTACTCCAACCCCCGTAACTCAAGACCCTGGGGGCGGTTTAATCAACGCCAAACGTTGGTTGGCTTTTCTGACTCTTCAGTAGACCAATCTGAAAATTCGGACTCCAGTGATAACGCAGGCCCTTCAAATAGAAATCCTGCCCAAAGTAGGAATAATTTTTTAGACAGAGATCAATCCAATACACCGACCAGAGGGAGGGGGAAGAGGGTCCCTCGTTGGCACAACCCTCCAGGGGAGCGTCAAACGAGACAGAAATTCTACAATTGGTAGATTCCACCATGATTGAATCTCATTCCATCCCTATTTTTAATCTGTCCACACATATTCTTTCTAATGTTGAATCCTCACTCCTTAGTAAAGGCCTCTCATTTGTGTCCACTATTCGCACTGACTTTCTAGAGCTCCAAACTGAACTTCTCAGATTTTACCGGAACGTTCGTCTGGATGCCTTTTTTCAAGTGAATCCTACACCTATGACTATATCTAACACCCCATTTAAACCACCCTCTACCTTTCTTCCTACGGCAGGTATGGTACCATCAGAGGTCATTACCTTCGAGAAATTGGTCACTAAGGATCTTAATACACTGAAGGAAAGAAAAAGATTTATTCCCTACAATCTACCTCTAGCAGAGAAGAAAGCCATCAACTCGCTTAAAAATCTTGAGACTCTTGTCATTAAAAGTGCGGATAAGGGCGGTGGTATTGTCCTACAAAATAGAGATGATTACACTGCTGAAATTTTGAGACAGCTTTCAAATACTGATCACTATATGAGACTCTCGACTAACCCCACAAAAGAATTGCAAACAATAATTCTGAAAATTACCACAGAGGCTCTAGAACTAGGTATCATTAACCAAAAAGAGCATGTGTTTCTTAATACCAAATCGCCGCGCATGCCCCTAATTTATACCTTGCCTAAAATACATAAGAGCATTACTGTACCACCGGGACGTCCAATTGTATCTGGATGTGGTTCGATCCTTGAACCTTTGGGTAAATATGTCAACTTTTTTATCAAGGATTTCGTACCAGACACCCAATGCTATGTGAGAGATAGCATGGCCATGGTTAATTTCATTGAGGAAACACCCTTCAGTGTAGGTAACCAGCTGTTGTGTACAATGGACGTTGAGTCCTTGTATACAAATATTCCCCAAACCGCTGCCTTATTGGTTATACGTGACATTCTTGACACCAGGCCCAGACCACATCGTGTTCCTACAGTCTTTGTTCTCCAACTGTTGGAAATTTGTCTGACTAAAAATTTCTTCTCCTTTGACCAGCGGTATTATGAACAAGTCAAAGGGACCTCCATGGGGGCTATTTTTGCCCCTAACGTGGCCATACTATTCATGGATCAAATAGAGACTCACTCCATCCTAACACCTTCCAATCCCTTTTCATCAGAGATCATTGGCTGGAAGCGCTATATTGATGATATTTTCTTAATTTGGAATAGTGATGAAGGTAACTTGAATCTGTTTATCCATTGGTTGAATAACAATTGCTGTGGGCTCACTTTTACCAGTTCCATTGGTACTGAATCCATTTCATTTCTGGACCTAAATATATATCATCTTGATGGCTACTTACATACAAGGTTACACCGTAAACCAACTGAAAGGAACACATTGTTATCCTAAAATAGTAACCACCCTAGAGCCCTTAGGGATTCCTTGCCCTATTCGCAGTTCCTCCGTATTAGACGGAATTGCTACGCCAAGGAAGACTACTTCAAGGAGGCGTCTGTATTGTCAGATAAACTAAAACATAGGGGTTACCCCAATAGGCTAGTAAGAACAGCGGTCAAACGTGCCTGGTATTGCCCCAGGGAGGCACTTCTCTGTCCCAAAGATAAAGAACCCAATTCTAGACTAGCTTGTGTCACGACGTTCTCACCTGTATCCAATGATTTGAAAAAAAGCATACTTAAACATTGGCCCACCCTTAGTGCAGGTATTCTGCATTATGATCGCCCGCTGTTTGCTTTCAAAAAAAGTTGCAACTTGAAAGACCACTTGGTCCGAGCGGCCCTTCCAAATCCCCCCACTTTGAGCACTATTGATTCCTTATGGACCCAAACACCATTAGTGGGGCATGCTAAGTGTGGTACGTGTAACGTATGTGAGTTTACTATTGAAGGTAAATCTTTTGTATTTGACAAGGTCACTATTCATTGTAAAAGTTTTACCAACTGCAATAGTAGTGATGTGATTTACTTGATCCACTGCCCGTGTAAACTAATATACGTGGGACAAACTAGACAAAAAGTAAAGACAAGGATCTGCCAGCATCGGAGCCGGATCCGGTGCAAAACTCCCAACGCCCCACTGGTGGATCACTTCGCCGACAAAGGACACACAGACAATGATTTGAAATGGACTGTCCTAAAATCCGTGAAGCTACCACCCCGTGGAGGCGACATCAGACTTTTGCTCAATAGAGAAGAACTTAAAATGATCCTACTCTTGGACAGCATACGGGGAGGCCTGAACCGTAATGAGGATTGGACCTCACTTTTGTGAAAATAGGTTGTTCTGTCTCAAAATTATTGGTTGACCGGTACTTCTGTATTAATGCAAATCTTCCAATTCTTGCGAATATGTAAATTGTCAGATGTTCCCAATGATGCAATTAAGTGTGCACCATTAACTTCACTATGTCAAGTCACCTGCATGCCTATCAGATTCCTTCACTGTCATTGATACCTTAAACTACCACTCTAATATGTCAGCCGCCTTCCGGGGTTGCCCCTTCCATCATGGCCGACACACTGGAGTAGTTCCCACTCCATCATGGCCGCCGCCGCGTCTATTACTTCCCCCTAGTACGGCCACACCTCAACTATCCACGGCGCGACTGTGCACCGGGACGCTGGTCGGAGTTCCCTTGTGAACCCCAGGTAAGCAGATCCTCGTATTACCCGGCTGCCTGGATATTGTGTTAGCGACTATATATTTATACGGCTTTACACAATTCCCTCCTCAGGAGCCCTATTACAGGCTTCCACGCTCCATAGCGGGAGCCATATTCATCAGCCCGCAGGTAAGCGACCCTACTTATGGCTTGGTGTCACTCACGCCACCTCAACATAGCATGTTAAGCCTGCTAATGTCCAACTAATTTGGCTCCAGGTATCCCTTCATTATCGAAACCTTCTCCGTGTACGCGCTTCCTTATTCCAATCCACAACCGGAGCTACAATCGCCAATTGACAGGTAAGCGATCGCAACCATGGGTTGTCGTCATACATGCTCCCTTACGCACCCTGGCACATGTTCTCATGTTAATTATGTCTGCCCCAGGTATCACCTCATAACTACCGTACACCGGATCTACCCAGTGTGATGCGGTTCCTCAGACTCAATGGGATCCTCAACTACCCAATAGTAAGGTGAGCCCCCTATATTTAGACTGCAGCAACCACTTAGAAGTGGTATTACCTATATATAATCCCGGTTTATATACCTCCAACAGGCAATTGGCGCCTCTCTATTAACCGACCGAATTATAGCATCATCCCTTCTACCATAGCCATACACCACGAGGTAAGCTTTTCCTCTCAGCACCCCATAAATCCAGTGCCGGTTTACTTACTAGGCACGCGCTCACTTTATGTTAATCTTTTAGGCATCGTAAGGGTTGACCTCTCCACCCCTTCAACGTTATAAGGATCCAGAATTGTTTACTGGCCCACAATCCATACCATGCCTTCCGAAACCATGTAATTAAATTCCCTTGCACATTAGTTCTAGTACCTGGCCGCACCTATGGTGGATGTGCACTAACGACGTATGATCTATCACCATCCTGACAGTTACCACTTGGGCATGCTATAGACATCCTGTACACATCATGTTCACGACACAGATTCCGAGCGTGGCATGGTTTGTTCACTATTGCGTCGTGTATGGTTGGCACAGGTTGCCTGGCACTTTTTCACTTTAATGACCATTGGTACTTTTAACTTGGCATGAGTTTGCATTAGAATTGTCCTATGAGCAACACAGGTGGTTAATGAAATGTTATATGTTCCCTTCCTCCCTGTCAATACAGGCTTGTGCATTCAGGCAAACAATGAATGTCCTGATGATGATCCTCTATTGCTAATTGGATCGAAACGCCGTCGACCCAATATGTGGTTTAAACACTAATGTACTATTATGTGCCATAATCTTGTGTTTCCCACATAGGTGAAGCAAATGCATTTTAAAATTCCTTTTTGCTCCTGTTTTCTATGTGCCTGAAATACCCTAAATAATTGTATTGTTTTCTTATGTATGTGTAGCAATGTGGATGCAGGATTGTGTCCCACTGTTTCATTGTTGGTTTTCTGATTTAACATATTTAAACATTGATTACATTTTCAAGTCCGGCTGAACTTTTTTTTCCATTATAGTGCATATTGTGGCCTATAATTATTGCAGTTGTTACCTTTCTTGTCAAGGACCGTTGTACAGAACGTGGTAGAACATTGGAGAGCCGTCCAGCCCCCGCTGCAGCTGGGTTGGCTAAATAGGCTGTGGGCGATCTTGGGAATGGAGAAGCTGTCATTGACCACGGCAGGGAAAGGGGCGGAATTTGCGGAGCTATGGAGGCCGTTCTTGACCCTGCTGACAGGGGAGTTCCGTGAACTGAGCTGCCCCCGCTACTTGCGCTTGCTGCGTCTTGCGGACACCCCGCTCCCAGACTCTAAGACACAGCCGCGTAAGCGCAAAATGCCAGCACTCTTCACACTTGATGGGGACCACTAGCATGGTGATCGTCTATGGACTCTGTTTGTACTATACGGACAAGGAGAAGGGTGGTTGTGGGAGGGGGGGGCTTGTTACTTCTTTCATTTGTTTTTTCTCTTTACTCACGCTTTATTATCGGCACCATCTGCACCCGCACTGCACTCCTTCTGACGCGGCCGGCCCAAAAGGGTTGTAGGCGGCTTGCTGTGTTAATACTTGCAGTAGGAACTCCCAATGGTTGTGTGCACACTACTGAAATATTCCTGGCCGCCATGTGTACGGGCTGGTGCGAATGGTTGTATGAGACAAGCAGGTTTTCTTCATTACTCAATAAAAAAGATTTAATACTAAAGAATGGGTTCAGTCTTCCTATAAAATCAATGAGCGTTTTGTATCTAGCTTTTTGGGGGAGTTTCGAATTTGAGAAAAGTGGGAATTTGAGTACCCGCTTCTACAATCATTTTGTAAATAAAAAATTCTCTACATTTTGTATTGGATAATAAACGGCTGCAAAATCTAAAAACACAGTCATAGTATGTATGAATATGCGGTAAAGCTAAACCACCTGATTCTACATCTAATTGTAAAACCGAAAGTTTGACTCTAGATACCTTTTTATTCCAAATAAAAAAGGTAAAAAATAAAGGTGATAAAGAGCAACCTTGCCTAGTACCCCTGTTAATATCCACAGAGCGTATTTGGTTGTCATTTATTACTAACTGCGCCTGAGATCCCCTATAAATATTTTGTAGCATAGAAATAATTTGGGCCGGAAAAATGTAATCTTTCAAGTCTGAAAAATAAAGCATCCCAATTAACGAAATTGAAAGCTTTTTCAGCATCAACCGTCATGATACAGGCTGTTGTCCTATTGATGTTAAAATAATCCAATGCTTGTATCAGATATCCAGTATTAGATGACATGGCCCGCCCTGCAACAAAACCAGTTTGATCCATGTGAATTACTTCTTGGGCCCGCTGGGTGATACCCCGTGCCCAGATCTTCATCAGAATCTTAGTCCGCATTTAAAAGACTGATGGGTCTATATAAATTCACGTTGTTCGGTGCCTTACCCTTTTTCGTAAAACTAACTACGATCGCCCTCTAAAACTCCGCAGGAACAACAATACCTGTCTTAACATAATTAAAGAGTTTCTTAAGAAAAGGAGTCAACTCTTTTACAAAGGTTTTATAAAATTCGATGGGTAATCCATCGCCCCCACAGGCTTTTGCTCCCGCCATAGATTTTATAACTTTTGAAATCTGATATTGTGATTTCGTTTTGCAGTTGTAGTACTGAGTTTGTAGCTAATCTGGGAAGGTCTACTCCTGCAAAATATTCCTGAATCGCTTCAGGACTTATGGTATATTTTGTAGTGTACAGTTGATAATAATGTTCAAAGAAGACCAGATCAACCTCTCTTCCATCCAATACTACTGTATTCATTTTGGGATCAATTATCTCTAATACGCAGGCTGATTTCTGCCGTGCTTTTGTTGCCCAGGCTAATATTTTTCCAACCATTTGGCTTTCTTCATATACCTTTTGCAGATAAGTTTGGGAACTATTGATTTCATCAAGAATAAAAAAATCTCTCAAGGACTTCTTTGTTTCCTCCCACTGGCCATGTTTTGGAGAGTGATGAAGCCTGGAAGTGGTCTGAAGAGATTGCTGAAGTTCTGCAATTTTTTCCAGACATTTTTCCCCCTTTCCTGCAAACACAGCTATCACTGGACCCCAAACTGCTGCTTTAAAACCACCCCAAACTATTTTGCTGACCCTTCATTCGTGTTAAAGTAATCCAGACTCTAAAATTCACCAGCCAAAGAGGGTCCTGAAGGAGGAGGCGGTCCATCTGCCACCTGGACCTCCTCCTCACTCCACTCCCTAATTCTAAATCAATTTAAACAAATGAGTGATCGGAAAAAGCATTAGAACCACTTTTTGCAGCTACAAGGACCAATGATCGAGAAGTAAAAAAAAGAAATCAATTGGAGAGGCAGTATGAAATTGACGGGAGTAGCAAGTATACTCCAAAGCAGTCTGATTAACCCTATACCAAGCATCGGTCAAATATAAATCTGAAGTCAGACCATCAAAAACCTTCTTTGTCTGAGGTTTTAGCAGTTTTTTTGTTCTTATTCGAGGTATCGATTTTTAAGTTTTGTATGTAATTAAAATCACCACCTAAAACAATTTGGCCAGGCTCACCTATAAGTAGATTATGAATTGTTGATAATGCTGAATAATCATCAGTAAATGGCCCATAGTAATTCATAAAATGTACAATATTGCCATTAATTTTAACTTTAATCCAAATCCATCTTGCTTGAGGGTCTCGTTTTTCTTGTATAAATTCCCAGTTGCTATCTCTAGAGAAATAAATCGCAACCCCTCTCACGGCGAACCCAGCTGACCCAAAAAAGGCTTTTGAAAACCAACCCGGAATAAAACGTTTTGGTAAATAATTTTTTTAATGGGTTTCTTGCATAAAAAGAACTTGGGGTTTTAATGTAACCAACCACCTAATCAAACCGCCATATTTTTGCCTGTTTAGAATGCCATTAACTTTAAGCGATAGAGTACGAGATCTGTTATTTGGAATCATACTCCCGATGTTGGAAAATCTTGAAATTGCTTTTCCATTTTCTGGGATTTTTCTATCCTGACTGCTCCTGCTCTTTTTATATTTATTCGCCCCTTCCCCGCTCCCCAGAGACTCCCACCCCAAAGCCTCGCCCACCCCCTAGAATTGTGAGCTCCCCCGCTGTCCACATTTCACCCCCTAGTAACTCCTAGTGCCCTGGTTCAGCACCATAGGTGACCCCTCCCCCCCCTTAATCAGAACTACCCAAAAAGAGAGAAATCATCAAACTACTTCCCAGCAGAAATAGCCTCAGGCAGCTCCTGGGCCTCTTCGCGTGAACATATGAAACTTCCCCTGTACAAGAACTCTTAGTTTTGATTATTGCGCTATAGAGGCTTGCGCCCCTTGAGCCCTAAAAAGATATAGAAGTTTTACAAACTCTTTACGCCTTTTTGCAGCCGTTACGGACATATCAGAAAAAATTCTGGATTTTTTCCATCATTAATATCAAATTGTCTCATCTGGATTGCTTTTGACAACACTTTTTCCTTAATACGATAGTCCGCAAAATTAACTAAAATAGTACCTGGAAACTTAATATTTGGTGGAGAATGGGCTGGAACACGGTGAGCCCTAGTCAATGTTAAATCACCAGAGAACTCGAGAATCACTGTTTATGAAACTACCCCACCCATTGAAGTGTGTTCACACCTTCAGACCTCTCCAGGACCCCAACAATGCGTAAATTTGAACTGCGTGAATAATTGGAGTTCTTCAATTTTATCTTCCAGAATTCTTTTATCCTGTACCGCTACATTTACTCGCTTAAGGGCATCGTTCATCTGATCTTCTAATTGAGAAATCCTCGATTTGGCTTCTAGAATTCGTGTAGGAAAGCTCACTACTGCCTCTTCTATCTTTCCCAGTCTGAGGTGCAGCGCCGCTGTTTCACTTTCTTGTGATCTCTTCATATCGCAAATTTCATCCAGTATTAAAATTCAACATTGATTTAATGTTAATCTGATATGAGCTAGCCTCCTCATTTTGAAGTCCAAGGTCGGATCTTTCTGATCTTGACTGAGACCCACAGTAATCTTTTTGCACGGAAGCCTCTGCTATTTTAGTAGAGGTCGGCTCTTGGGATTGTGGCTGGGATGATGCCAATAGCATTTGTTGCACCTGAGGAATGCCGTCTAGGTGATCTTGTGGATCCTTCTCTGCAACGGGAGAGTGTGGGAGTGGAGTAGCTACTGCCAAATTAATAGTTTGAAGGAGAGCAGGAGATTCTTCTTTTATCAATGGCTCTTCTGGTCTCACATCATGGGCGGAGACTCCTGGAAGAGGAGGTGAAGACTGAAAAGGAAATACAGACCTTAACGATGGAGGCGGAGTTGTATCCCCTAAGGCCGGAAGTATAGGCTGCCCTGATACCTCTTCGCTTGATTTTGCGGATGCTTGAGCACTGAAAGGAACAAGATTCTTCTTAACAAACAGAGGACAGTCCCTGGAATTCTTGAACTTTTTTTTTTTTTTTTTTTAACTTGAGGGCCTCCGAAGATTTATCCTGATCTTGATCCTTGTCTATCAAGTCTGCACCCTCATTCATACCCTCGTTCATACCGGTCATTCAGAAGAGAATCATCGGTCTCTGAACCTTCAGAGCTGAGGGACGTCTCCACTTGATACGTTTTATTAGAAGCTTTAGCAGGTATCTGATTAGATTTGATTTGTATTAAACGTTTCTTAGTTTTGGCTGCATGCGCGGCATCTGCTTTTGCAGTCGCTGCAGGGAGTTTTAGCTGTTTCCTCATCTTGCTTGTTGCCTCAGTTTTTTTTTCTTCCCCCTGAAGCTGTAGAACAAGTCTATTTTTTTTAACTAGGCTCTCATGAGTTGAAAACAGTTTTTAATAAGTTCCGGTTAGAGCCTTTTTAAATGCTCAGTCATTAACCATTAACTAGCCATTAAGCACTTTCGTAATGAGAAAAAAAAACTGCTGCTCGGATTCCGGTCCTTTTCTTGTAAAACCGTTTTCTTTTTTAAGGCAGACCTACACCACGACTTAACCTCCCATACCCGCTTCTTCAATCCGCTTTTTCAGCTCTCCCGCTTACTCCTGATTACTTTGAGTCTCCCGCCTTTGCGCTGCTTGCAGAGCAGCCTCTTGCTGACAGGCTCCAACGAAAACATGGAGCTGAAGCACCAGAGCACCGCGCCTCAGCTCCTCAACTCAACTTGGCTCTTGCCTCACCAACTCTCCGCCGCCTGCATTTAACCGTTAAGCCGCAGTTAATTTTCAGCGCGTAAACTGCTGGTTGCTTTGCGCTATTGATTTAGATTTCCTCGCATTTTCCTCACTTTAAAGCAGCATGCCAGGCTCAGAGCTCTCCTCTTCTCACAGCTCAACTCTCCAGCGTGCCGCGCAAGGCAGGGGCGGGGTGGGGTGGGGCGGGGTGGGGCTGCAGTTACCTGAGGCTAGGAAGAGGCAGGGATCTCCCCAGCTAGCATCACTGAAGCTTTATGATAACAAACTTGACAACATAACAGTGTCCGTCACCACCCATCAGCATCGAGATGTACACACCATCCCATATGTGAGCATATTAATTACACAACTCCCATTCAAAGATAAATGGAATTCCATTCAACCAATCGCACTTTAGTTTTGTTACAGTGATCATCTCCTGGCTCAAGCAAAGGCAATTCTGTGGTACAACATGCATCTAAACTTGCTTTCCATTTTGCAACACTGTAGGCAACTTGTCTCCTCCAATTTTGGGATGGTTCTTTTTTTAAGGATCAGATCCAGTCTCAATGGGGGCTTTTCAGAACATGCAAAGCCATCACCTTCCATAATAGCTAGCAGGGCCACTTTGGGATTCCAGTCCCACTGCAATTTGTTGTATGCTAGTTATAGCGTTCCAAAAAGGTTGAATAATTCTGCATGCCCATGGTGTGCAGGAAGCCCCCCTCCTCAGTTTGACATCTAAAGCATGTTGCATCGGGACTGCGTTGTAGTCGCAACAATGGTTGCAGAGTTATGTAGATTTGATGTAACACTTGAATTGTATCAGGCAATAGCTAGCAGATATTGCTGCCTCCCTGGGTCTCATCAACACAGCTGTCCACATTTCGTCTTCCAAGAAGCCCAGATTCATTTTCCATTTTAGTCTTGGTTTTTTAAATAGTGTCTGCAATGTTTATGAAAAGAGATCTATACAAAGCAGATACCCGTTGCTTTGAAGGTAACTGACCTTTTAAGTTTGACCTCAATTGGGATAAATTCAGGAACCTCTTGTATGTTGCAAGGTATGGTGTCATAGTACGTCTAACTTTTAAGTACAAGAATCAGGAGTTCCCAAGGCCAAACACTGTGTAAGAATTTCATGGTGATACTGCTCAAGGTAGAAACGTCAAGGTTGTCCAATTCCCTGAAGCTGTTCACGGCGGTGACCTGGGCGAAATTGATCCACTGACAGTAGTGGGATTTCCCCAGTGAATTTGTTAGTCCACTGTTTTTATGAACTCATGGAGCCAAATACTACTTTGGGAGTGGGGAATTCTTTGGGGGAGTCTGCCTATATAAACAAAATGTAAGAAGGGGGAAGATGTCCATAGCTCTGTCCTTTATACTGGATCCATTGGAGGATCCATATATCCAATCATGTATTACTAGCAGGTGGCCCCGGGTGACGAAGAGGGAGAGGCGCGGGACATCCAGGCGGAGCACGAGAGCTTGCTGGAAAGGCTACGCTGCCTGAACTTTGCGGCCCACTCGGCGCGCACCCATGACAGGGGAGACAAACCCGGCAAGTTGCTTACCTGGCTCATAGGCAGAGAGGACAGGACGAAACCGGTAATGGAGATACAAGGTGGGGGGGGAGTCATGCTACGCACTCAGCAGGAGATACATCAATCATTCACCGATCACTATGACAAGTTGTACCGTTCCTGCTTGCCGATTCCGGCCCCGAACACTGCAGACTATCTAGCACCGATACCACTCCCAGTGTTGAGAGACGCCCAACAAAACGAGTTAGCAGCCCCGTTTACAATGGAGGAGCTCCGAGTAGTTATTAAGGCGCTGTCCAACGGCAAGTCCCCGGGTCCTGACGGACTTCCGGCGGAGTTCTATAAGGCATATCCTGACCTGTTAATCCCAGAACTCATTAAAATGTACGAGGCAGCGTTGGAAGACTCCTCATTGCCGTCCACCCTCAATGAGGCGACCTTGGTCTCCCTACTAAAGCCAGGTAGAGATGGGGCACAGCTGGGCTCATACCGGCCGCTTGCCCTTTTAAACACTGATTATAAGATATTGGCATCCACACTGGCCCAGAGGCTGGCACCGCACACGCTCGCACTGGTCCATGCAGATCAAAATGGATTCGTACCGACGCGCTGCACTTCACAAAATATCCGCCGGTTGTTCAGGGTGCAGGAGTATGCGAAAACGCCATGGCCACGTTCTGGGTGTATAGTGTTAGACCTAGAAAAAGCCTTCGACTCGGTGGAATGGCCATATCTCCGGGCAGTGATGCAGAAGAATGACCTGGGAGAGGAGTTCATAGACATGGTCAGCTTAATCTACCAAACGCCCACCGTCAGGGTCCGGACCGGAGGTCTGTTGTCTGCAGCCATTGCAGTGAGGAGGGGCACGAGGCAGGGCTGCCCCCTGTCGCCGCTGCTCTTTTCCTTGGCGATGGAGCTACTGAGGGGACAGGGCGAGGAATGGGGCATCCCCCTAGCCGATGGTACACATGCGGTTTCGCTATACGCAGATGACCTGCTACTATACATTAGGGATCTCACCAGGATACCGCAGGGCCTTATGGACACTCTCGACGCCTTCACGGCGCACTCAGGGTTAAAAGTAAACTGGGGGAAGTCAGGAGTGTACCCATTCCATCCGGATATGCGAGAAGGTGAGGTGAACCTGGGGGGCCTCAACCTAGCCTGGCATGCTGACACCTTCAAGTACCTGGGGATCCACATCTATCGGTCTCCAACGGACGTACTGGAAGGAAACCTGGTTAGAGCCATCTCCTCCTTACGGGCCCAAATGGGGTTCTGGAAAATGCTCCCGCTCAATGTCCCCGCTCGAATCACCCTGACGAAGATGATCGTACTACCCAGACTGCTCTACTTTTACTCCAACGTACCAGTATACGTCCCCAACCGGATCTTCAGAGAGCTTGAAAGCATGGTCCGGACGCACATTTGGAACGCCGGCAGACCCAGGGTAGCATTGAGGAAGCTCTATGCCCCCGTGACAATGGGAGGGCTAGCAGTCCCAAATCAAGAACATTACTATCTGGCAGCACAACTGCAGTGGGTCGCGGGCTGGCTCGCAGGCAAAGGCCTGGCGGACACGACTTTGGACACTGTGACCCTAACACAAGCTCAGACACTCACGCTGTTCCACCCTCTAGCCGCGCATGCCTGCCAGAAACAACTGCACCTGATGGTAGCGTACAAATGTTTCCGCCGTGCACTGAGACTCACGCGGGATTTCAAGCCCTATGCCCCCGCGCTCCCATTACTGGGCATGCCTATCGGAGGCGGCACTCTCACTGCAGCCGCACTGGAGAGCTGGGAACGGGTGGGAATGGAAACAATGGCGGACCTCTACAAGGATGGTGCCCTGCTCCCGTTTGAGAGGCTCACTGCGGATGCCGACCTACCGGCAGGGCAGTTCCTACTCTATGCGTCTTTGGTCCGCGAATACACGAAACACTGGGGTGACATGGCGGAAGAACCACAGACGCACCTGCTGCTGCAGTACCTGCACGTTATGGGCAATGGCTCCCACGTGATTCACTGGATAGCACAGGCTCTACAGTCGCTTACCACCTGCACGCTCCAGCCGCTGAGGGACAAGTGGGCAGCTGATAGGGGTAGTGAGTGGTCGGACAAAGAATGGGAACGGATCCTAGAAGGACCGCGCAACATCCCGCGTAACTCACGATTCAAATTAATACAACTGTACATAGTGCACAGAGTGTACCTTTCCCCGGAAAAAATCAACAGATACTTTGCACTAGACACGTCTGGCTGCCCGCGCTGCTCATTACTGAATGCCGACTTGTTACATATGCTCTGGGCCTGCCCCCGGCTGCAAACATATTGGCAGGGGATAACAGCGCTCTTAACAGAGGGGACAGGAGTGGAGCTGCAGTCCACGTGGGAAACATGTGTGCTGGGGCTGTATAAGAGAACGAAGCACAACAAACCCCAGGCCAGGTTCTGGGACTTGGGCTTGGGCTTGGTGACTGCGAAAAGGCTCATAACAAGACACTGGAAAGATAAACACCCTCCGCAGGTGCAGCACTGGCACACCTCACTCAACTACTGGGCAATAGCTGAGGGAACGATACTCCATAGAGAGGAGACGGCGGGCTTGCGAGCCATACCGATAGCGCAGACATGGGACGATATCCTTCGGTCTTTTAACCGGGCGTACCGGGAAAGGGTAGTCGTGTAGATGACGGGCCAGGCAGACTGCACACACATGGCAGGGCCGCAGCAGGTAGGCTCACACATGGGGTGAGAAGGGGAACCACCGGGCGGCGTCCCGTAGGGAACGCCGAGTGAAAGACACCAATGGCCGCGAGTGGACGAGAGGCCGGTTTGCCCGCTGGGCCCCCCGCTGGGCCCCCCCCTGGGCCCCCCCCCCCCTCCCCCCCCACACGCCGATGTGTTCATAGGTACAACGACTGTGTAATTAGTAGGCACAGAGGCGAGACTAACCAGAGAGACATCCACACCCCCCCCTCACACGCCGCGCCACAAATGAAGGACCACACGAGCAACTGCCCCCGGAGACACACAGACGCGACACCTGGCCATCGTTTCTGACAGACCAAATTATGAAGAGCAGAGCTTCTTTTTCTTTTTCTTTTCTTTCGCTTATTGTTTGGTTCATTACTTCCCCATTAACCGAATTTTCCCCCATGTTCAACAGTTGAGTTTAGACAACTGATTTCCCCCTAGTTGATAGAGCTACAGTCCGAGACACAAGAGTTGCACATCTAGGTCAAGACAGAGGGGAAAGCTCATCGCCACACACTGCTGAAATGGGGCGGCAAGCCGACCACACCACGACGTCACACGGGCACTGCATCACGACAAGGGGCTGACCCGCTTGGAAGGCATCCAAAAATACGCGCGTTCAGCTACACCGCAGAGCTCGGATAGAGCGCAAAACCTCGTAGGAGGCCCCTAACGGGCGCCCTGAGCCAGAGCGAGCTCCGGGACTCTAGGGAGATGGGATACACTCCCGGCAATGACGTGCTGCGAGGGAATACTAAACCTTACATACTGTTGGTTGCCCAGATAGTCTTTACAATGTAATCCATGATTGGTTGAAACGCATAATATGACTGTAATGTTTAAGTCTTGATGCGAAATTACTGTGGCGCAGACCAATGCTTCCTCGCAGTGCAATGTACAGTGATGGAACTCTATGTTGTATGGTAAATAACAATAAAAATATATTCAAACAAAAAAAAAATGTATTACTAGCAGGTGTAGAGCTCTTAATAGGATATGGGGTCAGCCATACAGAGTAAACCATCAAAGGTGAACATTCATTTAGCCGTGGCGCTCACCCAGCAAAATGAAGGATCTCAACTGGGAACTAAGTGTTCTGGGGACATTGCAAAGCAGTAGAAATACATAGTTTTGGAGTGTGTATAGGATTTTTTTTTTGAGGGGGGGGGGGGGGGGAGTATCAGATTCATATAATTTTTGTAATTATAGAAATTGGAATTTTGAACCAGTAGTGTGTCTTTCCGTATAAGATCTAGTATGTGCTGTATGTTTTCTGATCTGATCATCATTTAATTTTTGGCTACCTGAATACCCAGATATTTAAAGCAGTGTGTACTTATTTGTACACTGCCTTGAATGGACCAGGTATGGTCTTTAATTACAAGACAAAGAAAGAGTATTTTGTTTTTGCTCCAATTTACTCCTAACCCGGAGTACTCGCCAAATTCATACAATGTTAGGATTATCCCTGGCCCGGATGAGCTAGGGTTGCCCAATTACTTTAAAAATTCACCATATTATAGAGATACTATATTTTAAATAGTTTCAGAACATGTAAACCCCTTTGATTTCGTCGTCTTGTCTTTAGCACTAGAGGTTTGATGGGCAGGGTGAAGAGCAGAGGGAATGCTGTGCATGACTACCTTATTTCTCACCTTATGAGGAAGGGTTCCGAATCTTTGCCCCCAATTCTCAATTGTGCCATCAGTCCAATCCACTACATAGTAAACAACTATATGAGATGAAGTTGGGGTCAAACCCCATAGGCATTAGGAAGGGAAATAAGTAGTCTCATGAAAGGTTATCAAAATCTTTTTCATAGTCCATTAGTAACCGGCTCAGCTGCTTATTTAACTCGTCAGGTAGTCCCATAGCTTTCAATACTCATGTGATAATAAATTGTGTCAAATGGTTTGGAACGAACCCACTGAGGTCTTTGTGGCTCAGGTCTTCAATTACCTTGAAGAAGCAGTTGTCCAGAACCTTGATCAAGATATTATTGATTTCGGTATTAATCGTGGAGATTGGCCTGTATGAGGCACATTTGTTGACAGGTCCATCTGGTTTCAGAAAAACAGTAATCTGCGCTTCTCTCTTGCGTTTAGGTATACATCATGTGGACTTGCACCAAGGACTCTGCAGGGCCCTTAAAGAGCTCACCCGAAGCAGATTGGGGTTAGTGTTTTACTAGATGGCAATTGCAAAACGGCCTCCAAGATCTCCTCTGTTATCAGTACTACATCTAAGGGTAGTTTATTTCCCACAGGAAGGAGAGTGGGGTAATATTATATATCAATATAATGTGCAATATGTTGCGTAGGTCCATAAAGCTTGTCGTGGCAATGCACAAATGCAATGCTAATCTCATCAGGGGGCATAAAGAGGCTTCCATTGCGATCTCTTATTCAGAGAACATGTCTGGCCTCCTCCTCTTCCCCGTGACTCAGTGAATGTAGTAATTTGCCCGTCTTAATACTGTGGTCAGACAGTCTAGTTTTGGACGCCAGCTATATATATTTCTGGCTTTATCCATTTGGGTTTATTGATATTTTATTTCAAGAGTTGTAAATTTTCATCGGTGGTGTTGTCCCAGAGTTTGTTTTAGGATTCTGGTACTTCTATTTCTAATTTAGCCGCCTTTTGAATTCTTTCATGTTTCAGATTGGACACAGTACAAATTACTTTCATTTAAAAATAGCTGGTATACCTCCCAGAGAATGGTAGGAGAGTGTACAATATTAATGGTAGTTTGGAAGTATTGTGTCATTGCTTCTCTGGGTATATCTAAAATCATTTGGTTAGCCACAAAAGACCTATTTTCCATGATTGGTGAGATTTCAGTGTTTATCTGTGGATCAGTAACTCTAAGGAGGGGCGTGATAAGGTAAGTCATTGTATGCGGACAGATTGCAGCTATTGAGTTTAGATCTGGTGTAAGCCCAAGCAAATAATCGAGATGGGATAAGGCCTACACGCTACTGAGAAAAATGTAGAACCACGTATGTCAGGATGGTGGTGTCTCTGAACATCACTTAGTCCCACTGCATTTGAAAAGATTGCTAAGGCAGAAGAGGTTGCAAGGACCATTAGTGGGGGTCCTGCGTTACTTAATTCATCCTCATTGTAAGCGTGTCACCCTCACTGAAACCATTTTAATCCAAAAATACTTCCCTAGGTCACCCCATGAAAACCTCCCTCATCCTCCATAAAATGTTTAATCTCCATTGATGTCAATGAGCAATCCTTCCCAAACCACTAAAATACACCCTCTCTGAAGACTCGAAAGGATGGGTGGTATGAAATTCCTATAACACATTGAGTCAAATTAAATTGTAATTGTATTCATATAGAGCTTACTACCCCAAACAAGGCGTTGAAGTGCTTTACACCAGACAGCACACTGCTCCGAAACCCAAGGTTAAAGGTTACTTCAGTGTTTTTGATTTGTTATTGGGATGAGTTTTGTGCACTCAAAGCAAACCATTCCATGCTGTCATTTCAGTTTTTATGGTGGACTCAAGTAATAGTGCTTGGTTGCAATTATTATTGGGGGGGGGGGGAGCTCAAGCACATGTCTGGCGGGATTAATACAGGAGTTAAAGGAGATTAGGTATTGTTAGGTTGCATAGGTATGATTTTCAGCAGAATGGGGAAAGATTGCATTTTGTAAATGAGTTGAGGGAAATTTGCTGACACAGATTAGTCAAACGTACACGTCAAGCGTAGGGTATGCTCAGAGAGAGTAGGCATGCAGAGGTTGGAATGAAAGTAGAGGGACATTTGAAAGAGAAGAAAAAAAAAGGCAACAAACCGATTTTAATGAAAGGACAACTTTTTTAATGCCAGATTTAAATATTGTAATGAATGGTTTTGAGACAGCATGCAGTTTGAGGATGCAAAAATGTACAAAGAAAAAACATTATTTACTTGTGAAGATTGTGCTATATTGGACAATATCAAAAGGTACAAGGATCAGGTAAATCCTCTCTCTGTTGCTAGACTACTGCTAGACCACTGATCCGGCCAGGTCAGTTAATTAGCTTAAGGGTGTGAAAGTTAAATATAATGACTGGACACATATGTCGAGTAAATACATGGGAAATAATGTACACATGAAAAAAGAATCTGACGTTCATCCAGGAGCAGTGCCTTCGGGGGGGTGTTGCCCCACTTATATTTGAGCCAGTTTGACCGCAAATTAAATTAACTATATTAGATAACCGTGCCGTAATTATTTTTAAATGCTTCAGTTCTGCGGCAGCCACATGGGCACGTTGCAGGTAGTTGAGCGAGATAAAAGTAAAGTCCACATTTGTAAAGCGCACAATCACCCGTAAGGGTCTCTAGGCGCTGGGGGGCCGTCGGGAAGATTAAGCGCGCTAATGCCCAGAGTCACATGGTGCTGGGCTAACCTGCCGCCGGAGCCGGGGATCGAACCGTGGTCCCCAGATTCCAGCCTCAGTCGCCCTGGCCGCGGCGCCACACGAGCATGAGCAGATACAACACGCTGCCAGTGCTCTCCTGGGGGTGTGGGGCTTGAAAGTTAAACAATGTTGCCATCAAATGCACCTGCAGGTACAGAAGCAAGAGTAGAGTGCAGCTAAGTGCGCATGTAGAGTTAGATTGCTGCCTTTATCCGGCCAGCCCGACATGTGCACTAGGCTTCCCTTACAGCCTCGCCAACAGTGCACATTGCTGAGCGACTCAAAGCCGCAGTCCACAGTCTCAGTAGTGAGCGGTGAGGTTCACTGCCCCAGCAAATCCTGGCGCTGCAGCAACAGTAGGAGCAGGAGCAACGTCAGGACTGGCTTACAGAGACCAGGAGGTGTTCCTACTAGATGCCTCTACAATGTGCACGTGACTTGAGAAAAGAGGAGTGTGTGCTCCTTGAAGGGTCAAAAGTGTACTTTTTTGGATAAATATCCGTTCTTTCAAATTTCCATATGGAGGACAGGACTACTTTAAATTGCAGTGTGACATCTTTATTATTTTGTTGTAAGACATGGACAGCCGACACGTGTTTCGCCCCCTATTGGCGAGTGGCGCCGGGGCTTTCTCAAGGCTATTTATACAAGTGCAGCGTATAATGCAGTTGTTTTCATATTTTCAAATATCCAAAGATAATAGTTTCAATACTCGCAGGGCAACATTCTTCTGTAAATTAGTAGAAGGTTTAAGGGTGAAGGGGGCAGTTCGGTCCCTGCTCGCAGCTCTCAGTGTACTGGGGGCGAAACACGTGTCGGCTGTCCATGTCTTACAACAAAATAATAAAGATGTCACACTGCAATTTAAAGTAGTCCTGTCCTCCATATGGAACGGATATTTATCCAAAAAAGTACACTTTTGACCCTTCAAGGAGCACACGCTCCTCTTTTCTCAAATTCACTTTCTCTTATGAAGCTCAAGAGGTCCAGAGCTTCGAGTGTGTCTCCATCCACCTATAAAACCAGCTTATTAAGCGTTGTTTAACCTTGGAATCCTTGGACCTTTCCTGTCTTGTCAATAGCACATGACTTGAGGCAGTGCAGTGGTGGGGGGAGGACTGGAGAGGCCATCTCTTCTGTCTGCCCCTAGACTTTGTGCCCACACAACAGGAGTTGGTGTTAAAATCCTCCTGAGTCCTGCGATTGCAAAACCTGAACGTTCCACTTTCTACAAATAAATACATTTAAATAAATAAACAAATTAGCAGGTGACTGGTGAACCACGTTGAAGATACGAGTTCCATTAAGTTTGGGAACAGAATCATCTTTTGTCTTTATGTGCTTATTTTCGTGCACTTGCGCCCTCACTATGCACTGGGACTGGGTTTGTGCCACATTTGATCCAGGGGACAGGCACATATTTGTGTTAAGCCACTTATGTTATGTTACGTTGTTTTTGTATAGCGTACGGCTACTCACTAGGAGTGTCCCGACGCTTTTCCACCAGTGACTCGTAAAAAGGTAACACAACACAGCTAAAACCAAAAACATGAAAAGAGAAATAGAAAGAAACAATTTAATAAAAGAAAAGGCTAAGCATTAAAAAGCTAAGTCTTCAGGCTCCTCCTAAACTGAAGCAGATTGGCCGTACTGCGCAACGCAAGTGGAAGCGAATTCCACATCTGGGGAGCTCAACAGCTAAAGGATCGCCCTCCAGGGCGAGCCTTCTTCACCCGTGGAACCACAGCTTTAAAAAGGGATTCCGAGCGGAGAGAGCGGACTGGATGATAAAAGTGCAGTCTCCGCTGCAGATATCCCGCCCCTGATCCATGCAAAGCTTTGTGCATCAGGGTCAGGGATTTAAATAGGATCCGCTTCCTAATAGGGAGCCAATGCAGCTTCTGAAGCAACCCCGAGGCATGTGCACGTCTGCCAAGGCCAAAAATTGCCCGGGCGGCAGAGTTCTGCACCACCTGGAGTCGCTGAACCAAATAATCGGGGAGACCAAGAAAGAGGGCGTTTACATAATCCAGCCTTGAGCCGATAAGAGCCTGAACGGTAATCCTCCTGTGCTCCTCCGACAACAGCGGCAAAAATTTGCGGAGCATCTTCAGGATTCCGTAACAGGTACCGGCCAGGCCGAGAATATGGGTTCGCAGCGCCAGCTGGTTATCTAACTTAACGCCCAAATTTTTGGCAACTCGGGAGGACTGAGCGGGAGGATTCATGTCGGACGGCCACCAATGCTGCCAGTCCGGCTCGACGACGCAACCAAAGAATAAAATCTCAGACTTGCCCGAGTTGGCCCTCAGACTGTTCCGTTGGAACCAGTCGAAGACCCGCGCGAGGCAGTCCCGGATTCTCTCTCCACCAAACTCTTGGTCTTTCCCGCAGGTGAAGAGGAGTTGCGTGTCGTCGGAGTACGAGACGATCTGGGCCCCATAAGCCTCCACCAAGGCCGCCAAAGGGGACATAAAGATGTTAAATAACGTGGGGCTCAACACAGAACCCTGTGGAACCCCAACTCCCAGTGGCGGCATCTCGGCGGAGCTCTGGGAAACCCAGACCGTCTGGCGGCGATCTTCAAGGAAAGAGGTGAACCACCTGAGCACCGTCCCCCTGAGGCCGATGTCATAAAGCCTCGCTAAAAGCGCCTTGTGGGGGACGGTGTCGAAGGCCGCCGACAGATCTAACATGACCAGCATGGCCCTACCGCCGACATCCAGAGTCTCCCTAATAATCTCAGTGACCTCCAACAGAGCCGTTTCCGTACTAAAATTAGGACGGAAACCCGATTGAGATGAGTGGAGCAGATTGTTCGCTTCCAAAAAGCTCGACAGGACACCGTGGGCATATTTTTCCGTGATCTTCGCCAGTGCAGGTAAAAGCGAGATTGGCCTATAGTTAGCCAGAACCTCGATGTCAAGACCCGGTTTTTTTAGGAGGGGGATCACCATCGCTCTTTTCCAAGAGCTGGGGACCCTACCCTCCCTCAGGGAGGTATTGAGGACAGCGTTGACCAGAGGATTCACCACCGCCGCCATCCCGGCCAAGAATTTGGCCGGGCAGGGGTCAAGTGGCGAGCCGGATTTAAGGTTAACCAGTAACGCCTGAGAGACATCACAGGCAACAGTAGGGAAATCGGACAGCGTCACCGCAGATCTCTGCGGAAAACTACAGTCCGCCCCCACTTAATTCCTGTCACATACGTTACGCATGCTTGCCTTAGGGGAGATACAACGCAAAGACGGCAGAAGCGACACATAAAAGTGGCTGAGATTAAAGTATGGTTATACAAGACTCTTGCATGAAAAAACTATGGAAACTATGTTAATCAAGCGCCTCCTGGCGTAGTGGCTACAATGTGTGAAGTGTCCCTTGAGCAGACTGGGTCCTGTAATGAAGCTGCGGCACGAGCGACGAGCAGTTTTTAAATCAAACGTCTCCAGTCGTGGCAACATTTAGAAAATGAAAAAAACAAGTCTAATTAAAAAACATGAAAAACGTAAATTGGACTGCATTCCACACATGGATTATGTAGCGTTATTGGTTTGTATACTCATTGTTAAACTGACAAGTGTTTTTGTCTGTGAAGTTAAGGACAGTTTTATAGGGCCCAGTAGGGACCAGTTTCACCGACAGTTTAATTACCGGCGAGTCTGGGTGCTGATAGTCGTGGGTGTACTTAAATAGTTACACATATGCCTACCCAGTGGTGTAGCTAGACCTACTGCTACCCCGGAGCGGCACCTAACATTGCCGCCCGGTGCAGGTAAGAGTGGGGTAGGGGAGGTGGACAAATGATTTGTTACAGGGGGAGGGAGGGTCGACAGACATGACTTGCACACCTCCGCCGCCCCCAAAAAGAGTGCCAGTGCCAATGGTTGTCTATCTGCTGGGTGTGACAATAACTGCCCTTCTTCCAGCTCTGCCTTCTTCCTTCAAGTGCAGATTTCATTTTGGACCGGAGGATGTTGATGGTAACTAACTGCATCAGGTCTATCAATCCGGTCTCCCATGCAGTCTGTAGTGGCACAGGAACATTTGCCCACTCTTTTTTCAGAATGTTCTCTTTGGGGAGAATCCTCCCATCCTCTAAAGCCCCTTTATGTCAATCAGGCTAGTTCGAGATGAAGCACTCACCCCGTAACCTTTACGTCCTACCACTCAATTGTCATCACCTGCCACTGCGTTCATACTCTGGTTTGACTCAGAGTATTAATTATACAACAGAGATGGATACATTTAAATGCCTCTGGTTTGCATTGGCACCAGATGGAATAGGAGGACAGCTTCACAGACAGTGGAGGTGTATTACCTGCATTGCAGTGGCTGAAGGACAGGTGAAGCAAACACTGGTGTGATGAGGGGATGGCGAAAGGACTCCATTTACAAATTCAATGAACACTTTTGTTAGCAAAAGGCTGCTGATTAAACTTCTTCAAGTTCTGCCCTTTTTAGGTCTCGCCAAGGCAGTGCTAGCGCGCCGTCGCTTTGAAACATACTACCTCTGCAATATGGGCTCAAAGCGCCGCTCATCTTATTAATTGGTTCCTTTTACTGTATTACATACATTTCTGCTTTTCTTTGGTTAATATTCTTAGTAGTCCAGCCTTTTGAATTTTTGTAACCTCCTACGAGGACTGCCCCTGTTACATGTGCTCTTACTCTTTCTGTAATTTACGATAGTCTGAGCACTATTTTTTGCTTGCCTGCCTCTGTAGTGAGAAGTGTTCGTGTTTTGTTTACTTCATTCGCCAGCTTGATGAAAGATTAGCAGCTACTTCATGTGCCGTGCTTGTATATTTAGAGTCTTTGATGGCAGCTTTAATCTACATTGTAATACAGAGAGATCAAAAGCAGCCCTCCAGCTCCCCCAGCTCCACGCCCCAGGGTTCCCTGCACGCAAACAGATGCAATCCCCTCTTCGTTTCAATTGACTGCTTTGCTGATAAGAAATGGAGCATGAGCGCAGAGTCTGCAAAGATGTGTGGCAGCAGCCCGTGTACTCTAAACTTACTCAGATGCATTTCACCTCCCCAAAAAAAATAGCTGACCTACCTCCTCATATCATCAGAGAAAACAACTTCCCACCTTCCGGTTCGCGGGAGTTCGCAACCCAGGAAAGGAAGTCGGACGCTTCAGCAACACCAAAGTCAGGAAAACAGTGTAAAAAGAGGATTCCGAAGCGAGCTGTGGTCTGAGCCACAGACAGGCAACTATTTACAGCACTGTTTACACTACTGCAAGTGCACCCCTGCCTGACCACGTCCCTGCTGCTGACTGGAGGCAATCTGTGCTGTTAATTAAAACAAACTAAGCAGCTCTGATTGTTGGGCGTCTGAGGACCATCTTACACAGAATCAGCATTTAATCACTGGGGCATGTCTTTGGTGAGCAACACAAGAGGTAATAAAGCTTCACAACTAAACACATAGTCTCCCTAAAGTAAGAGCTACTTCAATTGCCTTGTTTATTTAATTTGCTTTTTCTTTTTTTCCTAAAAAAAGGTAACTGGAACAGTTTCAGTTTCTCGAATTCTCAGTCAGCTTCATAGCCTATTGTTAAGACCATTTCTTTTCTTATTATGACAAGCTCCTCATTATACACTATACTTTTGGTAAAACTCCAAAGCTCTTGAAGTTTCCAGTCTATTGGAACTATTTTACAAGAACATGCCAACAAAAGGCACTCATTGAACACCTGCAACATCCGATAATGAAGGCAAGGAAAAATCTTAAATCCAAACACAAATCACGACACAAATGCAATTTGTCCAGGCACGTTCATCAAGTAACACCTTTTGAATGCAAGACAGCATCAATTACTAACCTTAACTCAAATCACTGAGAGCATATTCAGAGGGTGATGTATTATGATATTTACAGTAAAGCAAACAATGCATAGTTGCATTGAGATGGAAAATGTTCAGCTAATGGTGTTTGTCAATCCGTTGTCAATTTTGCTGTCTGCCACAGATATTTTCTGAGCCGCTTCATATTTGAACTAGTGATGGAGAAAGTCTCTCTCTCCAGGAAAAGAGTACAAAGCTAAGCCTGTACCAAGCAGCTGCAAACTAAAGCTCATCTGCTAAAAAAAAAATCAACAACAAAAAAAATCACACAACTCTACATCGAGTTTTAGGATTTGGTCATTTAGGTAGCCGTGCAATATTTGTACAGACATCAGCATAAAAGGAGGGGAAATCCAAACCTCTGCATGTCACAGTAAAGGCTACAGCCAGCACTCCCTAAACAGAGCAGAATTCAGCAAATGAAAGATTGTATGCCATTTTTTTCCACCAGGGTTTCAAGAAGGGTATTTTATTTTTTAAGTTGCACCCTAGTTTTGTACATGAAGGCTAAAAAGTGCACTATTTCACCACATTTTTCCTGTTTTCTTTAAATATTTTGTAACATAAGAGTTATATAGCCCTTCAAACTTTGGCAGCATAGCACCAAGGATAATGTGCTGCATGGCTAAACACTCAAAAGGCAAGACCTATTGGCTATGCCAGTTCTTGTTGTAGCTATGGGTGAATAGGGGTGGAGCTGCAGGTTAAAGGGGACCCTTTAGATGAGGCCATGAATGTTTTTACCTTAATCACACTTCAGTGCAGAGCCCTCACACCTATGTGCCCCTGTTATGGGTGCTTCAGGCTGTAGACATTCCAGCTGTGAAGTGTATCACTACACAAAGGCTGTGTCTGGTGCACAGTCTGGAAGACATTTGAAATGTAAACGTATTGAAATTTACCTTTCCTCAACAGAAAGGTAGCTGCCTCAGTCCTCGTGTTTATGGGCTATTTTAAAGTGTGGTTCCAAGTTAAAAGCGCCCACCTTGAATTACAGCCACATTTACATTGTGTTCAAATGGGCTCTGTAAAGTCATTTGTGATGCCAAATGTAATGAGGCTGCTTGGAATTCTTTCACTTCACCCTTGTATTGTATGTATACTTGTATAGCGCGGTCCTGTCACCCAAAGGGCATCCTGGCACTTGAAATCAACGTTAACACCACATACGCTGCTCAGACAACCCTGGGGAAAAGATGGGTTTTCAGGGCTTTTCTAAACGGGAAGAAGTCCCTTTGGCTTCTAAGGGACAGTGGCAGGGAGTTCCAGAGCTTGGCCGCTGCGACACTGAACGAACGGCCACCCATCCTCACTCTCTGGAATCTCGGGACCACAAGCAGATGAGCCGAAGAAGAGCGTAAGGACCGCGGAGGAGAGTACCAAACAAACATTCTGCAATGGAACCGGGCCTTGTCCATGCACCGCCCTAAACACTAAACATGCAGCCTTGTAACAGACGCGTAGGTGCACAGGCAGCCAGTGTAGATCTCGTAGGGCTGCTGCTGAAGAGCTATGATTAGGGCGGGAAAGAGCCAGCTTGGCGGCCAAATTCTGCACCCGTTGCAACTTCCCCAGCAGTGTTTTTGGAGCCTCCAGAAGTAGCGCATTACAATAGTCAAGACGACTCAAGATGGTGCCGCGCACTACTTCAGGCCTGGTCTGCTCGGGGAGAAGGGGCAGAACTTTACGCAGGATACGTAGCAGCATCATGCACGAGGATGTGGTCTTGTTCACGTACATATCCAGCTGCAAGTTGGGGCCGAAAATCACCCCCAGGTTGCGTGCCGACTCAGCAGTTGACACAATCTCGGGAAAGGTCGGGGGCCAGAAGTTCACCGGGAGTTCACGAGGAATCCTGTCCGTAGAACAATACAACACCTCGGTCTTTGTACTATTAAACTGCAAGGAGTTGGACCGGAGCCAATCCGCTGTGGCAGACATGCATCGGTGGAAAGCCTCCAGCGGGACCGCGTCCTTCCCTTCCAGCGAAAAGACCAACTGGGTGTCATCAGCATAATTAAATGCGGAGATGCCAAATGATTTAATTAGTTGGACCAAAGGGCGGAGGTAAAGGTTAAAGAGTATAGGGCTGATGGCCGAGCCCTGAGGTACCCCCTGCCCTACTCTCCGCACCTCCGAGCTGAAAGAAGGCAACGCCACCACCTGCTGCCGATTGTTCAAATAAGAGACCAACCAGTCCCTTGCACATGCCATGACCCCGCACTCCTCCAGCCTCCTGATGAGGGTACGATGGCAGACCGTGTCGAACGCGGCCGACATGTCGAGCAGCACCAAAAAGGCTGCCCGCCCACTGTCGACCCGCGAACCTAAGTTGTCAAGCACGGTCACCAGCGCAGATTCCGTCCCGTGTGCTGGGCGAAAACCAAACTGTGCCTCATCGAACCAGATGTTTTCTTCCAGGAAGCCAGACAGAGAACGGGTCACTAACTTCTCCATGATCTTAATGGGGAAGGGGAGCAAGGAAATCGGTCTGTAATTAGACAAGCAGGTGGGGTCCATGGTGGATTTCTTAAGGAGAGGAGACACCGCTGCCAGTTTCCAGCACTCCGGAACCGTTGCGGTGTCAAACGACTGGAGGCAGATGGAATACAAAGGCTGGAAGAGTTCGTCCTGAAACACTTTCCAAAATTTTGGTGGCAGTGGATCAAGAGGGGAACCAGATGATACCATTTGTGCCACGCTACAAAACTCCTCAAAGGAGAGGGTAGGGAAACGGCTCAGCTGGGGTCGACTGGGCACAGCGTCCGTAGCTCCCAAACTGAGGGCATGTCCACTCAGCTGGGGTCGACTGGGCGAAGTGTCCGGAGCTCCCAAGCCAGAGATACGCCCGCTCCGTCGGGGTCGACTGGCTGAGACGTCCGGAGCTCCCAGACTAAAAGCATGACCACTCAGCTGGGGTCGACTGGATGAGACCACCGGAGCTCCCGAGCTAAGAGCACGTCCATTCGGCTGGGGTCGACTAGGTGACACGTCCGGAGCTCCCAAACTGAAAGCAGCGCCACTCAGTTGGGGTCGACTGGGCGAGCCGTCCGGAACTCCCAGATCGGGGGGGGGGGTGCTGGACTCTGTAAACCTTCCAAGATTTTAGCAATCTTCTCTTCGAAGGCACTCGCCAGGGAGTCGCACAGAGCCTGCGACGCAGGGACATTATTGGCCGCGCATGAAGGATGGGTCAGGTCCCTGACAATTTTTAACAGTGCTTGCGACTTGTTGGAAGCCTGATTCAAGGTGGCTTCCCGATAGAACGCCTTAGCCACCTTGATCTGTGCCTTGTGTTCCTGCAATGACTGTCTAAAGATGGCCTTCAAAGAATCAGAATACTGCTTCCTCCACGCCCTTTCGGCGCGTTTACAGCTCAGCTTTAACTGCCGCAGGTCATCCGTGTACCAGGGGCAAGCCCGATTCAGCCTACCCCTAGACCTGCGGAGTGGTGCCACCTTATCCAAAGAGTTCGAAATGGATCGGCATAAGGCGGTATAACTCTCCTCAGCCGAATCTCTCAGACTAAAATTGTCCGGTAGTAGGCTTGGCAAGGGCGCGGATTTTAACAGTCGGGACCAGGGCCTGCCCAACTTGGCCTGTCTGGACCCAGCCTCCGCCGAGGAGTAATCCTCCAAGTAGAGGGAAAAAGCAACCAGTGAGTGATCCGTCCAGTACTGACAGAAGATGTCATTCACCGTCACTAGTTGAACGTCTGCAAAAACAAGATCCAAGGCATGACCCTTCTGATGTGTGGCAGAACGGACAAGCTGTTGCAGCTGGATGTCATTGCAGGCTTGGCACAGAGTGGAGAAGGCACTGTCCAGTGGACCGCCCGGCCACAGATTAAAGTCTCCTAGGACCACCAACTTAGAGTGGGTGTTCGAGAGGTCGTAGATCAGGTCAATGAAGTCGGGGAGGGAGGGTGCATTGCCCGGCGGACGATAGCACAAGACACCCGAGCAGAGTGTCTTCTCATGACCTTTGAAAGCAAACCCCATCAGCTCAAAGCCCGATACCTCTCTAATCTTGAGCTGGGAGAGAGCTAGCGTGTCTCTAAAAATAAGACCAATCCCACCACCCCGATTCTTCACACGAGGGGTATGGTTGATTTTGTAGCCTGGAGGGCAGGCCAAGCCCAATTCGACCTCACAATCCTCCCGGGTCCAGGTTTCCGTTAGGAATAGAACATCAAGCCCCGCGGACTTGATTTAGTGCTCCATGCCTTATCTGCTACGGACACTCGAGTTAGATTTACGGTCAGATTTACGGTCCTTAAGATAAAAAGGCTTGGTGTGGTTTTAGTCAGACAAATAGGACAGTCACATAGTACCAACACCTAGCTGGTCCTTGCACCTCTATACTTAATAGTTATGCAGGGTTTTTGCTTTGGGCTTTCTTCTGACCAGTTCAGCATGCAAAGCGAGCATGCTCATGTCATATAAGCCTTCCTTCGACTCCTAACACTCCACAATTCCCTTGGAAAGCAATCAGCGCTTCTCTGAAATGCAACCTGAGGTGCGTCTTCACCTGCACCACCAGCAAAGTGGAAATGATTTATGTGCGCTCTATTTTACACATTATACAACAGATCTGCTATTTTTCAGGAGAAATTGCTTTCAATAACAAATGTAGAAACAGCAACAAATGGAAAAACACATAGGGCCACGTGTATCAAAAAAGCATTTTGCGAATATCAAATAGCGATTTTTACCGAATCGCTATTTGATATTTGCAAAATGCTCTGTATGTAAGGAATCGCCAAAAATGTAGCGATTCCTTAATATTACCCAATAGTGATTCAGTAAATAGTGGATTGCTACTAGGTAATATTACTCCATTCGTTCCTATGGGCTGAAAGGCCCATAGGTGCAAATGGTTTTTCATTAGCTAATTTGCGATTCCCTAATTGGTAATCACAAATTAGGTAATGCAAAGCCAAGGGTGCCCATGGGCCTAAGGTTCCCCTGAAGCACCCCAAAAACTTAAATGTGCAAATGTGCATTTTTGTGCATTTTTTTAAATTTGCACATGGTAACCATCGACTTGGAGTCAATGGTAATAGCATTTTCTTAAATGGACAGTTTGCATTGAGAAAATGCTTGGCACATGTGCTAAAGGAAATCGCAAATTGTAATTCCCTATTTGTATTCGCAATTGTAGGTAATAGCTATTTTTGCGATAACCTATAATAGAGACTACAAAGCCTTACATACATATTGAAAGGCTATTTTGCATTCGCAAACGGCTGAAATAACTGATTTGCACCATTTGCAAATGCAAAATTGTTTAATACATGTGGCCCATACACAAAACAGTCTCTCACTCAAGCACACACAGACTAGCCCACATACGTTCGGAGAGATGGCGACACAACAACAGAAGAACAAAACTGCGCAGAAAACAATTCAGACACTACCACATGTAGATACGTAGCCATGAAGATGCACGCATACAGTAACTCAAACACACAGTAATACAAACATGCAATACGCCCACCAACAAATTGGCAGCATAACACACATGCCAATGCTATAGGCAGCAAAAAAGTGCTGACAAATGCAGATATTGCCAAACGCATCTACACACACCCACCAAGAGAAACAGTGGCACCACCATTCTTACAGGAAAATGCAAATATGTGTAAAATGGTTCGAAACACACAGACTCACGTAGCAATGCACGAGCAAACTTCACACAGACAGCTAAGCACGCATCAACATAAGATGTGTAAATTAAGACATTTCTGCAATCGCAAATGCCTGTATATACATACCTATACTAAAAGCCATTCAGAGGGAACTGAAAACAACTGCGCCCCTCCCTCCCATGGAAACACAAACATCCAGCCATAAATCCTTCCAGGTGTAACGGAGTGGTCACTCGCAGTCCATCTTCATCGACATGCCGCAGGCACATTCGCAGTGGCGGCTTCTCCGCTATGGCGGAGGAGCGTCGCCTCACTGATTTATAATGCGGGAAGAGGAAACATAAAATGATAATAACTTCATCATTTTAAGCTTCCTGCTGCATTGCGGGCTGGTCTGCTTTGCTCTCGGACAAGGGCAGGGGAGGAGTGGTTTTCTGTCCGCCCACACCAGTCATGTGCACTTTCTCTGTTCTCCATGCAGGCTGCATTACAGCGATACCAAAGGGGATGGTGGACTGAGTGCTTAAGCAAATCAAACACTCAACCCCAGTCAACTGATCTGGGTTTAATCCATCATCATTCTTTAGCTCACTCCCCCACCCCAGTTCAGACATGGCCCTATGCAAATCAGTCTGACCCTATGCCTCATGGGAACAGTCCAGCCCGAACTGCCAAGCCATGTCTTCCTTGGAACGGAAACAAGCATTCTGAGACCGGTTTCGGATTCATAATCCTCATCAGCCAGGATATCTTGAATCCAGTGGTAGAGTGAGCAAGGGACCCACGTCTGGGCATACCCTGCCAACTCAGGGCGAACAAATCGATACCAAAGGGGATGATGGACGGAGATGCAGGAGAACAAGCCCAGGCTCCCATTCCCTGGTTGATCGTTCAACAAGGACGGTCAAAACCAATCACAACTCTGTATTTCTCCATTGGGATTGGCCAGGTGGGCCTGGGTGCCTACCAATCACAATGCTTGCAGCGTTATGATTGGTCAGTGGGGCCTGGCTGTGCTTCGGCTCAAGACCGAGAAGAGCAGGAGCGGAGACGCAGGACCCGGCGCAATGATAAGTTTCTTCTTTTTTTTTTATATACGCGACCCCCCCCCACCCACATGTGACTCAGTGTGCGCGCAACGCCCCCGCACAGCCACCCGTAAGTCACTGCGGCCGCTGCTGCACAATCGCCCCCAATACATCTCGCACAAAGTACCCAAGCCAACCTAACTTAAACACACAATGAAGGTAAAAAGCCACGCCCAGTCCCCTCGGCGCTCTTCCCTTCATCTCTGTGATGTCCATGTCCAGTCCACACTGCCACCATGACCAGCAGGACCCTGGCGTGCCAAACAGACACATCTGCTACCAGGATAGGCTGTCTATTGTCCAAGCTGGTGAACAGACAGCATGGAAATAGTTGCCAGCCTGAACAGTAAACCCAAGGATATGCTTGACTGGACCTAGCAGCCGTTTCAATGTTCCACCGGCCAAATAAAAGCTCCCAATGGCTCCAGTGCTGTGTGATCTCCTTTTCTTGCTGCTCAGCCTGTATGAATGTGATCTGGAATGTTAGAATGTTGATGAGAGAGCAGAATGTTGGAGTGCCTGGTTGTGTGAGAGAAAGACAGTTGGAGACTGTGGGCTGAGCAGCAAAGATGCTGCTCCTGGTGGGGCCTTGAATTAGACTGGAATAATCCTAATTACCATCTTCTATCTAAGCTTGAGTAAACCTCTACTTGAATCATACCTCATGGCTACATCTGGAGTTCCTATAATTCATCTTTGTAACACTGTGCATCCTGGATTACCCTATCGGGTGATTGGCCGTGTAGGAGAGTAGGGTCTGCTTCCTATGGTCACCCCCACTTTTTGCTGTGATTTTCTGTTTTTTTTACTTTAGTGTGGCTGTGGGCCTGCTAATCAGACCCACAGCCCAGCTGTTCTCTCTAAAATTAATACCCTGTACTTTAGGTATACACCTGATTGGGTATTGGGTCACCTTTGTGAGCCCCTGTATAGTGTACCATAGGTACCCAGGGCAGAGGTGCATCCAAAGCCTACCAGGGGCTGCAGCATGTATTATGCCACCCCTGGCTGGCCATCCCAACTGACACCACAGGCTGAACCCTCAGCCTGGGCAAGGTGGTGTAATCACCCCTTGCTTAGATATAGTATACCTATATCTACCCTTATATATAGACACACAGTAACCTATAAGTCACTCCTATGGCAGGCCTTAACAATCCTGGAGGCAGAGTGCTTGGTTTTATGTGAGAGGGTGCCCTAGCATGAGCTGAGCCCCTCTGCAGTTTTCGGCACCTATATTGAATTGAACCTAATAAACGTTCTAGAAACTTACAACGTGTGAACTTCTTTTACTACAGGAACCATGTCCTTATAGCTGTTCTATGATATAGCCATACCATATACTCTTAAGTGCATTATAATCCTCGCGGCTAATGCTAACTTTGGTTTGGCTTTATCAAAACATGTCGTGTAAGGTGTCAAACACTTTGGAAAACCAACCCCCCCCCCCCCGCCAGTTCTGGTGGCGGGGGTAGCATTCCACCCTTCTAGAGGGAGAAGACATGTAGTTACTGCTTTATCCGGTTACAGTTAAACAGAGCCTCAGCATCACAAAATGGATGCTGCTGCCACAGACACGAGTCTGACCTCCTGCTGCTGGACGAAACTCCGGCAGGGGAGGCCTGGACAATAGGTTTCCTGCCTTGGGAGGTGCTAGCACCTCCCCAGACAGGCTTTTAGTGTATTGGGGAAGGGAGGGCTGTAAAATGAGACACTGCCTGGGGCACACAAGGTGCTCCATGCATAGCCCGGTTCAAACCAGTTTCTGGGGCACTCCAGCCCCAACTCTGGCGCGAAACTGGACAAAGAGAAAGGGGTGTAACCACCCCCTTCTCAGGGTCCACCCATAGGAGGTACCTAGCAAGTAATCCAGCCCCTTAGTTTGGTATAAAGTTAGGAGCTGTGTCTAGAGACATCAGATTACCCTGGAAAGAAACTACGAAACAGAACTCTTGGTCTTCGACATTCTATGTTGACTAGAAGACTGAAGAAGATCTCCCTTGTGGTCAAGGAGTGACCACCCTGTTCAAAACAGGCACCACCAGTAACTTGCCAGTTTGCTTTGTCGACGCTCCCGACGACTCAGCTACTTAGGATTGGACTTCCAGACTTCTTGGACTCGGTCCTATATCCACAGCAAAGCTGAGACCCGTGGCGGACACGAGAGACGTGGAACCAGACTCCCTGGACATCCTGCAAATTGCTAACTGCATCGACTCCTGAGGTAGCTCGCAGTTGTGCATTGGGGCACGAGAAGCCCCAGACCCGAGCAACATCTGCACCAGAGCTCAGCCCTCCACGAGTGCCGCGTGGGGCCCGCTCCTGCATTTCAGCTCAACGCATCTTCCCGGTTGCTAGCCCATTGGCTAGTAAGCCCCCTGAAGACGATCCTTTGAATTTCCAATGCTTGCCTGGTTGCTCTGGGCTTGCTCCAGCTTCCTTCCAAAAGAGAAGCGCCTCAGACCTTGCTGGTCTGACCTGAAGCGAATCTTCATTTCCTGTGTGGGTTGCAGTTACCACGGCTTGTTGGGTCCAATCCGGATACCGACACTGCAGGCAGCCAGATCCTTCGTGTGACAGCTCGACTCTAGCTCCTGGTCATCGTCGACGCCTCCTGGTCCTTGCGGCTGCAGAGACAAGCTTCACCGCTTCACCTGTTTGCATCGCGACATCACCTGGCTCCATCCTGGTTCCTTCCTGGTCACTGGCTAGTGACCCAGACTCTGTCCCCTCTGCTTTCAGGTTCTTCAGCTCCTTGATCCACCCTTGGATCCACCCGGACACTCTTCCTTCGGCCGCCTGCAGCACTTCTTTTGTATGTCTCCATTGAAAGCATCAACGAAACCAGACACAAAAAGGCACCTATGCACCCGGCTTCCCTGGGTGAGGTAACTAGAGTACTCTGGTGCTCCCGTGGGTATTGACTATCCAAGTGTCCTAGTTTAAAGGGGTTTCACCGTAGTCCACCCGGAAGTGTCCTTAATCAGTAACTTTGCGACTTCTTCGTTCTCCATTGTAAGTCAATGGTAACTTGCGTCTGTGTTCCCACACTGCACGTGTCTCCCGTGGGTCTCCTACTTCCAAACCCTTGGTCCTGTAGTGTAGCCCCAGCGATTCCCTAGACCCTAGGCCAGTGTTCTTCAATCTGTGGGGCGCGCCCCCCTGGGGGGGCTCGACGCCATCCCAGGGGGGGCGCGACGCCATCCTAAACTCTTACCATGGTTTCCCACTTCGCAAGTCGTTTTCTCTCCGGTATTTCTTTACCCATTTCAAATGGGGATTTTAGATTGGCCAGCTCCGGAACAGCAGCCCAATTATCAAACATCACCACTGATGTTTCACCAATGAGGCTGCTGCTGCCAGGAAGCGCCGCGAAATTTGCTTGCAAGTAACTGCTGCATACACCAACTTGTTTCTTCATTCCTGCTGTTTGTTTCGTGGTTTTACCGCAGCGCAGTGTAATATCTATTGTACACACTTTCTGTACTTAGTTATTGTTTAACCTTGCCTTATCTGCACAAGCTCTCATGTGTGTTCATTCTGTTATTGGCATGTGCGCAATAGTGGTTATACGCACATGCTGGGTAATTATTATTTAAACAAGCAAGTGTTGAAAAAGCATTCTCGTGCTTCCAACCTCCTCCTTGAAGTATGAACGGTCTCAACTTACAGATTCCGTTTGGACTTCAAGGAGGAATCACGCACTCCACTGGTGACTTAATTATACTTAAATAAATAATCAAATTATCTTCAAACCTGCTTCGTTGAATCGTCTTTATTTTGGCAAGAAGCACTTCATTTCACACAGTGAAGTAGTTTGCTGGTCTCTTGGCGCCTCACCAACAGGTAAGTGGAGTGAGCTTTTGTAATGGAATTGCGCCCTAATATACTGCTGGGCCATTTAGTGCTGCCCAGTTTTCGATGGTGGGTGAGTGAGTGAGTAAGTGAAGGGGTGGGTGGATGTCAGGGTGGTTTAGAGAAAGGGTGAATGAAAAGGGTGGATGGGTAATGAGAGAAAGTATGGATGGGTGAATGGGAGGGTGGATGGATGAGAGAAAAGATAAATAGATGGATGGATGAGTGAAATGATGGATGGATTGATAAGTGAAAGGGTGGATGGATGAATGAAAGGGTGGACGTAAGGATGGATGAGTGAGTGAAAGGGAGGGTAGAAGAGTGAAGGAGTGAAAGGGTGGATGGATGAGAGGACGGATGAGTGATAGGGTCAATGGATGGATTCATGAGTGGATGAGTAGATGGTTGGGTGGGTGGATGGAAGGCTGGATGATGCCTAAGAGAAAGGGGGATGGAGAGAAAGGGAGGATAGATGGATGACTAAAAGGGTGAATTGGTGGATGGATGAGTAAGTGAAAGAATGGGTGGATGAGTATACAGATGGATAGGGAGAAAGGGTGGATGGAGGGATGGATGAGTGAAACGGTGGATTGAAGGATATATGATGAATAGGTTTGCAAATGGTTGAATATGTGTGGCCATGGATAGGTACACAGATGGAAGGACATGGTGAAATCAATGAATGGTGAAAGACTGAATGATGGATGAAAGAATGATTACACCTTGTAGCCCCATTATCTTCAGAACATTGACGTTCACATTTATATGAGTCATTGTCTTTATATAATGTGTGTGATGTAAAGCACTCCAACTCCCTGCCGTACATACTTGGGATGAGTAGCACTATAAAATAAATCAAATACACATGAGGGACGGTCTATACGAAGATGAGGGGCACCATTGGAGGGTGGTAGTAGCAAGGCGGACTGGCTGCACCGAGTATCAGGCGTTTCTCTGAGAGGCTGGAAAGGTGGGGGCGGGTTTGTTACTGGGGTCCGGCTCTGCAAAGTTCTGTGTATATCCAGCATTCTTTAGGCAACATTAAAAGCGGCATCACATATTCAGGTGTGGTTCACCAGGGTCTGGTGACTAATGTACCTGCTGGAAGATTGAGTTTTGAGCTGTGTAATAAGCCTCTGTCATTCAACCGCACCCACTCACAAACCTGCAGTTAGCCTAACACACTTATTGTGTTGGACATTATTTGCCGGATATGGCCCGGGATATGAAGGTGGCGGTTGGTTATGTGGTGTACAATTCCGAAATTTGTGTCAGGTGGCGGGGGGGCCCGACATTTAAAACAAATCCACTGGGGGGGCTCAGCCTACAAAAGTTTGAAGACCTCTGCCATAGGCCTATTCACTTTTTCTGAAGTGGCTCTTATACCACTTACTTAGTATATGGTTCGTGAGGCCCCTAGAGCAGAATTGTATTTGTGCAACTTATAGTATGCTTAATGAGTAACTTGTAACGTATCTCGAACTCTGACCTCATAAACGGTGCAGAGGGGTTGTGTTAGTAATAAATACATATATATTTGATATATACCTTGTGTGGTGTCCTTTCATTTGGTATTCAAGGGATTATATAAATGGTAAAACAGATGGCTTCACATGCTCTCTGAAGTTTTAGGCTAAGACTGCTTGTCGATGCTACCACTAGGATAGCTGGTCTATAAGGTTGAGTTTACAACCACCATCATAAGGGTCGTTTAGACTGGTGCAAGGTGCCCACTAGAATAGTGGACAACATATGCCAGGCTAACTTCTCACAAGTCGTGCTTGGTAAATCCAGATTGATCGATTGAGGGCAAAATAAAGAACTTTGTATCTTCAGGCAAAGGTGAACTCAGTGCTCGTCTTACTGCAGTGTGCAGAGGATTGGATCTTTACTTAAAAAAGAAGAAGGGACTGATGACCATAAAACATAGCACCCTGTGGTCATGCTCTTACCAGGCTTGCGCTTCAGCAGGAACTCAGCTTCTACTGCAGTGATCTGCGACACAGTAGTGAAGACGTGGCTGCACTGCACGGCCGCCCGCTCCATGCAGTAGCGGTGATAGATCTGCCGGTCGCCAGCCTCCTTGTCCACGTTGAACTAGAAAGAAAACCGAAAGTGAGAGTTGAAGAGACAATGAAGCTACATGTCCTCACCACCCTTGGCACATGCTGGACCACAGGCCCCTCAGTTGGCGAGTGACTCTTGCCTCAACATGTTCATCCTCTCAATAAACCAAATGTCCTTCGTGGACTTCAGCGTGGTCAACCTTAAACAATCCTCACCATCCACGGACTTCAACTATGTCACCTACTACAAACATCTGACTTCACTCTCTGTGGCAAATCAACAGTTTGAGAGGAATACTGCGCCCAGTGCCTCTGAAACCCCAGCGGGGCAGGGCAGGACTCTTTCACATGAAGTTAGTACCCCTGGAAGCCTCAGAGGGCGTGGGCTGTATAGCTCAAGTATTTCCAGAGGACTCGCCCCATCTCGACTTCCACGTCCAGGCTTTAGTCAGAAAATCAGTGCTTCATCGGATTTGTAGTCTTGTTTCAATTTAATAGGTAAAGTACCTGGAGACAAGGATTTGTAAAAGCAACACCCTGGAAAGGATAGTTGCCTCGTGGTGACTTTGATCATGTGCAATTCAATATCAATTGTATTCTTGGCAATATTACTGCACTCTAGCCCAATGTGAGGGGGGAGAGGGAAGTAACCCGGATGAGTCCAAAACGTGGCTATTTTGTGTGTACAACATTGGTAGTGCCAGTGGTGAAGCTAAGGCTTTCTGACTCCCATCCTTCACCCACATTCATAGGTCTTGAAGGTGCCCACGTGTGCCCTGCATGCTAGCTTGCCTCTTTCACAAGTGCCCACACACCCCCGCCTCTAGAGGTGGTACGGACTTACATTCTCCAGGTTGTTGTAGAAGTCCACGCTGCCCGCACACAGGTAGCGCCCGAGCAGGGTGGCGTGAGTAGTAAAGATGGTGGCGACTGGGAGCTTCCGGAACCGGCATAAGCAGAGCCCCACGCCGGCCAGCCACTCGTGGAAGTGGGCAAGGATGAAGGGCTTCTCTTCCGACTGAGCGGCAAACTGAGGGAAGAGGTGAAAGGTCACAAGAAGGGTGAGACACGGGTTGACAGAACAAAGGGTGACCGTGAGCAATAAAGACATTAAGAGCTAAAGAGGGAGAGAGGCGCGGTTAAAAACAGATGATGAGAATGACACGCTGTACGGCAGGGGAGCAAACAGGTGACCAAAACAGAGGCAGAAGGGAGGAAAAAGGGGCAGAAGGTGGAAGAAACAGAGTGAGGAAAGAGGGTGAGACAGAGGCCAAGAGAAACTAAAAGGGAGGATGAGATGGTGAGAGATGAGATGGTGAGAAAGAAGACTGGGTCGAGGAAAAAGGTGACAGAGGGTATTAAAGGGAATTAAAAAGCGGAAGATGAAAAAGGCGGCTGATATGAGAGATTGAAACAATGAAAAAGGGTGAGGAGGTAGTGAAGGGTAGTAAAAGAGAATGAACAAGGAATAAACTGTGGGAAGGGAAATCGCAGACAAAAAGTGAAACAGGGTGATAAAGTATACAGGGCGTGTGAGAAGTGCGAGGGAACTGGCAAGTGTGTAAACAAAGAGAACGAGAAGGGGAAAAGAGGGCAAGAAAATGACAGAATGCGATTGTCAAAGGCCGTGCACAGCCGGGCTGGTGGGGTGCAGCCAACCCACTGCGCACTATTTCCAGGGTCCAAGCTGCCCCTTTCTTGAATAGCTCGCTTTGCCCCCAGACCCTCGCCGCACATTGTAATAACGGAGGCCAGCAGCCCTTACCTCCCCCAGGAACCAGGCGGTGAGGAAGCCGAAGAGCACAGCGTCATTGGCCTCGCGGTCGTACCAGGGAATGCCAATGGCACAGCTGTCCCAGAGCTCAACCTTCCAGCGGTCCAGGCTCCAGGCCGTGGCTGCAATGTCCAGCAGGATGACATAAGGGCTCCCCTCAATCAACCACCTGCCAAAGTACACCTGAGGAGTAGAAGGAGAGACATGTGGGTACTGAGGCTGATCTCTCTCGGCTACAATATCTCCCCACCCACATGATAACTGGCAATGCCCTCCTGCGGATAGAGAAAACAAAGAATAGACTCCAAGATCTGGGTCAGGAACTCCAGAGACCCTCTGTCAGCCAGCAGAGGACAAGGCTGGTGAAGAAGAGGCGGGAAAGGAAGACTGTATAAGAAACTCCATAGCAGGCAGACTTCTCTTCTACACAGGTGCCGAGGGTTCAATCCAGCGATCTGGACACCACAGTACAGCATGGGTCTTCGGTGCACCTACATTATTCCAACTAAAGTCCTTGATCACAATACAACATCTGTGATTTAAATGCACCCTAAATACCTTTTATGCAGGGTCCTCAAAGACGATGCGCCATCTCTGGTTCTGAAACGTACCTTTACTACTTCTAAATAGGGCCCTCGATTACAGTTCACTATCTCTAATCTTAAATGCACCAACACTACTTCCACGCTGAGTACTTGAAGGTGATGCGCCATCTGCGGGTAATACCTGTTCCTTCACTACTTCTAGGCAGGGTCTTTAGAGACAACAAACCATCACTGGGGTCTAAATGACAGCTTACTTTTATACACGAACCCTGAAGTAAATGCAACATCTCAGGATCTTAATTGCACCTACACTACATTAATACTACTTCTTCACATAAATGTATGTAAACTACTCATACACAGTTTTTGATCACAATGCACTACCTCTGGGTCTTAAATGCATCTACACTACAATCAAGCAGGCTCTTTGGAGATGATGCACCAACTCTATAACTTAAAAGCATACACACTATTTCTATGCAGAAACCTTGTTTATATAATGGTACGCTAAGGCAACAGTCCATCTCTGGCGCTCAACTCAACCTCTCTTAAACACACAGGAGTGTTGTAAAATAATACACCTTTTCTGGGTCTTAACTCACATTCAGTACTCCCACGCAATTCCCTTCAAGACAACGCACCATCTCTGTGTCTAGCATGCACCTACAGTAGTTCCACATTGTGTTCATGAAGACAACAGACCATTTATAAGTCTTAAATGCAACTACACAATGCTTGTGCAGGGTCCTTAAAGACTATACTCCTTTTCTGGGTCTCATATGTACCTCTACTACTATTATGCAGTGTTCTAGAAGACAATCCACTACTGCAAAGCAAAATCTCACTGTTGTAGGAGGCAAAAGCACAGAATCTGTTTCGAACAAGTGATACCGAAGCACCTTACATGTAGTCCATCGATTTACACAAGCCGCTGAGAAATTCGTTCATAAATTTTAGCAGTTTATTTGTAAGATATGTCAAACATTCACATGCATCTTGATGTGTGGGCGTATACAACTGTGAGACGACGTGTTTCGTCTAAGTGCAACTTTTTCAAGGCTGTAACAATTTCTAATATAACAATTTTAATGCATGTGTTTATATATAGTAACACAAAGTTAAAAGCTATGTAAAACAGTGCAGACCGCCTAGCGAAAATTGTAAAAGGAATACCGCATTACAACTAGTCATCTCATCTCTAGAATTCCACATTATATACGCAATTGGATATGAGTGCACGTGCCAGCAGGCAGCTGTGATGACCTCCAGATCACCAAACAACCTTATCAGGAGAGGATATTGATTTTACTTCAGGAGCTCAACTACTCTGGTCAAGATAAAAGACTTCCTGAATAGGTAGGTGATGACGGTTAGGACTCTCTGGCGCCTGCTAGGGGTCATACACTTTTCTGTCAAGCCAGGAAGCCACCTGTAGGTTGCGATGATATTCTGAGAACATTTATTCTATTCGAATGAAAGGGTGCAATTCCAAATTAATGGATCCGATCAGACAGGTGTACTTGTGTGGAGCTTTGCGCCAAGACAACACTCCAACTGGGAAGGAGGGCACCTGGCGCTGAAGGGCAGGAGGTGGCAGTGGAACTGGAGGCCACCGGGCCCAGAGTGCATCAGGTGATGAAGTCCTGCTCCCTGAATGGCAGCCAGACACCGAGGGCCCTAGATGGCAGACCAAGCCGCCCTAGGTGGAAGCAGCCTGCATGGCAGCAAGGCCCAGAGTGCACCAGGTGATGAAGATCAACATTACCGGGGTGGGAGTTACTGAGTGAAGGCGCCTTGAATGGCTGCGACACACTGACTGCACTAGCTGATAAAGGACTGAACGAGAACATAAAGAGGCAGACTGAGCGATATACCGATGTTAATTAATAATAAAGGGGCACAGAGGCTGCTGCAGGGGGTGGGACCCGGTGGGGCCTAGGCAGCAGAAAGGTGCAGCGGAGCCCAGTGTGCACGATCCTCTCACACTTAAATTAATGCGCCTGTCACTGGGTGGCTTTGAAACATGCGCGTCTCATCAGCAATACAGGAAGCGCAATTTCCTTCCTCTCTCTCCTGCCATGTCATTTATTTCAAGCCCACCCTAAGCCATGTCTACACTTTCCCGCGTCATCATCTCTTCCTTCTCATAACACGGCTGGGGGGGGAGGGGGGGGTGTTACAAAGGTCGCTGCGCAACACCCTCGCGCGCCCTGCACTCCAGCACGGGCGCGTGCATGAGTCCGAGCATGCATGTGATTCTCCCAGCATACATCCGCCGCATGAATCCGCGTTTGGGGCCCATCGGGAGACGGGGAGGGGAAGAACCGACCGGACACAGGTATATAGTGTGTTAAAGGCCGCTTTTATTGGAAACAGGTGCATCCTGAACATAACCCCAACCTTGGCCTTTGCCGCACAAAACTAGGCCTAACTAAATATGCACATATCTGTCAATCCCCCCACCCCCACCCCTAAACAGTTCCCCAACAACCTCATAAACTCCTTATCCTTTACACAAACTCCTGGCTCAATGTTTTAATCTCTGCCCTCTGTACACTCCTTCCCTTCCAACCAGTCAAGCTCCTTCCTCCTATCCTACCCCCCCCCATTATACTAGGGAAAAGCGCCAACCCAAAGAAAACCACCCCCGCACCTGCTCCTAGCGACACACTCGACAACCCTAACACAGAAAGCACCTGAAACCAACAAAAACCCTTACAGTATCCCCCCCCAACCCTAACTAGCCTAAAACAGGGAGGGAGGGTGGGACAAAAAACCCCTTCTCCTCCCCGGCTGCTGGGTCACTGTCCCATAAAATGGTGACTAGTGACCCAAAATGGCCGCTTTTATCCCCACCCAGCCCAAAAGGAGCCCAAAACCGCCAGCAAGCCCAAATGCCTAAAACCTTCCTGTGTCCTAAATAATGTTTCCCCTCCCCTTCCTCCCGGAGCCCCAAAATCCCCGGGGGGGCGAGCCTCCCTCCGGTCGGCCACCCCCCGCAAAGCCCCATTGGGGCCCATCGGGAGACGGGGAGGGGAAGAACCGACCGGACACAGGTATATAGTGTGTTAAAGGCCGCTTTTATTGGAAACAGGTGCATCCTGAACATAACCCCAACCTTGGCCTTTGCCGCACAAAACTAGGCCTAACTAAATATGCACATATCTGTCAATCCCCCCACCCCCACCCCTAAACAGTTCCCCAACAACCTCATAAACTCCTTATCCTTTACACAAACTCCTGGCTCAATGTTTTAATCTCTGCCCTCTGTACACTCCTTCCCTTCCAACCAGTCAAGCTCCTTCCTCCTATCCTACCCCCCCCCATTATACTAGGGAAAAGCGCCACTCGAAAGCCTTTACCGCTTTCGACCCCCCACCTAGGACCTCTGTACCTTCGGATATCGCTTTACCCCTATCGCCCTGTCCAACGCCTCCTTCAACTGCACCACATAAAGTTCCATCCCGTACCTAGACAAATGGACACCATCCTCCAAGAAAAAATATATAGCTCCATACGTCAGCTCCGGGTGTTCCATCCTGCCCAACCCTTCCTTCTCACAAAAGGCCCTCATTTCCCTGTTGATCTTCCTCCTGGTTCTGTCAATCGCTCCCGGCCTCACTGCCCCCCTCCAACATCTCATCGGAATGAACTCAGACCAGATAATATGACACCCTGCCCACTGCCTCTTAATTTCCAATAGATCCCTCCGCATCTGCTTCACCAGGGCCAAACCCTTACATTGCACCAGGTCGTTTTCCCCCAGATGAACCACCAAAACATCCGGGCACACCCCTCCCCGAACAACATTATTTAAAACTGGCACCAACTCGTGCCAACGCATTCCCCCCTTTCCTCTCCAATGGCATTTAAACAACTGTTCGTCTAATTCCAGGTTAAGGCTCCTGCATTTTTCCCATTCGGCCTTTTCTGCTCTTTTTACAAAAGAATGTCCCACCACATAAATGGACACCGCCGCCGCCGTAGGCCCTGCCACTGCACCTGAAAAGAGACACATGTAAGCCACAAGTCCACACCTTCTCATTCCACCACTACCCCTCTCAACCTGACGTATGTCTTAAAACAATCCGATTTCCAGCGCCCCAACCGCTTAATGTCCTCCTTCCCCCAACCCCGGCGCGCCGCCTCCGTCGCCGCCCCGATGCGGAAAGAATGCGTCCCGAAGTCTTTTGGATCCTCACCCATGGACCGCAGGGCGTGCCGCAGGACCCATAACAACTGCGCGGCCGTCACACGTCCCGCCTCTCCCGTGTCGAAAACCTCCGTCCCCGCCTGCGCTCCACCGGCCGCCAACCGCCTCCCCCACTCCACTGGACACACTGCCTCCTTGCCCCCTGGCCCCAGTACCACCCACGTGCCCCTCTCCCGCTGATCGGTTTTGGAACGTCGAAGCCGCACGGCGACCTCCCTTCCCCGAAACTCCACGTCCCCCCACTTGACTCCCGCCTGCCCCTTCAAACCCACCAGCTCTGACACCCTAAAGGCCCCGAAGTACAACCACGACATCAATGTAGAAAACCGCACCGCCTCTCCCTGATCTCTACACACCACCGGCATCCGACTCAGCAATCCCTCCAACATCGCCTCCGAAATGGGCCGTCTCTGCCGCACCCGGGCCCCTTTCTCTCTCTCCCAACCCTCCAAAAGACGCCCACCCAATTCCCCCGCCGAGGGAGCATAGCCCCACCAAAGCTTGCCCATAAACGCCACACCGGCCAGCTTACCCGCAATAGTCACCCTCGCCAGACCTCTGTCCATCAACCCCAACATGAATTGCACCACCTGTTCCTCCCGTCGCCACCTGTCCCGCTGCCTTACCGCTCCAAAACGCAGAAACTCCAGCCAGGCCTGTTCGTAACTCTTCCATGTGGACACCGCCACGGACGACCTCACCAATCGAACGACCCGCGCTCTCCCACCAACCACATCTCCGCCGGCACCTCCGTCTTGACCGCCTCCGCCTCCGTGGCTAGCCCATGGAATCTCCGCCACTGTTGACGAGACAAAGCATCCGCAATGTCATTGTCCACTCCCGGCACATGTTGTGCCCGAAACAAGATATTGTTGTCCAGGCACCTCAACACAAACACGCGCATCAGCTTCAGCACCTGAGGTTCCCGCGCAGACTGCCGATTCACCACCTGTACCACCGACATATTGTCCACCCTGAACAACACGCGCCTGTGCGCCAACTCACGCGCCCACACAGTCACAGCCACCACCAGCGGGAACAACTCCAAAAAAGCAATGCTTCTCCCCCCCGCCTGCCACTGCTCCGGCCACTGTTCCGCGCACCACCGGCCCGCCCAGTAGAGTCCAAAACCGCCGACTCCCGCCGCATCCGAGGACATGGTCACGTCCCACTCCCACTCCTCCGGCGGCGCCATGGGAACACCGTTGAATCTCTCCAAGAAAGCCAACCACATGCACAGATCTTCTCTCGCGCCCGCCGGCAACCGCACGTGGTGATGAGGCATTGACAGCCCAGACAAAGCCAATCCCAACCGTCGACAAAAAGTCCGACCCGCCCGCACCACTCGGCATGCGAAATTCAAGTGCCCCAGCAACACCTGTACCTCTCGCACCAACACCTTCCTTTTCGCCAACATGTCCCTCACCAAAACCACCATCGCCGACCTCTTGTCCTCCGGCAGGCGTGCTTCCATGGCCGCTGAATCGAGCTCTATCCCGAGAAACGACAGCACCGTGCTGGGCCCTTGTGTCTTCTCTGGCGCCAAAGGCACCCCCAGGTAATTCATCAGGTCCATAAAACTACTCAGCTGTTGCTGGCAGTCCGTTGAACCGGGGCTACCTACCAGGAAGAAGTCGTCCAGATAATGCGTAATCGCCTCAGAGCCTGTGCGCCAGGAAAAGGCCCACTGCAAGAAAGAACTGAATCGCTCAAACAAGGCACAAGACACCGAGCACCCCATCGGAAGCGCTCTGTCAACAAAAATCAACCCGTCCAGCTGTATTCCCAGCAACTGATGATCCTCTGGATGAACCGGTAGTAACCGAAACGCCGATTTCACATCGCATTTTGCCATGAGCGCCCCTCGTCCCGCCGTCGTCACCAAGTTTCTCGCAACGTCCACGGACGAGTAGGACACCGACGCCAAGTCTGCCGATATAAAATCGTTCACCGACGCGCCCTCCGGCCACGAAAGATGTTGAATCAAGCGAAATTGACCCTGCTCTTTCTTCGGGACCACACCAATGGGTGAAATGATCAGATCCTCCAAAGGTGCCACCGCAAAAGGTCCCACCATCCTCCCCTCCCGTACTTCCTTGAAAAGCTTCTCCCGGACGATGCCCTTGTGCGCGTTCACAGACTTCAGGTTCTCCGCCCAACGAGCAATCCGCGGACCCTCGTACCCCAACCGAAAACCCTCCCTGAAACCCCGACGCAGCACCGACGCATCATCCGCCCGCGGATATACCTCCAAGAGAGGTTCCAACCGATCCAGCCTAACCGGAGTACGAGCCTTTTCCCAAGGTACTCGCACCCCCCCTTGCCCCCCCTCTACCCCTACCGGGCCCGGGAGCCGGGAATTGACCCTGTGAGGGGCCTCCCCAAAGCCCCCAGCAACGCGATTCTGGATGTCGTTTTCCACAAGAGGAGCACTCGTGCCTAAATTTGCACGTCTGCCGGAGACAGGAACCCCTGTTAAAATCCCAGCAGGCCCCCCCACTCTGAACGCTCCCGGCACCCCCCGGACCCACCCCCCCACGGGTGGGGCGAGCCGAAAAGGGTGTGGAAGCCAGTGGCAAACCACTGGCCGTGTAAATAGTGCGGCCAAATTTCGCCCCACTCATCGTTTGTTGATAAAGGTCCGCGTCCAACTCCCCCCACTTAGCCTCCGGATCCGACGCCATACGCGCCCTAAACTCCTCGTCATAATGGGACCACGCATTACCACCGTACGTCACCTGCGCCCTCCGCACTACATCCATGTACTTGAAAAGCGCGACTGCCCTGTCCGGGTACTTCTCGCAGTATACGCTCGCATAGATTAAGAACGCCGCCGACCAGTTCTCAATAGTAACTGGCACCCTCGGTCGCCGCGCCAATTCTTGTTCCTCCTCCTTAGACCCTTCCTTGGCCATCAACTCCCGGTGAAGCAACCTAAAGATCTCGACATACTCCCCTTTCCATATTTTCTCCCTGGTCGCCAATGACAAATGAGCCCCCAATGGCTTCGCTACACCCATGTACGGCAGTTTTTTAACCGGAACGTCGCAGCTCTCCTTCGCCCCGGAACTCGACGCCGCCGCACCACCTAACGCCCCGTCCGTCCCAGCGGTCCCCACTGCCGCGCTCGCAGCCAGACCCTCGCCGCTCCCTGTCGCTCCGACACTCGCCGCCACTAACTCACCCGCGGACCCGCTCGACCTCGCACCTCCCGCCGACCCGCAAACCGCCTCAGTACACACGCCGGCATCCATCACATACCTACCTTTCACCAGTCTCACTGTATCCCCACCCTCCGCATCCGTCCCAACCGACACGTGGTGTCCTCCAACACCCCCACCTCCCGCCTTGCCTCCTCGAGGCGTGCCCAAGCCACACCCCGACCCCGTACTGGTCTTACCTGGCGTCAAGGCTGGCGTCCTCACCGGATCCCGCCGCCTAACCAGATCCTCAGGGGGGGCCGTCACTCGCGGCACCACTTGCCGGGGGCAATCCTGCAAAACACTGGCAACAACATTACAAACCTCCCCTGCCTCCCGCACCTCCCCCTCTTCCTCCGACTCCAGCTCTGCACTCCCTGCCCCTGCCACCACAATCTGACTCGTAGATACCCTACTCAACCCTGCTCTGGCCCTACACTCTGTCATCAAGGCTCCTAGGTCCACACTCACTCTCCGTCTACCCTCAGGTTGGTAATAAGAAACCGCTGCCTCGTTGCTCCATCCCCGTCCCCCGGCGGCCGGATCGACCCATCGGGAGGGGGGCGCTGGAGAGCTACTGTCCATCCATCTTCTTTCGGACCACCCCAGGTCCCTCGTTGGAGCGCGACCGCCCGTACTAGGCAGAGCCGGCCCATCCACTCGGCGGGGTGGAGCCGCATGCTGCTCACCCGAGCCCCTCCCCCACTGCTCCTGCCAAGAGAAAAACGGGGAAGTCCAGCAAGCCGGGGCAAAATCATCTCCACTACCCCCCCAACCGCCTCTCCCCCCCGCCGCAGAATGTCCCCCCCGCCACGCCGGTCGACCCCCCCACCCCCCCTCTCCCCACCCCCAGCCTCCAACCCCGCCCGAACCGCCCCACGCGCCCCCCCCCAAACCCCCCCACCCACCCCAACCACGCAACTCCCCCCCCCCTGCTCCCCCCCGCACCCTCAAAGCTACTCCCCTCTCCGCTGGGTCCCTCCAGGAACCTCCCCCCACCTCCGTCCACCCCCGCCCCCCGTCGCATCCCCCAACCCCCAACCTGCACCCTCCTGCCCCCCTGTGCACTCCCTCCCCCCATCACCCCCCTCCCCCCACCCCGCGGTGAACACCCACCTCCTACCGGTTCATACTGCTCCTCCTCCGATTCCTCTACTTCCTGACCGCTCCCCCCCTCAACCCCCCCCTCCTCCTCCTCCTCCCCCTCAGTATCCTCAATCAACAAGAGTGACACCCCCCCATCCCCTTCCACACCCCCCTGCACTGCCCCCCTTGGACCCCCTTGCGCTCCCTCCAGAAGCCCCTCGCCCCCCTCCCCCTCCAGCCCCCCCCCTGCCTGCACCACCGTCTGTCCCAACCCCCCGGCCCCTCCCCCCACGTGCCCCACCCCCACATTCACCTCCTCCGTGGGTACACCCGATCCTCCAGGACCCTCCCCCCCCGCCCCCCCACAATACCCAGCCTCCCCCAGCCCCACGACATCCCCCACAAACACCAGGGGCGCCTTCTTACCCGATCCGCGCCTCTTCGCCGGAGCTTTCTTGCGCTTCGGCGCACCAGCCGCCTGTGGGCCGCCACCGCGCGCCGCCCTCTTCCCCGCTCCCGCCCCCTCCCCCTTGCGCGCACGTGACCTCGGCGGGCCACACGCCACCACAGCCGCCGCGGCGCCATCGGCAGCGCGCCGCGGTGGCCTTACCCGAACTCCGCTGCACAGCAGGTCGGTCCTGCCCGCCTCATCAAGAAGGCGCAGCGCCTCCCGCACCCTGGGATCACCGAAAGCGTCCGCCGCCATCACAGGTATTCCTCTTCACCGCCGCCGCCTCACGCAACAGCCCGTCACAGCGCCTGAAACCGACAGGGAAACGCCCGCACCACTCCAAACACCGCCGCTATCCTGAACAAGCCTTATAAAGACGCGATCGCCTTCCAAATACGCCAAGTCTAAGACACTGACAAAAAACCCCTTCTCCTCCCCGGCTGCTGGGTCACTGTCCCATAAAATGGTGACTAGTGACCCAAAATGGCCGCTTTTATCCCCACCCAGCCCAAAAGGAGCCCAAAACCGCCAGCAAGCCCAAATGCCTAAACCCTTCCTGTGTCCTAAATAATGTTTCCCCTCCCCTTCCTCCCGGAGCCCCAAAATCCCCGGGGGGGCGAGCCTCCCTCCGGTCGGCCACCCCCCGCAAAGCCCCATTCAGGACCATTTTGACACCGGGCATTTTAAGGAGCGGGGAAACCGTGCTAGTCATTTAGAGACCGCATGGGTCCGTGTAGCAGAACAAACATGCAATGTGCTGTTAAAAATGTGCTCCCCTCAGTCATTACACAGGCGCATTGTAGGGCTGGAGGCTGAATAGGCATGCTTCTGAAGTGCTGAGTCATGGTGACGAACACCAGGCTCACGCACCTCAGTGTTTTAAACGAGGAACTGTGCTCTCAAAGGTATCTTTCAGGGGGTGCGCCCCTAAACGCTTCACGGTCTGCAATTGCGCCATGTGGAACTCATTGGGGCACACTGGGCTAGGGTTACCGACCGGGTCTGACTGCACAGGTCCTGACAAGGACTCGTTTAGGAACAGGTCTAGCCAGTGCAAGAAATGGAAAGAGTTTAGGGATCCAACTGGGTGCGTCAGAATGAGGGGGGCGAGGGCGACATGAGGGGGTGAAGCCGCAGTGGCAGCTCCTCCGCTATGGCCAAGGAGAGTTGCCCCAGTGAGCAGTGTAAGGAAACGAAATATAAAATGAGGATAACTTTCAGCTATCATTTTAGGTTCCCTTTACAGGTGGGTGGGACTGCTCTGCTCTTGGACCAAGGCTGGGAGGAGTGGTTTGCCCACTCCTAAGTGCACAATCACTGTTTGTTCGGCCCTCTTGGGACGCCCAAACCAGTCATGCGCACTTTCCTTGTCCATGCAGGCTGCATTACAGCCTGCTTGGAGAACCTGCACAAGAAGCCCCCTTTCCCTGGTCGAGCGTCAAACCAGGACACTCAAAGCCAATCACAACGCTGCTTTGCAGTGTTGTGATTGGTCAGGGGAGCCTGGGTGCTTACCAATCACTCTGAGAAACCTTACACGTGTAAGGATAATGACTAGAGCACGCCTATAAGCAAAATTGCTAGAAGTAACAAAAAGTAAAAAAGTAGTCGTAGATAGTTCGATGAATGTTTTGATTTTAATTCAACCAATAGAATTATTCATATTTCGTCATATGATACATGATTCTTTGGATGACTGATTCAAGTAGTTACCAACGAAAACAAAACCACTGGGTATGGGCTCCCACCGGCATAGCTTGCCACAAGCATATAATAAACGAGAAAGTGCCAATGCCGCTAATTTGAGAATCAGACTTTTGTTTGGTCCAAACATACGGGTAAGACAATATGTTTGTTAATTTTAATTTTAATTTTCACTTTTTTATTTTTTTAGATTTTCGATTAACCACTTCTATTTGAGTGAATAGTTTTTCACATGTGTTATACATATTTTAAAACCTGGTGTACACAACAAATATAATATACATTTTCTCAAAAAACCTTACTTATTTACAAAACAATGCATCCTAATGAACATTCAGTCTTCATTCATACATCAATTAAACCACTACAAACAACAAAAACAAAACATAAATGATTCGATAAATGCTGGAATCGTAATATTCACAACAAAAAGCCAATATTTGTTTCACAACAAATTAAATGTGTGCAATTTTTCTACGTTAATTGCTAATCTTTCATTTTTTGGTTTATAAAGAGTCTACGCGTTTCGAACTGCCGTCATTTCGGAGTTCTCATCAGGACCATATCTGTAATGGAAGAACAAAAGTTGCTTTAGGATATGGGGTTGACTGCCACTATGCTGCCTATGCCCAATACTACAAGTTTCCTCACCTACCTCGTACTCGTCAGAGAAAGCTGGAATGGTTGTTAGAACCTCAGTCTACTAAAAATGTAATGAAAACCACAATCAGGACATGAGTCATTTTTTAATCACGTGTATCCAACATTCACACCCATAACACACTGTTAGTCACTTACTTGGGAGTGTTCATTCACCCGTTTGGTGCTGCCTGGCTCACCACTTTCTGAATGAAAAGGGAGTTCTTCCATTACAGATATGGTCCTGATGATTCAAGTAGTAGCAAGGAATTCACGATGGTAACATATAATCACTTCACAATTTTGTAGGAAAACCCCAATGCATTTCGAGCCATGGGCTCTTCTTCAGGGGGGCATATATCTAAAAGGAAACAGAAATGGAAAAGATGTATAGCAAGAGGCCCGTGGAGAATGCATCTGGATCATACTGGGCGTGCAGGTGTTGAAACACGACCGTAGTGGGTGGGGGGTGAACGGTATAGCTATAAAGTTGAGCATTATTTGGTGAAAAAAGGAACAAAGGCTCTATGGAAAATGATTGAACGTGTGCAACTTTTTAATTTTAAGTTGACACGTATAATGAGTACATCCTTCACTGACCGCGGTGGCGGTTCGGCATACACAAGTTCTAGTCGTTTTTTCTACGAGCCAGTTTGAGCTTCATTCATTAATTTGTGCACCTTTCATCATCCGGCATTTTCAGTTTGCTGCTCACCCCGACACCAGTATTACAGAACCACGCTGCGTGTTTATAACGTAAACTGCTCGCTCACACACGTTTGTTTATTTTCTGTTCTGTGTTCTTTTCTTAACTGGCACGTTATTCACTCGTTCACCAGTGTATGTATGTCACTTTCGGAGATAGGATGGTACTCGAGCGAGTACCTTGACAATCATTTTCCATAGAGCCTTTGTTCCTTTTTTCACCAAATAATGCTCAACTTTATAGCTCGAGTGAGTACCTTGACAATCATTTTCCATAGAGCTTTTGTTCCTTTTTTCACCAAATAATGCTCAACTTTATAGCTATACCGTTCACCCCCCACCCACTACGGTCGCGTTTCATCACGTGCACGCTCAGTATGAACCAGATGCATTCTCCCTTGGGCCTCTTGCTATACATCTTTTCCATTTCTGTTTCCTTTTAGATATATACCCCCCTGAAGAAGAGCCCACGGCTCGAAATGCATTGGGATTTTCCTACAAAATTGTGAAGAGATTATATGTTGTTACCATCGTGAATTCATTGCTACTACTTGAATCAGTCATCCAAAGAATCATGTATCATGACGAAATATGAATAATTCTATTGGTTGAATTAAAATCAAAACATTCATTCATCGAACTATCTACGACGACTTATTTACTTTTTGTTACTTCTAGCAATTAATTTTGCTTATAGGCGTGCTCTAGTCATTATCCTTACACGTGTAAGGTTTCTCGGAGTTTCTTGATTTGCACCTCACCAGTCAGAAGGTGATCACCTTGAGCACCCTAACCAGAGAAATTGAGACTATCCAGTTACTTACACAGTATAATCAGGAGTGCAGCGGTTTCCATTCCTTTTTGCTTACCAATCACAACACTGCTTTAGAGCATTATAATTGGTCAGGGGACCTTGGTTGTTCTTCCTGGCTGCCTGTCCCACGAGGAGAGCAGGAGTAGAGACGCAGGACCCGGCTGTGAGTATATATACATATATATGTGTGTGTGTTTTTATTATTGTGCAACCCTGTGCCCCCGGTCGCCCGTGCCGTCACCTGTGAGTCATGTCGGCCGCCACTGGGTGAAGGCAAGAGGGGTGTATCCAATGATAGTCACCTTATGCATTACATTTGACAAACTCTCCCACCTCCCCACCCCAAGAAATTGGCAACAGAAAATGAGATGGTAAAGATTACTGGTTAACTGAAAATGCAGCCTGTGTGTTAGTTAGGAAAGCTGAAGCGGTTAGCAGTCCTTTAAGTAGGCTGAAAAGTTGGGGTCTCTAAAGTGGGTGCGTGATCTAAGAAGAGTAGGTAAGAACTGTTCATGAGAGGTATGGTCTCTGTATCTTAGGACATGTCCTTATGCACGTGGCCTAGAATCACACTGGCCTCCTACGCTTATATCTCCTCCTCCCATGTTCCTCCTGGTCCTACTCATCCTCCTGGTAATCTACGTCTTATCCTCCTAATGATTCTACTCCACCTTTGCAATGGAGTCTCCTCCAATCATCAGCTTCCCGGCCCTACTCTTCCTGGTTCTTTTCCTCTTTTTGGTCCCGTCCTCTTTCTCTTATTAATGGTCTTCCTCCTCATGCTCCCCTTTGTCTTTCTTTGTGGTTCTCCTCCTGGTCCAGACTCTCTAGGCCCTCCTAATACATTAAGCCATCCCCAGGGCCAAGGGTCTATTCATCCTTGTCCTCATCCTTCTAGTCCTTGTTTTCTTGCATCTGGCCCTTTTGTTCCTTTTGCTTCACCTCCTGGTACTTCTCTTCACCTTCCTGGTCCTGCTCCTGAATGGCCCTTCTCTACCAGTTTCTGGTCCGCTAGTGTGCTTCGCCCTCCTGATCTAGTTCTTCCTGGTCTTAGCTTTCTCGGTTTATCTAGCCTGGGTCCACTTGATCTTCCTGGTCCCGTTCCTCTTGGCCCTGGTTCCCCTAGCTTTGCACTCTAGGCCTCCCCCTCCCAATTATTTACTTCACACCCTCCTGGTCCTCCTCTGGGTTCTGAACTGGTACTTCTGTTCCTAAATCTTGATTCCGGGATGTTTTTGGTGTGATCTTCTGATCTTGGTCCTCCTCAAGGTTCTAGGTCTATTCTTGGTACTTCTGGTTATGCTCCTGGTCCAGCCCCACTGGCTCCTCCAGTCTTCTTGTTCTTGGTCCCACCAGTTTTCCTGGTCCCAGACCCCTCTGACCGGGGTTCCCCAAGTCCTGGTTCTCTTGGGCTTCCTTGTCAAGTTTCCCCTCGTCCTTTTGGTTTAGTCTGTCTAGTGTTAATCCTCCTGCTGTTAGTCCTTCTGGTCCTCCGGGTGCCGATCATATTGGCATAGTCCTCCTGGTCTTGCTCTTCCTTGTCCTCATCCAGTTCCTGGCTCTATTCACAGTTCACTTTGCCCGGGTTTCTCTCTCCTGGTCCATGGTTCCCTTACTCCTAACCCTCTTGATGATGGTACTCCTGGTGATTGTCCCCATTACCCTGATTCCCAGGTACTTCTCTACTGCCCCTGGTTCCCGTAGTTGTGGCTCACTTTGTCTTTGGCCTGGTTGCTTGTCCTCAGTCTAATTGGTCTTCCTACTCCTGATCCTCTTGGTCCTGGTTCTTCTGGTCCTAATCCTCAATGCCCTGTTGGTTCTCTTGGTCTTTATATACCAGGTCTCTTAGGTCCTGCTGGTAATACTGGTCCTCCTCCCCGTCTGAGGTCAGAGAGACACTGCATCCAAGCCAGCCACTCAAGGATTTTCTTTTCCCCAGTGGCTTCCAGATTTTTATTTTGGGGACTCATGGATTACATAAAAAGTGCCCAGGAGGGACTTATCTCAACACCCTCTTTTTCTACATTCCGACATGAATTACCCACTGCCAATTTTATTCGTATACTTTTATGATTCTTCTTGAATCGAATAAAGTTATTTGAACTGAACTGAATTACCCACTGAAAAGACAGGGGGTTAAAGCATCTACTGCAGATATCTTTATGTATGCCAGAAGTATCAGGGTACCATATTGTGTCTATGAGTGTGCCACTTCATGTAGCATACTTGGATTATGGTACAATAGCACAGTACAGAGTGTTAATGTCCCTTCTTCACAGCACAGTCTGTATTGTATAGGCTAAATACTTTACATAAGATAGCTCAGTTGGTTAATCAGCTTGCTGCCGAGATCTTTGCGTTACAAGCAGGTCACAATTTCATATTACAATACTGGTAAAGTGGCTTAATGAGTAAAGCTGCAGCCACACAAATCCATGCTATGTTATGTTATGTTATTTTGTAGTGCGCACAGCTACCCAACAAGGGTTTCCCAGCGCAGGCCATAACAGAAGCTAGGAGAATATCGGAATTAGCAATGTAGGTTAAAAAACCAATTGTGTCCGGAAGACGGGAAACAGCTTCTCCCTCCTCATCGCATCGGGTAAGGAATTCCATAAGGTTGGCCCAAGAAGAGAAAAGGAGCGGCCTCCCATTCTCGACAGTTTAAACCTCTGGATTTCAAACAGTTCTCCTGATTGATTTATTTATTTTTATTTGCGGGTTTATAACGTGCTTGAATCGACTCCTTCCGGAGTATCTCTGCGCCCAAAAAACACCAGAAGCGTGGTCAGGTAGTCAATGGATAGCAGATTAATTCTGAAAGAAGAATGTTTTGAGCTTCTTTCTGAAGCGCAAATGTTCAGAACATTGCCTCAGATCAAGGGGAAGCTTGTTCCATAAAGTGGGACCAACTACAGATAAGGCCTTGCCACCCTGTCTGGCCTTTCTCACAGCTGGCACTCTCAGGAGAAGCTGGTTACTGGACGTAAGGGACCGAACCGGGTTGTATGGAATGAATTTCTCTCTCCAGTGCGACGGCCCTAGTCCATTTAGGCTCTTGTGTATTAAACAGCAGGTCTTGAATTTTACCCTGTTACGGACTGAGAGCCAATGCAATTTCTCCAAGAGAGGTTTAGACGGTGCCCTAGGGGGGGCATTTAGTACCAGCCTGGCAGCAGTATTTTGAATCATCTGGAGTTTGGCCAATACTCCATCATTGGCCGATAACCGGAGGCCATTACAATAGTCGAAGCGACTAAGTATCAGAGCTTGCACCAAGGTTTTCCTGGTGAAGTCTGGTAGCAGGGGAAAAACATTTCGCAACAAGCCAATGACGTGGAAACAGGAACCCACAGTGATGTTATAATGCTGCTTAAAAGAGAGTTCACGATCCAAACGCACTCCTAAATTTTTCACAACCAATTTAGGGTCTGGGACCGGGCCAAGGTCTTGCGGCCACCAGTCCGGGGTCCACAGGATCTTTGCTTCCCCAAAGAGCACAACCTCCGTTTTACCCACGTTGCATTGGAGGCAATTAGATGTCATCCAATTTGCTACCGCCTTCATGCCATTGGAAAAAGAGGTTTTCACCTCGTCGGTAAGAGTTTTAAAAGAAAACAGGAGCTAGGTATCATCCGTGTATGATACTGGGATGAAACCGAACTCTCTCAAGATTCTAGCCAGGGGGGCCACGTAGATGTTAAAAAGAGTTGGGCTCAAACAGGAGCCCTGTGGCACCCCCTTGGTAATCTCAGTCTCCACCGAACGAAATGCGCCCATACTAACCGATTGAGTCCGGTTAGATAGGAAACTTCTTAACCAGGCCAATGCTGTGCTCACAAGACCGATCTTAGCAAGCCGTTCGAGCAGAATATTATGAGATAGACTTGTCGGCAGCGTTCGACACTATAACAGTACCAGGACTACCGAATGACCCCTGTCCTGGTACATGTGTAGATCATCCGTTACTGACAGGAGTGCTGACTCAGTACTATGCTTCGGCCTAAAGCCATATTGCGAGTGGTCTAGACTGCCGGTCTGTTCGATATAGCTCGAAAGGTGCTTGTTCACATGTCTTTCAGTGAGCTTTCCCATGAATGGAAGTAGGGATATCGGTCTGAGATTTGACAAATCCGTCCAAGGGATTGTAGCATTCTTCCTAATAGGTCTTACCGATGCCTTTTTCCATGCCATGGGCACTCGGCCTTCGGTCAGTGATAGATTCACAAGGCATTGAATCCCTGTGCTCAGTGTCTTGACCACCACCCGCATCATTCTAGCTGGAATAGAGTCCAAAGGACTGCCACTCTTGGTTTGACTCACCAGGCATTGCACCTCTTCCAGAGAGATAGGAGGGAATGCACCTAGAGTGGCTGAGCATGTTTCTTCTTCGACCAGTGGCGATGGTAAATCTCCTATAAAAGACCGGTTGGCATTAATGATGGTATCATAGATCTTGTCTATCTTAGTTGTGAAGAATTGCGATATTTCATCGCATAGCTGTTTTGAGGAAAGTTCAACACTCTCACAGGCCACTGGTTTCACAAAGGATTGGAGAATTTGGTACAGTGCCCTGGGAGCATTACCTGCGGCCAAAAGAAAGAACGCAATGTGATTCTTGGGTGCGATCCGGATGGCCTTGTGATAGAGAGTAAGAGCTGACCAATAGTCATTCCTATCATCCTCTCTGTGTGATGTTCTCCAGACCTTTTCCAGCTTTCTGGCGGCCTGTTTTAGGGAGCGTAAATGTTCCGAAAACCACACTTCCTGTGTGTGCAGGACGTGGATTGAACACTTTCATAGGGGTAATACAATCTACCGCTGTGCGAATAGCTTGATCATATTTGGCCAACACCGTGTCAACTCCCTCCGTAGGATTAAAGGAGGGCTCAACAAACTTCTCCTGAAAAACTTCAGGGGTCACCTTATGCCATTGCCTCCGTCTATTGGGCAATGCTACAAGTTGAGGGGGCGGTTTACCTAGATTTGGTGTATTGAATTCCATGATAAAATGATCTGTCCATTTTACCTGAGTGGGAGGAAAGCAGTTGATGTTTGGAGTATTCGAAAGGATAAGGTCCAGGGTATGCCCTGCCTGATGTGTGGGACCCATATTTTTCTGTGTAAGGCCAAGTAATGCAAGATCAGTCAATAATGACTGTGCATCACCACACTCCTTCAACTCGATATGGACTTTAAAATCTCCAAGTAGTAGGAATTCACTTCCAGGATCTATATGTGCAGCCAATGCCTCCAATAGAGTAATGAAGAAGTTTGCGCAGGGGCCGGGGGGCGCAAGTGGGGGGGGGGCGATAGACTAAAGCCCCTTTACGACCAGCTTTATTTGGCATATTAATCTTAAAAATCATCAATTCTAACTCCGAGGTGCTGCTTTCTTCTAGAATTGAGATGGAAAGGTCGCTCCTATAGACAATGGCTATACCTCCCCCAGTTTTAACTGGGCGGTCTAGTCTATGTATCTTATAGCCATCCGGCAGCCGGGATCTAGCTATATTTTAAAAACAACTTATTGTCACTTGATTTCTGTGCTTTTAATCACTCACCCTCGCTGGCAGCAAGTCGTCCGAGGCAGCGGATTTAGCGCTGACGCGGCACTATGTCCCAACACTCCTTGGCGCCATCACGCCAAGACCGGAGGCCACGCCCCTTTGAGGCCACACCCCCAGCCGACCGGTACTTATAGACGCCGATTTAGGGCGCCTGGTAATTATTGTGTTGTGTGGAACTCTTGAGGCGCAGCCGGGAGCTAGCTATATTTTAAAACAACTTATTATCACTTGATTTCTGTGCTTTTAATCACTCACCCTCGCTGGCAGCAAGTCGTCCGAGGCAGCGGATTTAGCGCTGACGCGGCACTCTCTCCCAACACTCCTTGGCGCCATCACGCCAAGACCGGAGGCCACGCCCCTTTGAGGCCACGCCCCCCGCCGAACCACCTGACCCCAGTATATATCATGTGTATATTCCGGAAGCGCAGCGGACGAGCGCAGCGGGCGCGACATTTGCGCGCCGAAGGCGCGCCAAGGGGAAGCCCGTCTGCGCCCGTCCGCGGCCAACCGGGCCCAGGGGCCCTCCATAAAGCCCAGGCTATCCAATATTCCCCAACCCAGCTTCACACCCTCCAAGGCCCATGGCCTTTGGAGGACTCTGTGTTATCACATAGACAGACTTGGTTTGACTGCCTTGCGCTCACCCCCTTCTCACCTGCCCCCTCCCTACCCTCCCCTTGCCCCTCCCGTGCCGTCTGCCCTCTCGGTATATTACCTTAACACTAGGTCAGCAGTTAAGCACTGTCAGGAACTATTCATCTGATTGGACACACACAAACCGGATCTCTTATTTCTTACAGAGACCTGGTTTTGCGACAATTCCCTTCCCTCTCTACTAACCGCCCTTCCCTCCGATTACTATGCCCCTGCGCACCGACCGACCATCTGGCAAAACGGGAGGTGGCATCGCCCTGATTGCCCGCAGACAATTTACCTTTCAGCCGCTAACCTTCTCTGCTTTTGGATTATCAGACTTCTTAGTGGCCCGTTCATCTTCTTTCCAGGTACTTCTCACCTGCCTGCTCATGTACCGTCCTCCTTATCCCTCTCAACTTTTTCTCCCCGGTTTCCAAGACCTAGTGGCCACCCTAGCGGTTAACAACTCCTCTATCCTGATACTAGGAGACTTCAACTTTTGGCCCTCCGACCGAGCAGAATGCGCGACCTCCAAAGAATTCTCTGTCACCCTCCTTTCCCTTAACTTTACCTCTCACGTTCATTCCCCTACCCACAATCAGGGTCACATCCTGGATCAAATTTGGTCCTTAAATTGCCCTATTGCCTCTCTGTCTATTTCCCCCTGCACCTGGTCCGACCATTCCTTACTGTCCTTTTCCCTATACCTTACCCCAGTCACTAAGCCTTTTCTCCCCAAAAATACCTGGGCGCGCTCTTGGAACAAGGTGGATCTGCCCGCTCTTTCCACAACACTCCTTGCATCCAGCCCAGACCTTCACGGCCTGTCATCCTCCATACAAGCCGACTCTATCAACACCTGGCTCCCGTCAGGCTGCAACCTGGTCGCTCCCCTCAGGCGGGTGTCCTCTAGACGTACGAATGACACCAACCACTGGTTTAACGAGGAACTCAAGGCGTTGAAACTCACTTTACGCCAGGCCGAGCGGGCCTGGAGACGAAACTACTGCCCTGACCTTAAAAACCAGTACACTTTCCTTTTATCTTAATACAAAAAAGAAATTCTGACCACTAAGACTGCCTACTTTTCCTCTAAAATCATAGCCGCTGAAAACAAGCCTAGAGAAATTCTCTCTATCACTCATGACCTCGCCTTCTCTGACAGAGCCACCCTCAAACCCACCCCCTCCCAGGCCTTATGCGACTCTCTCAATTCTTATTTCCTGGACAAAATCTCCAACATTAAAGCCAATATCCCTTCCCCCCCCTTCCTTTGTTGACCCTCACTGTCCACCGGTCACTGCACGTTTTGACTCCTTCCCTCTCCTGATAGAGGAGGACTTTCTTTCTCTTCTCCCTCTGGTCAAATCAGGATCACCCCTAGACCCCTGCCCTGCACACATCCTGCGACATATCTACTCGGTCTGTACGCAGCCCCCTCTTAAGTTCCTCAACAGCTCTCTGTTACAAGGCACAGTTATCTCATCCTTAAAATCGGCCATCATCTTCCCTATCCTCAAAAAACCCGGCGCCGACCCCTCCTCTCTCACTAACTACCGCCCCATTTCACTCTTGCCCTTTTTAGGGAAGGTGCTGAAGCGCCATGTCACCAGAGCGCTCAGCTCATTCGTGGAGGAAAATAAGGTGTTAGCTCCCCGTCAGGCCGGTTTTCGCCCAGCACACTCCACGGAATCCGTCGTGCTATCGGTCCTCGACAACCTCAGAGAGGGCATGGACACTAACCACCCCCAGGCCCTGGTCCTTCTCGACCTCTCCGACGCTTTTGACACGGTTGATCATGCCACCTTACTCTCTCGTGTCGGAGCGGCGGGGATCGGGGGTTCAGCCTTGGTCTGGTTGTCCTCCTTCCTGAGGGACCGCACCCAGGCTGTTCGCCTGGGCGACTACTCAGCGGACTTCCGGAAGGTGCAATGCGGGGTCCCCCAGGGCTCTTCCCTTTCCCCTCTGTTATTTAATATGTACATCGCCCCCCTTATTTTTGCCCTTCAGCAAATGGAGGTCTCCGTATACAATTACGCGGATGATCTCCAGCTTATTTTCTCCTTGTCTTCCTCACCTGAGTCCATGGCGAACTTCCAATCTGTCATGATCTTTATCCGGGACTGGATGAATTACAACCACCTGAAGCTAAACCCAGACAAAACTGAGCTGGTTCTGACAGGTGGTTGCTCCAGTCCCGGGAACCCTCTCTTTTGGCCCTCTGCCCTAGGTCCTCCCCTCCCCTCCCTCCTCCGCCGTGAAAACTCTGGGTATCAAACTTAACAATCAGCTCACTATGCACTCCCAGGTTAGCTCTGTGGTTTCTTCCTCCTTTTTCTCACTCCGCACTATCCGCAAAGTCTCCCGTTTCTTTTCTTTTCCCGCCCTGAAACTCATTGTCCTGGCGATGGTGATCTCTCGCCTCGATTACGGGAACGCGTTATACTGTGGCATGCCCGCCTACAGTATGCGGCGATTGCAGCTGGTTCAAAACCAGGCTGCCCGCCTGGTTCACAATCAGGCCAAATTCCACCACGTCACCCCGCTCCTAAAGTCCTTGCACTGGCTCCCCATTCGGGAAAGAGTTTTGTTCAAGTTAGGCTGCATTACCTTTCAGGCCCGAGCTGGCGTAGCCCCTGCCTTCATCACCTCAGAAATCAAAGCCTACGCCCCCGCCAGAGAATAACGTTCATCCTCTCAACACCTGCTCACAGTTCCCCGCTTCAGGCGGAAAAAGTGGGGGGGCACGAAATTCTCCACACTTGCCCCTACCTTTTGGAACTCTCTCCCCGCCCACCTTAAATCTTCCACTCTTTATCCTCAGTTTCGTAAGGCGCTCAAGACCTTGCTCTTTTCACAAGCCTTCCCATCGTAACTGTTTTATTTCTTCCCCTCCTCTCCACCCCCGCTGCCCCCCTTGAGCTCTGATTTCACACAGCGCCATGAAACCGCCTGGTGTACGTGCGCTATACAAATGTTTTAAACTCTAAACTCAAACTCATCCCTAGTGTAATTGCTGGAACTGAGTGGGGTTTTAACCAAGTTTCGGTTAGGAAACATAGGTCTGGCATTCGCGAGGAGATTAGCTCCCAGACTTCAGGGTAGTGTTTAGATAACGATCGAATGTTACATAATAGGTTCTTACAGCCTAGTCGCGTGTTTGGTCCCGGCCCTCTAGTGGACACATGCTGTAATTCCTCAGATTTCCTATCACTTAATACCTGAAAGTGGCATTTTTTACAAGAGAAAGGACCGTCCAGAGGGGTTCCCACCTCCCCAGAACATCCCAACTGAGAGGGCATCCGTAAGCCTAATAGTTCTCGCGAAGTGTAGCTTACCCGAGAAGTAGCATGACAACCATGGACAGCAGATGGTAATGCCATGGCCGAAGGCCCCGTTCGGTCGCGGACAGGCGCAGACGGGCTTCTCTTTGGCTTGTCTTAGGCGCGTCCTTAGGTGCGTCCTTAGGCGCACCCCTGCGCGCGATCGCTGCGAGCTCAAACGGCGAGAAGGCTAAGTAGCCCTTCCTTGGAGAAGACTAGACCGCTACCCGCTTCTTGCAAGCGGAAGTGGAAGTGGAGTGGGTGTGTCTGGCTCTTACCTGTCCGCCCTACGGCGCTAATTGCCGAGTCGGACCGGGGCGGGCAGGCTATACTATCGAGCGCAGACTTCCCTGTGTGCAAGTAAGTCTCTGTCACCCCTGTGGCACCAAGCTGCGTGGGGAATTGTTTTAAAAAAAAAAAAAAAACGGCGATACAAGTGTATTTAAAATTATTCAGGTCGTGCAATTATTAAAACCACATCAACATCAAAGATTTGAGGCATAAAAATGCTTAGTCCGATTTTAGCTAGGCTTGAGGCAGCTTGCTGGCGTCAAACGGATCGGGGAGACTCTGCCACCGTCCTCCCTACCTACGAACGAAGCAGGCAACGGGGGTGGTACTCATGAACCAGATCTTGTACATATTTGGGGGCAGAGCCGATCTTTATTCTGAACATATAGCATAAGGCCTTAAATTTTATGCGATGTTCTACCTTGAGCCAATGCAGGTCTCTCAGGGCATTTCCCATGTTGGACATTCTGGGAAGGCCGCAGAGTAATCTAGCGGCACAATTTTGCACCACCTGACGCTTACGTAGTACCTCTCTGTTGGACCCCAGGAAGAGAATGTTACCGTAGTCCAGGCGAGATGTTATTAAAGCCTGGACAACTGTTCTTTGGGTGTCTACAGGGAGAATCCAGATAATTTTTCTCAGCCATTTTAAGATGGTAAAACTGGTGGCTGCTGTCTGAACTGCCTGTTTCATTGACAATGATAAAGCCTAGATTACGTGCTTGAGAGGAGGGAGTGGGTAAAGGTCCCATTTCAGCTGGCCAATGTTGGGGGCCCCGACGTTCAGACTTTTTCCCAAAAAGGAGGAGTACTTCCATCTTTTCCCCGTTAACCTTGAGCAAATTTAATTGCATCCAAGCTGCAATCCTGCACAAGCCTAGTTGTAGATTAGAAGGGTCCTGTTTCCCCCCTGCTGATAATGAAAAGATGATTTGTGTATCATCAGCATAGGAAAACAATGCAAGCCCTGCCGCTTCCGCAATAATTGCTAATGGTTGCACATAAATATTGAAAAACAACGGGCTCAAAATAGAGCCCTGTGGCACACCATACGGGGAGGAATAAGACTTAGACGAGGCCCTGATGGAGAACACCTGGAATGTTCGTTCCGCTAAAAAGGAAGACACCCAACCAAGCGCCGTCCCAGCAATACCCAGTGTCTGTAAAGATTCAATTAATACGGTATGAGAAACCATATCAAAAGCGGCACTTAGATCTAATAAAATAAGGGCAACTCTGTCGCCGGCGTCCAAGCGCTGGCGTAACATCTCAGTAACACCCAGCAAAGTGGTCTCCGTGGAGAACCCTGCTCTTAACCCTGATTGCGAGTTGTGCAGAAATTGAGACGCTTCCACGAACAAGGATAACTGTCCATTAACATGTTTCTCCAAGACCTTCGAGAAAGTCGGGAGCAGGGAAATGGGTCTAAAATTAGATGGCGTGGTCGGATCTGCATTAGGCTGCATTCATATCTGCATTCATCCATGTAACCCATTAAGGTAAAAGTTTCATCATTCTAAGATCTTTAAAATTGATACCACTTGCTAGTATTAAACACATTAAGTGCAAAAAAACTGAGGTTGTATTTACTGGTACAGAAGTGGTTATGATGGAGTATGTATACAGGCAGATTTATATGACAAACTCACTGATGTATATAGATCTGCATATCTTACATACATGTAGAGCCTAAGAAAAGCCTTGAAAATCGTTTAGATCTCACTTTGCCTCTTAACAACTTATGTTTCGACTTGCTCCATCTCCAGCTATGCTTGCTATGTGCTTCACCTGCTCCCAGCAAGGATGCAACTTGGTTTCAATTACAAGTCAAGAGGTTTTTGCAGCTCCTCTACAGGTTAGTGCTCCGCATAGAAAAGCGCACAGTGAATGTGCACTGGTGTGGCTGCCGTCTGTTGGAGTCTGCAGACTTCACAAGGACACTAATGGGACAAATCACTGGGAATGGCCAGGATTCTGGATCTGGTTCAAAAATAGCTGCTGGATCTTGAAGCTAGCTGGATCCCATTCTAGCAGTGGATCTAGCGATCAACACAGTGTCAGATCATGCTGCATAAATAATGTACACATTGCCTCTAAGGTAAGCCGGTCTGCAATGTGCCTTAGCCACCTGGGATTGAAAATTGGGTTAGTTTAGTGACTTGAAGGGTTCACCCCGAGAAGGACTGTGATTATTACTTTTGGTGGGTTCTTACCCTCCTCAACTAATAACCCAATTTCTTACACTCAACTATATGAGTAAGTCTCTTTAATATGGTTGTCAATTGTTTCCTTAGACAAATCATGTGCAGTGTGCACACAAATGATTTTCTGTTTTGTACAATGTTTGTTGGCTACATTCTGGCGTAATTATATTCACTAAATAAATTGAATGATAAAAAGACATAGGGAAATCATTTTGGTATATTATTTAAGACATAGTTTTAAATCCACTTTGCCTCCCACTCATCCTGCGGATTGCCCTTTGTGATATAAGGAACGAACAGAGAGGTAAGAGACTGCCCAGAGGGAACATGACGCAGATGACATTCACATCAATATCCTACTATTGGATATGTACAAAAGTCTTCGAACAAATGATGGAAGTTTCAACATGCTCATGACGAGTTTAGATCATATGAAGAAGGGACATGATCACCAAGATTAATACAAAACGGAGCAGATCTGATATTAAGGATAAAGGTTAGGGGTAAGGGGTGAACATCTCCTCAAATGGAGAAGGTGCAGGAGGTGCTTTGGGTCAAGAATAAAGATCTGGAGACGCAACCACGCAGCAACAATCTCAGCATTACAGCAGTACCAGGATCAACGTACATAGAAATGATGGAGGATTATTTTACAAAAACCTGCTTACTAAATTGTTTGGCAGGTCACACCTCTCAGTAATGTTTATAGTGAAGAGGACACATCCATTTCTGGCAAGTAGGCCTGTGCCAGAGACCCTTCAGAGCTACTGTGTTCCGTATTCTAAACTATAGATCTGATCGAGATACGATATTGCTGGGTCTGGTGGCTTAGTGGACTAATGCATACACTGTAGGGGCCTGTGTTTGACCTCATGGTCACAGGTTCAAATCCCAGCAGGTCGACTCAGCCTTTCATCCTTTCTGAGGTCGGTAAAATGAGTCCCATTAAGTTGGATAACCAACATCTGCTATTCAGCGCCAAGATGCCAGTTAGGGGTAAAAATGTGCTTTACAAATACACATGCTATGTTATATTGATTATGGCTAGAGAAAAAAGAAAGAGGATATCTACAATACAATGGTGACTATCTCCATCTTTCTTGAATTTACAGTTGCTTTGCATGGAGAGTTTACCCTGCTGTGAAGTGGCAGCACCATTAGCTAGGATTGGACTATGGCATACAGTACCCAGTGAGACTGAAGGTCAATCAATGGTAATTTTCACTAACCCACAGGATGCCACTAAGTTCCTCAAAAACCAATGGAGCATCTGGCTCCAAGCTCAGGGCAGAGCTTGTGAATGAAGTGGCATCGAGTTCCCTTAGCAGAAAAAATTAACTACATGGTAGCATTGCCCACTGAATGAATTGGGACGCCAATGGTAAAGCAAATTCTATGTCAGGACAGGAGGCTCCGATTATGCTTTCTCATTTCTTTAATGAAATGCTCAGCAGCCAATAAAAACAACCAAAAACTACATTTCCCATGAACACCAGGGAATGACCATAGAGACTACAGTATAAAGGGTCCTAACATTAGTCCTTCTTCCTCTTTCTTTGCTGCTCCGCAGCCAGTTAAGTCTCTTTATCATTATTCTCATACATATTGCTGCCTATATTGTGTTATTGTTGTGACTTGCACTTGCCTTTGTATTCCGCTGCTTTATCTTTCTGTCGCGCGGTATTTGTGCATGCTTGGAGCTTTCCGGCTCCGTTTTTTTTTGTCTTAATTGGGTCTTTGGTCGTCCGTTGCGGCGTGTCCCTCGGGAGCGTGTGTTCGCCTCCCTGCGCCTGGCCGTTTGTGCCCGGTTGCCTTTGGTGGAGCGGGAGCTGGGTTGCCGGCTCGCAAGGGGAGCGCGAGCGCTCTCGAGCCGGAGTTCTCAGGCGGCAGTTCGCGCATGCGCGCTGCAATATTTCCGGCATTGGGAGTTTCTCCACACGCCGGTTGAGTGAAGGGACGTTCTTTGAACGCTTACGCCCACAGCCTGTTGAACTTTCGACCCTAGTGACGCCGGGGCTCAGGAAAGGCCACCGGTTGTATCTTTCTATGCATAGGCTCTGCCTAGAGTGTTTTGGTCTGCGCAGGCTTTTGCTCCCTCCACATTTAAATTGGTTTTGAGTGAAGGTCTAGGCCTGCTCTTTTATCAAAGCCTGCTGTGGGGTTTCACACTCCCCCTTGACTTGTGTTAATCACACTCCGTATTCTTGTGGTCATCTAGTGGGCTCGGACTTTTGCATTTGCATACAATGGCAGATTATTATGACGCAGATGATGACTACTACTATGGGGATGAGGAAGAAGGCTCTATGGAGCATCATTTAGTGGAGGAATTGGACAAGGGAGTCCAGCAGTCGGTTAATAGAGCACTGGTGCGTGCAATTAATCCTCTAAAGCGTCATTTAACTATGTATGCGCAACAACAGGGATGGTTGCCTCCTACTAAAAAATCCACGAAGTCACCAGTTAATCCCCATAAATCCGACTTCCAGAGACTGGCCAAGACATTGGTGTCTGCGCCTTCCAGTGCTTCTGTTCCTCATGATACTGATTCGGACAATGTGCACTCTTCCACGTCTTCGGACCATGCTTCACCCCCGCCTAAAAAGCGTGTCCGTAAGGAGCATTTTGTGGACGCACCAGACCGTCCTTCGGTGCTCACATTTGAACCGGCGGATATTTTACATCCCAATTCGTCTTCATGGTTGCCTTCGCCTGCTGTGGCAGCCTACATTCAGGCTCATATTTCGGCAGCCTTTTGAGGCTTTGGTCCGTGCACGACTCCGCTCGGAATGTCCGAGGCCCGACCTCACTGACCATTTGGCTGAGACACCGGAGGTCGACCCTATGATGGTCACGTATTTAAAGAAATATGCTAAGGACCCAAAAAAGGGCCTTGACCGTTCGTGGCGGTCTTGTCAGGACAAGATGTTGGACATGCTTGGGCCTCTTACCAAGATCCTCGATCTCGGCTTTCAGGCAAAGGAGGCCTCTGCTCTTGTGGACCCGGACGAATTAATCGGATGGGCACAGAAAGCAGTCTGCCAGTTGGGTAATACCAATTGCGCAGTGTCTGCTGAATGACGCAGGTCGATTCTTTTGAAGTTGGATCCAAAGCTGTCCGAACTTGCAACGTCGGAGTCTGGTCCTGACGCGCAGGGTCTCTTATTTGGACAGCCCTTCCTGAAGAAACTCACTAAGTTTGTTTCAACTTTCAGTGGCATTGACAAAGCGCAAGCGTCCTTGCGCCGGGCTATGCGTCCGGTTTTTGCCAGGGCCGGACGAGGACGTGGACGCTCGTTCGGCCGTGGCCACGCTCAACAGTCCAACCGCGGAAACCCCTCTCATCGTGGTGGAGCACATGACTCAGGATACTCCACCAGAGCTACCTTCTACCCTTCCCGCAAGGGGAGGGGCCAATATGGAAAAGGTCGTTCCGGAGGACAGCAAGGACACTACCAGGACTCCAACTCAGCAGGTGAGCCTGATTCATGCTTGCGATGTGATGTTGGGGGGTCGGATACAATTTTTTCTCGAAAACTGGCGCATGATCTCCAGCGATGCATGGGTGCTAGAAACAGTACAAGGTTTTAAGTTGACCATGTTGCTGTGTCTATCTTGTAAGCGTGTATCGGATGTCCGCGCTTTAGATCTTGCGGGTCGCAGTTTCACGCCTGAAGGTGTTTCTTTTCGCCTTTCCAGACGGACTAAGTGTAATACTTCTCTCATTACTTATCCGTCTTTTCCCGCACATCCCAATCTTTGTGTTGTGCAGTGCCTGAAAGATTATGAGGTGAGTACTGCTTCTTTACGTTCAGACATGCAGGGTCAATTGTTAATGTTTGTTATAAACAAGGGAACCCCATACAGTAGAACCTGGGGTAGAGCGATAATTTTAAAGAACAATGGTTCGAGGTAGGCCGTAAGAGGCCCTTAGAGGGAAAAAGAGCGAGTATTTAATACGTCGCTGGGGAGCAATGGTAGTAGGTAAGGATAAGAGTTTTTTTATTTTTACTCTTTTCTCTTAACGATATACATAAATATATATACTGTATTGCAGGTGCTCAGGTGAATAATACGGTGCAGAACGTGACATAAGTGATCAAAGTGAACGGACTGTCACACAACAACAAGGATAAAAACACACAACAATTATATACAATAGAACAAGTGAAATTCCTTGGGTAGGTCGACGGCGTTTCGATCTATATTGTTTTAGATCTTCATCAGGACAGTTGAGCCTCCTGAAACTTGCCGGTGGGTAGGGCAAGGATAGTCATTCGTACAATACAGCTGGTTGGGTGTCGCTTTTTTCCGAAGAATTTTAAAAATTATCGGAATTGCGTCTTCCAATGAATCGTCGTAGTTCTGTGTGGCAGGAGAAGGGGGTCCGAGTACCTCTTTCGCAGTGGCTCACGAGTGACGATTCATTTCAGGCGCCAATTTCTACCATAGCGACGAATGCGCTTTTGGAACCCCCTTCTACACTGATTGTGTTTTAACTTGATTAATCTTCTTTCAAGTAGGACCCTTGCCTACACAGAAGTGAACGAGCGCTACTTGAATTCCTCATTGGAAGACGCAATTCCGATAATTTTTAAAATTCTTTGGAAAAAAGCGACACCCAACCAGCTGTATTGTACGAATGACTATCCTTGCCCTACCCACCGGCAAGTTTCAGGAGGCTCAACTGTCCTGATGAAGATCTAAAACAATATAGATCGAAACGCCGTCGACCTACCCAAGGAATTTCACTTGTTCTATTGTATATAATTGTTGTGTGTTTTTATCCTTGTTGTTGTGTGACAGTCCGTTCACTTTGATCACTTATGTCACGTTCTGCACCGTATTATTCACCTGAGCACCTGCAATACAGTATATATATTTATGTATATCGTTAAGAGAAAAGAGTAAAAATAAAAAAACTCTTATCCTTACCTACTACCATTGCTCCCCAGCGACTTATTAAATACTCGCTCTTTTTTCCCTCTAAGGACCTCTTACGGCCTACCTCGAACCATTGTTCTTTAAAATTATAATTACGGGTCAATTGTTAATTGCATTACAGAAACCATTTCGCCCTGTCACTCCAGCTACTCTGGCGCGCTGGGTGCGTTGGCTTATGTCCGAAGCGGGCATTGATGTCTCTGTGTTTGGTGCACATTCTGCCCGTGGAGCAATGGCTTCTACAGCTTTTTCCATGGGGGTTACTCTTTTTGACATTATGAAGGCCGCAGATTGGTCTTCTGATTCAGTTTTCAAATCATTTTATTACAAGCCAATTGATAGTGTTGCTTCTGTGGTGGTGTCCCAGCTTTAAACAAGCATAATCGGAGCCTCCTGTCCTGACATAGAATTCAAAATTTGCGAACATACGTGACAAGAATTTTCAATTCTATTAAGGAAAAGGAGGCGAGGATTATCCCACCCATTGTTTTGATTTGCATTGTTATATTCTGCAATCTATTTGATGTTATTGCGAAATTTGCTCCTTGTTCTTTTGCCCCCATGGCTTACTTTTGACTCTTGCATTATTTGGATGTTACGGCTCTATATCTCTTTCAGGTTCAGACCCGAAGTAGAGTTTGCCGACCTCCTTCTGGACTTCATCTTTCTCCTGGTTCACGGACCCAGAGTTCTTCTACTGCCTGCTTCCAGATCCTTTGGATTTCTGCGGTGTGTTTGGAGTTGATTTTATTATTCTACATTGGATTGTATTGTATTTTGACCTCGAACTGTTTCCACAACAAAGAAAGAGGAAGAAGGACTAATGTTAGGACCCTTTATACTGTAGTCTCTATGGTCATTCCCTGGTGTTCATGGGAAATGTAGTTTTTGGTTGTTTTTATTGGCTGCTGAGCATTTCATTAAAGAAATGAGAAAGCATAATCCTCGCCTCCTTGTCCTTAATAGAATTGAAAATTCTTGTCACGTATGTTCGCAAATTTTGAATTCAGGGGCTTGGTACTGCTGCCTCTCTGACTTTGTACTTGTTGACCCTTTGCAAATAAAGAAAAGGTACCAGTTGTTATAAATAATATATTTTTTTAAACATGGCGAGATCTGAGTGTAGGTGGGACTCACAAAGGGTAACAATATTCCAATTGTAATGTCAACGTATTATGTGTTAAATACTGATAGATATTTGTGACAATACCTAAAAGATATCGCACAGTACTCAACTGGTCAGGGTAGAAAGTCTACAGAAAGACTACTAGTTCAAAGACTGGTGCTTCCACAGTGTATACCCATGCTACCTGTAAGTGCAATGATGGTATTATTTCAAAGCATACCAATCCACTAAATCATAGAATATTATACTGGAGCACTCCAACAATTGGTTTAAATAATACTGCATGAGGACAATTAACAAGAAAAGTTAGTCCAGAAGTCCAAGGTCATGGGATATATTTTCGCAGTCTTTATTGTGTTTACACTCTTCCAACCAAATACATGATCATCAGCCGACAGGAGTTTCATCCCCATGGGACTTTTTCAAGGCGTTACTACAAACTGTATTTCTTATTCCTCTGACAATAATACTTGAAGCAAGATGATGTAGGTGCTAGAGTACGAGTTTCTCCTAGGTGAGCTCTCCTCCAGTCTACTGGACTCTTGGATTCTACCTTATAACAAAAATAGTCATCCTCAATTCATTTTAAAAACGACAGAGCTCATCAGGGCTCTCTACCCCAGTGTCGCCCATGACTGAATAGCAACACCACTTAAGTTGAGCTTCAAAATCTTTCTGCTCAACAGATGAGGACAACTACTTTTGTTATTAGGAAGAATCCAAGAGTCCAATAGGCCACAGGAGAGCTAATTTAGCAGAAACTCATAATCTGGCAGCTATATCACCTTCTTCATCTATCATTGTTTGGAGGAATAAGAAACACAGTTTATAGTCACAAACCTTGAATTACTCCCATTGGGGACAATACACCTGTTGGCTGATGATCATGTAACTTGTTTGGAAGCTTGTAAACACAATAAAGAGCACATAAATATATCTCATGACCTTGAAATTATGGACTAACTTTTTGGGTTATTTGTCCTCAAACTGGTATTTAAACAAATTGTTGGAGTGCTCCAGTTTATTGTGTTCTAAATGTATGGCGTGTTCAACGTGGTATATGTAACTCACCTCACTGAAACAGTGTACTAAAATGTTTGATACTGGTTACATATGGGAAAGGAGACACGAGGAGGAGTGTGGGTGCAGCAGGCCACAGTATACTGCCCTATGCATTAGAAGGGGATTTGTTACCGGGGCAACCCCACCTCTTGGCCACCGTGTACTGCTGTGAAATGGCCGCTCCATGATCTAGGCTGGGGCATGGTTCCTTTTTTGGAGGATATTCAGAGGGGGGGGGTAAGAGGTTGCTGGGTAATTCCGGCACGTGGGCTGTAAAACCCACAGAGTTCTGCCATCCTGCATCCACGTCGTCTAAGTATCTACGGCAGAGAGAGGACAGGTCATATTAACTTCGGATACATTGGATTCCTTTGTCTGCAACTGACTGACAAATGTTAGCAAACTGTAGTAAATCCACCAGGCTATCTCAGAAAACATACATTTTAACAACGGTTTACAGGTGAAACAGAGGACATACCTCAACACCTGGCTCTTTGTGCACATCTTAAGTGTAGTTATATTTTATTTCTATGTAAATGTAATAGTCTCAAAAGTAATAGATCTGTGAGGATATTGATCTTATTGGTGTGTGTGTATACTTTATCAAGCTATATCTGACTTTTTGACACCTACAACCCTCCCAGACTAAGCCTTGAGTGCTCGACATCGCTCTCTGTGTTACACCAGTGGAAAACAAAAGTGTCCACCATGGACACCACCCAGTGTTAAACAGTACCCACTGCAGACTGCCCCGTGATAAAGGCTAGTGCCCACTACAGATACCGCTCAGTGGTAAACAACAATACCCAGGTCTTTAAGTGGGATGAAAAAGTGGGTCTCTCTAAAAGGGGCGAGGTCTATGTAATTAAGGATTTAGTTTACACGTGTGTACATAATTTCGGCGAGTCCCATAGTGTGCCACCCACCAGTATTTTTGGTTTCTCTGTGAGCTTTCTGTTATTGCATCTAGATATATAACACAACAACTGACATACACCTAAAACCAGTCAGGACTATTGGCTTTGCAGATGGTTCTTAGCTGTTGAAGAGTAGCAATTAGTTTTTTTGTGAAGGATATTAAAAAAAATCAATTCTAAAATGGAAAGACAATTACATTTTACTGAGGGCCGTAGCTTCAGAGGGTCTCAAACACCGCCGCTATGTTTACTCTGTAAGACCTATATTCCCTCTACCTCTCTCCACGTTTCCTCCATCTGTGTACCTCTGCAACTCCCTCGCCTCCTACTTCCACAACAAGATCGCAGACATACACAACAGCTTCAGTAGTCAACCATCGCACACAAAGACCGCAGCAACGCCACCCACCACCACCCTCCGCGCCTGGACTCCGATCAGCACCGATGACACCGTCCGCATGATGAACTCCATCCACTCCGGATCTCCGACCGACCCGTGCCCTCACCACGTCTTCAACAAGGCCGACGCTGTCATCGCACCCCACCTGCGGGACATCATCAACACCTCCTTCGACACCGCCACCTTCCCGGAGAGCTGGAAGCACGCCGAACTCAGCGCTCTACTTAAGAAACCAACAGCGGACCCCACCGAACTCAAGAACTACCGCCCCATCTCGCTCCTCCCGTTTCCAGCCAAAGTCATCGAGAAGACCGTCAACAAACAGCTGGCCGCCTTCCTCGAGACGAATGGATCCCTCGACCCCTCACAGTCTGGCTTCCGAGCCAACCACAGCACCGAGACCGCTCTGATCGCTGCCACCGATGACATCCGAGCCCTGATGGACAATGGAGAAACAGCGGCCCTCATCCTCCTAGACCTCTCCGCGGCATTCGACACTGTCTGCCACCGCACCCTAGTGCAGCGCCTCAGCAACGTCGGAATTCAGGAAAAGGCACTGGAATGGATCGTCTCCTTCCTCGACGGAAGAACACAGAGAGTCCGCCTACCACCGTACAAGTCAGAGGCCACCGAAGTCATCTGCGGCGTCCCTCAAGGATCCTCGCTGAGCCCCACCCTCTTCAACGTCTACATGAGCCCCCTCGCGCCCATCGCACGCCAACACAACCTGAACATCATCTCCTACGCCGATGACACCCAGCTGATCCTCTCACTGACCAACGACCCCGCCGCTTCCAGAGCCAACCTTCACGAAGGGATGAAAGATGTAGCCGAATGGATGACGACCAGCCGCCTGAAACTGAACTCAGACAAGACGGAAGTCCTCATCCTGGGCTCCTCGCCCTCCGCCTGGGACGACTCCTGGTGGCCCCCCGCCCTGGGCACCGCACCCACACCGACAGACCACGCACGCAACCTGGGCTTCATCCTGGACTCCTCCCTCTCCATGACCAGACAAGTCAACGCCGTCTCCTCGTCATGCTTCAACATCCTGCGCATGCTACGAAAGATCTTCCGGTGGATCCCCACCGAGACCAGGAAGACGGTCACCCAGGCCCTCGTCACCAGCCGACTGGACTACGGCAACGCCCTTTACGCCGGAACCACCGCCAAGCTCCAGAAGAGACTCCAGCGGATCCAGAACGCCTCAGCCAGACTCATCCTCGACATCCCCCGACGCAGCCACATCTCCGGACATCTGAGAGACCTGCACTGGCTCCCCGTCAACAAGAGAATCACCTTCCGTCTCCTCACCCACGCACACAAAGCCCTACACGACCAAGGCCCGAGCTACCTCAACAACCGCATCAACTTCTACGCTCCCAAACGCCACCTCCGATCAGCCAGTCACGCCCTCGCCGCCGTCCCCCGCATCCGTAGATCGACAACAGGAGGAAGGTCCTTCTCCCACCTGGCCGCCAAGACCTGGAACTCCCTCCCGACCGACCTGCGCCTGACCCAAGACCACCTCTCCTTCAGGAAGAAGCTCAAGACCTGGCTGTTCGAGCAGTAGCAGCACCCCCCCCCCCCCCAAGCGCCTTGAGACCCTCCGGGTAAGTAGTGCGCTATATAAATGTCCATGATTGATTGATTGATCACACCTCATTACTTTCCTCTTAGCACCATCTTTTTGCTCTCTCCTGAATGCACTACCACACATTTTCTTTCACATCAACACCCCTCAAACACACAATGCACACACTCACCTGTAAGCACTGCATTTTCTTTTGCCCTGTCAAAATATTGATAACGCAGTACCTCCTTGGCACACATTTGCACAGAATCACGATTGCAACTGGAAAATGTGACCATTGCTCTGTGCGCTCCAGAGAGGCCAAGGATAGGTGGACCATGTATTCTGAACACCTTTCTGACTCACTGACAGGCACTGTGAGAAATGTCCGCTGCAGTGCACTCAATCATGGCCCATTATAAACATCTGGAGTTGACCAAGTTCAAAGTATGCCATACACAAGAGTAAAATGCTAGACGAAAAAAATAAAACATATAGAAGCATCCTGCAAAAAGCAAACACTCATAGGGCATGCAAGAAGTAGTAAAACATGCAATACAAACAGTACGAGCAATACGAGCAGTAGCAGACCCCCCTCCCCTATGCGCCTTGAGACCCTCCGGGTGAGTAGCGCGCTATATAAATTTCTTGATTGATTGACCTAAATTGCTAGCATGGATTACCTTAACATTTTTTATATTCAATGCTCAGAAATCGATCCGTGTTTTTGCAAGTAAAATGTAAGGACATGAATACAAGGCCCGATACGGACCTGTTTCAATGTCTGTTTTTAATTACTATCGGGACGGAGGTCAGGTCCACTGAAAGCCCTGACAGTACCCACCACGGATGCCGCCCCGCGATAGAAGACAGTACCGACCATGGATAGTGTTAACTGTCCGTAGCCACCAAAGACATCGCCCAGTGGTAAACAACAGTAGCCACCAGGGATATTGCCAAGTAGGGACCATCACTCCCCACCACGGATACCTCAACCCCCTAGTGCACCAAGACCCAAAGAACAGACCTGACAGAGGTAGGGTGACCAACCGTGTGTAAATTTCACGGACAGTCCGTAATTTGGATCTCACGGCCGCTGTCCGTGATGATCCCTTTTACAGATGTCTTTTGTCTGTAATTTTGGGCATTGCAGGGAACAGCACTGATCCCCTGCCTGTAGCCTCAATTCAATGATGAGGCCGCCTTGCACTCCTCCTCGGAGCACAAGAGCAGCCCCACCCTGTCCTTTGTCATTCTGTATGCCGGATGATTGCCACATACAGAATGACAATGGGCCAGTCTGGGCTGCAAAGCATGTGGTGGGCCTCCCCAGCCTCCATCTAGGGCAGGGCATTCTGTCAGAAGAAATGTGCAAAAACGCCCATGCTGCTAGGTGAGAATCCAGTTCAAGAAAAGAAGCAGGTGAAAGAAATTAAAAAGAAGAGGCTAGAGTTCTTTCACAGTCATCATTTTAGAACGGATGCATTTTCAATATGATATTCAACGAAGCCATGGTTGCTGCTTTTGTATTTTATTCAACTAACAACCATTGACAATGCCAATAGTTCTGGCTTGTTATAGGTGTAACGTTACTTGTGTTATATATCTGGATACAATGATAGAAGAGGCAAAATACCAGTCGGACAGTACACTATACTAAGCATAGATTTTTAGCTAGGCGTTTTAAGCCATGCCCTTCATTACATCGAACACCCCCTTTTGAGAGACCACCCAGTTTTTCCATCCCACTTAAAGCCCTAGAAACCCCACCATGTCACAGTCACCTCATGGCCTGGCACTGTGCATCATGCATGACTCATGACTTCTACTTTTTCAGATTGTCTATGTGCAGTTGCTTAGTGAACTCTACCCCCACCCCACCCCTTGCTTTAGGAACTATAGCAAGGGTGAAATTATTGATGGACCTCTTCTGGTTGCAACTCTGCAGACAAAGGCTTAGCTCATAATTCATATGAAAAGGTGGGTGAGTGAGTAAGTGAAGGGATGGGTGGATGGCTGGATGGATTAGTGAAAGGGTGGGTGAATAAATGAAAGGGTGAATGGATGGATAATGCGAGGATGGATGAGTGGAAGGATGGATGAGAAAAAAGAACTAGATGGACTTGTGGGTGGAAGGGTAGATGGATGGGTAAAACGAAGGATGGATGAGTGAAAGGATGGATAGATGAGTGAAAGGGTGGATGATTGGCGAGTGAATGGGTGGATGAATGAGTGAACTGATCGATGGATTGATGAATTGATAGGTGAAAGGGTGAATGGATGGATGATTGAAAGGGTGGATATAAGGATGGATGAGAGTGAAAAGTAGGGTAGATGAAAAAAGGATGGACTGATGAGTGAAAGGGTGGATGGATGAGAGAAAGGGTGGATGAGTGATGGGGTCAATGAATGGATTCATGATTGGATGAGTAGATGGGTGGGTGGATGATGGAAGAAAGGATGACAAAGTGAAAGGGTTGATGGAGAGAAAGGAAGGATGGATGACTGAAAGGGTGGATGGGTGGAAGGATGAGCAAATGAAAGGATAGCTGGATGGTGAAAGGGTAAATGGCTGGATGGAGTGAATAGATGGATCGGTGGAAGAGTGGATGGAGGAGTGTAGGGATGGATAGGGTAAAGGGTGGATGTAGGGATGGATAGGGTAAAGGGTGGATGGAGGGATGGATGAGTGAAATGATGGATGGAAGGATACATGATGGATAGGTTTGCAAGTGGTGGATTATTGTTTGGCTATGGATGGGCTTACTTATATACTGTTGTGCGACCTCCCCTGATGTGTCTGTAAAACATACCTTTTGTCCCTAAGTTTTGTCCTGAATTTTGACCTCCTGTCCTGAATTTTGGTCCTGAATTTTGACCCTTTGTCCTGCATTTTTTCGCTGACCGTCCTGAATTTGCACCCATGCCATTTGGTCACCCTAGACAGAGGTAATCAATCATATTTCGCGCACTTTTTAAACTTCGGTTCCTCCATTTAGTGCGGTCGTGAGTTTTAATAACTCGCAGTTCCGCGGTTTTAAAACTCCAACGTAACGTCATTTCTTCGGACTCGTATAAAGGCACACGTGTTTACGAGAACTCTGCTATGTGTTTTTATTTAGCCACCAAAAAATCCACTTTGCATAAAAAGGTTTAAAGACGGGCTAGAATGAAGCCGCGACCGGTGCGTGTCAGGGAAGTCTCTGGAGGTCACACGGATGACGTGGCATTGACGGTTCCATTCCACCTCTGAGGCATGCATGTCATTTAGGGGTCGCCTGGCCTCAGAAGTGGCAAACTCCTTGCCAGGAACACAGTGGCATGGCAGCTCGTCCTTGTGGATGTCAGTTGGGGTTGGGGGAGGAGGGGAGGGGTAATATTTTTCACTATTACTGTTGTTAAATAGAGTTCAATTTGTTAAAATATGATCCACTCTAGCAGATGAGGCATGTAAAAAGGATTTTAAATGTATGTTGTGTGCGTGTTTGCGGGTGACAGTATGTTTATGTGAGTGTCAGCAGGCGCGCAACACCCATTGGCCTCAAAGGGCTTCAGCCCAACCCCCATACCCCCACGTCGTGTGTGGCAGCCCGGGATGAGACACTTCCCGGGCCCGCTCACAGCCACAGCCGAGCACTTCACAGGTCTTTAAAAGACATTGTACATGTTAATGGAACTTTGTTGTTGTTTCACGCCTTCCAAGAGCCCCTGCAGCTCGACTCTGCCGATTGCCTAAAGATTCAGCCCCCCCCCCAGAATTTTTTTTTAGCCCCCCCCACCCCCGAAATTTGACTCTAGTTGCGCCTCTGAGTGTCAGTCTGAATGTGTTTATATGTTAGCATGCGTGTGAGTGAAGGTCAAAGGCGTGTGAGTGAAGGTCAAAGGGGTGTGAGTGAAGGTCAAAGGGGTGTGATGTCACTTCCGCTACCGCTGGCCTTTTAGTGAACTCTCGTGCATGCCCCGAGGGTTGCCGACGCTCCTTCTACCCTTCACCCCTCACCGGGCACGGGGTATTTCGGGCCCTGTGCTCTCGGGAGATCTATTGGACGCTTTGACCTTTCAACGAGCAGGCGCCGCGTCGGACGTGGTAAGAGGATCCGAGAGCGCGTGGACATCACGACACTCGGGGCGCGGCTATAATTAACAGGCACATACCTCCGGGATCACGGAATACCACCAAGATCACCGGCAGTGCGCGGAAAACACATCACTGGCATGTACGTGAGACTTAGGACAGTCACAGTATGTGAACTGCGAAAAACAGGAGCAAGGAAAGAGGGGATGTTTCAGGGTGGAGAGATTGGAGTGGGTGAGTGAAGCCACTGGGACAAGATAATGTGGAAACAGTGTGGGGTTTAGAAGCGGAAGATGATGCCCGAGAAGCCAGTTTTAGGGAGGCCTGTCAGGAATGGAATAGCTAAGAGCATGCGATAGAGAGCGGGAACTCGTTAAGAGATGAACGTGAAAAAGGTGCGAAGTCGTGTGAGACGTAAGAAAAGATGGTGTGGGAGAGGTTCAAGAGAAGAGCAAAGAAAGGTAAGTTGTGTAGGAGGAGAGCTGAAGATAAGTGCCAAGGAAAAGAAAGAGGGCAGGAAGCACTGGGACGGATGGAGATAAAAAGAAGAGAGCGTCCGATACGAGACAGAGACAGACGGGGCAGAGAGGAGGGTCAGGGTGTTGCAAGCGTGTCTATAAATAGAGGTAGGGATGCGTGCAACAAAAGGGGTAGAGTAGGGGTGCGAGAAAGCAAATGCGGTGTGAGGAAGAGACGGCAGGCAGCACCTGCTCCTGGTTAAGGGAATATTACACGCATGTCTAGTGTGCCACCAGCAGAGGACGCTCCACTGCCCCCAGAAGTGGCAAATGTAATACCATCACTGGAAATGTGCCTTCACCCAGGTCGGTCAAAGTCTTTCAACTGGCCTCGAGGATGGAGAAGGAAATAGAAATACTAGAAAATAAAACAAGAGGAAGGGGAGCACTAGAGCGGGGTTATAAAAATGGAGAGAAAATAAAAAGCTGGGCTCAGGTCTTTCCATGTGGCCCCCTCCTGACGGTGAGGAGGGAATAGATGGGGTTGCTGAATGTCACGGTTGAGGTACATTGGTTTGGCACAGAGTTATGTGTGGGGCCCAGTACTGCGAAAGACCTTACCAAAGGTTAAAGTGGAAGCATATTGACACAGCCATCTCTGCAACGCGGTCATGTAACCCAGATCTTGACAGTATCTTAATTATTGTGCCTCAGTACTAACCTGCACCACATTTCTGAGATATCTCAGTTCTTGATTTTGTTATGTTATATACGCTTATAAAGCGCCTGGTTACACTGTACTAGTGTGTCCCCGCGCTGCAGACTGCTCTGTGGTGAGTGAACTACTGCAGAATGTGGCCCCTAAGCATGCCCTAGCTGAGCCTAGCCCTGCTGTTTGGGGAACAGGAAGGTTTTCAGCTTTTTGCGGAACTTGAACTCTGATTTCTCCAGCCGGAGTTCCAGAGGCAGTTTGTTCCAGTGTTGAGCTGCTAACACCCTGAAGGAATGGCCTCCCATTCTGACTCTCCTGCACTTAGGCACCACCACCATCCCTGTCCCGCTAGATCATAATTGGCGAGCTGGGTGGTATGGTGCCAGCAGGTTGTGGAGGAAAGAGGGTCCTTTTCCTTGCAGGATGCGGTGGCCAACGCAGAGTGCTTTAAAAGCGACGCGTTCTCTAATTAGGAGCCAATGCAGAATACTCAAAGCTCTCCTGGAGGCGACTCTCCTAGGCAGCGTCAGAACCATACGTGCCGCCGCATTTTGCACGCTCTGCAGCCTTTGTAGGCATCTGACACTAGCTCCCTAATACAGGACATTGCCATAGTCCAGCCTGAATGTGATTAATGCATGGACCATGGTCTTCCTCGCGGTCATGGGTAGATAGTCCAGAGTCTTCTTAAGGACTCTCATTGTGCCATAGCATGTGCCTGCCACTCGTTTAGTGTGGTAATCAATCCAATGCACTTCCACCCCAGGATTGATACAGACATGAAGAGCTTTCTGTTTTGCATTTGACACGTTAGCGTCACTAAGATAAAAGTATTGGCAGGAATAATGCAGATTCTTAACATCTTTGCTTTGCCAAAAGAGTTTTCTGAGCAGACCATTACCCCAAGCATTGTCGAGAGCAATGCAAACAGATGGCGATATAGAAGCAGCAGTAGCGGCCATGTTGGTGAAGCCATATATAGAAATCTATGTACACTTGGTATAAAGAAAGTGCAAAGCCCGAAACACTACAGCAAGATTAGATTAATTCGCATATGAATAACTAGAGGGGGATATGGGACTAGACCCTTGGATGTGGGAAAGTGCAAGCCTAACCTTACACTTGTCGCAAACAGTGTCAGGATGTGCATCCTTCTTCATAATCAAAGGGCACCTTCGACGGGAGGCTGAATGTTGGGATGAAATAGCATATAAGGACTTTCAAACTAAGCTTTGCGGCACTATGCAGAGTTCATAATTCTTAAGTAGCCTTCCTGGCTGTACCGAGTACCAGGAGGGCCTGCAGAGTGCTCTGCAGTGTTTCATCCAGGCGTCATTGGCTACAGAAAGCTTTCGGGACAAATAATGTGATTATGGTTAATCATAATATTGGTCTTTCTTATAGCACCTACTATATACTGATCCGTCTCTTGGCACTTAAATAGCAGAGACATTAACCAACTGAAAGATTGCCAACATTTAGAGGATGGGCAGTCAAGCTGGTTGTACAGGATTAAAACCTGAGACCTGCAGGTTGTGCAGCATCTCAACAGTGGGCACATGGACCCATAGATTTGTCTCACCAGTTCCAGGAAAAATTCTCCAAGAGTCAGGGTTCCAGTCAAGATTCCCTCACCAGCGACTTAACATACCAAGAGATGCAATACCTCTCCTGCGATAGACTGCCCCAGTCTTTCTGGCCAATCTGTGTGATTCCCTTCTTCAGTTGTGAGATGCCCTCAGTCCGTCACTGGCTGGCCCCTCGGGCAGTCGGGCTCATCCTCAAACTTACATGCAGGACACACATCACTCCACACCTCAGGGAGCTCCACTGGTTCCCAATCCACAAATGCGGCCAATTCAAACTCCTTGCCCACACGTTCAAAGCACAGCACAACACAACACAACACAAGCCCTGCCTATCTGAGCAGTCGCAGATCATACCACCACGAATCCAGACACCTCTGCTCAGCCGGACTCCACCTCACATACATCCCTCGCATACACAAACGAACAAGCATTTACAATGCAACGGTTTCGCCTTTCAAAAAGTTAGAGCTATTGACAATCTCCATGACAATTTTTTTTGTTAATGTTTGAAAACTGATGAGTAATATATATTGATGAGCATATATTAATGCTACGTTTGCAAAATGTGCGAGTGTGCGTATATAACTATTTATCTCTGTGCGTGTCTGCCATGCTATACTTCTTTTCAAGTAAAATTTTATTAGGATAAATAGGTGTCATTACAGAGAAAGAAATGAAATACATCATCATCAAGAAGTAAGGTAAACTAGGGTACAACAGTAAATAGCAAAAAAAAAAATAATGTAAATGAGTCTAGAGGTATAAAAGATAAAATATATGAGGCTATGTAAATGTGGGATATGGTACAAATTAGATGCAGAAAAATAAATATTGGAGAAAATGAAGGAACGAAAGGTAACTTAGGGAGGTTTCGAAACCTCTTGCTGAAATGGGGGTAAATGAAAGGAACGTTTGGCGCAAACATCCAGATAAAGGGTGATGGGAAGCCATAATGCATGTCTTTTCTGGGCAAGGGTAAGGGGATAAACAAATGCGGTATCAAGTCTATGATTATAACATACATTAAACCACCAAGCTTTGAAAGTAATACCCTTTGAGTCTTTCCAAGCCATGCTATACTTCTATCCTAAAATATTTCCAAAAATGAAAGTATTACGCATTTGATTCAGGTGAGCGGCCAGGACGCCGAGCTCCATTATTGCTTTTCATCGACGGCTGTGTTATGATGCTCAATAGATATTGACAGCGTGAGAGGGGCACTCAGTCCTGCTACTGTTACTCGTGAATAAGTGTCAGTAGGGGAAAGACTCCTGCTGTGCTGCTCGCGAGTGCATGGGAGAGGCACTCACCTGGTGCCACTTCTGAGTGCGCCACGGTGTGGGAGAGGGATTAACCCTCTCAAGGGGCGTGCCTGAATAGGTGGGTCAGGCACTCCCCATGTCCATGAGCAGGGGTTTGCACTGGTGAGACCCTCACCCTGCAGGCCCTGAGCGGCTGCTATTGTCACACCGGCACTCACCCTGCTCTGCAGGGTCTGAGTGGCTGACACTGGGCGGGGCACACATGCTTAATTTGTACAGGCGATTACAGGTGGCGGGAGGGTCCAGGACTTCTTTTTCGTCATCACAGGCTCAAAGCAAGAGATAGAACGGGGGAGTCAGAAGCGAAGAGGGTGGTAAGGATAACTGAACAGTGAGAAAGGGATAAAGCAGGGAAGAAAAAGAACCAGCAAGATAGAGAGAAAGTGCATCTTGGTGGAATAAGGATGGCCCGGGTGGAATCAAAACGAGGCTGCCTTGGTGTAAGGCATTTCCGGCAACTGGCGGCGGGCCTCCCAGATAAACCCTAGATAGCTGCACTGAGTCTTACAATGAAAGCGCTAAGTGGCACTTACACTGTCCTTGCACCCCCCGGCAGCACGAGCGGATCTTGCTACTCAGTTTTCTTTCTCTTCCTAGTAATCTCCCTGAGGGCGGGGGTGAGTGGGAGTGGATGTCGGCAGGGTAACCGTAGTTAGTGGAAAGTGGGGTGGTTAGTGTCGGGAATGGGAAGGCGGGGCATGATCCGCAAGAACCTCCGGGCCTCTGCTGAGCTCGAACTCCCACTTCCCGAGGCGCTAATCTTTGAGCATATGCATTTTAAGAAGTCAGATTTGACAGCCGTCTTCTATATCTCGATTTAGTTCTGAGTGCCGCGAGCCCATACAAATGATAAGCGCGCGCTATAAATTTGGAGACATCTCTATTGCCATCAAAAGGTTAGAAAAGCGCTACACGAATGTCAATACCAGATGCATTTCAATAGTCTTGAAACAAACCAACACAATATTCAAAGGTAGAGAAAACAATGTACGCACGCAGAAGAGAGGCTCCCTCTTGTGTCGGAACATGGAATATCACACAGCTAATTGCAAAACCCATGCAATAATACATTCTGCACACTCTGCCATGGCAGATTTTACAAAACGTCTGCGTTCCGCAGTGGCCACATATAGTTCTCTGGAAAGAACATAAGGTGGCACACGAGCAAACAAAGGCGCCCCGTGGCGCCAACAGAGCGTTGCTTCCCTGTTAACCCCTTTGGACGTAGATGCTCGATATTTTACGAACAGTAGGACCGTGGCAATGACCAAGCACCTTTGTACAACCCAGTTTACATGTTCGAGTTTCCATTCCAGCGAGATAACATCATGTGACCCTCAGCAGACCAGCCCAAAAGCACCACTTGATACCGAGCAACGAGCCGGGCACACGAAATTAACTCGAGTGACCCGCAGAAAAAACATCTCGACGGGCCGACGGTGCATACTGGAATAAACAGATGTGTCGTCAGTAGCTTACAATTTTGCATGCTCAGTTATCTAGTCTCGACTGCAAATTTGGTTTTGTGTGGATAGCTTGAAGTTTACTTGAGAATTAACCCAAATTAACTTGACTAACAAGCATCCGCCCACCGCCTGAATGACGTCACGAAGGGGTGGGATGAGAAAAACATGGCAGGAACGCCCACGAATCGCCTGGGTGAATGACGGACGCCTCTCTCTTCCAATGGCTAGCCTCCATTTATGGAGCTAGCCAATGGAAGAGAGAGGCTGAACTGAAGTGTACAGTGTAACTCAACAGATTTCGACCTGCGCCGAAAAGCTGCGCGGCGCAGCTTTTCGCCAGGTCGAAACCTAAAAAGGAGGTCAAACCTTCTCTTATAACGCTTCTACTTCACAACAGGAGGGCAGCGCCCATAGGGCTAAAAGGGCTGTGTTTGTGTGTGAGTGTATGCGTGCAAGTGTGCGGCTGGTCTGGCATAATGGAGATAATTTTTGCCTCATGGACAAGGGCACTAATAGCATATGGATGGAAGGTGCTACCCATGTCAAACTAAGCCCTGACATGCTTCTATTAAGACACCATCCTAGGCAGTGGGGACTCAAACTGTCTGAGAAAGCCGCTATTCCAGTCACACTCGGCGGCAGGCACACAGAGCATGCTTCACCACACCTTGCCGAAGACCAAAGACCTTGACATGATGCATGTAATTCTTAGCATATGGGTTGGATCCATAGCAAAATGTTGGAACCGATATTGGAGGTCATTCTTGCAATAAGATTTCCTGTACTCATTTTATAGGGGGTGTCATTGGCAAAATGCTGACCCTAAATACCAGAGGGAATCATTACAGGTACCCACAGCCTTGACTGAAGTATCCATGATAAATTTCTCACACTGTCATATTGTATGTGCTCCTTGGCATAAGGGACTTACCAATGGAAAAAATGCTGATTGCGGTATAGCAGAAGTAATTTCAGACTTATGAGAGTTGAAAAAAACAGGATCTGCCCCTAGGAAAGCCCGGGTTTCCCTGGTGCACCATTAAAGTACTGCAAGATTTCATGAATACCCTATAAAGCTCCGAGTAGTTTTAGCAAATTTGACATCAAAGTTTCAAAAATTTCTCAGGGGAGAAACCCACTCCCCCCTAAACTACCTACAAGAAATCTGGTAACTCGTTTAGCTTGCTGGAATTTGGTGGAAGGATCACATCCCATCATTAAACAGATCTTTAGTCTGCAATATAGAGTAGAATGTGCAGGGTGTAGTGTTTAAGAGTTGAGTGAGCACTGTCTCTGTAGAAAGCACAGGATCAGAGATTTCACAATCAAATGAAAGCGTTGTCTTATTGTAAAATGGATATAATTGTCTACAGCTAAAAAGTGGCTAAGCCTGTTGCGCTCTTAAACTATCTGTAATTTCCCCCAATTTATATTCAAAAGTGAGCTATGTGGTCCGGGCTATCCTAATAACTGAATTGGCTCCCATGGCTTCAGGGAGCGGTACATGTGTGGCGGCTGCAGTTGGGAGCGCAAACTGAGGCAGTGCATCGATGTAGCAGAAAGGATCAGCAGGAGGCCTGTTGGGGCTGCAACAACAGGCATATCCTTTGGATTACTGGGATGGAAGGACTGAACCAATTTGTTTATTCTTCATAGCACAAACGTAAATAGAAAAGAAAAAATCTGCACAGACGCCTTTGCAGCATTAATGTGAACGACACAGCCATTTTGAATGCGGGAACATCCCTAATGAAAACCTCTATTCGCCAATAGGATTAGCCCTTCAATAAAAACCTGGCCCATCGTATAGTTAATGCACACAGTGAACACATCATGATGCTTTAGGAATATTATTAAACAATACTATTACCACATAGTAAAGAAGTTTTCCCAATGCAGACTGCCACATCGTTACATTGGTTTAGATGTCTGAACTCCCCTCAGGATCCAAGAAGAGTATGACAAGCATTTCTTCTCAATGGCAGCACACACCTTCTGCCCAATAAAATATTGTACTCAAGGTAACCAACATGTGGGCGGAGACAAAGCCCCCTCTTTTGGGTATGCTACTTAAAGCTCTTTCTCCGTTGATCACATAAGGTCACAAGACTGTTGCGATGTGCATCCAGACCTAGACTATTATACATCTCATTGGCTAAACTTACAGCGTACCTTCAGTCAGCGATGGGTGAGGAACATTTTTCTGGAATTGCAATAAGTTGAAGCCTAGGAACAGCATCAAATCTACAAAAAAATGTTTGTTATACTTTTTTTTAGTAATGTTTCATCTGCACAACTTGTCACTTCTTTTTCTTCATATAATGGATACAAGATAAGCTACGACCCAGTTTCTGGAAATGCTTGCCCTGCCCCATTACTGGGAGCAGGGCTGACTTTAGGGCGGTGCCAACGGCACAGCCGCATCTGCCCCCGACTTTGGTGGGCGCGCTGTTTTAAAAATAACTTTTGGTTTCAAAACAAACAAACTTCCCTGTGCTTCCAGCAATTTCCAGGCAACAATAAAAATGTCAAGAGTACTCTGGTGATTAATGTTCCTACTGGTGAGAGATTCCAAATATTGTCTAGTAGCAGTTTAGACTCATCATAAAGTAGCGCAGAGAGTCAATGTGGCTGCAGCAAAGAACTTGTACTATGCAGATCACAGAACAGAGTGAGCTACAAGTAGCGCTATAAAAAAATGTACATGCATGTCAGTGAGGGGCTACAGAGTTATGAGGGGCACTGCTGGAGAGTGGGAGTGAGGAAATTCTTGGAGGTCACGGGGCACCAAAAAATACTTGCACTGAGGGCCAACAGTGCTAAAGCCAGTCCTTACTGGGAGTGTTAGGCCCCCTGTCCGAAGTTCAGGCCTAGTTGCACCCGTGCTTCACATAATACCCACATCCTTGCCGAGTTCCACAAGAAGCTCAAGACATGGCACTTAGATTACTCCCCTCCCCCTCAAAGCAAGGCGCTCACGCATGCTCAGCGCCAGGATACCCTCACGTGTGATAGTGCGCTCTAAAAATAACAAGAAGGTGTCTATGGCCAGAGTGTGGAACTATCATGCATCTAAGTTGCAGTAGTGAAAACAAAGCTGTGTTACACGATATAATAAAACTATCTAGAGGGCCTGTGAAGGGTGCCAGAGACACAAACGCTCTGGAGCCGTAATCAACCATTAATAGGAGCATTAACTTTCTAGGGTCATTAGAAACGACTAGTCGCTTTTAACGGATCCTTTAGATCCCTATAGGTCGAAGGGTGCTACCTACAGAGGTGTAAACCCAGTGTAGGTTTTGGCTTAGCCAATCACTCCCTAAATAAGTTCCGTCAGGCCAACCTCTCGGATGATTTGTTGTTCTATCCTGGCGCCACCTCTTAAAATTTTCGAATGACTCACAGTACTCCCATGAAATGGAGTAAAGTAATCGTATCGAAAAAGTAATTAAGCTGTATTTGGCCGTCTGTCTTGATTGTGTGGTGTTGCCTAGAGACGATTATGCAAGATTTAAGTTTTGGTGTGAACGATGACACATGGGTGTTAAACCACCCCAAAAAAAGCGGAATAATTTTCTGGATTGAGATACAGCAATACGTCTGACCAGTTATGGAATTTAAGGAGCGAAGCTCTGTGAAAGTCCTGGTCTGACTTGGTAAGTTTGAAGTGTAGAATACTGGAACACTGGAACTGTAAATCTATTACATTCGAGCAAAAGCGCTACTGTAAAAAAAAAAAAAAAATGTTTGTTCCTTTACCTAGTCTCGTCCATTGCTGTCTGCCACGGAATGGTAAATTCCATGTGCATGGAGATCTGACCAAATCAGATTGGCTGGCGACGACACAGCACCTAGCTGAGCCACTGGGTAAAAGCTCTGGTGAAAGACAGACAGATAGGGGGCCACGCCTATACTGGCACAAAGAAAAGGCCTCCATCTTCCACCAGCGAATGCACAAGAACGAGCTAGCCTACAAGTTGTGCCTGGGCACGTTTGTGGGGACCCCAGAGTAACGCTGTCCTTGATGATCAGATTTTTTTCTCTTGGGTGTCTCGCCAATGTTAAGTTGGCTACCGCTCGTGACAAAAAATTGCATGCTTGACTTCCTCCTGGCGAGATTTCTCAATGCCGGCGGTCGAAGCAGATCACAACAGCTGGCGTTGAGAAATCCATGCACTTGCGTTGAGGAAGCTCCCGCTCGAGTAGAATGTCTATTCAAGTGAAAGAAAGCAGCAGCAGCACCCTCTGCCGCGTATTTTACACTGTGGGACAAACTACTAGCACTAAAAGTCAGTGCGAGCAGCGCGACATAACAGACTCTGCCGCTGCTGGAACTCTGCAGAGCGCAGCAGAGTTTTTCCAGCAATTCACGGAGTACCGCAGAGTTAAACTTAGCAAAGTCTGCCCAAGCCTAAACAGACCTTGAAAGAGAGGTTACAGTCAATAACTAGGAGGAAGCCGAGTCATAGCAAGGAACGACTAACCCGCCAAACAAAACATGGCAGCAGGGGCTGACCTGTCCTAGGGGATTGTAGAGAGACTATGATAACCGTACAAATATAAATGATTGCTGGTTTTAGTACATGTCGGTAAAGTCTTTTGAGAAGTAGATGAAGTAATGCTTAAGTTCTCTGTACACATGTTAAAGACAACACTGTTGCTGGTTGGAGGCAAAAGACGATTAAGAAATGGAAAAGTGCTGGGTTTAGCTACTGTTGATTGAAAGGGAACACACTGTTTGGTTCGTGGTTACTTGAAAGTGCAAAGTTAGGATAGCTCCAGATGATGGGTCTGAATTTCTCTTAAAGGAGAACAGAGAATAAGCATCGATGAAAATGTAATGTTAGAATAGTTTTACACGTGGAACCACTGATCACAAGAGGACTCTAAGCTTGACCCAAGACGGGAAGAGAGAAGGTTAAGAAGGTAGGTGAACTAAGAAGCGTCCTGTGAGGTGAGTACAAGAGCTGTTGGGCTGGCATGAGTTCACTTGCTACTGTTGTGGCATTTTGTTTGTTGAGAGTTTTACTTTCAACATGAGCTGCTCTCTCAATTCACTTCGTACTACAACTCCCTCAGTTAATGCCAAGATAACTTCAGCCAGTGTCACATCCCTAAATACACCCGATATTTAGCTCATATTTGTGTACCCCCTGCTCAGCATCCACAGCCTCTCCTGATGCTCCATCTTCCTCCTTAGTGCCGGGTGCATTGGCTGCTTCCGTCCCTAGCAGCAGACTGTTAGCTACCCATGCCTCATTAAGATGGGATCTGGTTAATGCTGGTTTGTTGATTTTCTGTTATAGTTTCACTATCCATCTATTTATGTGTCCTCTGCTATCAGCAGATACCTTTCAACAGACACAGTCTTGGTAATATTAGGTGACTATTTTCACTAGTCTTAAGTCGAACCCCAATTTAAGGCACTTGGAGACTTAAACATTTGGGCAGACACCCACAAACTCAGATTCTGCCGTGCTATTAGATTCACTCCCTGGTCTTATTTTGTACCGAAAGCTACCCGGACCCACCCACGTGTCCAGAACGTGTTGGGACCTTATCCTCACCTCCACTGGTAAGGGCTCTTACAATTCACCATATCCATTGCCTGGAAGAACCATTGCCTGGTTCCCTTCTGCTTTCTTTTCCGCCAAAGCAACTAAACAGAGGTACTAGTCCATTGCAAACCCTTAACAAACATGCCAGTTCTAAATTATCTGTGGATAGCTTTAGTAATATTCTCCGTGAACTAAGTAGCGCCCCATCTACCTCTACCTTAGAGAAGGACCCAGAGCACTTTAACTTCTGGATTCTGTCAGCCCTTGCCTAAGCATTACCGGTTTCCTCGTTTTCATCACTCATGTTCCACAGCACCCTGAAAAACACAGCTCTCATAGAAGGCAAACTCTACTGCAATTAGTTGGAACGCCTTGGCATAACGTTTACTCTTCCTCAAACAAATTTGACCTAAGGGCAGCTTTTTGGTCTTCCAAACAGTGCATGCAAACCTCCAGGGTCAATTATTACTCCACAAAAAATTGTCAGCTCATGCAATACTTCAAAATAACTTTCAGGTAGCACAATCTTTCTTCACCAGATTGCATTTCTTCTGTGTTGGAATGTTCTAAAGCTTTCTGCGACAGTCTCAGACTTTTGCACACAAAGTCTCCTCCATCTGCTAGCCTTTTCTTTGCGAAAGCCAGTCTGTGACCTTCCCTTTTGAGTACCAAAAATGTACACTAACCAAGTTCGAACCTCTGTTCTCTGAATTTATGGTGGACAGTATGAAGTCTATCACTTCTGGCGCCTACCGGATCCTTGCATCTCTTTGCGCTTTTAGATTAGGGCCTCCAGTGGTAACTCAGACTCCATTGAACATCTGCAATAAACTCCCTGCCAATGTTCTCTCTCCTGGGAAAAATGCCAGAGTGATCCCCCTTCTCAAAAACCCTTCTGCGGAGCCCACCATTCTCTGTAATTTTTTGCCCATTTTTCTGTTAGCTTTAAAAAAAATCTTAATAGGGAAGGGTATCAATAGGCAGGTATCATATTTACTTGAATCCAACTCCACCTTGGACCCTGCCCAATCAAGCTTCTAGCAATCTCATAACTCAGAGACTGCCTTACTCTTGGTGCTTGTTGATCTACGGATGTTGGCTGACTAGGGTAGATCTTCTGCATTGCTCCTACTGGACTTATCGGCCACTTTTGATACGGTTTCTTATGTTTCACTGTCTATTGGAGGTGGGCAACCAAAGTAATGCTCATGCCTGGGTCAAATCCCATCTCTCAAACTATGATTAAGCGGCATAACATGCTCATTCGTGTTCAGATTTCAAAGCTCTTCTCATGGAGCGCCGCAATTATTCTCCGGATTTCAGCACTCTCTCATGGAGTGCCACAATTCTCCTGGACTCCTGCAATTTTTAAACTATAGGTCTATACCCAAACAAGCTCATCCGCTCAGCCGGATGTAGCTTTATGTACCGATGACACCCAGATTCTCATGAGAAAGTGGAACCATTTATTCTTGCGACTCCATGGCAAAACTTTATAATGAACACGCCAGTACTCATGTAGGCCTTAACATGTACTGCTATGTTCAATGGCTGCATGCAATATAATTTCTATAATAACGTGAAGTGCACATTAACTTTAATATGTCTGTATGGTTTCATGCATTTCTGAGGCCTAGAAGCCATTTTATTCAGTGTTGAACAGTTGCACATCTTCTGCAACATGAAGCGTGAATTATAGAAAGTAGTGGAGCTGGTGCTTATTTATATTCTTGCATCTAGTCTTCAATGACTTCTCCCATTCTTTCTTGTCAGAAGATCCGGTCTTCTGCTCATTAGTTAGTTTAGTCCGAGGTAACAGTTTCTATCACATGCTCACATTTCCATTGACTTACATTCAGGAAAAATAAGTATAAGAGAGCGTGAAAAGGTATGCAGTTTACCATTATATACTTCAACAGCTCTGGTCCATTTTTCTCCTAGGCGCAGAGGCCCAAAGTTTTACCTGCCGGCTTTTACTCATCCCATTCGGGTTTCTAACTAGTTCGTTTCCTCAGCTCAGAATTTAGATTTCCTGTCTGATCATGAACTCTAGTTAGTTTCTCAGGTCAGCAAAGTCCCCTCCGCTTGCTTTTTTACTTCCCACGTTACTTTGCAAAACGATTCATTATATTGTCAGCGAACCTCATCGCTTGGTTGTCCAGGCCACTATAATCGGTCTTGGACTATTGCAATTCTTTATTTTTAGGCGCTTCATCCTATCTGATGCAAAGGCAACATCAAGGCAACATCATATTCAGAACTTTGGTGCACGTCTAGCACTCAGGGCTTCTACCCTCACTTCGACCTCCATCAGCCTTTAAACTGAACACTGGCTGCCTACCACCACATGTAATTTTAAAAATGCATGTGCTTTACTTTTAAAGTCTTCCGTTGTTCAGGCCATGGCTACCTTCAAGGGAAATTGATGCACTATGCTCCGGTTTGCAATCTCCGGCCTTATGATGCTTGCCTTCTGTCTGCCGGTTGGGTTCATTGTTCTCACACAGGCAGTCACGCCTTCACAGTACCTAGTGCCAAACAAGGAAAACTTCCTCCTGGCCACCTGCTGGCCCATGACCGGTTACCACTGTTCTAAAAAGCCCTAAAAACTTGGCTTTTCTATCTGTATCCATGAACATATCAGGTCCCTTTAGTTTTCACTTATTGTGATTTCCAAGCACTAGGACACCTCTTAGGCAAGTGCACACTTTACAAAAATGAAATGCGTCAATTCAGACTCCTCGCCCACACATTCAAAGCACTGCACAACACCAGCACTACCTATCTGAGCATTCGCAGCTCATCCCACCAAGAATCCAGACACCTCTGCTCAGCAGACTCATACTTGCCCCCCACCCACATACACCGAAAGAGAACTGAAGGTCACACCTTATCTTATATCACTCCTACTTCACTTGGCCACATAGATGCTTTAGACCTGGCTCTTCGATTACTCCCCTCCACCACCCCCTCAAAGCAAGGCTCTCCCACCAGCTCACAGTCAGGATACCCTCGCGTGTGATAATGCGCTCTAAAAATACACATAACAAGAAGGGCTTTTAGAACTATCATGCATCTAAGTTGCAGCGGTTAAAACAAAGCTGTGTTCCAAGAGGCAATAAAAGCATCTAGAGTCTTGTTCAGGTTGCTGGAGGCACAAACGCTATGGGACGTTAATCAACGCATCAACAGGAGCAGAACACATTTCTGGGGTAAGTTAGAAACTTCTAGTCGCTTTTAACGGATTCTTTGGTGCCCTATGGGTTGAAGGGTGTTACTTACAGAGCTGTAAACCTAGTAGAGGTGTTAGAAAGATAGTGTTTGTCTGGGATAAGGAAACCAAACGTTTGCAGAATAACTGAAGAAAGTTTACAATGTTTAAGGTGATTAACTTATGCAGTTATCATGCAATAATCACAATAGACTTCAGACCTTTTCCCCCAGAACTAATTTGGAGAGATTAGTAAAAGCCATGGCCAAATAAGCCAATGCACTACTCACGGGCTGCCCTGCACGTCTAACAGCAGTCCCACCCAACTCTATTGCCCAAGTCATATCTCAAACAAAGAAATCTGATCACAGAAAACCAGTCTTAGCATGAGGTACACAAAAGATAACTTGTACCTCATACAATGCATTACAACGGGGTACCTCTAAATACCTGGAAAACAACTTTACCAATTAAGGGGCAAGAAGGAAAGTATCTTTATGCCTTAATGTGCAATATAAGATTAACTAGCACTCCTAAAATGCGTTTCCCTCTATTAATATTCATGGTGGCCACCCTTACAATGTTCATGTCTCGCCTCAAGGAAGATCTAACTGGCAAATTCCTGACGCAATGTTTTTGCTAAGCTATATCTAGGATCTCTGTTGGGGATAGTCTAGCCAGAGCTAGATTCTCAAAGCAAATCGTTACAACAACTCTCCACTCATTTTCTGCTTTGTAACATCTCCTTGTATGGGTGATTTACTGTTTTATTTTGCAGCAGTAACATTCTGAACAGAAATGTTTTACATAGTAAAAATTGCGGTAAAAAGGTGACTGAAGGTTAGGCTGTTAATACAGTTTAGACAAAGAGCCGTAAATGTCTAGGTTAATTTCAACAAATGCACGGTTCTAATTGGCGAGGATCTATATGTAACAAGTGCCATACCATGACTAGCTGTTGCTATAGGGAGCCATGGAATGTACAGATGTACAGCAAATTGGGGGAGCAATCACTCTTCTTCAGAGCTGCAGGTGGTAATTTTTCAATGATATTTTTTGTACTCTTCGAGAGGGCCTCGAAATTGTAAGGACTTGAACTTGCAGGTGCTAAAACATGTCTTGTGTGGGACTAAAAGACTGCGGTGGGTGGATCTCAGGCTTCTGTTAGGTGTGTATAAGGAAAGGATGCCAGAAATGTAGTTTGGGGCTAGGTCATTTACAGCCTCACTAGATTACATAATGCCTGGATTTTAGTGGTGAGCCAGTTGGCTAAGGCCTTACTGCTTAAATGATGAAATGGAGGTCTGCTAGGGTAAATTGTACAGAGTTTGGAAGTCAAGGTTATGTGCTTACCTAGTGATGTAAAGAAGTAATGGGGGAAGACTACCCACAATGATTACAATAGTCCACTCTACTGAATATGAAGGTGTTGAGTAATGTGCATTTCACCTATTTTGCTAAAATCTGATTTTCTACAGTGTATAAAGCGCTTTAGCGCCATTGCTGATGGTTAACAGTGCTACACAAAATAACTAAATAAGCCCCACGGGGAAGCTGTTAACTTGAACTTTGTGAACCAGAGTTCCAAACAGATTCCTCAAGCAGCGGTCAGACCTTACCCGTCTTTTTATTTATTTAGAGAGTTTTATATAGCACTGACAAGACCCCGAGGGTATAAGAGCACTTTAACATGTACACAGATAAACAAGAGAGAGCAGACAGACAGAGCAAAAATGGAGTCTCTTTGGGAAGGTACTACGGTGTATGGTCCAAAGGTTAAAGGTGTCGGGCTTCGCATTAATCTGGAAAAGACGAAAATTATGATTTTTGGGAAAAGAGTGCAGAGTTTGCCTGGTATCTAGATTCTAAGGTGGTGGAACAAGTTGATCAGTATAAATATCTGGGTTTAACTTTTAGGAAAAAATTGAATTGGGATGCCACTAGGCAGAAGGCACTCTTGCAGGCATGCTGTTTATCTGGATTCAATGGCAGATTTGGGGGCCTATCCCATATCCCTTTACCAAAGGCCTATGAAGGGAGGATCCCACCAATAGGCCTGTATGGAGGAGAGATATTTTCTCTAGATCCAACCTATGAATGGGACAGACTGGAAGGGGTAGTGCTTAAAAGACTTTTATCACTCCCACAAGGTACCATGGTCCAGGCTATAAGGAGAGAGTTCAGTCTGGTATCTTGGAACATAGCGGCCGCCACTCGGGCTCTAAGATACTTCAACACCCTGCTGGAGAATGATGAGGTGGCTAAAGCACCCAGATTGTGTTGGGAAGAGAGCCAAAGCAGTGAAAGGATGTGGGCAAATGCTGTTAGAACCAGATTGACTGCAATGAAGAATCTCCATTTAAATAGTGGTACAGTCACATCCTGGCTAACTTTCCCAGGCAAACGAGCTCTGAAAGAATCTGCTGCTATGGTGTCACAACAATGTGATTTAATATATTTAAAGAAGAAATCATCTATTAGCTTCTCGTTAGCTTCACTTGGCCAGGATTGTGTTTTCTCTTATTTATCACAGTTACCAGATCCAGGCTTGAGAAAAGAAATCCTAAGGGCTCGGGTGGGAAGTAATCCAATCTATGCATCCCACCCATATAGGACAGGGGTGCAAAATAATAGTGGTCTTTGTCCCTGCACTTTCAAAGCCAAATGCACCATTACGCCTATTCTTATGGACTGCGTTTTTTATCTTGCAAATCGGATCAAGTTTTTAAGACCTTTGTTTTTTAAATATGATGCTCTTCATAGGAACAAAGCGGTGGAGTTACTGTCTGAGATGCGATATTTAGATGTGGCAGTTGGGATTGCTCGGTTCTTACGATCTGTTAAACAGAATTTTTAAAAATGAAATGTAATGGGGATGGGGTGGTGAGGAGGGGGGTTCATTTTAAAGGTTTTAATTAATGTGTATTTGTTTTTAGAATGTTTTATGGACAACTGTCTAAATAAACTTGTTTTTGAACCTGAAGCTTACCGGTCTTTTTATTTATTTTATTTATTTAGAGAGTTTTATATAGCGCTGACAAGACCCGAGGGTATCAGAGCGCTTTACAACATGTACACAGATAAACAAGAGAGAGCAGACAGACAGAGCAAAAATGGAGAGTCTTTGGAAAGGTACTACGGTGTATGGTCCAAAGGTTAAAGGTGTCGGGCGAGGAGGAGGTCCTTAAGTTTTTTGTTTTTTTTAAGGTCACGAAGGAGGGGTTGGTTCTGAGATCTGCTGGCAGGGAATTATAGATTTTGGGGGAATTTCCCGAAAAGGAGCAAGCCAGGGCTTTTTGTTTGGGTCTTTGGGGGAATGAGAAGTAGGTTTTTGGTGCTCCTCGGGTTTCTTGCCTGGTCTGCCTTAGTGAGCTTGGCTGCAAGGTACACTGGTTTGCCAGTGTGAAGGACTTTGTTGGTGAGACAGGCAATTTTGAACTGGCATTGAGATTCAATGGGGAGCCATTTGAGGTTTTTCAGAGAGGGCGAGTTATGATCGTGCCTATTTGCTCCAGTGACCATCTTGCTGCGGCATTTAGAGTTGTTCTCATGGGGGCTAGGTATGATTTTGCTGTGCCTGTGGGGGTAGCATTTCCGTAGTCTAGTGTGGATAGAACCAGGGCTTGCGTGGCAGTCTTGAGATCATTAGGCGGGAGGAAGTGCTTGATTTTGTTGAGTAGTTTTAGTTTGTAGTGAGCACTCTTAATGGTAGCTTTTATGTGCGAGCTCATGTTCAGGTTAGGGTCCAGTAAGATGCCCAGCGACTTGGCGCAGCCGGTTAGGGAACAGTCGCAGTTTAGGGAGTCCATGAGCTTAATCCATTCTTGGACCGGGTGGGTTTGTCCATTGTTAGAGAGGAGAATGATTTCGGTCTTATCTTGATTAAGGTACAGGTGGTTGTGTGATAGCCAGTTTTGAATTTCTTTTAGGGTATCATTGAAACGGCGTATGCCTTCTGGAGAGGAGACTTCCAGGTAGAGCTGGATGTTGTCAGAGTATAGGTGGTAGGTGATGTGCCTTGATTGATTATGGTAGTAAGGGGTCCCATATAGATATTGAAGAGAGTGGGTGAGAGGACTGAACCCTGAGGGACACATCTGGTTATAGTGGAGTTATCGAAGATTGCGTTATTTATTTTGATTTGGTGAGAACGGTTTTGGAAGAAAGAGGTGAACCATTTCAGCACCATGCAGTCTGCTCCGATCCGTTGTTTTAATGTGTTGAGAAGAAGTTTATGGTCCACCGTGTCGAAGGCTGTGGATAGGTTAGGAAGATGAGCAGGCAGCAGCGACCGGCATTTATACATTTGTGGATGTCGTCTGCAATATTTAGTGAGGCTGTCTCTGTGCTGCAGCCCTTACTAAAGCCTGATTGGTGAGCGTCCAAGAGATTGTTTGTGTCGATGTGCTGGTTGAGTAGGACAAATTTCTCGAGGATTTTTGCCAGGTAGGCCAGGTTTGAGATTGACCTGAAGTTGTTAAGGTCCTCGGGGTCTAAGCCTGGGATTTTGTTTAGTAGTGGAGAGACTTGGCCAAGGTTTAGTCTATAGTACAGCTTGCAGTGGCACATCACCCAGCACCAGCCATCACCCTGATCTGATCTGACAGCACTTTAGTGGCACACCGAAGAATATACAGAGTGCCTTTGTCCTTAAACTGAGATGAATACTGAACTGCTTAGTGCACCACCATCACTTGCAAAGATGACGCCCACATGAGGAATGTATTTTGCCCACACAAGTCACATCCAACTCCTCTTACCAGGAAGGTCGGCCAAGCACAGAGATCTGGAAAGACTCATTGTAAAGTACTGATCTTGAATATATTGTGGAAATAACTAGGCAAGTTAATGGCTTTAGCTTTGAACTACATTCAAACTGCACTAGCTCTGCAGTCGATGGGGTATTAGCGAGATGCCAGGGTTAACGCCTTAACATAGGGAAAGGCACTCTTGCATCTTGTCCAGCAACACTGAAGAACAGCATATCACTGAACCAGTGGGCTTCTCAGAAGAGCAAACACATCTATATGGCCAATGGCACAAATAAACCTGGACCTAACAGGACTTAAATTAGTTTAGAATGGTCTCTGCCACTACGTGTACTGCTCTATGATGTTGCATAAAGTAAGGATCTAGGAATAGGGAAAGAGGGCCCCGGAAATAAATACAAGTAACAGAACAGGGAAAAAAAGACCATACAAAAATACACCACATCCCCTTATTAATAGAAACAATCGCTATATAGTCACTCAATGTTATCAAAATACTCTTTACAAACAAACACAATCCATATGGAGTGTACAATATGTACCAAAACATAATTCCACTTCATTTAGGTCAAAATGCAATTATTAAAAAATGAAACTGGTCTTTGTTACACAGGATTCTTTAGATACATATGTTGATTTCTTACACAAAGCAAATAGTCACAAAATCCAAATGCATTAGCTCCTCCCTACATCACACACAGCCACCCCCTCATAAAATACACACTCGGTCACACCTCACACCCCTTATGCACACCTTTACATAACATTTCTGTACATTAACAGTGTCCAACAACTGTTAATATAGTCTTTTGTTCATGAGAGAAAAACTCATAATAAAATTCTTCTTTAATGATATTGCATACAAAAAAAAAAAAAAAGTCTTTCCCAGTGTTAGTGTACTTTACTATTCCTCAGTCCTTTATACACTTTACGTTGGACCTGTGTTGGTATCGCTTAATGGTCCTATAATGGCTTCAATCTCATGCCAACAGGCATTTCGGTGTAACCCGTCAAACGCCATACACCTTCCTCAGGGCACCGAAAAAAATCATCAAGAACAAACGCCCTGCCTCACGCCATTGGAAATTAGCCCATTACAGGGCTGATGCAAGAACCCAACTCCTCCTCGATATGGTAACTATTGACTGGTTTTCCATATATCCCAATGCTCTATGCAGCAAATTCTTAAACCAGGTAGGGATCACCATAAAACTATATCACATGTGCGGGGTACATTTTTCTTTCTTGATTCTATTCCAACAGAGTAAGGATCTGATCAACACACTCTGGCTTTGCAGACCCAGCCAATTCCTTATTTAACTGCAAGTCCACAGCATTAGAAAATGTGCTGTATAATGATTTTCACCAGGATTTTACACAGAAATGACTGAAGGGTGATTTCATGCCAGTTATTACAGTTTGACAGCATTGCCTGTGACAGAGTCTCCCTGTACTGAGAGCTGATGGCTTACTGCAGCAGATACTTCTCATCAAGAGCCTCTTTGATAATTTTTTACCTGCAAGGTGGGAGATACGGAGTATTGCTTTGAAATCAATACTGGTGTGAGACAGGGATGCACGATTCAGCGTTGCTCTTCAACCAAGTCATAGACTCGGTGATGCGACGCACAGCACAAGACCAAGCCAGAGACGTCAAATGGACGTTATTCTCTACACTGGGGGAATATGCGGATGACCTAATCTTGCTCTCTCGCACACACCATTGGGTGCCTGAAAAGATGCCTCACCTCAATTCCTATTCACAGCAAGTGGGCCTGAAGATCAACATGAAGATATCAGATGTCATGCTGGTCACCATCCCAAAGTCTTCACAAATCAAGGAGGATGGAGAGGACCTAACCATGAATGGAGAGGACCTAGCCATGACTGAAGAGTTACCCTACCAAGACAGTATTATCAGATATGATAGAGGGGGCAGGCAGTGACATCATGAGCAGACTAAACAAGGCCAGGAATGCCTTCAGGATGCTGAGCAATGTGTGGAGGTCACCTCAGCACAGCACCAACACCAAGCTGAGACTTTACCAGAGCTGCGGTCTGTCCACACTCTTGTATGCAACAGAATGCTGGCGAATTATGCAAAGCGTTATCAACAAACTATCAGGCTTCCACACCAGTAACCGATGAAGAATCTTGTGCATTTTCTGGCCGCAAACAATCTCAAACCAGGAACTGCTCATCAGATACTATTAAGAAAACAGATACCATCATTACAAGAAAAAGATGGATATGGATAGGACACCCCAACAGAAGAGAACAAAACTCCATAGCAAGCTCTCCACTGAACTCCAGAAGGCAAACAGTAAAGAAGCAGGTCAAAGAATACCTGGAGGCAAACTGGCTGTGAATTTAGGTTCTTTATTTCAGGGCATTTGAGCAGTTCCAGTGTGCGTGTCCTGCACGCTCTATGCGTTTGAAGGCAGGCTTTAATTTAAGATGCTGGATGGGAAAAGCTATTAGGGGTTGGAACTGGGTGCAAATTTAATCTGAAACACATGGTGATAAAGTGTCTGAAAAACTGAATATTGGGCCTAATAGATAAAACATGTACTGGGGTAGAAGAATTCCAGGAGTTAGAGGCAAGTCAGACAAAAAAACAATTAATACAGTTCACACTATTGATTCTCCATTAAAAAAATCTTCATTCTTGCTAGCTCTAGAACTGGACCTCCACACTCCGAGCCCTGAATTCTACTCACTAACCCCAGCTATGTACACCTATCTAATTACTTCTGATGTACATAATTTTCATCTAGCCCAAATGGTACAGACCCACTTATATTTTGGGGATGCCTGCAGTGTTTTACTAGGACAGCGGCAGGCTGAACCTGAGCCGTAAGGGGTAGCCGGAAGCACATCTTCTGCTATCAATCCAGAATCTCAGGAGGTTATGTATTACTCCAGATTATGGGGATAACAGATCTTTCTTTCCCTACAGTAAGAATCTTTTTATATGCATGTCATATCGCAGTTTCTGTTATTTCCAGGCACTGTAAACAATAGGTGTTACAATTATCAATTAAATGGCTCGCAGCGTATCAAACTTGGAAGGATAAAATGCTGAGTTGTTCTTCGGATCACACCAGCTGTCAACAGTGTTTAACCTATGTAGACACCTTTCCAGACTTAAATGTAAATGCATTAGAGCTGAACTAGGCGATGCTAAATGGCAACAGGGGTTCCGAACATCATCCATGTCAGAACTCCATTGTGCCGTACATCAAGGATATTTCTAGCACTCTGCCTACTGTAGAATTGTGGAGCTAGGGCTAGAGAGCTGCAAAGAGAACCCCTATCTTGAATGTAGGTAGGGTTTGTTGTCAGCACTATTCATGTTGCTTTAGTGGGTCTCAAGATTGAGGCTACTTTCTATGGAAATGCCCCTCTATGGTTCCAGGGAGGGCATCAGCCACCGTGCATATGGGCAACCCAGCAGATCTCAGCTCACCTTGCATCCCTTGGAATTCATGGACTCAATTGTGCGCTTGATGGCTGGGTTCGGAGGGTCAATCAGCTCTACCTGAGTCCGAACATTGTGCTCAAAATATGGACCGATCAGGAAGTAGTTCTCCCCCCACTCGTCCGAGGTGATCTTTGCCTTCGTCTGGATCACTGTATAGATACCTCCAACTGTGGAATGAAAAAACAGGATGTGAGCAGGTAGCAAGCGAGCAGTGAGCAAGCAAGATTGGGAACACCTCAATGCACAAACACACTGTCAAATTCACCACTGACGAGAACACCCTGGGAGACCGGATTGGGAGATTAGTTGGCCTTTCTAATTCCAGGAATTACACAAAACACGGGAAGGCTACGCTGTTTGAAAAACAGGTGAAACATGGTGCATTTCTAAGCAATTGCATATATGAAACAGTAGAGAATGGGAACAAAAGCAAACTAAACATATCACAAGTTTATACAATTGTTTTCGAAACTTTTATTAAACACTGCTGGCACAGACTCTGATTTGTTGGGAAGTGAAGCCTTAAAGGCCTAAGTGGCAACACAGTAAATCCCACAGGGAGTTCAAAAAGTGCAGACGTTGGTTCCACTGTGGCATTTAGTGTTGACCGGTATCCCGATCAATTTTCACAATATGAATATGGAATTTAGAAACTTGAGACAGTAGCAGGAGGGCGGGAGCAACCGAGGTTCAAAAGAATTAATAAGGATAGGAAAATATATCAGCCATATTGAATCCTGCACGGTTTCACATTTCCTCACATTTAACTCAGAGGACAAAAAATACACAACAAACTCCTTCTCGAGAAAACATCCACACCGGATTCAACAGGAGCAGGGTCCATGGATGACCAATACCAATGTGTCTCTGGGAGCATTTGTTCCATCCTGGGGGTTTTATCTAAAGTCGCATCTGCTTATCTAGAGGCATATTTTTGCAGCAATTAGGACCAATACCTTCCACATTCACGCCCTCAAGAAAGGTGAAATTAAGCAGGCTTCTGAGTGCAGATATTTTTGCCAGATTTGCTCTTTCATAGAAATTTCTCCTTTTAAGGATCTCCTCGGATTGGGGTGTCTAAAATAGATTCAGAAGGTCCGGATCCATGCCAAATTCTCATAATAATAACTTAATATTCAAATTATTTACTTTCATATTTACTGCATATAAATCGAAATTATGTGAATATCCAGAAAATCTGGCTAGGTTAGAGCAGCCTGGACCTCAGTCCAGCTTCCTCGCCCTGTTGTCCAGAAAATTTCAATAAGTTTGAAAAGCAGGGCAATACATTCTATCTCGTCACCTCAGATCTCAGTAATGAACTTAGGGTCCCAGTACGTGTGAGAATTATCCCCAATTTACAGTGAGTGTTGTGTTCAAGGCACTATAAGAAAACCCCACTGAATGTCAGAGTAGGAAGTTAAGTTCCATGGACTGTCACCATGCAGCAAGGCCCAGTGCTCCGGATATCAAACTGTCCATCACCAAATTTTAGACCTTTTGTTCACAGGCATCCAAATAAAGAGACAGCTAGGATATTGTATGTATGTATGAGGTATTTGTGTAGCACAAATCTAACACAAAGATGATGGAGAGCTGTGCATGGTCAAAGACAAAGATGCAGTCAATAAGTGATTGGAAAGTTGCTGAGTTCTGAGAGAGGAAGTGGACTGTTACAGCGCTGGGATGTATTGGTCATTGAAAAAGTGCACCTTCAGCTCTTTCCACATTAGCGCAGTCTTGATGGATGTGGGGATCTAGTTGCAGATCAAGGGTGCATAGATGGAGAAGGGTTGTTGCCTTGTTTTGTTGTTCTGGCAATTCGTTTTCCGGTCAAAAGGTGCCCTGGCTGTAAGCGAGCCGAGAAGATAAGCTCTTCATCCAAAAGGGCTGGTAGTGCTGGCTCTAAAGATGATGCAGCTCATTCTGAAAGCGAGGCAGCTCGATTTGAATGGGATGGGCTGGACCCTTTCTCTTCTGATTTTCAGAAAATTGTAAACATATTCATTCTGTTGTGTCCATGACTTGAGCAGAGAAGTCTAGGTATTGGTTATTTAGAACTGGGGTACGATTCCTATTGCTTTTTGTTTTAATTACATTTTTACAGCATTTCCTGATGTGTTCTGAAACGTAAAAGAATAGAAAAACAAAAAAGTTAGCATAGTGTATATGACCGCGCTTCAAAGGAACAAGAGAGAAACGGCACAAGAGAAGGAGTGAGGGAGAGGGCTCAAAAGGATGACAGTGTGAAGTGAAAAATAGAAAGCTAGTGGAGTTACAGCTAGGAAAGAGGAGCAAAAACGAACAATTGAGAAGAGAGAAATATTACTTCCTCGTAAACAGGAGTAGGAGGGTGGAGGGAGGGGAATGTCAATGTTGCATTATCAGCACAAACCTTCTATCATTAGTATGCCACATTTGCACTTTCTTAATCCGAGTGCACTTTTGGCACGCTTCTGAATTTCCATCTTTTTGTTGTGCATTGTTGTTTGCAAGTAGAGATGCGTGGAAAGTTTAGAGATTTGTGGTGGTTAATGTAAAGAACTTTGACGTGTATTATGTGTGTGGACAGGCATGAAGATGGACTTTGCTTCTTTTTTGTTGAGCTTGTGTTGGCTCGTGCACAGCCCAGTCGAAGCAGTTTATAAACAACGTAGCTAACTAGGTAAGTGGCTACAATAAGGTGAAAGAGAGCATGATATGTTCAAACTTACATCACATACACGTTCTATTAAACATTAAAGTTCAGTATTCCAGATGGAACTCGCAGAGAAGGAATCCGCCCTGGGGAGGTACAGCGGGGCCAGTCAAGGAGATGGACATGGAAGAAAATGCACTAAACGCCCTTTGCTTATCTGCTTGCCTTTGCTGTGAAGATAGAGCGAGAAAGTGGCTGTCGACCACTGCCAAGAGCCGAGGACGCCCCTTCCCATGCTCTCCAGATGGAATTCTCTTCCGATGCCCTTCCAAGGGGACTCACTGCTTCAGCCCTGGCCGCTTACACTATCTTCAAGAGGAGGCTTAGCTGACCTTGAGTACCATACCAGTCAAATGAAAGAGGGGGGAGGGGCAGCGGAAGGGAAGCTACTGTTCCGGAGGCTCTCCTAGCTACACAACGAGCGGGTTATCGGTCAGCATTCCTTTATGCGTCCTTTCAAATTCGCATGGTCTCACTGCAAGGAGGTTTCTGAAGTAAAAGTGACCTCTCGGACAACCGTGCAATCCAGTGGTCTGTGGTATAAAAATGTACTTTTCAGCAAGAGATAAGCACTCGGGTGTCTGGAGACCAAGATAGGTCTCAAAAGCCACCTTCTCTCAAAGGACCAGAAGGTCAGTCAATATCCTTCTCCACTTGCCCAGCCCAGCTACCCTTTCACATTAAAACAGCCTGCTGGGACATCACTATGTTCAAGCAGGCCAGCCCAACCACGCCCTCATCCCAAGGACAGTGTCTCTGGTGCTTTTCCGGGTGGGTTGTATGACATTACAAGACAACTTCAACACTAATGCCCTTTCCACGCAGTCTTTACCATGCATGGCAAGTATTGTTAAGATAATTAAACCCAAATTAGAATAGCATTTTAATGCAATATTTAATTATTTGAATTTACTCCGAACCTAGGTTCTCTCTAAGCTTCACGCCGAGGTGGCCTCAGACTGTATAATTTTCAGCACGCAGGGAGTCTTAAGGAGCATTCAAAAAAAAAAAAAAAAAAACTCAAGCATTAGCTTAGTCAATTGGTCTCACCTTTGGGACCTTTTAAGTGTTTAGCCATGCAGCACATCATCCTGGATGCTGTGCTGCCAGGGACAGTTACTACACACTGGGTCATGCAGTCCGATTCAGGAATACATGCTTGCCTCAAACCTAAAAAGCCCACAGTGCCACCTCAAGAACACACAAGATATATTCCCAGGAATTTTGCAAACCCCAAAAAATAATATGGTGTTCCCTTTCAAGGTAGCCACTGCTTTCCCCAGCTTCTGGTTCCGACACACAACTAATGAAGACAGAATAGAAGCCAAATCAAATATGGCGTCATGCCCAAAGAGGACCCATTATAAGCACAAGCATAGACCCTAACAAAAGTCAGAAGGCTGGAAAAAAGGGGAGCATATTTGAGGGGCTTCCCACAGAGTAGCAACTTCCCTCCCGTGCTCGGACGGAATGCACAGGCATCAGGAGTCAATAGGAAAGTAGTAAAGTCGGAGCAAAGATCATGCTCAGGAGGCTGAACGAATAAACGAGCTAGAATCTACTCGATATAGAGAGGGTTGACTCCCGTTACGCACACTGCACAAATCTACTTTGGGAGCACATTGGTTAATGTCAGAGTTAATCTAAAGCACATGGCCACTGTCCAGTCAGGTGTGTGCCAAACAATTGAGGGCAATAGGCTAAAGCTTACCATTCAGACCCACGAAGGTGGCCAACTTTCTGCTCAATCTTGATTCAGGGTAGGTTTTGCAAATGTTGTGCGAGGTGAATGTATAAAGGGTTCACTACTGCTGCAGTCCATGCTGTGCAGGTACTGGTGGGCATGCACACTGGGGGGGCACATGTTGAACCCCCCTGCCCCCCATGTGCATCCACGTGGCGTGAGGCACCAGGGGGCCCTGTAGGGCCCCCTTGGTTTACTCTCCCCCACACTTTTCATGGCAGTTGCACCACCATTAAAAGTGTGGTGGTGAGGAAACTCTTAATATGCTGCGGCCCCGCCAAGCATATTGCAGCGTCAGAACCACTGTGCAATCGCAAGGGAACCGTGATTCCCTGGCCGATTCGGTGTTTCCAGGGCGGCCTGATCACCCTAGTCTTAAAAGGGAGGTTGGGAGACCGCCACCGTGAGTCTGGCGGTCGCCAGACTCATAACGAAGCCCTATGTGTTAGTGCCGAGCCAGCTCTGTATTTAGCAGCAAAAGAATTCCAGCAAAGCAAAAAACGGACACAGGGAGCTCATCAAACATCAAGAAATGAACTGTAATGAGGAAGAATGACTGAATGAACTCGCATTTTTAAAGCGCACGACTACAAAGCAAGCTCTCCACTTTCCCCGGTGCCTCTTAATTGCAGGTCAACAAAGTTGAACTTGTTTCCTAAAAACAACCAGATCCATAGTGGCTCTGATGGTCACCAGAAGAGGGTTCCAGGATTGGGCTCCCAGAAACAAAGGATCTTCCTCCAAATCGAGCCCGACGTATCCTGGGTATAGAGGCCAGGCGATTGGATGAAGACCTCGAGTTCTTTATGGCATGCAATGGGATATTCTCTTCCTGATGCAACAGGCACCCATGCCATGTAAGGCTGTGAAAGTAAGCACCAAAGCCTTAAATTTGATCCTCTTTCTCACTGGTAACCAGTGAAGGGCACGGAGAGGAGGGGACATTGGTGTCCTGGGATTTAAAAAGAGAACCAATCTCGCCGCTGCATTTTGAAATACCTGAAAGATAGTCCGGCAGACCCAAGTACAACACATTTGCGTAATCCAGTCTGGAAGTAACCAGTGCCTGGACTTCAGTTTTCCTAGTGGTCAATGATGAGATAAAAAATTCCTCAGCATTCATAGTAGACCAAAACAGGTGCCTGCTACAGTTTGAATTTGATGTTTCATCGAGAGTGCTATCGATAAAAATGCCAGATCTTCGACTGTGTTGTGAGTAGAGGGTGGTGGAGACAAGTCCAAAAGCCACCAGAGTCTCCTCTCTTCAGAGGGAGGTGCATCCAAAAAGATAATCTCCGATTTCTCGGGGTTACGCTTGAATTGATTCCTCACCAACCAATTGAACACCCTAGAGAGGCACATTCTAATCTTTTCCCCCCTCAAAGTCTGTCACTTTTTTTACAGGTGAAGAGAAGCTGGGTGTCGTTGGCATACAATATTATTTTCGCCCCGCATGCTTCCGCCAATGATGATAGTGGGGTCATATACATATTAAAAAGCGTATAGCTCTAAGCAGGGCCCTGCTGGACCCCCACTTTCTAATTAGGAACGGTAGCAGTGAAGGCTGGGGTCCACAACTTCCTGACTTCTGTCCTCTAGAATTGAAGCTAGCCACTTTAAAGCAGTTCCACGGATACCAAGCTTCTCAATACTTACCAAAAGTTTAGCATAAGGGACAGTATCAAAGGCCGTCGACAGGTCTATCAATACTACGACTGCTTTCCCCCCTGATCTAACTTCTCTTTGATAGGTTCTGTAACCTCCAGCAAAGCGGTTTCTGTGCTGCTACTAGCTCTAAAGCCTGATTGGCTACTAGGCAGCAGATTCTTTTTTTCCACATAGTCCTAAATTACTGCATTCACATGTTTTTCCAGCACCTTGGAGAAGGCCAGAAATAGGGATTTAGGCCTGTAATTAGCTGGAACGTTAGGATCAATAGAAGTTTTTTTTTTTAATAGCGGGAGGATTTTAGCATGTTTCCATATAGCAGGCAAGCACCCAGCATCCAGTGAGGCATTGAGAACCTTATTAGCCACGGAATTGATGGCCGTGTCCACCTTTGTCAAAAGTTGAGCTGGACAAGGATAAGCAGGGGTTGCCGATTGTAGTTCCTTGATTATAGACCGAGATTCTTCTAGCGACAACTGGGGTATTTGCAGAAGAGAAGGGGTTTCACCTGAGGGCTGCTTCATACTGGAAACTATCATATCGAACTTATCAGCTCGAGACACCCCAGAGAAGGAGTTCTGAATAGTCATGATTTTTCCGTGGAAGAATTCAGCCAAGTGGTTGGTCCACTCCATTGCTATTGGATGATCTCTGCTAGTGGATTCAGGATTGGAAAAGGCTTTGACAATTCTAAAAATCTCCTTCCCTTTATTATTTGAGGTCTCAATTTTATCTTCCAGATAGTTTTTTTTGTTGCCTTATCTTTAATGTAGTGGGCCGTCAAGGCCAACTTCTATTCAAGTTTGTGCTCAAAACTATAGTTTTTCCTGCCACCTCCTTTCCGAAAACTTCCAAGATTTTTAAACTAATTTTTAATGATTCATTCAACCAGGGGGCAGAAAGCTTTGCTTTGAGTTATGTATCATCATAGGGGCTAACTCATTTATACTCTGCATCACCCAGGATTCTAGCTGGAACGAGTCCCTTACTGGATTTCCCGATAATAGAGGGGCCGAAGTTTTAAGGGCAGCCCCCAGATCGGTCTGTGAAATTCTGTGAAAAGCTCTATGCTTTGTCGCCACACCACTGGAATAGTTTGACAATTTTTCCAGGAAATTGGCCATCTAAAGCTAATTAGACAGTGATCGGTCCAAACCAAAGGTACAGGAAGGTTCAGCTCAAGCTTGACACTAGATAACACCTGATCTAGGGTATGTTCCGCCCTATGCATAGGACTAGATACATAAGGAAAGACGCTAAGAGCTGAGAGAGTCTCAGTCAAAGAGATGACTTCCGACTCCATTGGTATATCCACGTGAAGGTTTAGATCACCCAGAAAAAGAAAGTGGCTTTATTTGAGCGCCAGAGGCTCTCCTGCCTAGTTAAGGGATTTAAAGATGACACCCACCGACCCTGATCAGAGCACCTGCAAGGGATTGATATGGTGATAGAGAGCAGAGGAAACCTAGACATTCCATCCCCTCTATATTTCTCAGGGTAACAGCCGTGCAATCGAATTCTTGCCTAAAGATAATAGCCACCCCCACCCAACTTTAACAAGAGGACAGTCCTTCCTGAACAGGCGCGCAACACCAATTGGGCTCACGGGGCTTCAGTCTCCCCCCCCCCCCCCATCGTGTGTGTCAGCCCGGGCGGAGACAGCTTTGCGGGCTTGCGAGCATTTAATTGCCGCCGCACCCGAGTACTTAAAATGTCTTTAAAAGACCATTTAATTGTAATTAGGCATTTGTTGTGTTTTCACCCCTTCTTTCAGTCACTCGGTCTATGGTAGGAAGAATTAGCCCCCCGAAATATTTTACAGCCCCCCTCCCCACCCCCCGAAATTTAGCTCTAGTTGCCCGCCTGTTCCTAAGTACCTTGTACCCATGTGGAATGGCTGCTGCAGGCTTGGGATTGGAGGATTCATAAAGCCAAGTTTCCGTTAACAGTAAATCTGGTTGGAAGTTCTGGAGAAGGTCAGAAACTTGCATTTCATGCTTCTGCAGGGAGCGCGTTTTTGGCAAAAAAGCTGAGAGATCTCACCCGGGTTTTTCCCTCCCAGGTCTAGTGTAGCTGCTAGTGGGCGCTGTGGGAGATTCCTCCGCTCCATGTGAAGAGACCCAGTTGTAGTATGCGCACTGAAATACATCGAACTTTCCACACTCCATGACATCTCCCTTGCAAGACGCTTCTATACCTAAATTTCGCAGGGTTGTCCCATCATACACCATTCTCTGCTTCTTATCAGCAGTCAAATTAGCAGCATGGCCAGCTCTGGTTGCCTCAGAGACGCTGACTGGTATAGACAGGCTTGTAGGTTTAAAAGCATGAGAAATAGAGCACACACTGTCAGAAAATAGCTCCTCTCCGTGTCCCAGCGAATAAAAAATGGCAGAAGTGAGCTGGAACCCCGATTTTAGCTGCTCCCTCCTCCCAGCAAAACCAACGGATTCAAGCAACAACTTTTATCTCATAACAGGTACAAGTTTTGAGAAAGTACTTAACATATCAACATTAAAAACAATTCAGGCAAGTGCAAACAGGGTCGGACAGCTAAAACGTAGAAGAGACATGGCACTTTTTAATTTTAATGCAGAGGTAAAAAAGTAAGGGAAATGCTTTGATTTAGAAGTCAGCAGTAACTTTTGGCATCAGAAACTATTCCATATTGAAGAACAACAAGTGATTTTGAGTAATGATAATGAGAGCAGTGTGGCTCAATGGTTAGAGCGGCAGACCCTGATGCAGAAGTCTAGCCCGGGACCAGGGTTCAATTCCCCGCCTCGGCGGGTCTTAAGCTAAAAAATTCCACGGCCCTGATAATTCTCGCCTCGGTGCCTATTCCAATCATAGAGTCCAACTCTGCAACTCTGGGCAATAGCTTGCTTAATCTCCACAACGGCCCCACAACGCTAAGGATGCCTGGCCTCCACCTTGGGGGTGCCCAGGAGTGGACACCTCACAGGGAAAGCCAGGATGGGTTCCACAGCGGTACAAGCGCCTTGAGACCCTTGCGGGTGAGTAGTGCGCTATACAAGTATCAATTTACATTTTTACATTTAGGAAGCTTGACAACCCTAAGGAGCTCTGTATGCCAGGTACCGATCTACCTGGTTTTCGAAGGAAATAAAACTTATGTAAAAATGCTGATCAAATAAGCTCCTCTCCTCACAGAGTTGATGTCCGCTGCTCCAGAACTTGTAACAGCGTCAGGACGGCCACGTCCCAGGACAATCCGGAAGGGGACGCTGGGGCGTGGCTACGGATACTACGAACAATGAACCCTTACGAATCAAAATAGAGCATGAAACTGGATATATAAAAAGGACAATATCGCATGTGCTGTTTTATGTTGTCAGAAAAACACTGTATTGTTGCCTTTCTTTAGCTGTTCAAAAAACACCAGTGCCCTTCACAATACCTTAACCCCTTGGGCGCGGGCGCGATTCTGCGCCTGTGTGGCACTTCTGAAGAGTGGGCGGGGGTTCATGACGGCCACCAGCCGTCATCAGCACACGAGCACTGTGATGCATGACGGCCGGGGGCCGTCATCAGCATGGAAGGAGTTAAAGCATTAAAAAGATTTGTTTGTAATTACTGATATAAAGAGGATGTAGCTTAACTGCTAAGCGGTTGATTTTGAAGTTGGGGAACTGGGTTCGTGTCTTGGTGTGAGGCTGAGCATCCTGTGATTCTGGGCAAATCACTTAATGACTGCGCGGCTAAAAATGTATCTTTTGGACGGAGAAGTGTTTATCACAGTAATGATTGGAACCACTAGCTTTTTTAAGAAAATGGAAAAAGCAGGGTCGGGGAGGAAGGGGATCGCACTAGGCAGGAGGGGGATCAGCACAAGGATATTAAGAACCTTTGCAGGCATGCGGAAGAGGGGGGCACAGCATATGTTAAGATAGAACAAGAATTACAGCCCTGTTTAGGTAAACAGCAGTCTGAGCTCAGAGCAACTGAAAACATTGCGTGCTCATGTCCAATGCTTCTAAATAAAGGGAAAAGTAGTTCCTAAACAGATGTTACAATGGGACAAGTGGAAGGTTACAACTACTAGTGAGTGAACAAAGGACGAAAAGGAGGGACAAATAGGAAAGATTAACCACTTGGAAGCAAGGCTTTTTAAAGGACACTAAAAGGAACACATGAAAAGCAGTGGGCCCACAAAGAATCTTGACCTAAAAAGGGTGTTGTCCTGACAGGAGAACAGCTCTTTAAGAGTTGTTAATAAAGGTGAAGTGTTAAGAGGCATTACAAACAAATGGAATGAAGCAGAAACATCCCTCAATTCACTGCACAAGGCCTCCGTACTCTGATTGTGTGGCTCGCCCTTTCCCCCAACTACAGTTACGAGATGAAAACAAAGGGACACAATATTTCTGAAACTGCAACACAATTGCATAGGATTTACACACATTGCCAGTGTAAAAGCAAGCAGCAGATTTATCCAGTTAGTAGTAAATTTAAAAATAAGCATCATGTATAAAAAAAGTTGTGTCTGTCAAAATAGATGCATTTACAATGTGTACTACTTAACAGCTGTATAGTGTTTAAGTGCCTGGCTGTTGAACGAGCTACCAAGAATGCAACCTGAATCTCCTCACTTTTGCATAGGAAAGCAATACAATCAGTAACATAAGAAAGTGCAATTCCTCAACTGCTTTCCTGGAAGAGAGAGACATATAAAGCACATCCTGTTTGAAACGTAAAGCACATGTACATTTATTTTAGACTGTGGCAATAATGCCAATTATATGCATGCATTTGAAAGTTACGTCCCAAATGCGGCCTAATTATATAAACAGTTTTTCATTCCGGGTCTCTGTTGCTATGAGAGAACAATACTTTAATTTAAACTTAGTCCACTTTTAAACAGAACAATATTGAAGTTTCGACTAATTCGATTTTGTAAAAAAAAAAAAAAAACAACAGTGTCACGTGAAATTTAAGCTAAAATACTATTGTCTGCAACAAAGATGCATGTCTGTGTCCTTTTTGTTTTACAGATCACAGGAGCATTCGCCACTAAATTCAAATGGAACTGGAGTTGCCAGGTCTTGCTTGGGCCCCCCATGACCCTTAAAATGAGCCAGTCATCAACAGCTTTGCTCCACGTAGCTTTCAGCCTATCATGGCTTTGAAAAAAAGCTGTACAAAAGGGGGTGGTGATGGACGGAGCATCAGAACCAATCAAACACTCACACCCAGTCTAAAGATCATCGGTCTCTTTCCCGTTATTTGGAGGTGGGTCGTGTGCCCAGAGGATTAAGAAGTACGAGGACCCAGATCCGGCAATACTAGGAGAATGGGCAGAAGCAAACCTCGATTGTTCTAGGGTATACTTGCGTATATTAGTGAAATACGCTGAAAGTGACCGCATTAAGCTACAGACTAAGATCAATACTTTAGAGGATGAAATATCCAGAATAGAAGTCACAGACACTATTAACAAAATGCGAGCCGACATGATGATTTGTCTGGCCAAGGAGGAAGAAATAATAAAGAAAAGAAAGGCTTTCAAGTTTGAGAGGGATCGAATTGACTATGCAAATGGACAAGTTTTCACTTTTGCGAGAAGATACGATGCAGTGAAGGCAAAAGCGCGTTCCAATATGGTAAACCAACAACCAAGAGAAGACACTTTGTTACCAGCAACTTTTTTCTCTAGCCTAAGTTCAGCAGTGGAAAGTGATCCTGAAGTAGACCCAAATCGTGAGACAACTTTGGGGTTTACCAAGCTCTCCTTGGCACAGGAGGTCGATTGCCTGTGCCAGGATCGACGCGAAACTCTGCGATCACACAAAACCCGCACACCAAAAAACAGCGGGCAAACCACAAACGCTGGCAACGCCGGAAATGCCGTACCAGGTACATCAAACGGCAGCAATCCGGGAAAACAAGGCTATTGGAAACGCAACCAAAGGAAACCACGCAAAACGAAACAAAGTCAGTAATCAATCTCACCAACTCGAAACTTACTCCGGCCGAAACTGCTGTACTCAATCTGGGACTATCATATTGCCTCTTTGGCCCACTTTCTAATCAGCAATTCTTATTAGACCAGAATCAGAGCCTGCACTTCTCTGGCTAGCATATCTTCCCTTACCCCAACCACCCTCCATTATCATGGAGGATGTACAGGGCCTGAGTTTTGATGAGGATGCCATAGCCGAAGCACTAAGAACAGCGCCACCCCTGCTGACTAACCCGACTGCCTCTACATCTGGCACGTCAAATGATGAATGGCTGACATTAACCGAGATGAAAAAAGAGCTAATAAGAATCACAATACACGGTATTATGATGACAGAATACCTTAGGAGCAACATAGCCCCACAGGGGCTAATCGTCATTATCATCCCTAGACTTTTCCTAGAGGATAAACAATTCAAAGTCGATTGGTGCCAGGTGTCATGGAAATGCACCAAAGATTTACTTTTCCTAATATCACAAACGGCGAAGCGCCTTTCTGATGCCTTACTAGAAAAAATCTCAGCTTTGGAAGCCACAATGAAGAGCGCCATTAACAAAAATAACAAAGCTGCCTTCACCACCAAGCTAGCTGAGATTAACCAGGAAATGGCAGACCACCACGAATTTCTCTTAAAACAAAAAACAACTAAACTCCAAAAAGATATTACAAAATTTGAAAAGGAGAAAGTCTACCCTTACCTTAAGGATGGTTTCAAAGGGAAAAAGAGCAACTACTCTTCTGATGATAGCTCGGATAACAACAATAGACGAGGGTCCACGAGTAGTGACTCCAGTGGGGGTTACCCTGCAAGAAACACTCAGGTCCCACAACGCCCCAACTGGCAACAAGGCTACCAACAAGGTCCAACATTTCATGGCCCACCTCATATGACACCGCCTTGGCAATACCCATTCTTTCCACAAGGTCCACCGCAGTTTTACCCTTTGAACCAGCCACCTTTTCAAGGCAGAGGCTGGGGCAGAGGAAGAGGGCGAAAGCGAGGCGGACAGAAAGGGGTACAATGGCAAGATCAACCGACACCACAGACCATGATGGAAACCAGGAGTACCACCTCCAGGGGGAGAAAAGTCTAATTGTCAACCTCTCCACGAGGGTCTTAACCCCGACGGAGAAGAGCGTCTTGGAGAAGGGCCTCGGGTATGTCCCGGCGCCCACCCCAGACAGCTTTGAAGAGATGATTGAAGTAAGACAACTATTTAGAAAAATACGCTTGCGTGCCTTCTTTGACGACAAACCCGAGCCGACCAGTCAAGACACTGGATTGAGAAAACCCTCTGCCTTCACTCCCACTGATGGGATGGTCCCCCCGAAAGTTTGAACGAGCAGTCCTTACTAGCCTGAAGAAAAAAACACCTGTCAAACAATTTCAAAACTTGACGATTGCAGAAAGACAAGCATCTATCACCCTAGGTAAGGATGAATCCATCGTTATCAAACAAGCGGACAAGGGTGGAGCCACGGTCATCCAAGATTATTAGGATTATGACCGTGAATGCAGACGACAACTGTCCAATAACACTCATTACAGACCCCTCACTGAAGATCCAACTAAACGGCTGACAACTACCATCATGAGCCTAGTAATCGAGGGAGAGACAAATGAATGGATTACTAAAAAAGAGGCGGACTTCCTGACCACCATGGAACCCGTTACGCCCTACTTCTATACCCTTCCTAAAATTCACAAGGGTACCACCCCAGTCCCCGGGAGACCCATTGTCTCTGGAATAGGGTCTCTTCTGGAGCCATTATCCCAATTCTGTGATGCCTTTCTACAACCTCTGGTGAAGAAAATTCCATCATACCTCCAAGACACCAGAGACGTCCTTAGTTTGATTAATGAAGTGGACGGCAGAGAAGATGTTGACCTCCTCCTAACCTTAGACGTAGAGGCATTATATACCAACATCCCGCAACAGGCAACCTTAGAGGCCGTCGAATCCACACTGCGGTCGGAAGAATGGTCATCCCCCACCCCGATCTCCTTCATCATGGAACTAGCTAACATAGCTCTTACAGAAAATGTTTTCAAATATGAGTCTCCGCTTTACCACCAAATCCGCGGGACTTCGATGGGTTCTACGTTCGCACCGAGCTTGGCCTGTATTTACATGGCGACCTTCGAAAAACATTACATCTACCCATCTGACCATAACCCGTTCCTTGAAAACCTTACCCTTTGGCGTCGCTACATCGACGATATTCTAGTCTTCTGGAAAGGTGATCGAACCAGCTGTGAGGCTTTTTGCGCGTGGATTAACCTTCAAGATCCCTTTTTGAAATTTACGGGTACGATTTCTGAACAGTCCGTACCGTTTTTGGATCTGACAATTCAGTTGAATCCCACAGAAATCACCACTACCCTTTTCAAAAAAGAAACTGACAGAAACAGCCTGCTTCTGTATAATAGCCACCACACCAGAGCCTTAAGGGACAATTTGCCCTTTGGACAATTTTTAAGGCTTCGCAGAAATTGCACCTCAATAACAGACTATAAACAAGAAGCCACCACCCTACAACATAAACTTCAGGACAGGGGGTATCCGACTAGACTTCTCAAGCAATCAGTAAAGAGGGCGCTCAATAACAACAGAGATTCGCTCCTAGAAATCCACACAAAGGAAAAAGAGGACACCATCACATGCGTTACCTCCTACACTAAAAACTCTGCGTTTATCAAAAAAACTGTGAATTCGCATTGGGGAATTTTGAACACGGCAGGCCTGGATATACCTCGGCCCCGATTTGCTTTTAAAAGAACAGCCAATCTCAAGGACACCCTGATCCATACTCGCCCTAAAAAGACGAGCCCTGTCCTCATAATACCCTCTGGGATTTGCCCCCTGTTACGGGCCACTACAGTTGCGGATCATGTGTGATATGCCCTCAGACAATCCAAGGCAAAACCATAGTGCTGCCAAATGATTTTACCTGGCATCTAAACAAACACACGAACTGCAATAGCTCCAAATGCATCTACATGTTGACCTGTCCATGCAAGTTGAACTACATCGGTATGACGATGCGCACTGTAAAACTGCGCATAATGGAGCATAACAGCAACATTCGCTGCAAGAAGACACACACCCGGTTATATGAACACTGCAGACAACATAGCCACTCCGCTGAGAGCATACAATGGACTGTCCTTGAATGTCATCCATCTATCAACCAACAAGCACTATACAGAATGGAACAACGTTGGGTGCATCGTCTACAGTTAGACATACATGGTCTAAATGACTCTGTCCCTTGGAATATGCTAGCCAGATAAACCATGCTTAGATTGCCCTCCTATCGATAGAGGCAACGCAATATTCACCCTTGCTGTAATAAGGGTCCCACACCAACTTAGGAGCTGCCCCCTTGACCTTCTGATGTGCTTTCATGTCGTATTGCATGTATCCCTCGAGGCATCCTGCCCTGGGACGCACTTCACCCTTTTGTAGGAGCGCTTCAGTATTTTATCCACAATCAACCCTTTTTCCCCACTAGGGAGACTGCCCCTCGTCATCTGGCCACATCGGCTCAGAACTAAGACATAACCCCCTGGGCTCCCGGGGTAATAGTACAGTCCATGTCCTTCTTCACCCCCTGCATAATTCAATCTACAATGACCTTTAAACTTCGCTTGACTCAGTACCATAACGAGTAATTTAATTGACTAGATCCCCTACTCCAATTTGCATGATACAACTTTTGCACTCGCCACAACGGGGGAGACTCCACTTAAAGATGGCGCTCCAATCGGACGCTTCCTGGTTAATACTGCCTTCCCCCTTGCTCGCCACACCACGCTTGGCTGCGTTACCTAGTAACGCTCCCCAGACCACGCCCACTCATGGCACCCGCGGAAGCCGGCTTTTATAAACTGCTGAGCCTCACACTCATCCACCGGCTGTCCTGCGATCTCGCCGCCGTGGTAGGGGTAGGTGCTTACCAGCCTAGTGCCTCGAGCCAACCAGGTATGGTGGGGTGACAAGCATTATGGGGTCTGTCTACGGCATCCATTGCGTAGCAATCCTTCCATCACGACTTTTTGCCGTTTTGCTCTGGGTACCCTGGGGTGCTTCCACGGGGGCAATCCTTACCCCGGCCGCCGCTGGTTTGCCTTGCCTGCCAGGCTCCGTCGGGTGCGGGGCAGACTCGCCTTCTTTAATGGGGCATGAGCGGCGATCACCTTTCGGGAGCAATACCCCCTTGGTGAATTGACCGCGTCCGCCTCCGGGCGGCGAGGATGTCTGGTGTTCGGTTTGTGCACGCGGGGACACGGTCTCCTCGGCGTGCTGGGTCCCGATTGCATCCCCTGGGGCTTCTGGTGGTCACAGGCTGGACTGCATGAAGCGGGTTGGACTCATTGGCGACCCTTGGGTTCCTGTAACCACAAGGACTTTTGTAATACAGTTTACTGCTGGATCCTTCGGCGATCCTTTGGGTCTTACAACCTAAAGGACTATGTAACACTGTTTTCTCCCTCCCCTATTTTAAAACAACCCCCCTCCTCTCATTTAGGTAATTACCTAACAGCTCAGGCCCCACAAGGACAGTCTGTGGGGTTCGTCTACCAGGGATTAGGGGTTAGAATTTTCTGACTAGTATTACACCTTGGTGTTCTTTCAATCCCTCTCCCCCATTGAAGTGCTAATGGCTCGCGTCACCAGTAATTACACTACCCCTTGGCTGTGAAACACAAATGAGTGACAAGCATGGAGTGTAACACATTGTGTATATTTAATTAATGTATTCGCAACTGGTCTTCAATTACACATGACACAAATGGTGAAACCCCCCCTTGTTCTTTTTCTCTCTCTCACTTTCACTGTGTATAGGTGTGAGCCTTTGAGCCATACCGTTCACTGGATAACTATTCCATGTGCAAAGTCCTGACCTATAACTCCCAATTGATGGTGCCAGGAATGATTTAGTCTTTCTTTTCTCCTCCTTTCCCACTTAGGGCGGGAACCCACGCAGGACTCCTTCCTGCCTTGGTACATCCACCACGCAGGTCGTATGCGAAATTTCTTTCAAATTGTTAGATTTTTCTTACTAGTTGATGAGCATATTTAGGTCCTGAAGAATTGCCGCAGAGGCATGAAACATGTTGACCACACCATAGGCGAGGGTTGAACGAAGCCAAATCACCTTACCTTTGTGCTTCGGTACCCCTCCCTTCACCAATTTTAATTAGGCAGTGAGCCACATGAATAAAGCAATCTGAAGTGGACTCTACTGACCTCTTTTAACTTTCCCTTCACGCTCACTACTTCACCTCTTTAGGCCCCTCACACGCACGCATCTATTGGCCAGGAACAAAAGAACTCCACTAAAGAGTAGCACGCTGTGCTACCCGTCAGGCATTGCACCGCCAGCCTGTCGCTGGAGCAGGAGGCCAATGATGATACAATACAATCATCAGGTAGGATGGCAACAGTCGTCCAGCCGTTTAATTGTGTGAGGCATCCTTAGTTCCGATAAGGGATTACCTTTATTCCCTGTCTACGCTTCTACACAACCTTCAGTGAGAGAGTTACTCCCCTATTCTATTACCCTTCTTCTGGGGAACTTTGTACATTCTATTGGTATCTACTATCATATTGCCCCCCGTGCAACATGAACTAGGCAGATACCCGCATGGATGTTTATAGATTTACAAGAAAACTTAAACTTAAAAAGTTTTTTGAACAACACCCTAAGAAAATTAATCCATCTGAAATATCATCCAGTCCCACCTTTGCCAGCAGTCAAAGCCAGGTTACCTTCAATACTCTTTGGGACCTACAAAATCAATCCTCTTCAGGAAATTTGAATGAGGTTCCATTAGAACAAACTGGACAACGGATTACGCCTTTTAAGCCTAAATCAACTTTCCAGCCAATTATGGCTCATGACAATTTGGATACTTTTCAGGAGAGTGTAGTCCGTGATATAAAACAACTGTATACCACGACCAACAAAAAGAAGTTTCATATTTCTAAACAGAATAGATGTTATAAACAACTGGTCACAAAACTCAAACTAGACCATAACATCATTGTGAAACAGGCCGACAAGGGCGGAAACGTGGTCCTTTGGCCTAAAGGCATGTACCTCCAACAAGCGGAATTACAACTGAATGATGTGTCATGCTACCGCAGAAGTAATATCCAGATTGTCAAGAACACTTTGATGGAACAACATCAAAAGCTTCAAATATGGAGAAGTGCAGGGCTACTAACACATGAGGAGTTCAAATACCTCAAAAAGGATTATCCAGTTATCCCCTCCTTCTACCTACTCCCCAAGGTTCATAAGGACAATGAAGTACCACCAGGCCGTCCCATCATTTCGGCTATAGATAGCTCTTTGGAACATGTCTCAAAATATATTGACTTCTTTTTACAGAGCCATGTAAAGAATCTCAGATCCTATGTTGGGGATTCTTTTGACTTTTTGAGCAAAATCGAAGAATTTGTTTGGGAAGACAACATGGTACTCATGACTTTGGATGTTTCATCCCTATATACTTCGATCAGGCATGGAGATGGTCTCAAGGCCTTGGACTACTATCTCAACAAGGATCTACCTCAACCGACGGCACATAACAAAATGCTAGTTGTAATGACTAAAATGTGCCTCGAGCAAAACTTTTTTATTTTCAATGGCGCAATATACCATCAGGTCAGGGGTGTGGCGATGGGGGCCTGCTTCTCACCTAGCTACGCGTGCTTGCACGTTGGGCTGTGGGAGGAGCAGGTCCTAGTCAGCCAACACCATGATATTATTTCCAATAACATTGCTTTATATTTGCGTTACATTGATGATGTTTTTATAATTTGGAGAGGTAACCATGATAGTGCCAGGGCTTTTGTTGATTTGATTAATTTGAACACCGTTAATCTCAAATTCACTTTAAATTTGAGTTCCGATTCCATTTGTTTTTTGGATGTTGAGATATTTGTGAAGGACTTTACCCTCAATACGAGACTCTACAGGAAACCCAGTGCGGGAAATACTATCCTGCACTCTAATAGCCAACACCTGATTCGGAGCATTCCTTTTGGGGAGATGCTCCGAATCAGGAGGATTTGCAGCACAGATGCCAAGTGTGCGGCTGCACAGGAGGCATGCAAAATACGTTTCCTGGCTAGGGGTTATTCCTCGGAAAATATCATGAAAGCAATCAGGCGTTCTAATCTAGTGAGCAGGCAAGAGGCACTGATTCCCAAAACTAATAACACCAACTTGGAGGTTCCTTTGACAGGGGATGGGCAAGTTAGCTCCCCACGACTTATTTTGACATTTAATCGTCAACATGGGGCTTTACGCAAGATCGTAAATAACAACTGGAATCTGGTTCGTAGTGACCCAGTAATTGGTCACAAAATAGACACTAAGCCAGTATTGACTTTTAGAAGATCCCCCTCCATGTCCAAGGTCCTGGTCAGCAAATCCCTGGAGCCCAAGGCCTCTACAACCTGGGGAGCATTAAAGAAGGGCTTCAAGGTATGTCCGCAATGCAAAGCCTGCCGTTTTGATAGTAACAGGACCCATTTCCAAAGTCCCTTTCAGCAACATCCAATTGCTATCTCTAAGTGGCTCAATTGTAAAACCGATTATGCCATCTATGTGTTGGAGTGTCCGTGTGGGCTTCAATATGTGGGCAGCACTAAACTGCCCGCCCACAAACGGATACTCCAACACATACGGGCAATAACTGGGCATGATCACAATTATCCGGTTGCCAGGCACTTTCAGGATAAACATCTGGGCATTCCTGACAAGCTCCAATTTTTTCTAATTGATTGTGTCGAGGCGTCAAGGAGGGGAGGTGACCGTGAGGCCAAACTCCGTCTCCTTGAGACGGGATACATTTTGGAGCTTAATACTAAAAATCCTAATGGTCTTAATGACAGGGAGGATCTTTATACCTGTCTATAGGATTAATCAGTATGCCCACAAGACCTGTCCGGATCAATTGGATAATCCTTGTTCCTGATTTACTGTTTTCGATTTTTGTACATATAGATGAATTAATTCTTCAAAAAACGGAAATGATATTGTTATTCGTATTTTCATAACCTTGGTACTTATTTTAATATTAGGTAATCTTTTACCAAATTGTTTGCACTTTAATGCTAAATTTGCACTATCACTTTAAGCACTTTTCCTGTTTATTAGCAATTACTGTGACTCGCCCACTTGGGCTCTATTCAGATATTTGTGTCATATAGCTTTGGATTAATGCTGCTATTTCATGTATGAGCATTCTACTCTTAGAAAACTCAAGGGCACAACACATAATAATGAGCTGGTGTTCATATTGTGCATAGATAGTATTAATCATCATGTATATATTTATCTGTGTTGTTTTTTACCATTCTATGCCCTGTAAATATGCTCTTATATCTATGAAATCTGTAAATATGATTTTATTGATTGTGCAATTTTCATCGAAAAAACCAAGTGCTTTATTTTTTGCACTCTCGATTAATTGCACGAATGCAGCGTTTTATTACATAGTATTTTTTCCATGTCTACGACACATCGTATCGCACTGTCACTTTAAATGCTTTGCTCACTGTGTGTAGCTTGTCATGTGATCAAGCCTCCCTGGAGGTGAAACGCGTCATGGCGGCAGCGCTGGCTTTACGAAATGAAACCACCTTGCACCAGCACTTCTGGGTCGACTCTTTGTTACTGGATACTTTGGTGAATTCCTTCTTTTGCCTAGAAGTGACAATGTTCGGAATATATATATATATATATATATATATATATATATATATATATATATATATATATATATATATTTTTTTAAATGTGCAGGCCTCTACTCTTAAAATACAAGACCCTCTGGAGTGGGCTAGGGCCCAGCGGTCAGCACAAGCATTTTAATTTGGAGAGATGACTTGCAGCCCCCTCCTGCCCAAGCCATTTTAAGGCTCCTGTGACCCTTTCCGACAGCGCCGCTTACCTTTTTAGGTGGAGGGAGCCAAGCCATAATATGGCTCTAAGCAACCCCTCCCCAGGGGCTAATGCATTTTTTTTTATTGGGGAGTAGCGGCGTGGGGCCCACCTTCTCCAAGTCATCCTACGGACCGGAGGACCCCATCCCCCAGGGTTGAAGCTATTTTTAACTGAATTGGGGAGGGGCATTGGGCACACTCCTCAAGCCATCGTAAGGCCCTGGGGACCCAATCTCCTGGGACAGAGTGCTGTTCCCTACCCGGGAGAGTGCAGACAGGGAATTGCCTGCATTGTCCCAGGAAAGGGAACACATCTTTGCTTCCACCCTGTGGGAGCAGAGGAAACAAGCATTTACAATGCAATGGTTTCGCCTTTGGAAAAGTTAGAGCCATTGGCATTGTAAATGACAAAATTTGTATTTAGGTGTTGGTTTTGAAAACAGATAAATAAATGGCATTGTCATTTACAATGCCAATAGCTTAATCTCTCGCAAATGTGATTCTTTACCATGTCATTCATGCATACATTCACTTGGTACCTGCACATTTTTTCAAGTGTGTTCTTTCATTTATCTTTTTTAATTAATGGTGATTTTAGAACGTCTAACCCGATAAGGGCTGAGAAACTAAACAAAACCCTGGTGAGGCCTTATTATGTGTATAGCTGGTTTTGGACGCCTCATCTCCAGACAAATAAAGACAGATTGGAAATGGTCCATAGAAGGCGTGGCATGATGATGCCTGCTTTAGAGGAAGAGGCGGCTGAACATGTAAATATATGCAGACTGGGGGTCAAGGCGCAGAATTTGAAGGAGATATTCACATTCCCAACGGGAATGAACAGTTTAAGAAACAAACATCCTTTAAGCGAGAGTATTCTGTGGGTTTGTGTAACCTACGTGAAACTAGGAAGGCTCCATCCAGTGCACTGAATGGACTGAGCATCGTGCCAGCAGAATGAGTGCAGGCCAAAATGAAAATTCAAAATACAATAAAAGGTACGGATTGGGTATACTGAAGCAACAGTACCAAGTGTAAGAGTCTAAAAGTGGAGAGCACAAGGTCTGATGTGGAGTGCAGCCCGGGTGATGGGTAGGCGGGGTGAGGCCTTGGCCACCATGAATGTCTGTTTCTATAATTAGAAAGTGTTAGTCACGCTGGCTAAGGGCTGACTCCCACCACAATGGGCTCTCGCTTGCCACACTCAGCCGCGGCACTGTCCACTCCACTGTGCATCCCTGGACACCAGGTGCTCGCTACGGTACAGACGTGGCAAGGAGGACAATCAGTTGCATGTCAATCGTGTTGCAGGTTTATTTTATTGATATGCCTTATAATCAATATCGTAAGTCACAAACGTACTCATGTCTGCAAATATACCATAAAACATACCTTAGTAAAGAAATATTCTCCTATCTGGACTTAACAAATAAAAGAAACATACTTTGTGATTGTCAACGTGATATTTGCTTCTCAAGAACAATGTGAGCACAATTGTTTCAGCACAACCTAACCTATAGAATAAATATTTCTGTCCAATTATTTTCTTGAACGCTGAGCCTGCTAAATAATTTTTTTTCTTTCATTTTTGACAGCACGTGACATTCTAAAGCAGCAACCCTGGTGGCAAAGCGCAGCGCAGCACAAGAATGCCAGATGCCCATAATAAATACACCTGCCGCCCCCTGCAAAGAACCGCTTGAACCTGACAGAGGCAATAACGGAGCAGCACCAAGCCCTCCGCCCGGCCCCCAGGTATTATCCTGGCAATGGGAGGATGGTTTGGGGAACTTCCTGTCAGCGCCCCATCCCCGGCTAGATGCATCTCTTCCTGGTACCGTGCACATGCCCCACGCATTTCACTGCAATGCCACGGCGATCCCTAGCGCTGAGCCGACCCCGCTTCGAGGCGCTGTGCGGCAGCGGGCAGTGCCCCGCAGAGGCCAGGCCCGGGCAGCGGCAGCAGCAGCGCACCCACCTCCTTCAGCTGCTCCAGCTCGTGCTTCAGGCTGTCATACTCAGTCCTCCAGCTCGTCATACTGCTGCTTCAGGGCCAGCTTCTCCTCCAGCACCACCAGCCCGTACTCTGCCGCCTGAATCTTCTCCTGGGTGGTTTCCGTCAGCTCCCGGCTCAGCCGCTCGATCTCCGCCTGGTAGTGCTCGGCCGTTTGCAAGACCTCGTCGGCGGCCATGGCCCCCCTCGGGTGGATGGAGAGATGAGAGGATGGGTGGGTGGCGGGCGGGTGGGTGGGTGCCTTCCCAGCATGGATGCTGCCCGCGCAGCGAACGGAAGATGCCGGCACAGACAGACGCGGCGCGGAAGCGGGGTGGGGTAGGGCTAAAGATGGGGCCGGTAGGCTGCCATTGCCTCCAGGTCTCCCTGCGCGGCTGGTCAGCTCAGGGCATCACTCGGCAGGGCTGAGATGGCCCCGGCTCATTCAAAGGCAGGAGGAATTCGCAATCTCCCAAACTTCTGTCTAGGGGCTACTTTCAGGAAGAAACAAGGAAAGGTACGGACAGCGGGAGGGGGGGCGGGAACGGCAAACGGCAAGCAGAAGACAAGAAAAAGCACTCACCTGGACTTCTTCCGGCGGCGGTCGGCCTGCAATGACTAAAACAAACCTTCCCCAAAACAAAAAAATAGGAACCGCCCACCACCGCAATGACGTTGTCAAAGGGGCAGGATGAGAAAAAAAATCGCCGGGAACGCCCACCAATCGCCTCGCACAATGACGGACGCCTCTCTCTTCCAATGGCTAGCCTCCATTTATGGAGCTAGCCAATGGGACAGAGGCGGAACAAAGCTCCAGACTGTTTCTCAAAAGTTTTCGCCTGGCGAAAGTCTGCTACGCAGCTTTCAGCGAGGCGAAACCTAAAAAGCTGCTCCTGCCTGGATGGAAGTAAACCAACAGTCTGTTCTGCCGCACTAAGGATAGGTGGTGGCTGGAGAGCTGGAAGGTGGTGCCAGGGATATGGGGCTTTGCCTGCAGCTTCCAACGATAGAGTGAAAAGGAGGGGGGGGGGGGAACAGGGGGGCGGGGGGGCAACGGAGTGCCACAGATGGGCACCAGGGCAACCATGGTAGAATGAAAATGGCCGGCCCCTGTCAGCACCCAGAATGGCTGCCACCCACAATTGTTAATAAAATGCAGATGGGACAAGAAAACTCAAAACGTAAATAAATAAATGAGCTGCTCATATTTTTAAATTTTACTGCCCAGGGGCAAGAAGCGCCCCATAATTCCCTACGAGGGCTTTAAAATTGTTGTTTTTGATCTATAAGGGGCAGAGGCATCACCAAGCATTGTCAGGTCTCTCCTGCGCTAGCGCATGCGTTCTTGCTAGTTACGTCTCGCCTGCATGTGTGGTTGAGTATACGTTCCCGCTTGCCAGAGATATTTTATAAGGAGCTTCAAGTTCGCCCTTAGCTTAACATTCATCAGCTTCACTGTCACTCATTTGCTGCCTTCTAATTAGACAGCACAAGCGGTCTTCACTTCCTCTTCTTTCAGCAGGAGAATGGACCAAGTATTGATTACTTCAAATTTATTAGGGTCATTGAGGTATTATTTTTTGTGTTTTTTCTTCTCCCCTCCCACCTGTGTCCCATCCATGCTGCTTCTTTTTCCTACTACCCGCCCGACATTCATGTTGGTTCTTTGTTATCCCGTTCATGTTGCTTCCTATTCTGCCCACCTGTCCCAGTTTCTTCTTCTCATGCCAACCGCTCGTTTCCTCTTCCCCTCACCGCCATATCCAGCTTTTTCTTCTCCTCCCACCTGCCCAGTCCCTTCTCTCTTCCACCCACCCTGTCCATGCTCATCTATCCTCCAACCCGCCCGGTCCCCGTTTCTTCTCCCCACTCCCAAAAGACAGAAGAAAAAAATGCGCTATAATGCGGTCATCGCGGACTGCTTCATATCGCTTTTTTTTTACAGTCTTGCTCTCCACCCCACCGTTCCTTCCATTCACCACTCCCACCCGATTGTCAATCATAACTCACGCGTAGGCAAGACTTTTGGCTTTGTCAAGGCTTGTTGTTAATGTTGTGGAGGGCTGCAGAAAGCATAGCACCCCAAGCAACATAAAAAAAGCCATAATAATAATAAATAAATAAATACAAACAAAAATCACAGTAAATCTTCTGGGTCATTATTTTGAAAGCACTGAGCTGGAACTGTATGCTCTTCAGCTGGAGTACAGGAACGCCTTGTGGCTGGTTCTATGACTGCATTTTGCGGATTGAAAAATGTGTTTTTAAAAAAAGACTCCAAAGCATGATAATGGATTTTTTTTTTAGAAATGCTTTATTTAAAATGTGACAATAAGTATTATTAAACAATGCAATGTGTGTGTTTCTAAAATAATAGGCAACTTTTTGACAAAGGCAATAGGTCTGCTTTATATACAAGAACATGCTCACCTCCTGATAAAGCCAATAAGCCTGCCTCTTGTAAATTAAAACAAATTAAGTGGGGTTGGGCACCTAAAAGGGCTTATGAGAGGATGCGCTGCGGGGGTTGGGCACTTGCATGGGGCTGGGCTTAATAAGGCATGTCTGCAGGCCAGGTTCTGGCAATGCACGGTGTAGGGTTTGGGTGCATGCAGGGAGTGTCACAGTGATGGACTTGAGATAACTATAACTGGTGAATTTCAGTTGTTTTGTTAGTTTAAAACGTTATGTTTTGACTAACTGCCATTTTCACCTAACTTTAACAACCCTGTAACCTTTGTTTTTTTCACTGAAAGTGTTTACATATCTATACTTCTGATGCATGTTAAAGGCATAGTGTGGAAAAGGCGTGTGTGGAACAGGATGTTTCCCTACCCATCAATTTTACTAGAGTCCATCAATAAGATGAGCGAACAGATAGTGTTCTTGCTGACTTTCCGCAGCCCACCTAACCATCATGTGACCTGAACAGTACCCAGAAACACTCTTTTTGTACACTTCCTCAATCCTTTCTATGCCCCAGTGTATCCGTGGATCTCAAATCATTCATCTGGAGGAAGCCAGTAAGCACTCCATTACTTGTACATTGCAGAGTAACTGTGGCTCTCCTGTCACTCATCTGGAGGGTGTTCACAAGTCCTCTATTGCTCTTGCCTTACAGTGTATCTGTAGGGTTATAGGTTATTCTATAGAAAAAACGATTCCATGGAATACCATTACTGAGAATTTCCCCTAAACTGTTTCATAGAAATTTTCAAAATGAATATTTACCATTTCATAGAAACCAATTCATAGAACGTCTTTTTTCAGAATTGGCTTCTGCATGCGTATTTTTAAAGGTGTAAGTGCAATGGCTGCAGGTCTTACTTTCAGAAACCGTTTTGTTGGAGGCATTTTAGGGCTTTACTTCAGGGGACAATATTACAGAAGTATATCTTTTACAGTGTCAAACAATTACTTTGGATGCTTTTAGTTTGCTGACCCCTCATTGCCACTAAACATAATCCATCACTGAACCCTCACAACTCAAACACCATAAATCCACCCCATAAACTCCTCACTGCACCTAAACTACACCCATCTCTGAACCCTAAAAGCCCTTTCTACCTCTAAACTCTGCCCATTGCAGAAACGTAAAAACCATTCCTACACCCATCCCTTACACCTAAACTCTACCCATCCCTGAACCCTAAAAGTCCTTTCTATGCCAACATTCCACCCATCCCCAACCCGTAAAACCCCTCTCTACACCTAAAGCCCACCCATTTCTGAACCCTAAATGCCCCTTTCTACATCTAAACTCCTCATCCCGGACCCCTTAAAACTCACCACAACCAAACTCCACCCATCCTTGAACCCTAAACCCCTCCCACAGTCATTAAACCCCACCCATCCATGAAAAACCCTTCACTGCCCCTAAACTCCACCCAAGTACAAACCCTAAAAACACTTTCTACATCTAAATTCCACCCATCCCTTACTCCTGAAAGCCCTTCACCACCTTAAACCCTACCCAATCCGGACCTCTAAAACCTCTCCACCATCAATGTACTTCTGGTCAGTCACCTACTAGTTGCTATTAACTCCATCATTGCTAGTACACCCTGTAGATTATTTTTGTGTCTGCTGTCATTCATCTACAGGCTGCCCACATCTCTTAAAGTTTCCAGGAATCTTGTGGATTTCCTCTATTCCTCATTTCCTGTAAAGAATCCAGGGAACCCCTTCACACTCATCTGCAGGGTATCTGTAACTAAGCCCTTCATTACTCCTAGCCTGCACAGTATCTATAGATTTCCTATTGCTCATGTACAGGGTGCTAAGGTATCTGAAAATATATCTGGAAATTCCAATGGTTATTGTGGACCTTCAACATTCTTTGTACCAAGCCAAGTGTACAGGGATACCTCGTGTGACTCATGTGGAGGGTGCCAATATGCCATTATTGACCCTACAAAGTTTTTTCAGGACTTCCTTCTCCTTTTAGCCACTCTCCAATACCAGTAGGTCTCCAAATCAGGGAGTCATAAGATGACAATTGCAGGGCCCTTTTCATCTTCAGCGAGTTGGTGTGTCCAGCAACGTATCGAGGGAATCAATTCCTTTGTCGTTTATCTGCAGTGTGCTCATAAGACATCTGTAGCAGTTCCTCGGTTCGAGCAGACTTCTTCTGTTACCCTCTTAGGACCTCGAATATACATGCATCGCCTCATGGCTTATGGGAACTGCTCAGACCTCAAGTTATATCTTGGCAGTTCCAGAACTTATGCAGATTTCCTGCAAACCTTGTGCACTTAAAAGTATCTAGATATCTCTTCATTACTCACTGGCGAGGGCCCCATAAGTCAGTCCGACATTACTCATATCCCATGAGGTATCTGCAGATCTCCCACTAGTTATCTGTAACGCTGAACAGTTAGAGGATTCTAGGATATTGCCTCCATTCCTCAAACCTTGCAAAATATCCACTGAGTCGTTTTTTTTTCCAACTATGGTGTGCCTGTAGCCTTCGGTTGACGCTTCCAACAATCTGCAAGACTTTCTCCTGCCTAAGAAACTGTGGACTATAAAGAGATCTTGCAATCAGTGTTTCTACTGGTTGTCACAAGTCATCTCTTGATAGTTGCAGGGTTCTTGTGGACTTTGTCCATTCCTTATATCCAGAGGAGTATCCATGGATCAACATATATACATAGAAGATGGCTGAACTGATGAGCAAAGCAACTGCTGACCTTCAGGTCGGTCAGAAATTGCAGGAGTAGTTCAAACTAAAGGTTACACGTACTAGGTACCAGGAGTGACAGCGATCATTACATTCAAGCAAACCTGTCTTAGCACCCTGGATGACAAATGGGGTGATTAACATTAAGGCTACCGAAGAACCCAACTGGCGGAATCCATACTTCCAGAAGAAGCAGCAGCACTTCTTATAGCCAATGTCTAGCTGAGGTGAAGAGCTTCATTCTGACCTACTGCACAGAGCAGAAACCGATGGCTGAGTAAACGAATTGAATCTTGCCTCCGCTTGCAAAGGAAGAATGTTGACCAGTAAAGTATCGCTTTTCTCACCTGTCCGACTCTTGAGATGATCCTGCTCTGTGCCCATGATTTTGAGTTGTGTCAGTTGTGAGAAGTTGGCCTGGCATATGATGTCCACTATTCTAGTGGGCACCTTGCACCAGTCCAAACGACCCTTATTGATGGTAGGTTTGAAGTCAACCTTATAGAAAGACTTCGAGGCGAGTTAAGCAAGTTGTTTTACCAGTCTATATTATCTTGAATGTTCAAATGAAAGTACACCACACAAGGTATATATATCAAATATATATGTATTTATTCTAAACACAACCCCTCTGGACTCTTTATGAGGTTAGAGGTAAAAGTACAATACAAGGAACTTAATTAGCATATGATAAGTTGCACAGTATACATTATGCCCTAGGGGACTCACAAACCATCTACTAAAATTGTGGTATAAGAACCACGTGAGGGTTAGAAAAGCAGGCCTAGGGCCTGTAGAACCGCTGGGGTAACCAGGAACCACCCAAGGTAGGGACGCAAGAGACCAACGGGGGACGAGTGCAGTGTCTAAACACAGCTGCGAATCACCATTGACTTTCTATGGAGAACGAACAAGTTACAAATTTAAAGAATAAGGAACCCTTTTAGACTAGGACACTTCGAGAGTCAAGACCCACTGGAGTACTCGTGTTACCTCACCCAGGGAAGCCGGGTGTCTTGTTTCGTCATCGATTCCAATGGAGAGCTGCAAAGAAATGCTGCAGGCGACCCGAGGAAAAGTGTCCGGGTGGATCGGAGATGTGAAGAACCTAAAAGCAGAGGGGACAGAGTCTGGGTCACTAGCCAGTGACCAGGATGGCGACAGTAAGATGCCAGCCGATGTCAGGTGTTTTCAGGTGAAAGAGGTGAAGCTGGACTCTTCAGCCACGAAGACCAGGAGGCGTCGACTACGACCAAGAGCAGGATTCGAGTTGTCCCACGAAGGATGTCGAGTGCTGCAGCCTCGGAATCCGGATTAGACCCAACAAGCCTTGGCAACAGCAACCCACTCAAAATGACAAGATTGGCTTCAGTTCAGACTAGCAAGGTCTGAGGGGCTCCTCCTTTGGAAGGGAGTCACAGCACGTCTGGAGCAACCAGAAAAGCTCAAGAAACAAAGGATTGGCCTTCGTGGGGGCTCACTAGCCAACGGACTAAGAACCACGAAGGAGCCTCTAGCTGCGGTGAAGAAAGGGGACTCACGGATCACTCGTGTACTGCTGGCCTCGGTACTTCGGTGCAAAAGGTGCTCGGGACAGGGGCTTCAAATACCCCAATGCACAACTTCGGGAAGTAGGTGCTGTCACAAAAATGCAGGATGTCCAGGAGTTCCGGTCCCACGTCTCTCGTGTCAGCTACAGGTCTCAGCTCTGCTGGGATTTCAGCTCTGCTGGGATCTCGTGTCAGCTTCAGAGATGTCTGGAAGTCCGTGTCCTGTGTCGCAGATTCTTCAGGATCCGTCAGGAGCCTCGAAAATGCAGACCGGCAAAGATGCTTCTTGGTGCCTGTTTGAACAGGGAGGTCACTCCTTGACCACAAAGGAGATTCTTCACTCTCAGTCGAAATAAAATGTTGAAGGTCCAGGATTTCTTCTTCAGAGGTTTGTCCAGTGTAATCTAAAGTCCTAGGGACTGGGTTCCTATACTTATACTATGTTTAGGGGTTGGACTAACTCTAGGATCCCACCTATGGGAGGACCTGGAGAGGGGGTGGTTACACCCCTTCCCCTTTGTCCAGTTTCGCGCCAGAGCTGGGGCAGAGTGCCCCAGCAACCGGTTTGAACTGGGAAATGCATGGAGCACCTAGTGTGCCCCAGGCAGTGTCTGAAAAGCATTCACTGAATTCAACCCACCCTGCCCCAATACACTGAAGCCTGTCTTGGGAGGTGCCAGCACATCCCTGGACAGGAAACCTATTCTCCAGGCCTCCCCTGCCGCAGTTTCGTCCAGCAGCAGGAGGGCAGACTCGTGTCTGTGGCAGCTGCATCCATTTTGTGATGCTGGGGCTCTGTTTAACTTTAACCGGGTATACCAGTGTGTACATGTCTTCTCCCTCTAGAAGGGTGAAATTCTACCCCCGCCACAAGAACTGGTGGCGAGCCGCCAGAACTGGCCGTGGGGGTAGTATTCCAAAGTGTTGGACACCAAACACAACATGTTTTGATAAAGCCAAACCAAAGTTAGCATTAACCGCGAGGATTATAATGCACTTAAGAGTATATGGTATGGCTATATCATAGAACAGCTATAAGGAGATATTTCCGAAAGCTGCAGAGGGGCTCAGCTCATGCTAGGGCACCCTCACACAAAACTAAGCACTCTGCCTCCAGGATTGTCAAGGCCTGCCATAGGAGCGACTTATAGGTTAATGTGTCTATATGTAAAGGTAGACATATCTAAGTAAGGGGTGCTTGTACCACATTACCCAGGCTGCAAGTGCAGACCTGTGGTGTCATTTTGGAAGGCTAACCAGGGGTGGCACAATTCATGCTTTAGCCCCTGGTAGGCCTCTGGGGTACCTATGCCCTGGGTACCTAAGGTACCATATACAGGGACTCATAAGGGTGACCCAGTGACCAATCTGGTATGTACCTAAAGTACACGGTATCAATGTAGAGAGATAACAGCTAGGCTGTGGTCCTGATTAGCAGGGCCACAGCCAGTCTAAAGTCGAAAAACCAGTGAAACAACAAAAAGTGGGGGTAATCATGGGAAGCAGACCGTACTCTCCTACATCAGTCTGCCTTTAAAGAGCAAGTTTTACAGAGTGCCGGACAGCATCCTGGTCCATCTGCATCAAGAAAAATATCCTGGTGATAGGCCTGAGTGTAAGTTACAACCCTTACTGTTCCTGGGTCAATGAGCTAGCTCTGTGGCCTAATGGTGTGGGCTACACAGCAGAAAATCAAGCTGTACACTCAAAGCAATCAAGTGCCAGGTCACTCAGTCCTATTGTAATGCACCTTGGGCATCTCTTAACAACTCTGAAGACTTCAGCTTGGCCAGTCTGATAACAGTCATAGGGAATCCAGAAAACTCGTGACCAGCCGATAACAGTTGTTACAAGTGCCTTAGGAGTATAAAACATATGCAACATTGATGACTTGTCCAGTACTATTTCAGATCCAAAAGGACATGGTTTCTACACATTCCAAGTCTCAGTCTCACGGGGACACAGGTGCTTTTTCTCTTCACTCTAGGCCTTGGTATAGTGTTCTGTTGGCTGTCATCCATGCAAAAGGACTCTCTAGCACTTTCAAAATTCCTGTTATTCAAGTTTAGTCATGGTTCGTTATTGGCCCTAAACTCCTATTCTCAGCCCCACCTGGTAAAGCTTGTTGGTTCCCCTGGTCTCATGATGCACCCCTGCTAATGGAACATATTGACCTAGACCGGCTAATTCTGAGAAGGGGCCCCAGACATTTGGGACTATGGGGATGTAATTGAGAGTGTCTGGTCCTTTTCATCAGGCATTCTCCCTACCAGACTACTGGATCCCCACTAGCTTCATTAACTCGCCTCCTCAACAATGTTGAGGAAGCCTTTTGTACCCTTGAAGAATTATTCCAACATGAATGGCACAGTTGTTCAGTTTGTTTTGTGTTTTTATTTGCTAGCTACTCCCCCACAAAGGCTCAAACCCACTAAGATGAACATTGTTGCACCTAGGCTATCACAATTTTTAGCACCCCTTTCAGGGAGCCACAATACAAGCGGGAGTAACTGGGCCCAACTGTAGGGGTTGAGTCCTTTTACTCTTGATGTCACGGGTTGGACTTACAATGGATCATTAGCAACTGAGCTAAGTACCCCTTCACACTTAACTCTCATGGTAAGTGTGTGTGCGCGAGTGTGTGTGTGTGTGTGTGGTGGGGGGGGGGTCGGAGAAAAGAGGTGTGAACACGTGAGGGGGTGAACACAGGCTCACAATTCAAAATGCATGCATTAATAAATTGAACAACAAGAAAGAAGAGCCAATACTGATACATTATTCAAAGCAAATATTTCAAACCCAAATACAGACAACAGTTCAATATTCAGGACTGCTATTGAATAGCTGTTTATTCAAAGAAGTTTTCTTGAAAATGCACAATTTTAATTTAGTATTCGAGTTCAAAAGCAAAACATGAAACAACAAAGGACATCAGGACACCAAATGGTATGGTAAAAACTCATCCAAACTAACACTCGTGAATCATCAGACATATCACATTCAAACCACTATCATTCAAACATTCGAACTAGAATGCAAAATGATATGAAAATGATATGAAAATTATTGCGACCCTATTGAATTACCAATGGTGCATTGTTTATAACATTCTAGAACATTATTGAATGCTTTTTGACCTTTGAGCAGACCCTATACTTTACCACCTGGTTCATTTCAGCCCCAGGTTGTGTGAGGTATCTACTTCGAATGTTTGAATGATAGTGGTTTGAATGTGATATGCCTGATGATTCACGAGTGTTAGTTTGGATGAGTTTTTACCATACCATTTGGTGTCCTGATGTCCTTTGTTGTTTCATGTTTTGCTTTTGAACTCGAATACTAAATTAAAATTGTGCATTTTCAAGAAAACTTCTTTGAATAAACAGCTATTCAATAGCAGTCCTGAATATTGAACTGTTGTCTGTATTTGGGTTTGAAATATTTGCTTTGAATAATGTATCAGTATTGGCTCTTCTTTCTTGTTATTCAGTTTATTGGGCTCAGCCTTACTGATTAGAGCCAACCCCCTTTTTGTTATAAGTCTTAATAAATAATTGAGCAGTAATATACTCACTTTTATTAGAGAGAAAAAAAAGTCTTATTTTTACTGCTGCTCACACAAAGGAAAAATACAACATTCACAAACAACTATAGAATCCCACCAAGGTCAGAGCTCTAGTATTTCTTTGGCAGTTCCCTGTTACACTTTCGCCTCACTTAAGAGATAATGTTTTTCCTCAATTCACTAATGGCAACATCCAGAGTATGCCCCACTAGTAGACCAAGTCTAAAGAGACCACTATGACTATGTTTAAAGCGAACGGTGTTCCAGCACTGCAGCGCTAATTAGCTGCAACGTTCCCCGGGGCCGAATGGCCTGAATACAGTCTTACTCTTACTTCGCAAGATCGGAGTGACCAGAGCTCCTGAGAGCGCTCCTTCCACGGGTGGCGAAGTGGCAGCAGTCAATTCAGGTGAGTTTGCCAAACGCAATCCTGAGCGGGCTGCACCCAGTGGTCAGATTCTGCACACGAGGTTGTGCTTCCACAGCGACCGGATCTTCTTAACGCCGCCTATTCACCAGCTAGGTCTCAGGTTCCTCCTGCATATTGGAGGTGTAAGATGCGGATACATAGCTCATGGTTGAGAGTCCTTTGTCCCGGGCAGGTGCACAGGGTCCACAGTGGTCTCACTCTTTTCGGCGAGGACCCTGACAAGGTCACACAACTTGCTGGTCCCCGTGACCCACTCTGCTATATGGGGTCACCGTAACTTTACAGTACACTGGCTCAGGCCCAATTGGCACTGTAAAGAACTTGGTGGATGCCCCTCTTGTCACAGGGTGTCGTGGCCCACTACCACACACAGGCTATGACCCTTACTGCATGGCAGTTTTCTCACAATTCACTGAAAAAGCCATAGGTTTCACACGTTATAGTTAGCTGGACATTTCACTCATACAAAACCATTAAAATTCCCCCGTTATAGTTAGTTAAGCCAACTATAACTCGCGCGCCCGCAATGCACTGCTGATGACGTCACATATTACATCACTCATGACATGGTCAGTGACATCTCAAATGACATCACTGATGACATCATCCAGTGAATGAAAAATAAATATTTTTTATATTTGTATATCTAAAAGGTCGATGGAAGAATAAATGGGTAAATAAGTGTCTAAATGGATGTTTCTTTTGTAAAAATTGATTGTATAACTGACTTAAGTGTATCTTAGTGAATACATGTATTAGCGAGTAATGTTTAAATATGTAAATATCTGTATCAGTGTCTCACTTTGTGTATAAGTGGCTGCATGGGTTGGGGAGTAGCTACATGAGTGTCTATATGGGTTATTAGTTGTTTTTTGAGTATCAGAATGAGTGTCTGTATGGTTTGGTGGGGGGTATTACTTAGCGCACAGATGCATGAATGACTGACTCACTGTTTGTATGTGATTTGAGGACAGCCTGTGTGCAGGACTGTATGGGTGGATGAGTGTGTGTGTATGGGTGTGTTAGTGAGTGAATGACTGTCTCAATAGTATCTTTATGAGTAACTACATATGTTTTTAACTAGTATATGCGAGTATTGATGTATATAAGTGAGTATATGTGAGAGTGAGAGATTGGAAGAGTTCCTGTATAAATAAGTATGTATTTCTATAAGTGATTGTTTAAGAGAGTAAGTATGTGTACGTTTCTGTAGAAGTAAGTGTAGTGGTGTGTATAGCTGTATACGCAAGTAAATGGATGTTTGATAGTTTATTTGCATGTGTGAGTATATGTGTGAGTAACTATGGATGAGTATCGGTATTTGCATGTGTGAGTATATGTGTGAGTAACTATGGATGAGTATCGGTGTGTAACAGGATGTATAGGTGTATGAATACATATGATGAGTGAGTACATGTATGAGTGACTATATAGAACTGTTGGTGAATGAGTGGATGTGGATGTAGATGTTGGAATTACTGAATAGGTTGTTGTAACTGGTATTGGTATCACCATTTTTTGAAAATGTTTCTATTTTTGAATGTGTGTATCAAAGGTTACATTAGGGTGAGAGGAGGTCTGCCACTCTTTCACAAGGACGATGTCATCAGTGATGTTACTGACCATGTCATGAGTGATGTAATATGTGACATCATCAGCAGTGCATTGCGGGCGCGCGAGTTATAGTTATCTGATATAACTATAACCGGGTAATTTCAATGGTTTTGCATGCGTGAAATGTCCAGCTAACTATAACATGTGTGAAACATGGTTTTTTCAGTGAATTTCTAAGGTTTTTTAAAATGCTAATTCTATTACAGGACCGGAGGCTTCAGATTATGCTTCTCAATCTTTACTGCATAAAACACAGCAGCCAATGAAAATGTATATTTTCAGTAAACATTAACAACAAAACTTCATTACCCATGAACACCCATGAGTATAGGCACGCCCCCACAGTCCATAAGAACCCCTTGCGTGCTCCCATCATCCTCTTTCTTTGCTGCTCACAAGCCAGAGTTAAGTGCACTTTCCCGGTCCCCTCACTCTGCTTGTCGGTTTGGGGGTGCTTTGGGAGATTATTGTATTTGTCTATGTTTATTACGATTGTTTTTAGTTGCTGCGGCTCAATCCGCTCCCTGATTGAGGACATAGGTGTATATTCTGGTGTTTAGTGTTTCTGGTAAATTTGTATTACACGCGAGGGGTCATCTCACCTCGCTGTACACTCGCTGTGGGGCCGTCTTGACACTGGGGCAGCTTCCGCTGGGGAGCGCACGCGTTTTAGCGCGATCACGACGGTCTTTGACCGGCGAGGGGCCGCCGCGTCTTACAGATGGGCCCGTTACCGGCAGCCTGAGGGCGCGCAGGAGCTCCCTAATACGCCCTGCGTACAGGCCGGGTGGCTCACGGCCGACGCGCGCGCCCAAAAACGCTGACCATTTGGGCTTCTTTTTAGTAGATTTTGGTAGCGTTTTGGGCGGCGCGCCTCGGCACGTATCCAAGGCTGACAGGAACGCGCGTTTTGCGCGTTTTCACACACCGGCTTGCCTCTCGTCATACCGCCAGTTCTGGTTGTAGAAAAACGAGGTCCTGAGTGAGCACACGCTCTGTGTATGTTGGACCTGGGTCACTGGCCCTGTTGAATACAGCGTTGCTGAGGGGGTTTGGGTATCGTTTGACCTACTTATTGCTTGTGTGCAGTGGGCTGACCCCCCCACCACCCCCAGTTCTGCCAGGGTTTATTCCCTTGTGATTAGCTGTATAGCACCATGGAAAATTGGGCTAAGTACCCTGATGAGGAACAGGCAGAAGGGGAGGAAGCATCAGACGGACAGCAGGAGGCTGTCCTGGAAGATAATATTGTGGAAGCCCTGGATGCCTCGGTCCAGGCTTCCGTGAATAGAGCCATGGACACGAAAGTCCCTCAGACTGTGCAGCAGGCACTCGCAGTAGCCCTGCGCCCCATTAAAAAACAATTGGAGGGTTTTGCTAAGCGCCACGGATATGGCAAGCACAAGAAGCAAAGGCGGCCTACCCCCTCTACCTCTACAGCAGTTTCGGACGACCGCCACCTGTGGCCTCACGCTCAGTCCATGGCTTCCTTGCAGGATCGAGACACTCCTACTCAGCCACGGTCTGGTGGCAAGGCGAAGAGTAAGCGCCAAATGGTAGTGGACACAGATACCACCACCTCCTACACTGATTCCAGTACAGGCACTGATTCATCGGAGGAGCAGCCTCCGCCCCCTAAGAAGGCTAAGTCGGCTCCCAAGGCGGCGGAGGACAAGGCACCTAGGGCCTTTCATTTTGACCCTTCCGACATAATTCACCCTCGGTCTTCGGACTGGGTCCCGCCAGCGGAGGTATCGGAGTACATTCACGATCACCTCCGGAAGAGTTTCACGAGGGAAGTACGCAACCGGCTGCGGTCGGAGTGCCCGCGTCCAGATATACCGGACAATGTCGCCGACACTCCGGAAATTGACGCCAGTATGTTGACCTTTTTGAAAAAGTTTTCTAAAGACCCCAAAAGGGGGCTTGACAGGGCCTGGCGGGGCTGTCAGGACAAGATGCTTGATGTTATTGGCCCCCTGGCCAAAATCTTAGAAATGGCCCTTGCGGCCAAGGAAGGGGCAACACCTGTAGACCCAGACATCTTGGCTGAATGGACTCAGCGCGCGATTTGCTTTCTAGGCAACGCGAATTGCGCCGTCTCTTCGGAGAGGCGCAAGTCCTTGCTGCTTCGAATGGACGGTAATTTGACAGAACTTGCGGAGGCGGAGCCGGGTCCCCTGGCTGGTGGTTGTCTCTTCGGGGACCGTTTCGTTAAAGATGTCACCAAATATGTTGGTACCTTCACCGCGTTGGACAAGGCCCAGAGCGGTATCAAGCGAGCGCTCACACAGGGTGTTTTCAACAGGGCCGGGCGAGGCGGGGGTCGCTCGTCAGGCCGAGGCTTCCAGAGAGGCTCCCAGAGAGGTGATTTTGGACGAGGCCGGGGCGAGTGGGACTCGACCCGCGGCGGCACCTTCTATCCGTCTCGGAAAGGCTTCAACAGAGGACGTTTCCAGTCGGGAAACAACAGGGCGAGTTTCAAGGCCCATCAAAGTTCCGGTGAGTGTCACGGACTTATCTCTTCTTCCATTGGGGGGTCGCACGCAGCACTGTCTTCTGCACTGGCAGGCGTTGACTCAGGATGCTTGGGTTGTACAGACTATTCAGGGGTTCCGGCTGGAATTCTATTCTCCTCCGGCGCAAGCGTTACCCCCGCCACCTCTCCGTTTTTCCCAACTAGATCACAGTTTCATAGACGCAGAGGTGGCAGACTTGCTGAGGAAGGGCGCGATCGCTCAGTGTCAGCGAAGCCCTCGCGGCTTCTCCAGCAATGTCTTTATAGTTCAAAAGAAAGGAGGGGGCAACAGACTAGTGCTCAACCTCAGAGATTTCAATCAGTATCTGGTATACAACCATTTCAAAATGGAAGGTATTCACATGTTAGCAGACTTATTACAAGAAGGAGATTGGATGGTTCGATTGGACTTGAAAGATGCGTATCTTTCTATTCCAATTTTTCCGCCACATCGCAGGTTCCTGCAGTTTCTTTGGAACGGCCGTTGGTACGAGTATTTGGCTCTTCCTTTCGGTCTCTCCTCGGCTCCCTGGTGTTTCACCAAGGTCATGAAGCCAGTGGTAGCCTACCTCAGGGAAAGAGGAGTGCGTCTGATCATTTATCTGGACGACGTCTTGATCATGGCACAGGACCGGTCGGTCTTGCTGCAACAGCTGACCATGACTACTTCACTGTTGCAGCGCCTAGGATTTGTGATCAATCTGAAGAAGTCCGTGATGATCCCTTCTCAGGTGATAGATTTTCTGGGATTGACGATCAACTCCCTCACGGCGCAACTGTGTCTCCCACGGGCGAAGTTGAGGGAGCTGAAGAAAGAGATCACAAAATTACTGGACAGTCAACTGGTCACACTCAGAACTCTGGCCAGGATTGTAGGGGCCCTGGCGTCGTCAATCCAGGCAATATTCCCGGGTCCTTTACATTACAGGGCCCTCCAACGCCTGAAGATCAGGCACCTTCAGAAGGGTCTCTCATATACGGACTCGGTCCCGCTTACGGACGAGGTTCGGCACGAACTCCAATGGTGGCTAGGCCACGTGGATGCCTGGAACGGCAGGGCGATCTTCGGGTCGCGCCCGGACGTGGTAATAGAGTCGGACGCCAGCAGATGGGGCTGGGGCGCGCGCTGTGGAGATGTTTCCACAGGCGGCAGGTGGTCATCACAGGATCTGGAACTCCACATAAATTGTTTGGAGCTACTGGCAGGATCGTTCGCGGTCCGCACGTTATCCCCGAAGCAGACGTCATGTTGCATCCTCCTGCGTCTGGACAATGTGTCCGCAGTGAGGTATATCAACAAGTTGGGCGGCACAAGGTCGTCTCTTCTTGTCCAAATAGCCAAGGAGTTCTGGCACTACTGTCTGCAGAACCAGATATCAGTCATAGCGGAGTACATCCCGGGTCAGGCCAACCAAGTGGCAGACTGGCATTCCAGGCACTTGAGGGATTACAGCGACTGGAAGCTGCTTCCCCAGGTCTCTCTCTGGTTGCAGGCGATTTGGGGTCCTTTTCGGACGGACCTGTTCGCCTCCAGGTTGACGTATCAACTTCCCCGGTTCTTCAGTTGGAGACCGGATCCATTGGCAACGGATGCCTTTCTCCAAGATTGGTCGATGGGGACCCAGTATGCCTTTCCCCCCTTTCTGTTGATCCCCAGGGTAATGACTCAAGTGATACGGCAAGAGGCGGAAATTGTCATGGTAACGCCGTGGTGGACATCACAGGCGTGGTTTCCCAAATTGTTGCAGTGGAGCTGCGACCGCCCCCGGCTACTACCGGATTTGAAGTGGTTGTTGCAGGGCCCTAGTCAGGAACAGCACCCGTTGCTGTTGGAGGGCAGGTTAACCCTGATGGCATGGAGGCTTTCAGGGAACAATGGCAAATGCCAGGAATTTCGGACAAGACTGCTGACTTTATCAAACAGGCTTGGGCACCTTCCACCAGGAAGCGATATTCCGCTGCCTGGAAGAACTGGGTGGATTGGTGCGTGGGACGACGTCTGGATCCCGTGGGGGCAGAGTTACCCCAAGTTTTGAACTTTCTATCTGAGAAAGCGGCAGGAGGCCTAGCATATCGTTCAGTCAACAACTTTCGCTCAGCCATCTCGGCGGGACATGCCCAGGTGGACGGTAAACCAGTGGGCATGCATCCGGTTGTTTGTAAGTTGTTGAAAGGCATCAGGGTTGCCAACCCTCCCAAACCCAAGTATACGGGTTTGTGGGATGTCTCAGTTGTAATTTCTTTGCTCAACAGATGGCCGGTTAATTCTCTCCTGTCCAGGAAGCAATTATGGGCTAAACTGGCCATGTTGCTTTGTTTATCGTCTTGCAGAAGATCTTCGGATGTCAGAGCACTCGACGTAACAGGTAGAGTGTTTACCCCGGAAGGGGTTTCTTTTCATATTACAGGTCGTACTAAAACATTGTCTCGACATATATCTTATAATGCTTTTCCTGAAAATGAAAAACTGTGTGTGGTCCAATGTTTAAAGACCTACGAGGAATGTACGAAGGCCTTGCGGCCGCAGGGCTGTTCACAATTGTTGATTGCTATTCAAAAGCCCTTTAAACCAGTGGCGGCTGCCACTATTGCTAGATGGCTTCGGTTCATTATGAAGGAAGCAGGTGTTGATACAAACATTTTTGGTGCTCATTCAGTTAGAGGCGCGATGGCGTCTAAGTCATATGGTTTAGGATCAAGTATCCAAGATATCATGCGTTGTGCAGATTGGTCCTCTGATTCAACGTTTAAGACGTTTTATTATAAGCCGGTGGGAGATATTACTTCAGTGGTTTTTAATCAGCGTTAAACTAGCATAATCTGAAGCCTCCGGTCCTGTAATAGAATAAAAAATTTGCTAGCATTCGCGACAAGAATTTTCAATTCTATTAAGGACACGGAGGCGAGGATTATCCCACCCGGCTTAATGTACTGTATGTATTAGGCTTACCCACCCTTTGATGCAAGGATTACGGTGGTGTTATTTCCTTTATTTCAGGATCTGATAAGAAGTCGGACTGATCGACTCCGGAGGTCAGGATGTTCCGCCTGATGATGTTCTTCCACGTTGGAGGATTGTGACCGTTCAAGTTTTGTTGGACTTGTTTCGCCTCAAAGAAAGAGGATGATGGGAGCACGCAAGGGGTTCTTATGGACTGTGGGGGCGTGCCTATACTCATGGGTGTTCATGGGTAATGAAGTTTTGTTGTTAATGTTTACTGAAAATATACATTTTCATTGGCTGCTGTGTTTTATGCAGTAAAGATTGAGAAGCATAATCCTCGCCTCCGTGTCCTTAATAGAATTGAAAATTCTTGTCGCGAATGCTAGCAAATTTTTTATTCCTAACTATAATGTGGCTGAAACCTATGGTTTTTTCTGTGAATTTCTAAGGTTTTTTAAATGCTAATTCCTAACTATAACGTGGCTGAAACCTATGGTTTTTTCAGTGAATTTCAAAGGTTTTGTAAATGATCATTTTTAAATGTATTAATGGTTATATTTTTTTATACTGATTTACTACATTGTTTTAAAGTATTTATTTTTAGATATTTTATTTTTTACATTACATATGTTTAATATAAATTTAAAAAAAAAAATTACAAATATTGAAATTGTAATATTTTTTTTTTTTAATTCCTATGTAATAATTTTATGTAGCAGGCAATGATATCCTATGGAGGGAAATTCAAGTTACTGGTAAGTACGGTTAAAATTACTTTTCAGGATCAGTACTGGGCTAAAAGATGCAGCACTGAGGTCTCTCCTGATAACAGGTGAGTAAATAGAAATTTGTAGTTTGGCTGATTTTAGAGGAATATTTTGCTCAATAGTGAAGGAAGGGGGCGGGGCCTGAGGTGACTTGTGTGCAAACACGCCCTGTGGCGCGTTTTAAGTTGGGGAATTCCTCTTCAATCCCGAGGTCCCCTGTGGGCCAACTAGCCCACCAGGTACCTCCAGTATGCACCAGGGAGCTGCGTTGCAGAGAGGTGTTCAGAGGTCACGCCCGCTTTTTACAACACTCTGCAACGCAGCTCCGTGGCGCTTACTGGAGGTACCTATTTTTTTAAGTTTAGCCCAGGGGCCCAGCCCTACTGATTCTCTTAGCCCCATCTCCTTCCGGAGATGTGCCCAGGCCCCTTCCTTGGGACCTCTCACTGAATTAAAGAGCATCCTTTTGAAGAGTACAGCGGAAGCTTGGCTCTCCCCTCTCCAGCATGTGTCCCACCCACCTTACAGGAATGCAGCAATACAGAAGCTGTCTGGGGAGGGGGGGTTCTTTACCTCCTCTCCATGTTTCACTTGCATGCTTGGGTCTCCCAAAATGAAACACAGGCACCTCCATGTACTTTACCATCCACTGGTACACATACACCCAGAGCATGTATACAACCTACACACACTGCACAGCATCTTTCATGTACTGTACCACTCATGGGCACACATACATTTAACAGGCATGCAATACACAGCACTGTATCCATCATGTATTTTAGCACTCATAGGCACACATACATCCAGCGTATGCACTCACCATGCATGCAATACACAGCACTACAACCTACATGTACTGTACCAATCATAGGCACACACAGACCCAGCACATGCACTTCACAATGCAGGCACTGCTCAGTACTGCATTATCCCTGTATTGTACCCTTCCTAAGGACACATACACCCGTCGCAAACACACCACTCCTACACTGCGCAGCACTTCACAACAAACCGATGTAGGACAAAGGTGAGTTAAGCACACAGCAGTTGAACTTTAAAAAAGGAGTGAGTTTGTAGGGCTCACTTCAGTGACACTGGATAAAAAGGACCTGTTCACTCCAACTGATCACTACACAGTATGCTGCCACCACTGCACTCGTGCTGCTTAACTCGTGGTGAAGGCAGTAGGCTTCCACCACTAGGAGGGTAGGTCTTTGGGTGCCCCTCCCGTTCCAACAAGATCGCAATTCGTGAGACAAGCCTATGTCATGGCGCACACACACACACGATCTATGTTGCCTAAGATAACAAAAAAAATCTGCATTACGGATCCATTCATCACTACAGTTGGACACTCAGGGCAGGGGTGCACATCCATTACAATGCGGAGGACTTTTCTGTCCCAACAAAAATGTTACAGGATAGGGCAAAGGCAAAAACAACAATTGATGGACAGAATGTTGAATAATGTCAAAATGTCACCCCAGTACAGAGATCTGGGCCTAAATTCCTCAATTTTTGCTCCTAATGCCATTCCAGTTTAAACCCAGCCATATACAAATCAGTCTTGACCCTGTTCCCCATGAGAACAGTTCAGCCCGAACTGTCAGGCCAGGTTCTCCCTGGAATGGAAAACAAGCATCCTAGGACCATCAGCCAAACTAACTTGATTCCAGTGGCATGGACCGCACGGGACCGACGTCTGGCCATACCCATCCCACTCGGGGTGACAAAAGCAAAAAGAACAATTGATGGACAGAATGTTGAACAATGTCAAACATTCACCCCAGTACAGAGATCTAGGCCTAAATTCGTCGTTTTTCCTCCCCATGTCATTCCAGTTTAAACCCAGCTATATGCAAATTAGTCTTGACCCTGTTCCCCATGGGGAAAGTCCTGCTTTAACTGCCAGGCCAGATTCTCCCTGGACTGGAAAGGGCAGACAGCTGTATCGGGTGATTAGGATAAGTAATGATTTTCATGAACCCTAAAACAAAAATGGGTTCCAAAGAACACCAGATCCATTCCCCACAGATTTGTGATGCCAATAGGGACTCATGCAAAGTATGCTATAGCAAAATAGTGTGTACGCGTTAGAAATGTGTTTGGGGATCATACCCTGGACCTAGAAGGTGCCAAGCCTGTTTGCTTTTTTAGTATATCATATTTTAACCAACCAATTTTTAGCTGTAGGTAAACAAATATCTGCTCTTTTCAGGGTAAAACTGGCAACAGCACATTGAAGTTACTGCATATTAATATGTCGAGACTTATCTGAGTTTCTAACCCTAGATAATTTGCTAGATTAAACCTTAAGAGCTTGAGGTTGCTACCTCTAGAGAGTCAACGGTCATAGGAACAGATATGTTGCCACGGCCTTACACACCAGATTACCCTCAAGACACAGTAAATAGATTAAAGTATCACTCAGCCTAGACCACCATAAAAACTTGTAAAAGGCCATGATTTGACCCCATTTCTAATGTTAGGTGATGAATGTTTTAGGTATTGGTGTTTGGTTTCAAACCCACAGAGGGTTTGCTGGGAATAGAGAAGAGGCTAGAAGGTTAAGTCCTGTTTAGCCCTTTGGTTCACTGATGAGGAAAAAAAAGAATTGAAGTCCACAGGATTCTTGAAGGCTGCCAAAGCCTTTGGTGGTTTCGTGCCTTAAGGCTATTCAACTGTTGGAATCATACGTCAATCTAGATCCTTCAGGTTTATGCTATAGATCGTCCCTCAACTGCTCCATTCCTCTTTTACTTAGATAAAGAACTATTCTTTATTTTTATATATACCTTACCTCCAACTTGACAATGCGGTTTATGATGTTTAATTAATGTGCCCTACAGTGTATAAGTTATATACACATACCACCCCCTTGACTGAGAATGGACTGCTTGAACGAAACCGTCAGAGTGTGAGGAGTACTTATGGAATTTATCAAATCAAATCGCTGTGACATGCATACTGGCATATAAGTGTTCAATAACATTAGCTATCAAGGATTCTTCCCAGTAACCTCATACAAGCCCCAGGGAACAACAAAATGGCCTCACAAATATAAAGATGAAGCCTTGATGGATAATTTACAAGGGGGGTGAAATTCATATAGCCCGATGCCCAGGACACATTTTAGGGGTCAAGGACAACAAGCTTTAATGTTTATTTTGTCCTTCAGACAAGTAGGCCCAACCCCCTACAACACAAACCCTTTGGCTGCCAGTTTACAACACAACATTATGGATCAGGAAAGGGCATTGTCTGCAGTTAAGATAATATTTGTATTCATATGCCAATGTTGTTCTAACTTGTCATTATAGTTCATTAATGCAAAGCCTTCATTATTAGTGTGAGCGCTCTAAGCAAATGTTGTTAGCTATGACTACACTAGCGATTGTGGCTCCAGTATAAAAATATGTACACACGTTTGAAAAGTTCAACAATATAAGGCTATGTATAATGTTCTGAGACTGCTCTCAGATTAAATGCAAATATTTGCTGACGCTTGAAGGCACGACTAACAAAAAATGCAACAAGGAAAAAAAAAACTTTTGGCTAAACTACTGTAACATTGTAGGTACCATTTCTTTGAAGCATCATTTAGTAAAATGTGTTGATGCATTTAAGTATTTCCAAAAAATACCCATAATGGAAAATCAATGTAACCAGTTTCAACAAGATTATGAGAAACATGGGGTGGGAAACAAGCATTGTCAATGCCAATTGATCTGGCATTGGTGGTCAGCCTTTTGATTTTGTCAATACTTGTCTTGACACAGTTTTTGTAAAACGTAATTGTGGCAGCCTCCAGGCCCGCATCATAACAAACATTGGCAAAAAGCAAAAATATATTCTGATGTCAAAAAGAACACATTGCCGCAGTAGTCCATGGCACTGAACAAAAGTATTTTGTGTGCCTATATTCTCTTTGTAGAAAAGCAGAATATTGTCACTCACAGTGTAACCAGCTAATAGAGAGAGAACTTTTTAATAGTAACAATGGTCTTGGTTAACCCAGGACCTCATTAGGTGACCAACTATTAAAAAAAAAGTCACAAAAGTGCACCCATGATATATGTCCTTGCATAAGTGCAGATTAACAGCTTTCATGAATTCACAAGAATTTACAGAAGTAGGCCAGGAAATCATATTCCTAGAAAGTATTTGTGAACTGAATGTAATCACTAGCATGTGTAGATTTGCTCATGCGAAAATCTGTTGAACGTTTACAAGTTCACTTTCCCTCCAGCCACTTTCCCCCACTCCCCATCAAACACTGGAAAAAGCTTTACTTCTGCCCTTGTCAGGAAAAAAATGTTCAACCTTTCTCAGTATGGGAAAAGATTTGAGAAGAGCTAGTGAAAACCCCTAAAGCATGCAAGTTTGTCGCTTTGCACAGAATTAACAGTATTCCAGCAGTGGAGCTATTGCTTACCGCCACCTCCAGCCCCAGTATGTAGATCTGCAAAAAGGTGGCAAAATAAGGGAATTGCTAGTATTCAACCCCTAATTTAGTATGAAGCCTGGCATAATCAGAGGTCTTATATAACGAGGTAGTTGCCATAATTTGTCGCCACACTACAGGACACCAAAGGGGAAAGTGGATTTTCTTACAGGACAAGTAGATTTATGAAGCAACCTGTCCCAAGGACATATAAATATTTTGTTAAATTTCACACAACCCTAGAGAACAGAACATTGTTTACCTATTGTCTATCATGGGTGTCTTTGATGAACGCAAGAGCAGCCTGTCCTACTCTCAATGGGAAACAAGGCAGATTCCTTTCACTAAGTTTGCCAAAACGTTTGTGAGCAATAGACAGTTACTGCTAGACAGGATTACAATGCACTGTTGGAGAGCAAATCTCTTTAACGAATTAAAGCCAATATGGCCCTTAAAGAGATCCTTTTAAAGGTCAACTGCAGAGTTGACCTTTAAAATGATCTTTTCCAACTCCTATTGTCGAATGAAATCAAAATAATAGATGCAGCAGCCTTACAACTAGAGAATGAGATTTCACCACATCAAAGGGTATAGGTAGTAACTGCATGCCACAACTCACTGTAGTGATAGTTAAGTGTGTTCGGTAAATTCAATTAAGGTGCATGCGATGGAGTAAGATAGCAAGAAGAACAAGGATAACATGATGAGGTCACAAAGGGCCATCTTTATTCAGGAGGGTTCTCAATTATATGGCTATCAAACTCCAACGTCACTGTGACCTGTGATCTCAGTGCAGTTATTCTTTGAGCACCAGACCACAAGAAGCTAAATTCTTACAACATCTCAGTAAGCAGCAGTGACGTGAAGAACCAGGGCTGGTCCACACTTTCGTTATGTATTGTTAACTAGAAAAAGATTTTACCTGATTAGCCAGAGACATTGTCAATTACCTTTTTAGTCCCTCAAGAGCAGAGACTTTTGTATTGAAGGCGCTTTACCGCTCCATGGGGATTTCCAGTGCAAGGGAAACCCAAGTGCCAGTAGCAGAAGTCAATGAGCTCATCCATCCACTTTCCTCTCCCTCCCCTATACCTTAGAAGCCCACAACAGACAGCCAGGAAGTTCCAGGGCACCCATACCAAATCATTTATGTGAAACGACACAAGTGCAAGCTTTCATCACAACCCAGATGACGTACCAGTTTGATGCCACTCTACGGCTCAGGAGGGTTACCTGTGTTGCTTTTGCAGGTGCAAGCACGCACACACACCACGCTAGTGACATCCTTAGTAGCAGCCTAGTATAGCTTTGCACAAGACTCAGCACTGTGTGCAAAAGAATGCAGTGCTGCTGTCTCCCAGCATCTCAAAGTTTTGCCCTCCAATCAAAATCTCAACGTTTCCACTTCTGTGCCATGAATTAATTAAAAAACCTAAAACATCTCCCAGAAGAGTCAGCCTACTATACGAACCACAGTATTGTAAAACATGAGATCAGCCTTATCAAATAGTGTTTGTGTAACATGATGCCATATCAAGGAGACTCCCCTCTGGTCAAGACTCCTTTCACAACACTATAATCAGCAGTCACTGCTCGTCACAAAGTGAGAATAAAAAGCATGTTCGTATTTTATGCCAAACTTGAGTCGGTCTCATTGCAGACCAAGGAGAAAGGCAGCATGGAAGCTGCTACACAAACAATTGTAGTTTCTGTATTATTTTATGTACTGGATAGCTTTGCTTTGGCAGCAATGCATCTCCAACTTGTGGTGCCATTAAACATATTTTGCATAATGCTAAATAATATTGTTTATTGTGCTCGTCAGATGCACTGGGTGGCAGCAGCAGAAAAGAAATGGAATCAAGTGATCTTCGGTAATTGTTTCCCATGCTTTTTAAGGAGCTTCACCCCAGAAACTAAGCAAAGGCAGAATACGTCCTACATCCACCGTGTTACTGAGACCGGGAGGAGTGTTTCAACTCATGCCAACCAGAACCGATTGAAGTGCTCCACATGGGGCGGACATGCCCTTTTCCTCTTATATACTCATAATATAGATCACACCTGTAGGCTTAATTACATCAAGGACGAAATGCAATTTATCGCAACTCTCTTTTTCTTCTTGGATGGATCATTTCAGGAATTCCCGCACTTACGGTTCATGGATAATACGGATGAACTAAACATAACTATCAAGTTGGGCTTTCCAATAGAATCTACGACTACTTCTGTGCCCCGCAGAAGTCCCTTCTCATTTGAACGAAACGCGTTGGCTGTTTTTTGCTGTGCATATAAGAAGCATTAATAAAGAGAAGATTTCATACAGACTTTGGTGGATATATTTTTAACGTATACAAATATCACAAATGTGGTGCATCGCTGGTCTTTATGTTTAAACGTAGAAAAAGCTAGTAGGACATCAGAAGCCGATGGTTTGCAACAAAATGGCTCACTTTGAACCTGGGGCCAGACAGAAGCAGGGGTCTCCCACTCTGGAGAATAGGGGCTTATGACTGGGGTGAGATGCCATTCTATTTACGAGACTGTTTGTTGCTATGGTCACTAACTGCTGGCTGGGGGGCCAGCTTACTTTGTGTAGCTCCAGGACAGAGTGACTAATCTGCAGGTGCAAGCTGACAAGAGTGCGGGCACTACAGCCCGGCTACCAAAAAAGTCACATAGCTATGCACAGAGGTCACCCATGCAGCTGCTTTGTAAACTCCCCCTGTCTCGAGGTGGTTCTGGAGTACTATTTGTAGACACATTCTAGTTGTCACTATCAATGTGCCCGTTTCCTTATCGTCCTAAGGACTTCCCAGGAGCAAAATGGCCTATAGTGAAAAAGAGATTCTAGTGCAGGGATGGGGTAAAGTCAGTCGTGTCTAACTGCTCCCGGTATAAGTGATTCTGTCCCAGGTCTCCCGGCTTTCAGATAGAGCAGCTGTTTGGGCTGGCTCCAATACCGCATAGAGCCTAGTTTGCATCAGCTTATTGATTCGGTCTCCTAACCATAAAGAATTCCAGATAGGGTGATCAATCAGGAAAGTAATTCAAGATGGTTCCCCTAGCTTCTCAAAAAATAAACCTGAAAAGCTCCCAGACATTCTACTGCACTATGGAGCCCAGGAGCTACATGGCTGCCTCTGGTGGTATATTGTTCTGTTCTTAATAAAAGCGCATGGGTCGTTCCTACTTACTGGAAATGCCTAAGAAACTGTTCTGTTACATTCAACTAATGTCCAATCCCTTTGAAAGACTTCCAGGGCTAAAATTAATCTTCCTATAACCCCTGCCACATAAAGAACTAGTTAATATTAAATATTTAATTCCCTGTCAGTCAGTGCAGTGATTGGATGCCGGGCACCGCTATTTCCTATCTGAAGCCTCCATGACAGGATGCATCCCCGCTGCACCATCCATAACCCATGTTTTGTGTGACACAGCAGCACCATTGGAAGCTCTCAACAGTGCAGGAAAGTATTTTATTCTTTGGCTCCAAAGCACATGACCTTGCAGTGGCACTGGGTCAGGAGCACACAGACCAAATTACTCTGGTTTCCTAGTTAGGACCATCAATGAAATTGTGTGACATGTCCGTTAAGAGATCGCTTCACATTAGATGGATGATAGGCGAGTTGTCTCTCCTAAAACAAGTTGGATATCAAGTTGAGAATTGAAGCAATGCAGTGATGTGCAGTACAGATACATCCAACACAAATAAAATACATTATAGTACCACTTTACACTCCACTCACCATTCTTTTACCACACAACACTAAAGTGGCCTTTCTACAATTCTTTAATAGCCGAAGGTAGGAAATTGCTTTATCTCCGGTTTGTCCAGGATAGCAAACAAACTTGTTAGAAGGTATTCATATTTCTTTCAAGGGAGAGCATCCACGGGTAGTGACTAGATTTAACTAATAAATGGAGGCTGATTGCAGATTCGTAAACAATAAACTGAACAGCTAGATGCATCATCTGCAAGTCTCCTAAAGTTTAGAACTGCTAACAAAACGGGGTAGATTATTGAGACTAAATTGATTCCCCACTCCAGGAGCCTAAAATCTATTTATTTTTGTATCTAAATTGCCGGAGATACCAGGTCTGAGCCTTCTGATGAAAGTGTGAAGTTGCTCAATTTCGGTGTTTTAATTAACAAGGTGTTGATGTTATTTGAATGTTGCCATGGTTGAACTAACTATGCCAATAAATATAAACTGGAATGAAAACGGAAAGCAGAGGCATAAGTAATGAAGTAATACACTCTATAGGTAATTGTAAGCCGAAAATCTCAAAGAGCAGTCTCTGTGGAAGAATAGTGTGATCACACTAGTGAGTAGCTGAACAAGGGGGACGATTTTTTCAAAGAAAGGCCCAAGGGAAAAGAGTCCCCACGTGTCACATCGGGGTTAATTGTGGAGATACTGAAGGATTCAATCCTGTACAAAAAATGTGGGAAAAGATTTTGAAGAGCTTATTAGTGCAAACACCAGCAACATCATCATCTTGGAACTAAAACTTGCGGGTATCACTACTACAATGTCATGAGCCAAAAGAAGACGCAAGTTGTGAAATATTGGGTTTCCGACCAGTGTGACTCTAGTGTTAGCCTCAATGGGCAGCGTCAGCAGCCAAGGTCTCTGCAGGCGCAGAAAGGTTTGCTCAGTGACAAAGGCCTCTAAGCAGATAGTAAATTGAAGAGACAAGAATTTCTTGGCAGAATGTTGCATCAAGAAGTACTATTAGTTAACAAAACGACACCAGACGCGAGCGTACAAAGAGGCAATGCCAGGATCATACTGAACACGAGGATATCACTCCTTTTAGGAAGGCCCTAAAGATTAATTTACTTGGGTGCACTTTTGTTTGCTGCTTTCAAGCACATCGTTGCCTGCCCTGATAGTTAGCGATCTTTAAAAGCTATGACGATGATGATCATGAGACAAGATTGGTGGGGAGGATAGTACTAGTCATAGAGGTACTCTAAAAGGCAATAAAAGGTACTTTGAAAGCCAGTATTGTAGTGGACACAAACCTAACCAACTGCACCATCAGTGGCTACAATCATAATGGACACAAGGACATACCAAATGGCCCTACCAGTGGACTGGTTCTTACTGGACACAAGTCTGTACCAAAATACATTACAAGTGGCCAGGACCGTACCAAGAGGGTCAAATCAATCACTCACATGTTTGTTACGGGTCTCAAGGCACTGGGGGAGGGGGGTTTCGCAGGTTCCAGTCCATCAAGGAGGGGGTCTGTCGAAGAGCCAGGTTTTGAGGTTCCTTGTGAAGATGGGGAGAGAGGTTGTCTGCCTGAGGTGGAGAGGAAGGGCGTTCTAGGCTCTGGCCGCGAGGAAGGAGAAGGAGCGTCTGCCTGATCTGGTCTTTCTGGTGCGGGGACCACGGCGTAGGAGAGCTGGGCTGATCGTAGGGTCCTTTGGGGTGGGTGGAATTTGAGCCGGCTGTTCAGGTATGCTGGTCCGGTATCATGGAGGGAATTGTGAGCGTGGGTGAGCATCTTGAAGGCGACTAGCTTTGATGGGGAGCCATTGGAGTGTGTGCAGATGCTGGGCGATGTGGCAGAGTGTTGGCAGGTTGAGGACCAGTCTTGCGGCAGCGTTCTGGATGTTCTGTAGCTTGTGTGTGAGTTTTTTTTTTATTCCGGCGTAGAGTGCGTTGCCGTAGTTAAGTCTGCTGGTGACCATAGTGTGAGTGACGGTCTTTCTGTGTACGAGGGGGATCCATTTGAAAGTCTTGCGTAGGAGGCGGAGGGTGTGGAAGCAGGAGGACGAGACAGCATTTTGATTTCGGAGTCCAGGATGATTCCCAGGTTGCGTGCGTGGTCCGTGGGGGTGTGCAGACTTCCGAGGGCAGGGGGCCACCAGGTGTCTTTCCAGGCTTCAGGGTGTGGGTCCATGATGAGTACTTCTGTTCTGTTGGTGTTTAGTTGAATGAAGCTGTTTTTCATCCAAGAGGGTCCATTATTCAGCAGGATCATGTAGGAAACACTAGCAAGCCAAGTGGCACAGTCGGTGAACACAGCCATACTGACAATTAAAACACAGAGGGGACCCTCAGAGTGCAGCACCACACTGGAAACAAGTCACCGCATACAGTCATTGGTATTGTAGGCAAGATGTAATACTAAGAGGCCTTGGAAGTAACCATGACCATTCTCAAGACAAGCTTCCTCAAGAAGTGCGATGTGCACTGGTGTAGTCATGCAGTAACCCCACCTTATACAACTCATGTTATCAATGGTGGCAGTTCTGGTAATGAGGCTGACCCAAGTGGCTTAGGATTAAACTAGACAGAAGGTCATGATCCACATCACCGCACCACACCAGCCCAGCCTCCCTCACATACCCACCTGACAATAGGTAGCCTGCACAGTGCTTGGAATGATGCAAAACATGTACTGTCAACCTAGAATTTGCACAATGCCACCTAGCTAAACGTGTCAGTATTTAAAATGTGAGCAGACCATGGGCTCCAATTTCATGTAGTGGAGGCCCTTTTAACGGAGGTATAGCTCTCAATGTCCAAAAGGCCACATGAATGAAATTTATAGATTTTGACCCAAAAGTTATATTTTAACAGGCAAATGAGAATCCCTTCAGGTGAGCAGTCTGAGGCAATGCCTTACCTTTATTGGCCACTTCCCAGGCCACCTCGAAAAGCACGGTGTTCTCCAGGTCCAGCTCATCGTCCCAGTCCTCGAGGCCAGTAAGCGAGGTCACCGAAAGACTCCGGGTCAGCGGCATTCTGGCAGGGGGAACTCGAGTACCACTTCCCGTCTACCTTTGGTACGCTGCAAAGCAACCGGGATGAAAGACAGCCTCCAGCCAATGAGAGAAGCAGGTGGTTAAGGCTGAAGATTAGGCAACCAAAGGGAAGAGAAGGCAACCAAGCAGAAGGGAGGACAAGCGTGTCAGCGTAAAATGGAGAAATAACCGCTCTGTGCACAGGGTGCAGCGAAAAGGAAGGAGAAGCTGATGGGGAAAGACGGCTGGCAGCAAGCAGTCAAGCGCCGAAATTGGCAGGTAGGGGTTAGTTATAGTTCAGGCACTACAAGATGCAGCCCCGCTAAGACGTGGAGATGCTGTTAACAAGTTCACAGAAAAATACAGGCAGTTTTAGCAGGAGGAGGGAGGCAGGCAGGGCGAGCACCAAAGCGCTGGAGGAGCAGGCAGAGCTATGCTGAACAGCGGGCGTCCCAGCAGCCTGCCTCTCTGACTGAACCTCCTCCTGCCGCTGCCCTTGGACTGTCCCCACCCCAGTTCTCCTCCCCCTGCTTGCGCAGCTGACTGGCTCTGTCAGAGAGATCCCTTAGCCCTCATTGCACAGTAGGACTGGAGCGCGCTCTGCTGCAATAAGGAAACCAGCGAGACAGGAATAGGGCTAGAGCGCCCCCCTGTGGTTGGTTGTCAAAGTGACCATCTTGGAAGGGTAATTGGTATCGCTACCTTGAACTTGATTCAAGCAAAATTTGGGAGTGTTATGAATTTAGTTGAATAAATCCGAGACTGAAAAGACAAAACATGTACACATACATTAAATTAGACAAGTCTTCAATATTTTAAAAATTGCACAGGTGTTGTAGTTATCACACTAATAACCAAGAGCAGTTTCAGTTATTAGACCAAATATATTTCTTTCGATGTAATAGCCATTTTTTTTGTATTCTGTTTAAATTTTCTTCACGTTATCAGGAATCCACAGCTATTAAATTTTAAGGTAGCTGCTGTTGGTCTGACAGCGTGTATTTGTTTGCACGTCCGCCATAGGCGGAGTCAAATGGGGATTTGCTTATAAACTCCGCCCCTTCAGTTGTTGCTCCATTCTGTTCATTGACTGCGGTACATGCTTGCTCGTTACACTCCTTATATAAGCAGGAGAAACTCAGTCGGGTTAAGAAATAACGTTTTCTGGCACCGTTACAAGCCCCAGAAAGTAGCACTCGGAGGTGGTTTTAGACATGACAACCCGTCTGATTGGTTTAAGTCTCCGTCGCTCTTGGAACCTGGGAATCCGGTTGGTGTAAACGATGGCTGGCTTTGTACTCCTCTGGTAGGCTGAAATACCTCTGGTATGCTGAAATATGACTGGCTGGCGGATTACGCTTTTGATTGCTTTGCTTGACTGTCAATCGTGGTGGTCGAAGGTGTGATACTGGTACGAATGTTTCATTGGTTGCCAGCCCGGGTCATTCGAACAGGTCGCGGAGTACGTGCGGAAAGGCTTCTGTTGCACAATGTCGAGAGTCACGTAGGGCTTTTTTCAGGGACAGTGCGCAGATGCTACTTTTGTTGCCTCTAACTCTGTCTCGTCCTGTGGACTTTCTAAAGGATGATTGGCAGCTCTGCCAGCTATGTGCACAGCCAATTTGCTGCGCGCACACAACAGTGGTGTCTGCGTTAACCTGGCATGAAGGCTAATTCTGAACAAACATTGGCATAGCCATGCAGCGTTGTGACCACGCTACAAGCCAATAGGTCTCGCCTTTTGGATAAGTGTGTAGTCATGCAGCACATTATCCTGGGTGCTGTGCCGCCAGGGATTGAAGAACTTTACAACACACAGGGTCATACAGTCTGATTTAGAATTCAAAATTTGCAAACATTCGTGACAAGAATTTTCAATTCTATTAAGGACTAGGAGGCGAGGATTATGCTTTCTCATTTCTTTAATGAAATGCTCAGCAGCCAATCAAAAAACAAAACTACAAATCCCATGAACACTTGGGATGACCCTTAGAGGAAACACTATATAAGGTCCAAATACTAGTCCTTCTTCCTCTTTCTTTGGGTAAGCAGATCCACATCAAAAAACAATCCCATGTAGAGTAACAGCAAAAGTTCCAAGCAAGCCGCCGAAATCCAAAGGATCTTGTAACAGAAGATTGAGGTATCCTGGATCCGGGCGCAAGGAGACAGAGAAGACTCACGAGGCACAGCAACCACATCATGTCTGGTCTGAACCTGTAAAAGATACAGAGCCGTAATATCCCAATAATGGAGAAATTAAAGCAATATAGGGGGGGAAAAAAACAAGGAAAAAATATCTAACTGCAACAGTATGCAAATGATTATACAGTACATAAAATGCAACATAGTGATAATCAGGGTGGGATAATCCTCGCCTCCTAGTCCTTAATAGAATTGAAAATTCTTGTCACGAATGTTTGCAAATTTTGAATTCTATGTCAGGACAGGAGGCTCTGATTATGCTTGTTTAAAGCTCGTCCACCACAACAGATGCAACAGTAACAATTGGTTTATAGTAAAATTGCTTGAAAACAGAGTCTGAAGACCAGTCTGCAGCTTTCATGATGTCAAACAAAGTAGCACCCATGGAATAAGCTTTTGAGGCCATCGCGCCTCTAGCAGAATGTGCACCAAACACAGAAACATCAATGCCCGCCTCGGACATGAGCCAGCGCACCCAGCGAGCTAAAGTAGCCGGTGCAACAGGACGGAAAGGCTTCTGTAAGGCGATCAACAACTGACCCTGCATGTCAGCGCGTAAAGAAGCGGTACTCACCTCGTAATCCTTCAAACACTGGACAACACAAAGATTGGGATGATCCGGAAAAGAAGGATACGTTATGGAGGAGGTGTTGGTTTTAGTCCTCCTAGAGAGAGTGAAAGTAACACCCTCAGGGGTGAAACAGCGACCCGCAAGATCTAAAGCACGAATATCCGAAACACGTTTGCAAGAAACTAGACACAGTAACATGGTCAGTTTTGCAGACAACTGTTTGCGAGATAACAAAAGATTAGTAGGCCAAGTTTTCAAAAATTTTAGAACAATCGAAACATCCCACAAAGACACATATTTCGGTGTGGGAGGTTTCGCGAGGCGAATACCTTTTAGGAGTTTGGAAAGTAAATGGTGTTCACCAACAGGCTTACCATCAACGTGGATATGGCCCGCCGAAATGGCAGAACGAAAACTATTAACGGTCCGATAAGCCAAACCAGAAGTGGCCAAAGAGGTCAAAAAATTAATGACTAGACTGATATCCGCTGAAACGGGATCAACCTCCCGTTGAACACACCAATCACTCCAGCGTTTCCAGGCTCCTCGATACCGCTTGTGGGTATTGGGAGACCAGGCGTTACTAATGAAGGTGGCAGCTTCGCTAGAAATTCCTGGGATCGACCAACGATCCCCGAGATTCGCCATGCCAGCAACTGGAGAGAGCCGGCGAGAATGAGGGGATGCGGATCTCCGAGGGGATCCAGCAACAGATTCCGCTTCAGGGGAAGAAGGAGGGGAGGTGCACAGCACATTTCCAAGAGAACCGGGAACCACGCTTGAGCTTTCCACAAGGGAGCAATCAGAATCAGCTCCGCTCGAAATCGTTTGGTGTAAGCAAGGACTCTGGGAAGCATCATGAACGGGGGAAATGCATAACAAAGAGTCGACGGCCACTGTTGGAGAAAAGCATCCGTGGCCAGAGCTAAGGGGTCCGGTCTCCAGCTGTAAAACCGGGGAAGCTGTGTATTGAGGCGAGAGGCGAAAAGGTCTAGGTGACACTGGCCCCAAAGCCGAAGAATGGCGCGGAAGACTTGAGGGTGAAGTCTCCAGTCGCTGAAATCCCGAAGATGTCGGGAGTGCCAGTCCGCAACCTGATTGTCGCGGCCCGGGAGGTACTCTGCAATAACCGTGATCTTCCGGTGGAGGCAAAAATGCCAAAAATCCTTGGCAATCTCCGCTAATATCTTGGACCGTGTCCCGCCCAGTTTGTTGATATAGCGGACTGCCGACACATTGTCCATCCTGAGAAGAATGCAACAATTCGCCTGTAGGGGGGAGAAACACCGAATCGCAAAGGAACCCGCTAGGAGTTCCAGACAATTGATATGGAGAGACAACTCCTGGGGAGACCAACGACCCCCTGTCGAAACTGACCCGCAACGGGCTCCCCAACCCCATCGACTGGCATCCGATTCGATCACCAGCTCCGGAGACGACCCGAACAGGGCTCGACCGTTCCAAGCCTCCATGTGGTCTAGCCACCACTGCATCTCCATCCGCACCTCCTCTGAGAGAGGAATTTGATCCGAGTATCGGAGGCCTTTCCGGAGATGCTGAATCTTCAGGCGTTGCATCGCCCGGTAATGTAGAGGGCCCGGAAAAATTGCCTGAATGGAGGACGCTAGAAGACCTACCACACGTGCCAACGACCTCAATGACACAGTCTGTTTGGAAATAACAGACGTCAACTCTCTCCTGATGTAGCGGAGTTTCTGATTGGGCAAGAGAAGCTGACAAGTCAATGAATCTATCTGAAACCCCAGAAAATCGATAGACTGAGTGGGAACCAAAACCGATTTCGGAACATTGACTAGAAAACCCAGAGACTGCAAGAGTGTGATGGACCACTCCAGATGTTGCAGAAGCTTGAGAGGGCAATCCGCCATAAAAAGAATGTCGTCCAGGTAAATAATCAATCGGACCCCCCTGGAATGAAGATGCTCTACAACTGGCCTCAGCAATTTCGTGAAGCACCATGGTGCTGACGAAAGGCCGAATGGGAGAACCCGATACTCGTACCACTGATTCAGCCATTGAAACTGTAGGAACCTGCGATGGGGCCTGTAAATCGGGATGGACAAATATGCATCTTTCAGGTCCAGACGGACCATCCAATCCCCTTCCCGTAGGAGATCCCGCAGAAGATGGATGCCCTCCATCTTGAAGTGCCTGTAGACCACCCCGCTGTTGAAGTCCTTCAGGTTGAGAACCAGGCGAGACCCGCCTCCTTTTTTCTCGACCAGAAAGACTGAACTGACAAAGCCCTGTGGATGGCGTTGGGTAGGAACAATCGCCCCTTTGTTGAGGAGCACCTCTATCTCCTCCGACAGACAAGTCTGAGAGTGACTGGAAAAAAGCATAGGGGTCGGCAGACGGGTTTGATGTATTGGATGATAGAACTCTATCTTGAACCCTTGAACGGTTTCTAACACCCAAGCATCGTTGGAGATCATGCGCCAATTGTTCAGAAAATATTGCACTCTGCCCCCCAACATCACATCGCATGCTTGTATTAGGCTCACCTGTAGCTCCGGAATCTTGATATTGGCCTTGGTGGCCACCAGAACGTCCCTTGCCGTATTGTCCTTTTCCTTTACGGGAAGGATAGAAGTTGGCGCGGGTGGAGTAGCCAGAGTCGTATTGACCACCACGTTGCTGCGAGGCACGCCTCTGGGACTGTTGTTGAGAACCACGGCCGAACGACCATCCCCGTTGTCGTCCGGCCTTGGTGAAAACCGGACGCATGGCCCGGCGCAAGGACGCCTGTGCTTTATCGATTCCGCTGAAGGCGGACACAAACTTAGTCAGCTCCTTTAAGAAGGGCTGCCCAAACAGAAGGCCCTGCGCTTCAGGACCAGCCTCAGAGGTTGCCAATTCTGCCAATTTTGGATCCAGTTTAAGTAGAATGGATCGACGCCGTTCTGCTGAAATGGCACAATTAACATTTCCAAACATGCAGACGGCTCTCTGAGCCCACTCGATGAGCTCATCTGGATTAACCGTCGCCGAGGCTTCCTTGGCCTTGAAACCCAGGTCTAGGATTTTGGAAAGGGGACCCAACATGTCCATCAATTTATCCTGGCAAGACCGCCAGGAGCGGTCCAGGCCCTTCTTCGGATCCTTAGAGTACTTTTTAAGGTAGGTAACCATCATAGGGTCCACCTCCGGAGTCTCAGCAATATGGTCAGCAAGGTCCGGTCTCGGGCACTCAGAGCGAAGCCGAGCCCGGACAGGCGCTTCAAAGGGATGGCGAACATGCGCCTCAAGATAAGCCGCCACCGCCGGAGCGGGCAACCACGACGTTGAATTTGGATGGACAATGTCCTCTGGTTCGAAATTGAGAAGGGGGGGACGCTCAGGAGCGTCAACAAAATGCTCCTTGCGGAGGCGCTTCTTAGGAGGGGAATCATGACCTGAAGAGGCTTGACCATGGTCGGAATCCTCCGTATAAAGAGACGCAGAAGATTTGGGCTTGTCTGAAGATAAAACCTTCGCCAGTCTCTTGAAGTCTGATTTGTGAGGGTTATGAGGGGACTTTGCGGACTTTTGGGAAGGAGGCAACCAGCCCTGCTGAATCGCATATTCATTTAGATGACGTTTAAGGGGATTAATAGCCCTCACAAGTGCCTTGTTAACAGAAAGTTGAACACCTTTATCCAACTCCTCGACCAAATCATACTCAAGAGAAGTATCCTCCTCCTCATCATAATAACAGTCTTCATCTGCGTCATAGAAATCAGCCATTGCACCAGAGTGCAAAAAGTCAATGCCCACAAGACTGTAACAATATGGAGTATCAGAGATACCAGTAAAGGGGGAGTGACAACCCCAAAGCAGGCTTAAATGAGGCTGGAAACAACCAAACACTAAGCAAACAGAATAGAACGTGGAGGGAGATAAGCCTGCCCACTATAAATCACTCTAGGCAGAGCCTATGCACATTAAATAACAACCAGAACACTTTCCTGTGCTCCGGCGTCAAAACGGGGTCGAAAGTGCAGGGCTGTGGGCAAGAGCGCTGGGAAGCGTTCAGTCAGCGAACCGGCGTGAGGAAAGAGCCTGCAAACCGGAAAGAAACGCAGCGCGCATGCGCGACGCTGCTGCCACTGTCACAACCGGCTCGAGAGCGCTCGTGCTCCCCCAAGGAGCCGACAACCCCTGCTCCCGCTCCACTAAGCTACCGGGCACAAGCGGCCAGGCGCAGGGAGGCGAACACGCGCTCCCAAGAAGACACGCCGCGAACAAGCGTTACAAGAAATACCGGCATAAAAGCAGGAGCCGAAAGTACAACACACGCGAGCACCGCGCATGAAACAATGCAGCGCAACAGATGAAACAACGCAGCGGAGTACAAAGTAAGCGCATGCAACAATGTAACAAACTTCCAAATGTAGCAGAAGCAGAAGGAAATGGAAATAGACTTAACTGGCTGCGGAGCAGCAAAGAAAGAGGAAGAAGGACTAGTATTTGGACCTTATATAGTGTTTCCTCTAAGGGTCATCCCAAGTGTTCATGGGATTTGTAGTTTTGTTTTTTGATTGGCTGCTGAGCATTTCATTAAAGAAATGAGAAAGCATAATCGGAGCCTCCTGTCCTGACATAGAAATGCATATTTGCTGCATGGAAAAGAAACAATGTACTACTGTAACTATGATTTGGAACTCACTGACACTGCTGCAGACAACCCCATTGTTCACTACTGCAAATTACCTCCACCGCTGCACAAATGTGTACTCAAACTAAAATAAATGCCCCATCTAGGACTTACCTAAAATAAACAGACAGTTACACAATGTGCGCATGCTCGCCATATCAAAACTGTTTGATATTCACGGCAAACATGCTTCTAATTACGGCTTCTAAAAACCAGGAAAAGTGAACTAAGACACAAATAAATGTTTCTTTAGGGATCAGTGGTTTCATGTAAAAATATTTGCGTTGTAAACCAAATGAAAGTGTAAATGAATGACTAGTACGCCGGGTCCACATTTTATGTGAAACAAGCATTTACAATGCAATGGTCTCGGCATTATGAAAGGTGGAGCTATTGGCATTGCTCATGACATTTTTTTTCTTTTTTTTTAAAAACATAAATAAATGGTATTGTCATTTACAATGGCAATAGGTGAGCATTAGAGAGTACTAGAGAGTATTTGCGGACACAGAGCCACGCACACAGACAGAGCCACGCACACTCACAGAGAGCCACGCACACACACACACACACACACACACAGACAGAGCCACTCACACACACAGACAGAGCCCCTCACACACACAGACAGAGCCCCTCACACACTCACACACACAGAGCCACTCACACACACAGACAGAGCCACTCACACACACAGACAGAGCCACTCACACACACAGACAGAGCCACTCACACACACACACAGAGCCACTCACACACACACACAGAGCCACTCACACACACACAGCCACTCACACACACAGAGCCACTCACACACACACACACAGAGCCACTCACACACACACACAGAGCCACTCACACACACACACAGAGCCACTCACACACACAGACAGAGCCACTCACACACACAGACAGAGCCACTCACACACACAGACAGAGCCACTCACACACAGACAGAGCCACTCACACACACAGACAGAGCCACTCACAGTGCTGCTCACTTTTCGGCAATATCGTCCAACATACACTGCCTTTACCTATCATTTGTATCACAGGAATGCTCACAACAATTTACAACTCCTCTCAATTTTCAAAAAGGTACAGCTTTCTACTTTTGAATAAAAGGTCTGTGGCAAAGAAAGCGCCCACCCTGAATCAAAATGACGACTCCCTTTGATGCATCACAGCAAAACCAGTCCTGTCCTTTTCTGAGAATCACAGGCATATCACACTCCTCGGCATTACCACCCTCTGCAGAATCAAGGAAAAAGCTTGTAGCAGCACATTTTTAAGTGAAACAATAAGGAGTAGCATAACTAGGCAGTCAAAATGACTCCAGGTGGAGTCGGGTGTTAAATCAAAGACATTCTGCAACATGTGCAAGCCCTCAGTACAGTCAAGAAATGGCTCCACCCTACACATTAGCCAGGAACGTTTGATCAGTCGTTAGAATCACGATTCAAAAACAAACCTTTAATCACCTAAAACATGTATGCAGGCACTCAAGGGTCCATGGTTCTAGACAACGGACCATCCTTGCATCCTAAACCCAAATCTGATGCCAAAACCTAGTAATATGTGCTTCAGGAGACTTAAAAGCCAAGCATTTCAGTTGCGCTTTCTAAAGAATAGGGAGGGGGGGGGGCGGTAAAGGAGACACGGACAGCGGGGGGGGAAAGGAGACACGGACAGCCGGGGCGGGGGCGGGAAAGGAGACACGGACAGCGGGGGCGGGAAAGGAGACACGGACAGCGGGGGGGGTGGGAAAGGAGACACGGACAGCGGGGGGGGCGGGAAAGGAGACACGGTTAGCGGGAGGGGGGGCGGGAAAGGAGACACGGACAGCGGGAGGGGGCGGGAAAGGAGACACGGACAGCGGGGGGGGCGGGAAAGGAGACAACACTGGTACAATGAACAACACTGACCTTGTTGTACATCAGCGATCTTTTGACTGTAGACATTTTCCTGACAGAATTTAAACTGGTACTGTTCTTTGTTGTGTATGATATTGGGTCAGCATTCATCCAGTGGGACACTGGATCAGATAGGCACTACTTTTCCTCGTGCACTAATATCTGCCTGTTGTACATCCAGTTGTTGTACCTGGCATATATTGTTTTTGTTGACACATGCTATATGATTGTCTGTCTTGAAGTAGTGTTGCTACTCAGTACTGCAATATTTTACTAGTTTCCATTCAGAACTCCCAGCACTTAATATACTTTTTTAGTCAATAAACTTGAAAAATGGTACTGTAAAATGCACACGTTCACCCTATTTTATTACACTTTATTTTGTGTAAAAGCGCTTCTCAGACCATTCTGGGAAAGTTCATCAATGCGCCTGGATATGCTGCGCCGTACAAACGACATAGCACATTGCTCGCTTGCACAGTTTTAACAAATTTGTCGAGGCTGTTTTTTGTTCTCAGTCCGACCTTGTTATTAAGGAGCATATTACTGAAATGTAAGCGTACCCATTGACAACATACTGACAAACAGGGATAGTGTACTTTAAAGGCAGGCAATTCCAGATGAAAAATACCTAAATGCAGTAGTCCTATTGAGAAAATCAAAATCACAGCAGTGGAGATTGAGCACGCTATGCTGTATGTCATCAAATGTATGTCAGCCCTACTGTAGAACACGGGCACCAGATTGCCATGCTTCTCACCACCACATACCTTTGCAACAAAGTCAAGAGGCAGTTAGAAATCAATACCACGCCGAAAAGCCAACCGCTGATTTACTTAACAACGGCCAAACCTTTCGACTTCTGGCAAGGCTAGCGTGGCAATTTTGTCACGATGCCAGCTAAATAAACAAAGGTATGACTCGGTCTTTCTGGAGAAGCGAAATACAACACTAAATTGCACCCACAAAATGTTTGCAGCGGTGTCATATATTAAGGAGCACTCACGGTAAGGGAGACCAGGAAGTCACGCCGCTCCATCCCGCTCAATATCACTATGCCAAGAACTCCATGCCACAAGAAAACTCTCTACAGTACACCATGCGCCCTTCTGCGCCGCCAGGTCGCGGTTGGAAGAGAAGCACAAGTTACTATCATGAAATCGCCGGTCCTGTCAAATGGAACCGAAAAAAGAAAGAGATAGCATAAAAAGATAGCCAAAATAAAAACCTGTCTTCTCAAAATGATATATTAAGCAGGGGTCGGTTCCATTATTTACTAACAGATTCCTACGCTCATCTGCGTTGTATTGCCCGCGTTCCTTTTCGAGCATCAAGTTTTCATACCTCACTATAAAATCATTATCCTGGTCCCGGGGCGGCTGGCTGAGGCCCTGGGGTCGGGCGGCGGGGCACTGGCACTGCGGGCGTGTGGTGCTGCTACTGGCGGTGCCGGGAGAGGGCGGTGGGGGGGGGAGGAGGGGGCGGCGAAGCCAGTGTGGAGGCCCCTCTCCCCGTAGCTTCGCTCATCTCACCTCTCTCCGGGGGGCTCGGGGTGAAGTCCATGGCGGTGGCAGCTGTTGCGGTGCTCCAGCACAATGCCCGCTGCTGCTGCCGCCAGAATGAAGCTCCGGCTCCCAGTCCAGGCTCTAGCGCACAGCTTGCAATGGCAGAAGGGGCGGAAAAGACTGCAGCTGGGCTCCGAGGCGCTGGGCGGAAGCCCCATCCGCAGTTTGTGCCGGAGAATGTGCGCTGCATCACCGTACTCGGCGCCGGCTGGGCAACAATGGCGGCAACAAAGCTTGCGACATTTTCGGATTTGGGGGCGTGTTTTGCTGTGCTGAGTGACGGACGACGTCACTGTCTAAAGAACAGCAAAAATTACGCCCCCAAATCCGAAAAGGACGGGGCTACATCGGAGTGACGGATCTCTCCTCCAATGGCTGGCCTCCATTTAGGAAGCCAGCCAATGGAGAAGAGACGGGGCAAGGAGGCGGGATCTACTGAGCTACTGAGAGGCATTAATTCTCCGGACCGGAAGCTGCTTCGCAGCTTAACGGTCCCTCGACCTAAAAATGGCAGTGTCTGCTGAAAATGTAGTTTCCAGTATGCCGAGTGAAGAAGTTATTGTCAATAACTCTCCTCCGTGTATCTACATGTCATGTCATGGAAAAGAAATAAGTGTTTAAAAGAAAGACCTCAGAAACCACAACTTCAGTTCACTTCTGTACCCGTGGATACTCTGCCAGGAAGAAGGACTGCTGTGTTGCTGAAAGGCCTGCAAATGTGTTAGACTGCTACTCTGCTGGACTCCTGCTTTCCTGAGCTGCCCTGCTGCCCTTTTGCCTGGGTGAGAAGGACTAGACCTGCATCTCTATACCCCAGAACCCAGAGTGACTCCAAGGGCTAATTTGCTGGCCTTATGATTTGAAACCTCAGGGACATACAGGCTTCCAACAACCTTGCACCTGGGCCCTGTCATCTGTAAGTCTACCCTCCCTAGTGGTGTCACTCCAGTCCAGGACCCTTGGAAGTAGGCCTAAGGTGCTTACCAGCAGAACCGACATATCTTCTCTGCTGAGCGGCACATCTCCAAGGCCAACTAATGCATCTCCTTGGCTGAGCGGTGCATCCTCGAGCGCAATCCACGCATGGCTTCGTGGATTTGACACAGCCTAGAAAGCCCGCATCGCAGTCCTCTAAACTGACGCATAGTCAAAGGCGTAGCGCATCTACAGTCCAGGTCCTTGTCTCTCTCATCTACTGATCCTCAATGACAGCACTGGACTCCGCATTACAGCCTTACAGCTCTTCGGAACTGACTCGTCACCAGCTGCTTGCCGCATCCTCTAAGCCAGGACTTCACATCGCATCGCAAGCCTGGCGACAGGATCCTTGAGGATGGCGCAAGAAGACCAACAATACCGCGCAAAGAAGCCTCACCACATCTCAGAACCGATGCTTTGCTATGGCTGCAGAGCGCTTCTTCAACCCGGATTCATGCAATGCTCCCCAACCAGGATTTAAGGTACTTTGTTCAGCGGGCCTAACTAAGTTCCTGTAGCCGGCCCACTCTCCATCGCAGTCGGGTTGAACTTGTGACTTTGTCCCTGTCCGGCACAACCAGATATCCCTTGAAGAAAAAAAGAAAATACATTGAAAATCATAATAAAAGCCCAAAAAACAGCAGTACAAACAGGCTATAGCTTTTCAAATGCCCTACAATGTTATTGTGTTCTTTAAAAAAAAGTGTCTCTTTTATTCATTACTCAATTACCTCTGAGGCTGTGCTGAAAGCCAATTCTGATATCTGTATCATGTAACTTGCAGCTGAATAATATGCCAAAAAGCTGTAAAAAGTAACATTATCAACATTACAGGCAAATGCTGACCTCTGTCATCATTCATATTTGCCTTAAAGGTACAGGAGGTTCCCCTGTTGTGTATAGCAGGGAAGGGGATCTTGCATCAGAGAAAGATTTTAAGTCCCTGTCGTAAACGTAGCAGGCTAGGATCGCTGAAATAAAACTTATTGGGGGGGTCTTTGTAGGATGGTGGAATTACAAATTTCAGTGTAGCGAGTAACAAAATAAAAAATATCATAAATCGAAATTGGTCGTTACTCAATGACAGGCAAGGAGTGAATATTCCAAAACCTATGTTCAGTTTCCGGAGAAATAGAACTATAAAAAACTGCTTGGTCCATACCTTCAAGGAAAATACCCAAAACACCCAAGGTACAATCAATAAAACACCCCTTCCCACAGGGAACTTTACCTGTAATATGTGCTTGAATTGCTCGTCACAGATGAAGGGCAATACAATCTCTTATAATGGAGTAGAACACAAGATAAAAAGCTTCATAAATTGCAAAACTAAAGACCTGATTTATATGATAAAGTGCCCTTGCAATAAAGCCTATATTGGAGAGACAGCTAGAGAGCTAAAAACAAGAATAACAGAACATAAGTCTGCCATTAGGACACAGAAGAAAACTGCTCCGCTAGTGGAACATTGGCTAGCACATAACCATAAATTGGAAGATCTAAAATGGTGCGGCGTCGAAGCAATATCTCATAGTATGAGAGGCGGAAATGTGAATAGCAAGAGAAAGAAAAGAGAGCAATTTTACATGTCTTTATTCAACACCTTTCGCACTGGATTGAACAATAGAGAGGAATGGGAAAGATTAATCCTATAAAAACCTAATTAGGAACCAATATCACTGTAAAAAAAAAAAACACACTTTCACCACTGTGAATAATGAAAAATGTAGAATGCCCATTGAAAATCAGTTTTACATTTAGTTGGAATGATTCTAAAAGGTTCCCCTTTTTGAGAACGGCATCAAAAATTGGCGAATAGCTTTATCACATAGATTGTTACACACTATCACTAAACAACCTCTTGGGATGTTCATTTGACTAATGAGATAGAATTATGGGTCTACAAAAACTTGTCTTTATATAGTTTTTTTGCGAACAAATTGAATTGGTCCACACAGTGGCATATATCCTTTATAGATGCAAATGAGTTAATTAGTAAAGTACCCATCTTTGTAACAAAATATAGAAATATCACCTCAAAAAATGTATTGTATTAATTTCTTCTTGTGTTAGGGGAAAGATCATATGTTACGACTTTTTGTTACTATAGAAGGAATGTCCATACACTGCTGTTAGATTTAGACTCGAACTATTGATACCATTTGTATAATATGAATTCATACGATTACAGTGCCGAAAAATAATGTCTAAACTGAATTATATATTTCTGAAATTATAAGAATCAAGATACGGAGTTCCGCAATGAGAATATAGTACTATTATATGTATCATAAATACGAGCAACATGATCCATACTCAGGGCAAACAAAGAGGTATACATCCTACTCTGAACTAATGTAAATACGAGTTCTCCCAACCTAAGATGGCCACCGCGACGAATTAATTATGTTGTAAGAATGTGTATGTACAGACTTAGTTTGAATCAACAGGCATAAATATGTACTGTGTAATGCTACTACAAAGTAAGGAATTTCCTTTACTGTCCATATTTAGAAGAATTAAATCGCCGTGGTTGCGCATCGATGAATTTTACTTCCGGGTTCATTTACCCGTTCTTTCTGTTTAGACCGTGTTATTAAATTTTAAAATGTGTCCCCATCATTCACTAACATATGTAAATGAATAATATAGGGGTGAATTATTAAAATATTCTAGTTTAAATTACGCAGTTATCGTGACTCTTAACTTCCGGGTCACCATGGGAAGCGGCAGCATAAAAACGCCGATCCCACGAAGCTAGCGTATACTTCAAAATATTACCAAGCCGACAGCACGGAGGAGCAGGGAGGCCGAATACTCACCAAAAGGTAAGCGAGGGCTTTCAAGTTAGGACGATAATAAACTGGGAGGGCACTTTGTCCTTTAGGCAGTCTTGAGTAATTCAGTCTATATGACGGGCAGTTGTCTATTGATATCTGCCTAGTTGGTGTAAACCACCTTAACCTGCATTACCTGACAATATATTAATGACAGGGATAAATTGTGCAGAACTAATGCCTGTCCACCAGGGATAATACCAACAATAAATCTTTTTTGCCTAGTACCCAAGGAAAACTATAGTTTCCTGCACTGTTCAGTGCACTAGGCAAGATATATACATATAGACTTTAACCAGCTTTCAAGCCAAGAATACTCTAAGCTGACAGAAATATAACTCACCATGCCCCTGTAGATAATATTGTAGACAGTTTTCTAAAAGGGTATTATATCAGCATACAAGGAGTGGATAAACTTATATCAAGCATAGATTTTGATCATAGTCCCCCCCCTTTTTTACTTATATCCATAGATATCCAACTTTTCCAATCATGAAAAGAATCGGATGATCAACTATCATCAACGTATCATACCTAGATACCCACCTGATAAATAATTTGGTGAGTACTATTCTGAGACAGCATTTTTCAAAACCGTGAGTTTTTTAAAACCAGCATGGATTAGCAATTGTTTCATATATATGTGATCTTTATGTATATAGGTCAAAATACTTAAAGAAGCTACTCCCTTTATCAACGGTGGCCCCTCCGTGCACTTAGAAGATCTTATATTTGATCTATAAGGTAAATAATGATCTAATCTATTATAAGCACAATTAGTGAGACATCGATAATAAAAGATAGAAATAAGAATCTTCCGTTGTTCTTTTATTTATGTAGCTCAAAAGACTGTAATTATCAGAGAAGTTTACAGCAATTTGGAAAGCAATTGAAACGCTCTCCCGCTCAAAATACAGGTACAGTTAGTAATATTACATAGAAACATGAGGGTGGACCCAAAAAGATGATGGGTAGAATCAACAGATTATGGTTGAAATTAGAACTCTGGTTTGATGAAATGAGGTTTTCCTCACAATGATTTTTTCACAATGAGTTTGCTAATGTTGGATTCTCTTAGAACTAGTTTAATTAATATAAGTGGTCAAGATTGGTTAATAATGTTTAGGCAACATAAAAAAAGAGCAAGGTGTGTGTAATAAGAACTAACAAAGTATAAAAATAAATACTAAAACATTGTTATGTAATTTGTAGATACGGAGTCAAATGTTTTTAGTGTCCTGATGAAGGTGTCAAGATTGAATAGCACCGAAACGCCGCGTCGACTGTTTTTACTTTGACTTTACCTATATTCACTGTATTACCACTGTTGGTGGTTTTTTAATTGTTTTTTACTATGTTTTAGATTGTAACCCAACCGGGAGGAAGACAATAAATTTCACTATTCGAACTTTTCCTTGATGTATCTACTAGTTGTTTTACTTTAGTTGCCTGCTCTTTTTTGTTATTAAATTGACTAAGGATATGTGGAATAATTCCACCATCCTACAAAGACCCCCCCAATAAGTTTTATTTCAGTGATCCTAGCCTGCTACGTTTACGACAGGGACTTAAAATCTTTCTATCATTCATATTTGCATCATCATTCATATTTGCATATTCTCTGTGCTGATGCACACGCCTTTGAGGCCTAGACCTCGCTCAAGGCTGGCACATCCTCATGCTCTTATGGCTTTCCCAGGCTCCGCAGGATACAGTGCATTGAGGGTTTTCAGTGAACAATACATCATTTCTCCTGTGCATTGTTGAGAGCGCGCTGCATACCAGAGAAACATCCAATAAGTGATGGCGTGCAATCTGATTCTACGCCACACTAAAGCTGCCTGGCAAATGAAAATGATGGCCAAATATTTACTTTTCAGTTACTTGAGCATACCAGAGAGATTGCAAAGCCATCATACAAGCAGGCCAGCTGATACACAGAAGACCTCTGAGACACCATATGATATTGTAAACAGCTAGGAAGGAAATGAAGAGCCAGCTACAACACCACCAACAGAACTATCTACAAGTTTGCACTCAGAAGCTATCACCGGCAAGTAAGAGACACCAAGAAAAAAACACTAGTATACCACATTGAAAGAAGCTCCAACAGCTGCAAGGAGAGCTTCTTGATCATTAAGGATTTCACCTTGCCCTCAGCCACTGTCACCAACATCACTACCTCTCAACTCTGCAACAACTTATCCAATCCTTTTCACAGCAAAATTACAGATATCTACAGCAACTTTGCACACCAACCCAACCCCAGAGAATGTGTTGCTAACCTACCCACCACCAACCAAGACGACTACCAGACCAAATGGACAACCCTCACCAGAAATGACACTGTGGCACTCATGCCAACCAGCCACTCAGGGGCCCAGACGGACCCATGCCCCCACCACATCTACAATCTGGGAAAATCACCTATCATCACCACCCTGACACACATCATCAACACCTCCATCATGTCCGTCACTTTACCGAATGAATGGAAACTTGCAGAAATCAACGCCCTCCTCAAGAAGCCCACCCAAACCAATTGAGCAACTTCCAACCCATCTCCCAGTGTCCTATCCAGCTAAAGTGATGGAGAAGGCCACCAACAAGCAACCCACCTCGTACTTCACCATCTTTTAGAAAACACTTATTGAGGATTCAGAAAGAACCACAACACCGAAATAGCAATCATCGATGACATTTGAATCATCCTGGTCCGAGGAGAAACAGCAGCCCTCATCCTGCTCGACCTCTCTTCTGCCTTCAACAGTGTCACCCATAACACCATCATCAGAAGACTCCATTAGATTGGAATCCAATAATCTTTTCTCAAATGGATCTGTTCCTTCCTCATGGAAAGAACCCAGAGAGTCAGGCAACCACCCTCTGCATCAGAGACCAAGAAATTGATATGCATATTCCAACAGGGATTGTCTCTCATCCACATCATTTTCAACATATACATGACACAGCTCGCCAACATATTCAAATCACAAGACATCACTGTAGGAGAGTAGGGTCTGCTTCCTATTGTCACCCCCACTTTTTGCTGTGATTTACTGGTTTCTCGACTTTAGTGTGGCTGTGGGCCTGCTAATCAGACCCACAGCCCAGCTGTTTTCTCTCCAAATTGATACCATGTACTTTAGGTACATACCTGATTGGGTATTGGGTCACCTCTGTGAGCCCCTGTATAGTGTACCATAGGTACCCAGGGCATAGGTGCATCCAAGGCCTACCAGGGGCTGCAGCATGTATTATGCCACCCCTGGCTGGCCATCCAAACTGGCACCACAGGCTGATCACTCAGCTTGGGTATGGTTGTGTAATCACCCATTACTTAGATATAGTATTCCTATATCTAACCTTAACAATCCTGGAGGCAGAGTGCTTGGTTCTTTGTGAGAGGGTGCCCTAGCATGAGCTGAGCCCCTCTGCAGCTTTCTGAACCATGTCCTTATAGCTGTTCTATGATATAGCCATACCGTATACTCTTAAGTGCATTATAACCCTCGCGGTTAATGCTAACTTTGGTTTGGCTTTATCAAAACATGTCGTGTCAGGTGTCATACACTATGGAATACTACCCCCCCCACCAATTCTGGCGGCGGGGGTAGCATTCCACCCTTCTAGAGGGAGAAGACATGTTGGTTACTGCTTTACCCGGTTAAAGTTAAACAGAGCCTCAGCATCACAAAATGGATGCTGCTGCCACAGACACGAGTCTGACCTCCTGCTGCTGGACGAAACTCCAGCAGGGGAGGCCTGGACAATAGGTTTCCTGCCTTGGGAGGTGCTAGCACCTCCCCAGACAGGCTTTTAGTGTATTGGGGCAGGGAGGGCTGCAAACCGAGACACTGCCTGGGGCACACAAGGTGCTCCATGCATAGCCCGGTTCAAACCAGTTGCTGGCGCACTCCAGCCCCAGCTCTGGCGCGAAACTGGACAAAGGGAAAGGGGTGTAACCACCCCCTTCCCAGGTTACACCCATAGGAGGGACCTAGCAGGTAATCCAGCCCCTTAGTTTGGTATAAAGTTAGGAGCTGTGTCTAGAGACATCAGACTACCCTGGAAAGAAACTACGATACAGAACTCTTGGACTTCGACATTCTATGCTGACTAGAAGACTGAAGAAGATCTCCCTTGTGGTCAAGGAGTGACCACCCTGTTCAAACAGGCACCACCAGTAACTTGCCGGTTTGCTTTGTCGACGCTCCAGCGGGAACCCAATGACTCAGCGACTCAGAAACTTGACTTCCAGACTTCTCCGACTTCGATCCACATCCACAGCAAAGCTGAGACCCGTGGCGGACACGAGAGACGTGGGACCGGTTATCCCGGACTACCTGCACTTTGCTAACTGTGCAACGACCAAGGCACCCTTGCAGTTGTGCATTGGGGTAAGAGAAGCCCCAGACCCGAGCTGCATTTGCACCAGAGCTCAGCCCTCCGCACTCCACGAGTGCCGCGTGGGGCCCGCTCCTGCCTTTAAGCTCGACACGTCTTCCCGGTTGCTAGCCCGTCGGCTAGTGAGCCCCTTGAAGACGAACCTTTAATTTTTCAATGCTTTCCTGGTTGCTCTGGGCTTGCTCCAGCTTCCTTCCAAAAGAGAAGCGCCTCAGACCTTGCTGGTCTGACCTGAAGCCAATCTTCACTTCCTGCGTGGGTTGCAGTTGCCAAGGCTTGTTGGGTCCAATCCGGATACCGACACCGCAGTCAACTAGAGCCTTCGTGGGACAACTCGACTCCAGCTCCTGGTTGTCATCGACGCCTCCTGATCCTCGTGGCTGCAGAGACAAGCTTCACCTCTTTACCTGTTTGCATTGCGATATCACCTGATTCCATCCTGGTTCCTTCCTGGTCACTGGCTAGTGACCCAGACTCTGTCCCCTCTGCTTTCAGGTTCTTCCCAGCTTCGATCGACTCTTGGATCCACCCGGACACTCTTCCATCGACCGCCTGCAGCACTTCTTTTGCAGGTATCCATTGAAAGCATCGACGAAACCCGACACGAAAAGACATCTATGCACCCGGCTTCCCTGGGTGAGGTAACTCGAGTACTTCGGTGCTCCCATGGGTATTGACTATCCAAGTGTCCTAGTTTAAAGGGGTTTCACCATAGTCCACCCGGAAGTGTCCTTAATCTTTAACTTTGTGATTCCTTCGTTCTCCATTGTAAGTCAATGGTAACTTGCGTCTGTGTTCCCACACTGCACGCGTCTCCCGTGGGTCTCCTACTTCCAAACCCTTGGTTCTGTAGTGTAGCCCCAGCGATTCCCTAGGCCTATTTACCATTCCTGAAGTGGTTCTTATACCACTTACGTAGTATATGGTTCGTGAGGCCCCTAGGGCAGAATTGTATTTGTGCAACTTATAGTATGCTTAATGAGTAACTTGTAACATATCTCGAACTCTGACCTCATAAAGAGTGCAGAGGGGTTGTGTTAGTAATAAATACCATACATACCTTGTGTGGTGTCCTTTTATTTGGTATTCAAGGGATTATATATGGTAAAACAGCTGGCTTCACATGCTCTCTGAAGTTTTAGCCTAAGACTGCTTGTCCATGCTAACACTAGGATAGCTGGTCTATAAGGTTGACTTTACAACCATCACCATAAGGGTTGTTTAGACTGGTGCAAGGTGCCCACTAGAATAGTGGACAACATATGCCAGGCTAACTTCTCACATTGGTGTGCAGCGGTTGGAAAGAGCTTGCTGTTGTTTTACCATATAATCTTGAGATATCATTTGAAATATCACATTATGTTACCTAGAGGTACATATAAATCAAGTCTTATAATACTTAAGTTCTACTTAACTTAGTTGTTGTAGAGGAAAGGGCCTAGCACACCCTGACTACAACTCCTAGAGAAGTTCTAGTAGGTAACACTTAGTGTAGGTAGGTGCACACACCACACCTCACTAGAAAATGTCCTTGAGAGGAGAGCCTAGTGTGTCTCTCCCAGAGGAAGTGGATCCTCCCAGGATCCCTTCCCACTATGACACATTTACTTTTAATGAACTTAGAAGTTTGTGTTTACTCAGGAGACTGAGACAAGGACAGAGTCCAACCCTAAGACACCTTATAGATTTGTTAATGGAGTATGATGCTGAGAAAGCAGCACTCCCAGATCAGACTGGTAGTGGAAGGGGAGCCATCCATCCACAGAGGATTCCCAGGATGACAATCCAGGGGGGATCTGATGAGGAGGATGATGATCAGGACCAAGTTGAAGGACTGGACCAGGTCAACCTAGGACTACCTGAGCTGGACAGGAGAGAGTCCCATCCAGGCCCCCAAGTAGGCCTAACACTGAGCACAGAAAGAGGAGGTCACTTTCCAGTGACTCCCCCACTCTGATGACTCAGTAGGGTCAAATACCTCAGCAATGATGAGGATGACTTCACCTCAGAGAAGAGAGCATAAGGCAAGGATGAGGGAAGTAAATCTTAGGATCAAGAGGCAAGAAATTGTTCTTGGAAAGAGACCCTGGCTCTTGCTAGGGAGCAAAAGGTGAGTGGATTAGATTCCACTGGTGGCAGCAACATCCCTAGAGACAGGGAAAGGTCAAATGACCATAGAAACCTAAGTAAGATTGTACCTCCCTACCAAAATGGGGATGACATCCACAAGTGGATAACTGCTTTGGAGAGGGCCTGCAAAGTACAGCAGGTACCCCAAAGTCAGTGGGCAGCAATCTTATGGCTCTCCTTTTCAGAAAAAGGTAGAGACAAGCTCCTCATAGTTAGTGATAAGGATGCTAACAACTACACTGTCCTGAAGAGTGCTGTGATAGATGGGTTTGGCTTCACCACTGAGCAGTATAGGTTGCTGTTCAGAGACACCCAGAAGACACAGACTCAGGACTGGACTGACTTCGTAGATTGTGCCACTAAGGCTCTGGAAGGCTGGTTACTGGGCAGTAAGATCAAAGACTATACAGGATTGTATAATTTGATTATGAGAGAACAAATTCTTAATAATTGTCAGAACCAGTTATTGCATCAACACCTGATTGACTCTGATCTGACCTCTCCCCACAAATTGGGAAAGAAGGCAGACAAATGGGTCAGAACCAGGGTGAAGCAGAAGGTACAGAACCAAGGTGGTGATCAGAAGAAGCAACACCAAAAGGGTGGGGAGAAAGCAAAAAAACAGAGGTCTTCGCCAGGTCCCCAAAAAGCTTCTAATGAGGGGGTTCCAAGACATCCAAAAAGAAAGAAGGTCCAAAGAAACCATGGTGTAATTTTTGTAAGGTTAATACTCACTGGACCAGTGAGTGCACCAAGAAGGAGGCAGCTCCAGCAACCCTTGCCCCTAAGGCAACTGTTCCCCCTAGTACAGCTAATAGTGGTGGTTTTCAATAGAAGGGTGTAGTAGGGTTAACCCTGGGAACTGAGATGGATTCGGGCCTAGTCAGAATACCAACTCAAGCTGTTCTTGTCTGTGATGTGGACATGGCTATGTCCTCTACTGTGAGCCCCAGTAACCTGGGCAAGTACAGACAGACTCCTTTAATTAACAATAAAGTGGCTCAGGCCTACAGGGACACATGTGCCAGTGTCACCATGGTGACACCTAACTTTGTGGACCCTGGACAGTTTATACTGGGTGAGAATTACCTAGTGACCAATACAAGCAATGTCACTACCACCCATAGTATGGCAATTGTTAATTTCTCCTGGGGAGGGGTAACTGGCCTAAAAAGAGTTGTTGTTAGTTCAGACCTCCCTGTAGAATGTTTGTTGGGCAATGATCTGGAATCTTCAGTCTGGTCTGAAGTGGAGTATAGGACCCATGCAGAGATGTTAGGTATTTCAGCACATGTCCTTGCTGTGACCAGGTCACAGGCCAACAAGTGCAAAACTGAACAGGCCCTGTATCCTGAAACTATGGACCAGTTGCCTTCCAAGAGAAAGAGCAGTAGGGTTAAGGCAGTGCATTCCCCCCTGCCTCAGAATGAGGATCAGCCTTCTGAGGAAGCTGATAGTGAGACCTAAGAAGGAACTGTCCTAGAAGAGCTTGAGCCTGATCAGGTTGAGTTTCTTGGGACATGGGGACCTTCAAGGGCAGATCTAAGGCAGGCGCAGCTGGACTGCCCCTCTCTTGAACCCCTCAGACAGCAAGCTGCTGCTGAGGCTGCTGGGAATGCTACAGGTACCCATAGAGTGTATTGGGATGAAGGACTCCTTTATTCAGAGGCTAGAGACCCCAAGCCTGGTGCTTCCAAGAGGTTGGTCATGCCTTTGGCATTATGGGGCTTCATTCTTACCTTAGCCTATGATATTCCCTTAGCAGGACATCTTGGCCAGAACAAGACTTGGGAAAGGCTTGTCCCTCACTTTAACTGGCCACACATGTCAGAGGATACCAAGGAGTTTTGTCACTCCTGTGACACCTGCCAAGCCAGTGGCAAATCAGATGTCACTACAAAGGCTCCCCTAATACCACTACCTGTGGTGGGGGTTCCCTTTGAAAGAGTTGGGATAGACATTGTTGGACCAATGGATCCCCAAACAGCCTCTGGGCACAGATTTATTCTGGTGGTAGTGGATCATGCCACCAGGTACCCAGAAGCTATTCCCTTAAGGACCACAACAGCCCCTGTTGTGGCAAGAGCCCTCCTGGGAGTTTTCTCAAGAGTGGGCTTTCCGAAAGAGGTTGTCTCAGACAGAGGTGCAAACTTTATGTCTGTATATTTGACTGCTATGTGGAAAGAGTGTGGAGTGAACTACAAGTTCACCACTCCCTACCATCCACAGTGCAATGGTCTAGTTGAAAGATTTAACAAGACCATGAAGGGCATGATCAAGGGACTCCCTGAAAAGCTTTGGCGAAGATGGGATATCTTGCTGCCCTGCCTTTTGTTTGCTTACAGAGAGATCCCACAGAAGGGGGGTGGCTACAACCCTTTTGAACTTCTATTTGGGCACCCTGTAAGAGGACCCCTGTGTCTGGTGAAGGAAGGATGGGAGTTACCTCTCAAAAAGCCTAAACAAGACATAGTGGATTATGTACTTGGTCTCCCTCCAGGATGGCTGAGTATATGAAAAAGGCATCTAAAAACCTTGAGGCTAGCCAGGAACTTCGAAAAGCCTGGCAAGACCAAAAGGCTGTGCTCACTGTTTACCAGCCAGGGCAGAAAGTGTGGGTGTTGGAGCCAGTGGCCCCAGCAGCATTCCAAGACAAATGGTCTGGACCCCACACTATTGTTGAGCAAAAAAGGGAGAGGTAAAATCTACAGGTAACCTGACCATGCCAGGGACTGTATCAGGACAGAGGTCCAAAAGATGTTGGAGTTGAGAGTTATTGAGCCCTCAGAGAACCCTTGGGCCGCCAGTCCTATACTCCTTGTGCCTAAGCCTCACACCCAAGATGGTAAGAGAGAGATGAGGTTTTGCGTGGACTACAGTGGTCTCAATGCTGTCACTAGGACAGATGCCCACCCAATACCAAGGGCAGATGAGCTCATTGACAGATTGGCTTCTACCAAGTTTTTGAGCACATTTGACTTGACAGCTGGCTACTGGCAGATCAGACTATCTGATGATGCAAATGCCAAGACAGCATTCTCAACCCCAGGAGGTAATTATCAATTTGTGGTAATGCCCTTTGGTCTGAAGAATGCACCTGCCACATTCCAAAGGTTGGTGAACCATGTCCTCTCAGGTCTGGATGACTACTGTGCAGCGTATCTTGATGATATTGCTGTCTTTAGCTCCACTTGGGAAGATCACCTGATCCACCTAAAGAATATTTTGGAGGCCCTGGAGAAGGCAGGCCTAACTTTCAAGGCTACCAAGTGCCAGATATGGCAGAGCAAGGTTGTATACCTGGACCACCTTGTAGGTGGGGGTCAGGTTCAACCAATGGAGAGCAAGATCCAAACCATAAAGGACTGGACTCCTCCACCCACCCAGACACAGGTCAGAGCTTTCTTGGGCCTGCCTGGTTATTACAGGAAGTTTGTTAAGAACTATGGGTCCATTGTGACTCCTCTTAATCAGACCCCCCAGGATATAGCGGCATAAAAGTGCAAATTTAGCGGCACAAAAATGTAAATTTAGCAGCATTATTGCGGCACTTTATTTTACCCGTAATCATTCTTTTTCAGCCCAAAATCAATGGAACCTGAAATAGGCATGTTTAAAGTTTCTGCAGCTCTACGGAAGCACAGCTCCAATCTACTAACCTACTAACATTGTGGGAGGGGGTGTATTTCTCCCTGGGATTTTCTAGCGCCCATGAGTGCACCCTTGCCGGGACACCACTTTCACCGCTACCTCGGTGCAGTTGCACAGCTCCCCTTTGCTCCATGGGTGCAGTCACACAGCCCCCATTTGCTCCCTGGGTGAAGTCATACAGACCCTCATCGCTCCCTGGGTGCAGAGGTACAGCTTCCTCTTGTGTTGCGTGCACTGACTCCCTTTTATAGGTAGTGCTGACAGGGCAGACATCTCGCAATAATCATCCTTCAGAACTAGGTTCCCCAGTTCCAAATTCAGTAGCTCTGACCATGGTGTGTCATCCTCTCCCCCACTAAACATCATAACGCCCATTGAGAGAAACTCGCACTGCCTCAACTATAACCAAATTGTGCCCGCTATAAACACCTGCATGTGGCTCAATTTAAATTATGCACTACAAAAGAGCAATATGCTGCCTACAAAAAAAAAATAACATCTTCCTGGAAAAAGCAAATACTCATAGGGAATACAAAATTAAGTAAAGCATGTGAAATGTAAGCAGGAAAAACATGGTTACTTTAACGCTTTTACACTCACTATTCAGAAATCAGTGAGTGCTTTTGCCTGAAAAGTTAAGGACATGACTACAGGGCACGGAATGGACCCATTACAATGTCCATTGCTTATATCCTTACAGAATGGAAGCAGTTTAGTAAAAAGACCAATTCTCTAAACACCGAGACGCAGTACACATTTTGTTTTCCAATCCACGTGTTGCAGTGCCTCCAGCATTGGTGCACTAGTACCCCGCCCGGGGGAAAACGACGCTATTCAAAGAAAGACAAGTAAACAAAAGTAGAGCTTCACTGGCAAACTCTGATTTTATTCATACCCAAACACATTTGCGCCACTCTACGATCTGCCCACTTTGCTATCTCTCTGTTTGGCTTTATTCAGTTATTTTTCACGTTTTGAACCTTTTATTACCGCAGCTACACTTTGGAACATTGCTTTCATTGGGCCGGTAATGTCCAGTACGAAGTACCCGGCACTTTTTGAGATTGAGAGAGAGAGTACCGGCACTTCTAGGAAACAAGCAGGTACTCTGATACAGAGTACCTGCACTTCTATTTATCCATTTCAAGCACTGCTTTGGAATTGTAAAATATCACAAAAAGACGGCAATTACAATTTTTTCTTTTTTGGATCCATTTCACAAAGGAACAAATCAACAAACGAAGAAAAGACAGGGGGAGAACAGTTTCTGAAGTCAGGGATTTCAGTAAGAGAAGCTGCTAGATAAAGAGAGGGAAGAAAATGGAGGAAGAAAGAAAGGGGGGGGCAGTTGAAGCGGCAGAGCAGACACAGTCAGTGTATTCTGTGCGCAAGAAGGAAGAGACAGTCATTTTCCTCATCTGCGCGCCCCTCCCATCCCGGCGCTGGAATCCTAATTATTTCCAGTTGAGCCTGCAAGCTGGAGAGAAGAGAAGCAATACTTTGCTTTTCTCGCTCCTCTTTTATAACTATTGAAAATAATCGAGGAAGCAAGCAGCTAATACGGCTGTAAAGCGGCGTTTTACGGGGTGACGTATGGGCGCACAGCCTATAAAATGGCATCATTTTTTCATGCCTACCGGGAGAGTTTTTTTCGCGGGCAGTTTGGCAAATATCGCGCCCGTAGCGCTTGCCAGCTGATTTCGTGATCTTTTCGCGAATCGCGAGATCGCGAAATGCTGAAGGGTCTGAATTTAAGTCCACTGTGAAGTTCACAATGGGTACTTTGCAACCAGACAACCTGTGCTGTCTGGTAGAGTCAACATAAAAATGTCCCTAGGGAAGGAGAAAACACAGCAGCTCCAGTATACGTCGCCATCTTGTGGTATGTTAGGTGCCATGAACAAACAAGGCAAGTTTATTTTAAACTCCATAAAAAACATTTTGCAGCAGGAGCTAGGGTCCCTGTAAGAGCGCAGCCCGAGGAATAATGCATCATGTATTTCGTTTGCTTCCTCAAGATGAAAGAACTGGATTGGAGAAATAACCTCAGCATGGGGTGATAATGCAGTTAAATACACTCAAACAATAGGGATGGAAGCACTCCCTTTCACAGCCCAGCTACCACAGGTAAATCAGCAGAGTCGGGGAACCTACCTGAACCCCCCTGCAGGGAAGCCAAGCCTCGCTTAAAGGTTAGCTTTGCTAGCTGCTTTCAACGTTGGCCCCGTGGAACTTTTCAGTTTTTAATAAGAACTTATTTGATCCCTCTTCAGTCAATGACACTGAAACCGGATACATTATCAGGATCTGCACAATGTTTGCAGAGAATTTAAAGTTCAAAATTAAGCTCAATTTAACATAAAAGCAATGAGCCGGAGAGTGCTGCTAAATATAAATTACCCTTAGCCTCCGTTACTAATTTTCAACGCGTTTCCTGTCAGCGTCCGCCAGGGGGCGCAGGCTGTGTACCTGTGGGCTATGTTTACCTGTTGCCAAGTCCCATTGTCAGGCCGAGGGGTGGGACAGACTGTTGAAGTTCAAGGTAAGAAAAGGAAGGCGAGGTTAGTTGCTGTGCCTGCCGAGAAGGGAGAGCAGACACGGAGGCGGCCGAGCTGGAGGAAGCGGCGTGGGAGAAAGAAGGGAAGCTCTGCAGGAACTCTAGGACAGCAGGACCATGGCGCCGTTTTACGGGGTGACGTATGGGCGCACAGCCAATAAAATGGCATCATTTTTTCATGCCTACCGGGAGAGTTTTTTTCGCGGGCAGTTTGACAAATATCGCGGCCGTTGCGCTTGCCAGCTAATTTCGCGATTTTTTCGCGAATCGCGAAATCGCGAAATGTTGGAGGGTCTGCTTAGTGACCTCATCTCAAAGAAAATGCCGAAGAAAGTTCAGTGGACAGTAAGCTGTCAAAAGGCATTTGATGACCTGAAGCAGGCCATGTGCACTGCACCTATTCTGCAAAGTCCAGATTACTCCAAAGAATTCATTGTCCAAACAGATGCTTCTGAGTTGGGTGTGGGAGCTGTTCTTTCACAATTGAATAAAGATGGTCGAGACCAGCCCATTGCTTTTATTAGCAGAAGGCTGACCCTTAGAGAGAAACGTTGGTCAGCTATTGAGAGGGAGGCCTTTGCTGTGGTTTGGGCCCTGAAGAAGCTGAGGCCATACTTGTTTGGTACTCACTTCAAGATTCAGACAGACCATAAGCCCCTCTTGTGGCTACATCAGATAAAGGGTGAAAATCCCAAACTGCTTAGGTGGCCCATTTCCCTACAGGGTATGGACTTTACAGTGGAGCATAGACCTGGGACTGACCATGCCAATGCAGATGGACTCTCCAGATATTTCCACTTAGAACATGAAGACTTACCTGGTCAAGGTCAGTTTAATGTCCCTGCGTTTGGGGGAGGGAGGGCTTGTGTAGGAGAGTAGGGTCTGCTTCCTATGGTCACCACCACTTTTTGCTGTGATTTACTGGTTTTTCGCCTTTAGTGTGGCTGTGGGCCTGCTAATCAGACCCACAGCCCAGCTGTTCTCTCTCTAAATTGATACCATGTACTTTAGGTACATACCTGATTGGGTATTGGGTCACCTCAGTGAGCCCCTGTATAGTGTACCATAGGTACCCAGTGCATAGGTGCATCCAAGGCCTACCAGGGGCTGCAGCATGTATTATGCCACCCCTGGCTGGCCATCCAAACTGGCACACTCAGCTTGGGTAAGGTGGTGTAATCACCCCTTACTTAGATATAGTATTCCTATATCTAACCTTATATATAGACACATATGCACCTATAAGTCACTCCTATGGCAGACCTTAACAATCCTAGAGGCAGAGTGCTAGGTTCTATGTGAGAGGGTGCCCTAGCATGAGCTGAGCCCCTCTGCAGCTTTCGGAACGATGTCCTTATAGCTGTACTATGATATAGCCATACCATATACTCTTAAGTGCATTATAATCCTCGCGGTTAATGCTAACTTTGGTTTGGCTTTATCAAAACATGCCGTGTAAGGTGTCATAGGCTTTGGAATACTACCCCCCCCCCCGCCAATTCTGGCGGCGGGGGGTAGCATTCCACCCTTCTAGAGGGAGAAGACATGTTAGTTACTGCTTTACCCAGTTAAAGTTAAACAGAGCCTCAGCATCACAAAATGGATGCTGCTGCCACAGACACGAGTCTGACCTCCTGCTGCTGGACGAAACTCCGGCAGGGGAGGCTTGGACAATTGGTTTCCTGCCTTGGGAGGTGCGAGCACCTCCCCAGACAGGCTTTTAGTGTATTGGGGCAGGGAGGGCTGAAAAATGAGACACTGCCTGGGGCACACAAGGTGCTCCATGCATAGCCTGCTTCATATCAGTTGCTGGGGCACTCCAGCCCCAGCTCTGGCGCGAAACTGGACAAAGGGAAAGGGGTGTAACCACCCCCTTTCCAGGTTCCACCCATAGGAGGGACCTAGCAGGTAATCCAGCCCCTTAGTTTGGTATAAAGTTAGGAGCTGTGTCTAGAGACATCAGATTACCCTGGAAAGAAACTACGATACAGAACTCTTGGACTTCAACATTCTATGCTGACTAGAAGACTGAAGAAGATGTCCCTTGTGGTCAAGGAGTGACCACCCTGTTCAAACAGGCACCACCAGTAACTTGCCGGTTTGCTTTGTCCACGCTCCAGTGGGAACCCGATGACTCAGCGACTCAGAAACTGGACTTCCAGACTTCTCCGACTTCGATCCACATCCACAGCAAAGCTGAGACCCGTGGCGGACACGAGAGATGTGGGACCGGTTTTCCTGGACTACCTGCACTTTGCTAACTGTGCAACGACCGAGGCACCCTCGCAGTTGTGCATTGGGTTAAGAGAAGCCCCAGACCCGAGCGGCATGTGCACCACAGCTCAGCCCTCCACACTCCACGAGTGCCGCGCGGGGCCCGCTCCTGCCTTTCAGCTCGATGCGTCTTCCCGGTTGCTAGCCCGTTGGCTAGTGAGCCCCCTGAAGATGAACCTTTGATTTTTCAACACTTGCCTGGTTGCTCTGGACTTGCTCCCGCTTCCTTCCAAAAGAAAAGCGCCTCAGACCTTGCTGGTCTGATCTGAAGTCAATCTTCACTTCCTGCGTGGGTTGCAGTTGCCAAGGCTTGTTGGGTCCAATCCAGATACTGACACCGCAGTCAACTAGAGCCTTCGTTGTACAGCTCGACTCCAGCTCCTGGTTGTCGTCGACACCTCCTGGTCCTCGTGGCTGCAGAGACAAGCTTCCCCTTTTCACCTGTTTGCATCGCGACATCACCTGGTTCCATCCTGGTTCCTTCCTGGTCACTGGCTAGTGACCCAGACTCTGTCCCCTCTGCTTTCAGGTTCTTCACAGCTTTGATCCACTCTTGGATCCACCCGGACACTCTTCCATTGACTGCCTGCAGCACTTCTTTTGCAGGTCTCCATTGAAAGCATCGACGAAACCCGACACGAAAAGACACCTATGCACCCGGCTTCCCTGGGTGAGGTAACTCGAGTACTTCGGTGCTCCCGTGGGTATTGACTACCCAAGTGTCCTAGTTTAAAGGGGTTTCACCATAGTCCACCCAGAAGTGTCCTTAATCTTTAACTTTGTGATTCCTTCGTTCTCCATTGTAAGTTAATGGTAACTTGCATCAGTGTTCCCACACTGCACGCGTCTCCCGTGGGTCTCCTACTTCCAAACCCTTGGTTCTGTAGTGTAGCCCCAGCGATTCCCTAGGCCCTAGGCCTATTCACCATTCCTGAAGTGGTTCTTATACCACTTACTTAGAATATGGTTCGTGAGGCCCCTAGGGCAGAATTGTATTTGTGCAACTTATAGTATGCTTAATGAGTAACTTGTAACGTATCTCGAACTCTGACCTCATAAAGGGTGCAGAGGGGTTGTGTTAGTAATAAATACATATATATTTGATATATACCTTGTGTGGTGTCCTTTCATTTGGTATTCAAGGGATTATATATGGTAAAACAGCTGGCTTCACATGCTCTCTGAAGTTTTAGCCTAAGACTGCTTGTCCATGCTACCACTAGGATAGCTGGTCTATAAGGTTGACTTTACAACCATCACTATAATGGTCGTTTAGACTGGTGCAAGGTGCCCACTAGAATAGTGGACAACATATGCCAGGCTAACTTCTCACAATCACCATCATCTCCTATACTGATGACCCACATTGCACCCTCTCCCTGATGGACAGAACAATCCCTGACAGAACAAACTTCACCAACTGCATGACCTTGGTACCAGACTGGATGCAAACCAACTGCCTGAAGCTCAACTCCAACAAGACTGAAGTACTGGTCTTCAGCAACAAGACCTCTCCGTGGGACTCCTCCAGGTGGCCGGCAGAGCTAGGACCAACACCTACAGACCACAACAGAAATTTAGGGATCATCCTCGATGACCAGCTCAACATGATGGCTCAAGTCAATGCAGTGTGCAATCCATCTACACTCTGCCTCACTCTTCACTCACACACATTCCCGCATCCGCAAAAGCAAAACTGGAGGTTGCCTATTCTCCTACATTGCACCCAAGACATGGAACAACCACCGTCAACACATCAGAGCCTCCTACTCACTTCTTCAGGTCCGCAAGAAGCTGAAGAGCGGGCTGTTCGTATAAGCACCTTGCAGACCACAAACCTACACGGGAAACATCCTTTACAACGCAACTTTTACCACGCAGTGCCCTTATGACGCAACTTTTACAATGCAAACCATTACAACGCATTGCGCTGGGGGGCGCTCTAGGATAGGGAATATGTTTAATTTACTTCCTTCCCTAGTGTCCACGGGGACTGGAGTTGGAATAGTAAATTAAACTATTCACTATCCAGCACCCCAAAGCGCTATGCGTTGTAAAGGTTTGCGTTGTAAAAACCGCGTTGTAAAGGCATGCGATGTAAAAGCATGCGTTGTAATGTCATACATCCAACCTACACACCTACCCAAGCGCCTGGATACTCACTTGGGTGATTAGTGTGCTACAGAAATCAGTAGACCATAGCATAACATTAAAGTTGTTTTGGCATGACAGATGCCACTGTGGAATTTTAAGTGCTTCACAATTGGAAGAGGGATTTATGCTATATCTCTTTCAAAGTGATGCTGCAATATTATTGGATGAATTGTTTTATTATAGGTTTTTACTGTCAATGTCTTTACAAGTATTACTAATGTTTATAATGAGATACTTTCACACAGTTTGCCTAAACATTAAATACATTACTGCCTCTTGACACATTTACAATACTTCCAGTTACCTTTAACTGTGTGTTAATTTCAACCCAAGTGATGCTGCAAGTAATCAGCCCCTGTCTCTGCAGAAGTCAAGAGGGTCAGGTGTCAGATGATAGATACATACATGGCAACATTTTGAAAGCAGAAATAGGGAGTTAGTGAAAAAAAATCAGGAGATTTTGTTATCCCACATTGACTAACAGTGAAATAGAGGCAGTTTTAGGCGGGAGACTGTAGTAGGTCAGGTGAAGAGAAGGAAGAGAGGGCCTAGACAGTGCACGGATCCCTGCACCTCTGGCGATAGGCTTGGGGTCAGAGGTTATAATAAAAGCAGAGCGCGGTTGCTTGCATGTACACATATTGTGGCACTCCACACTAAAGTCTGAGTGTTCTCGTTTGCCGGGAAGGTCTCCCCAGGGTCCATGTGCGTGGTTAGCCCAATGTTCACCACAGAGACAGCCAAAATAAAGCCTTTTTTTCTTTAAAAATCGAGATTCTCCCTCCTGAATCCATGGACGTCATTTAGGAGTCACAGCTGCTACCTCTGGTCTACACATTGTGACCCATTGCTTGTTGCTTGCGACCGCTAGCTTCATCAAGGGGATGAGACAAATCTATGGGAGTTTGGAGCCCCCTGATGTCAGTTTCAGTGTCCCACTGGGGTTGCATTACTGTTTAGTAACGATTAAAATAGTACAGCACGATTTTGCAAGTTAAATGCTGTTGGTGGTTTAATTTGAGAGTCAATTGGCTTCACAGGTCATTCTCTGTAACATTGGCACACTTTCTGCGGTTTAACCAGTAAGGCGACAAACAGAAAACTGTGATGGAAGACAAAGGAGAGCGAAGGTAGGGCCTGCTGTTTCATAGCTGCCAAGAGTTCCGGCAAGTTGGAGACTGTCTCGGATAATTCACTTTCCCAGGACAGTCCCGGCAATTGCACTTGATATAATGGCCTACTCAATAAAGAAAGAATTCCGATGTGATTTTCAAACTTTAGGCCAAAGTAGCCAAGTTGGAAAAATTCTCGAATGCAGCTGAATGGGAGAATTTCTCCAACTCAGCCACTTTGGCCTTACGCTTGAAATTCCTGTCTCATTTCCCTGCAATTTTCTCTTTCTTGAGTAGACCCCAGAATCTGCACTATGATAAGTAGGCAAAGTTAAATGATGTTAATTATGTGGGTTGGGCAGAGTGGGCGGGGCTTTGGGACAGTGGGTGTGTTAAATTTTCAAGTAAGTAATTGATAGCTGTGCTGCAAAGTGTCCCTGGAATATTTTTTCAAATGTTGGCAACTGTGCTGTTTCAATCTAGCTACAATGGCGTTTGTGCCAATAAAAAGCCTAGATTTCAGTGAGGTAGCATTTTACAGTAGCTTGCCACCTGCATCGTGTCCATGCGCTGTCTGACATCAAGGCCAACGTAATGTATAGAAGCCAGACTACAAACTCCCCAAAAAATAATGTTAGACTTGGCATCTTTTGGCATGTTTCCCCTGAGTTTTTGCTTTCTGACCTCCCGATTTTGACTCTGTTTTTGCTGGTGTAGTATTTCTGCGTACTTTTCTCACTGCTGATGAGTGGTAAAGTGCGAGTGCTCCTGTGGTAAATTGTGTTATGGATTGGTGTTTCCCTGATTGGGATATTTGATTTACTTATTAGTCCCTAGTAAAGTGCACTGAGTGTGCCAGGGCCTGTGAATCAAATTCTACTAGTGGACATGCAGCACTGATTGTGCCACCCACGTGAGTAGCCCTGAAAAGGTAACTCAGACCTGCCATTGCGGAATCTGCGCGGAGTTTGTAATTGCCATGTCGACTTGGCCAGTGCACACACTTGCCAGTCCCTCACCTTCCCTTTTCTTACATGTCAGCCACCCCTAAGGTAGGCCCCAGGTACACCTGTGGGCCAGGTGCAGTGTATGTGGAAGGTAGGACATGTCGTGGTGTGGATTGCCTGTCTGGGTTTTGGATGACAGAAGGCTGGGGAGCAGGAGTGGCTCCAGATAGTCTAGGTGTGTCAGGAAAGGGCTTAATAGACCTGGGCTGCAATTGGGGAATGGGGAGGAGATGTCCTTGCACCTCAAAGGGCCTGGTCTGCCTCTGACCATGCCGTCTCCACCTCTTGCCAGGAAGTCACACCAGAGAAGGCAGAACTGGTTCTGGCTGGTCACAAACACTCTCTGCCTAAGAGTTCAAAGGATTTTGGGAAATAAGTATTGGGGCCCAGACCCCTGAACTTTAGAACTCTATTGGATCAAGAAGACTGCCAAGAAGAAGAGCTGGAGAAGCTGTGAGGAGGAACTTTAGAACTCTATCGGATCAAGAAGACTGCCAAGAAGAAGAGCTGGAGAAGCTGTGAGGAGGAACTACCACTTTGCTGTGTGCTTTGCTGTGTTGGCCTGCAGTGGCTGCTTCTGTCTTGGGCAGTGAAAGGACTGGACTGAACTTTCTGCAATCTACTTTTGCGAGTATTTCCAAGAGCTTGAGGTAGAGCTTGCCCCCTGTTCAAGAAGTCTCAGTAACAGCAAAGACTTCAAGCTCTTCTGCCCTCAGCACTGGGGACTGTGTGTTTTGTGCTGCAACAGAAGAAAAAGCAACCTGATGCTGTCTACGATGCTGCTGCCGACTCCATGTCCTGAAGGCCCCACAGAGGGCACCGCGGCAATGCCGCACTGCCCCACCGCGACCTTGGTCTCCCCGACGCTGCCTGCTGACACCGCCACGAGCCACAGCTCGCACCGCGGCCTGTGGGCACCGCACTCCGCACCGCCTTGCTTCATGACGATGCCTTTTTATCCCTGATGACGCTGCTCCATGCCGAAATCTACGACGCTGCTTGCACCGTGGTACGAGGGCACCGCTCGTAAAGTTAGATGACGCACCGCCCTCATCCCGCACCACAGCCTTGGCCTACCAACGCCGGCGCCATCGACTCCAGTTCGTCAGCCGACTACAGTGCTTCAGCAATGACGACGACGCTGCTTGCACTGTGACCTGCCAGCACCACACCGAGCACTGCATTCCCTTTGCACCACGACCCTGGCCTCACCGACGACGCCATCTGGCGCCGCCACCGAGCCGCTGCTCGCACCGCGACCTGAGGGAACCCCATGCCACACCGCTGCACTTTGCACCGCAGCACCTGACGCCTACCGATGCCAGCCGTCCTGACAGAGAGGAGTTAGATCTGCAACGCGTGTGACTTCGAGGGCCCCCGAAGACTCCTCCACGGACCTCCGGAACTAATGTCTGGGGACGGCATGCTTTCGGATGCTCAACAAGAGGTCGCCGGCGGCCTGCATTTTTTAAAAAGGTACTGTTTGCGGGTCTTCCCGACACCGTAGCTTGTTGAAAGTTAGGCTAAAACCGTCAACATTATCGGCGCCCTCTTGCTCTTCTCGAACCTTTTTCGTGCGCGTAAACAGCCGCCATTTTGAACACCATGGCTTCCCTGCCTTTTCCTGATAACCAGCGCGTCTCTCTCCCTCTCCTAGCCTCACGGCCACCCCCCGCATGCTGACAACCCCCTCGCCCTCACATGTCTCGGGTCATAAACCCCTCTCCAGCGCAGCCCGGCCTCGGAATCCCATCCTGTTCCCAGCGCAACACCTCCCTTCTTCCCTTCCATGATCCCAGGTCCTTTTGATGCAAACCCCCTTTTCCTGTGTGCCCGTCTGTCTTCCCCGCTCCCAGGCCGCCATCTGGCTCTGCGGATACTGTTTATTACCCCCAGTACAGTAGGAAGCTTCCCTCATCAAAGGACCCCCGAGTTGATCAAAGCCCCCACCCCTTGAGATCCGATCGAACCCCACACATTCCGTGAATCGGCGGAATATCCAACTGTGCGATGATCACCACCTATTGTGACCGGGGTGGGGACTTCAACTGTAACTATGTGTGGGAACGGACCTGAAGGGGAGATTCCGAGGATGCCTTTTCGTACATCAAAGTATTAACGAGGATGTGTTTCATGCAATAAAGTGATTAACTTGTGTATAAGAGGCCAGGCCTCAGAGATGCGAGTAGAGCACCTCAGAACGATACCTGCTGTCTGTTTTGCTGTGTTCTCCTCCGGAGAGAATAAAAACCTTGTTTCCTGCCTTCCAGTCTCCAGCGCCTGCCTCTTCAGTAGTTTAACTTCCTTGTGGGTTTAAGAGGCGACACCGCCGGGCAATACTTAAGGATCTTATATTCTGGTTGGTAGTGTCCCCCTTTTAAAATTGGCGTCCCAAGCGTGGGGCCCATCAGCGACCCGTGGATCCAGTGGGAGAGGTCCAGACGACAGAGTGAACGACTGCAACGATCGGGAACGCGTCTGTCCGATAGACCCTCGTCTGACAGCCGATCATCCGAACTTCACTGGTTCCGAACAGACCTCTCTCGAGTGATCTACGGTCCTGACTGGGAACCATCAGGAGTGCCGCGAGGATAACGGAGAAGAGAGGACGATCGGGCGCTGGATTCGGAAGACAAGAAACTGTCCATGCGGTCCGGGTAAGGTCGTGTAAACACGACAAGTTGCGAAATGATTGCTTGATTGCTTGATTGTTTAAAAAAAAAAAAATATATACTAGTATTGCTCTTCTTATTTATTTCGAGATTCGCTGTCTGCAAACGGAGAAACAACGGGCTCTCTCTCTTTGCAAGCAGTGGAGGATAGGTAGGGCAGCAGCCGTGCTTATTTTTTTCTCCCCCACTCAATAATTACTTGAAACTGAACTGTTGTTTGCAAAACTATTGTTTTCTGGAGATTCTCTGTCTGCAAACAGGGAAGAGACCACCCTTTTTGCAGATAGTGAAAAGGGTAGGTAACGCAGATCTTTGCGGACCTACTCATTCTCCCCATTGAATATTTATTGGTCTTTTTGTTATTTTGATCCATGAGGTATTCACTGCCTGCAAACAACGTAGAATAGAAATATTCTGTCCAGTCTTTGCACCTAGTGATAAGATAGGCAGTGCTGACTTTTTAGTCCCTCGTTACGAGCCGTCATGTCTGTCTTCTCCCCACTGATTAGTAGCCTGTTTAGCCCGGACCGCTTATTAGAGATGGACCATCCAGCCCCACTGGAAGGCACCCCTAATAAGGACATGTTCATGAAGCATGGATTGACCGCTATAGCCTATAGTAAACTATGGCATAAATATACGAAAAAGGGTCAAGAAAGTCAGTGGCCCCTGATAGGATCCTTCGATGATGATAAAATAAAAACGCTAGAAACTGCCCTGGGTAAAAACAAGACAACACCCACTATGCTTGACAGTTTCGGCATGTGGCGAAAAGAAACTGAACAACGTAAAAAGAAAACTGAGAGTAGGTTGGAAAAAGAGCTGCGAAAAGCAGCCCACCTAGCTGCCCAGAAACTAGAAAAAGAGATAAAGGAAAGAGAGAAAGCTAAACAGAAACTAGAAATGGAAACACCAAGCCAGTGTCCGGTTAGAACTCCCTCCATGCTCTACCCTGATTTACCCTCGAAACAACGAGCCAACGAGGACCTGCTGTTAAGTCCTCCTATCATCTACATGCCCCCTCCATATGCCCCTTCCCAACCCTTAGCGCAGCACGCGCCACCCCCAGGTACAAACGAAGGTACCGCCACAGCTTCGGCCCCAATGGCCTCTGTGCCAGCCGAACCCCTTGTATTAAAAACCGCATCAACAACAACGTTAGACGACCATGAGACTCGAGGGGCTGGCCCTGCAAGAACAAGCAGACTAAGCAAAGATGAGCGAGCGGGGATCGACAAAATAGCAAGGACACTGGTAGAAAGGAAGGATGATGAAGAGTACATCACGGATATGTTCAGCTCGTATACAGGGAGTCACAGACGACATTTTACCGTACGACTGTGTTATCATGTCTTGAATGCATACGAGGACCGATATCGAGACAACGGTCCCGGGAGCCTAACGACTCTGTACCGGAAGGTCGATATCGGGGATGAGGGCGAGTGTGATGTGTCGGACCTCCTTACGCGTACGCTTGAGGTTTTCCGCCACCTCACTGAACGAGAGCCGGGAGCTAAATCCGCGACCTCCGTAGTGACCAAACCACCAACCGAGCAATCTAACACCATGATGCCGATACGAGAGGCTGCCCCTTACTGGGTTCCTCCCCGAGGTACAGGGACTCACGATGATGCAAACAACCAAGATGCGAAGGGAAGGGTAGTGTACAACTGGGTCTACCAGCCATGGGACCGGCAAGAGATTCTGACATTCCGGAAATCTCTACCCGACCTACGTAAAAACCCCACTGCCTTCTATACTGAATTGGGTACAGCCCTGGGCTCAACGATTATGACCCTGGCTGACATCGACTTGTTCTTCGGGTTATGTCTACCAGCTGATGTGTGGAAGCAAATCCGGAAAGTCGACCACCTTGAGCTGTTTGGACAAACCTGGTCACAACTCAATGACCTGGATAAACAACGGGGACCAGGACAAAAGCCTTTGAAATCCATTCTAGACCTTCCAGATAAAATCGTAGAGAAATTAAAAACCCTGATCCCAGAAAAGAAAGTGGACTGGTCGATAGTAACAGCCTGTCGCCAGAAACCCCAGGAGGATGTATCGGAATACTTCTCCCGGTTTGAAACGGTGTTCTCCGATTACAGCGGCCAGGACATGACCACTGCAACCGGACACCATCTGTTTGTCCAGAATTATGTCAAGGGCCTGTCCTCGGAGATCTCCCAGAAACTACAGGCCAGCGAGAGTAGTTGGGCAGCCTCCAAACCTACAGCGATTCTCCAAATGGCCCAATATTATGAGCATCAGAAAAATGAAAACGATAGGGCAACAGAGAAAAAGAAGAAGGACTTAAAGGAGAGGGTGATGATTGCCAAACTGCAAGGGGTGACTATAGGACGAGACCAATATCGGGGAAACTACCAGACGAACGTCCCTAAGACTACATTTCCCCAGGACCGCACTCTGACTTCCTACAGTGGACGCACAGACCTTAGAGAGAACCAGTGCGCTTTCTGCAAAGGGACTGGCCATTGGAAATCCCAGTGCCCAGTTCTTCTGGAAATGATCAGAAACAAAGACCCCAGGGACGTAGCAAACGGACCGAGACCTAAGGGACAACAGCGAGGGCCCCCAAATGACGCGACTAACGACAGATCAGGCAGACCAAATACGTTCGATCGACCCAGGCAGAACCAATATCAACAATCTGACTATGAAGACACCCACAACTTCGCATAGGACAGCCAAGGGCAAGGGAGGGATCCAGTCGAGCTCTATGTTGACCAGCAGGGCCCTTACGTCACTGCTAAGGTCCTGGGTACCAAGTCTCCATTTCTGGTAGACACTGGCGCAACACGTAGTGCGTTATCTAAACGACTGATTCCAAGGGCACCCTTGTCTGGCTCACTCATAACATCGACAGGTTTCGATGGAACGCCCTCCACCAACCCTTTGTCTGCCCCGATTCTCTTTGACGTAGAAAACAACACCGCTGACACCACGTTCTTGCTCTCCTCCAATAGCCCTGACGCCATTATGGGACTTGACTTACTGAAACACTTCCGAGCGACGATCAGGTGTTCTCAAGATGGAGTTCGAGTGTTTCTTTACGACAACCCCGTTCTGCTTAGACATTGCTCTCCCCAACACATGTTTTCCATCACCGACACTGACGCATCCCTGCTTGACACTCTGCCTCCGTATCTGTGGGCCAAAGCGGATTCGGACGTAGGGCGTATGTTAATTGACCCAGTACACATTACTGTCCGACCAGACGTAACACTCCCAAAACTCCCACAATATCGGATATCGCCAGAGGGCGAGAAGGCATTGGTAATGATTATCCAGTCACTGATAGACGCAGGAGTGGTAGAGGAAGTGGTTAGCAACATTTGCAACAGCCCTATCTTGCCCATTATCAAGAAGCAGGGAGAGGGAGATGAGAAAGCATACCGTTTTATCATCGACCTCCGAGAGATCAACAAAGTGGTGGTACCCCAGTACCCTGTGGTCTCAGACATCACCACCATCCTGACCTTGATTCCTTCTACTGCCACCACCTTTACCGTCATCGACCTCAAGAACGCATTCTTTTCCATCCCCATCCACCCAGACAGCCAATATCTCTTCGGCTTTACCCTAAAAGCCCGCTCATATAGGTTTTGCCGAGCGCCCCAGGGCTACACGGAAAGCCCTAGCATCTACAGCCAGGCCCTCAAAAGACAGCTAGACCAAGTCCAGTTACCCGACGGAGTGGTGTTGGTACAATATGTCGATGACATCCTTTTGGCAGCCGACACCACCCCTCTAGCGGTTACCGCCACCATTCAACTCTTGCACTTCCTTGCGGAAAATGGCCACAAGGTCTCCAAGAAGAAGTTGCAATTCTGCCTACCCCAGGTCACTTACCTAGGCCACCTTTTGTCCAAAGATGGAAGAAAACTCACTCCTGATCGAATCCAAACCATTCTAGATACCCCTGTCCCTAAGACCCAGAAGCAGGTTCGCTCCCTATTAGGCCTCACCTCCTTCTGCCGACAATGGTTACCAAACTTCAGCCTCGTTGTAAAACCACTGCTTTCTCTGCTAAACAAAGACGTCCCTTTCCCACTCCCGTGGACCCCTGAGTGTCAAACCTCCTTCACGGAACTGCGAGATGCCCTTTGCTCAGCCCCCGTCCTAGGTACCCCTGATTACAAAAAGCCCTTCTCCCTTTACACTCACGAAAGGGAGGGGTGCGCTTTATCTGTCCTGACCCAGGCCATCGGCCCTAAGCAACGACCGTGCGCTTACTTCTCTGCCACTCTTGACCCTGTCGCCAGAGCCTTGCCTGCCTGCCTTCGAGCTGTAGCTGCTGCTGCAATCTCTATCCGACAGAGTGAGGGGATTGTACTCTCGAATTCCCTCACGGTACTGGTACCCCATGCAGTCGACACCCTCCTGAACCAAACCAAGACGCAACATCTGACGAGCGCACGACTGACTGGATACGAACTGACTTTGCTTGCCCCCCATATCACCCTGAAAAGATGCACCACACTGAACCCGGCAACTCTGTTACCCTTGCCAGAGAACGATCCCAATGTGCACCCTGTGCATGACTGCGTGACTCTTACGGACGAACAAACCAGGAGTAGGGTTGACCTCAGAGACACGGCTTTCCCTGACCCCGACGGGGAGCTGTGGGTGGACGGTTCTTGCATCAAACTCTCCGACGGTACCACTTCCGCTGCCTATGCAGTCACCACAGCTCGAACCGTAGTAGAAACAGCCCTCATCACCCAGCGATCTGCCCAGGCAGCGGAACTGATTGCTTTGACACGAGCCTGCATCCTGGCAACAGGAACCACAACGAACATTTACACCGACAGCCAGTATGCCTTCGGGGTGGTTCACCATTTTGGGCTCCTTTGGAGGGAAAGGGGATTCCTGACCTCGCACGGCACACCCATTTTGCACGGGGATCTAGTCTCCGCCTTAATCGAAGCTGTCCTTCTCCCCAACAAGCTTGCCGTCATCAAATGTCAGGCACACAAGAAGGTAACAGACATTATTGGACAGGGAAATGCACTAGCCAACATCACTGCCCAAACGACAGCTGAAAATAGGACGACGACACATATGTACGTAACCAGGTCACAAGCGGAAAAATGGACTGACGCTGGAGACACTATCAGGGACATTCAAACAGCTAGCACACAACACGAGTTGACTGAATGGATACGGGTGGGATTAAAAGACGATGAAGGCTGCTGGCGGACAAAAGACACAAACAAATGGTTGCTACCTGATTCATACCTGATTCCCATACTGACCATGGCACACTCCCCTGCCCACATAGGATCAGCCCCCATGATCGAACTTGTCTCCAGGGTTTGGCACAATGATAAGATCCCAGATTCCGCCAAACGCCTGGTCCAGCAATGCTTAATATGCCTGCAACACAACCCCGGGAAAGGAACTGTAGTACCCCGGGGGGGATTTGGGGTCCCAAACCACCCATTTGAAGTCCTGCAGATGGACTACATCCAGCTAGACAGATGCCAAGGCCTGAAATATGTACTTGTTGTGGTGTGCGCATTTAGCAAGTGGGTGGAAGCATATCCAACCCGTGACAACACCGCTATGGCCACTGCAAAGGTTCTGTTAAAGGAGTTTTTCCCCCGTTATGGCCTCTGTCGTGTTTTATGGAGTGATAATGGTCCCCACTTCATAGCCAAAGTTATCCAGCTCATCCTAAATGGGTTGGGTATTAAACAGAAATTCCACGCAGTCTTCCACCCCCAATCTGCTGGGCTTGTCGAACGACACAATGCCACACTAAAGCTTAAACTGGCCAAAATAGTGGCTACCACGGGCCTGAAATGGCCAGACGCCCTCCCACTGGCATTGCTATCGATGCGCTCTACCCCCACCCGACATCACTTAACTCCTTATGAAGTTGTCTTCGGTCGACCCATGAGCGTCTGGTCTGCCCCGAAACCAACTTCCATTCATGACGTTCCGGACGTCCTAATGTCTGATTATCTGTATAAATTGACTGAAACTCTGTCTGTCCTTCATCAGCAGGTGCAGCAGGCCATCCCCGATGCTTCCAGGGGTCCGGGTCACGCCATCCAGCCGGGGGACTTCGTGTTGATCCGGAATTTTCAGCGATCAAAGAGTTTGGAACCCCGGTGGACAGGCCCCTGGCAAGTGCTGATCACCACTCGGACCGCACTTCGAGTGGAGGGGAAGAAGCACTGGCTGCACGCCCATCACTGCAAAAAGGTCTCCTCAGCCCTGGCCACGACAGACAACGTCAACACCCAAGAAGAGCTCCTGAACCAGGACCGACCATCGTTGAACTGCTATCCTGACACAGAGACACTTGAACTTTCAAAACATCCTGACCCCACTGTACCATCTCGAGAAGGGTATTTCCTGCGTCGAAAGGAGGGAGCTTCGGCTAAGTAGGCCACGGACTAGGTTAAAGGATCTCAGAACGGTGACCCAAACTACCAAGGGTTACCTGGAGAGAAGCTAAACTAAGTCTGTGGTCCTGCCCACTACCGAGCACCTTGAAGACGAAGATGATGGAAGCGCCAGATAAGAAGATGATGGAAGCGCCAAATAAGAAGCCGACGGAGACAGCAGGAAATACCCACTACAGAACTCCGAGAACAGACAGACTCCATAGCTCAAAGACAATTGCACTCTTCATCGCAATCCTCTTCTGCTTTCTCCTCATGACCGCGCTCTGGATTATGGAAGAGCATGCACCTGCTCGCGAAACATTCCTAACCACTGCTCAGCCTACAACCATGAAGGAACATTATCTAATTTCGCTCTCTCCTCAACTAAGAGAGAGGCGAAAGGAATTTTGGAATAACTCTTTCGTGCAGCTGCTTCACCAACACAATCTTGCCACCAATGCCACCAACTGCTGGATCTGTGGGTTGCTGCCCCATGCCACTGGACATTCAATACCATTCATCCCTTCACCCTTCTCTGTTCACGGCTCCTGCCTTGCTTGGCTGATCCTCCTACAAGAAAGCTATAAGGACAATGCCACCTCAGGCAGAACCATAACGCATTTCTCCCACGGGGTCCGACGAAACAAAACGAAGATACACTTCTGCCCGCAGACCTCCAACGATTCAATCCAAATGGACATCCCGGCTAAAGAACGGATCGAAATACAGGTGTTCAACAATCCAACCAGACCCACCTTCTCCTATCTGCGGAAACGAACGGCGGCCACTCTGACTGTGGCCTTGTCGGTCATCAACGTCACAGGCCACATGTGCGTAGAAGGACTTGAGACACAGCTGGTGGGTCGCAGCGCCTGCCGTTTTACCAGAACTTTGGATTCCACGGATCCACCTTCCTTTGTGGCATCACCAAACATGTATTTCGTCTGCGGCACCAAGGCCTACACCTGGCTCCCCAAAGGCTGGGGGGGCACTTGTTTCATCTCCTTCATCCTACCTCCGACTTATGTGGCCCCAGCGAATCACCATAGACAAAAACGAGCCAAAGACATTGAACAAGCCGACTCAACAGGAGCACAGTTCCTCGATGCCATGAAAGGACTCGTCCCCCTCTGGGGCCCGATGGCAAACAGCCGTGCCATCCGACACCTGACTCAGGCAGTTGAGACAACTATGAACATCACAGCTGGTATCTTTGCTAACAACACTGCCGAGCTCCAAGCGGTCCGTCTGGTGGCTCTCCAGAACCGCCTTGTTCTAGACGTGGTTCTGGTGTACCGTGGAGGAGCATGCCGCATTATTGGGTCCAGCTGTTGTACATATATACCAGACAACTCACCATCAGTGTACAAAGCCATTGAACATCTTCACAGACTCTCTTCGGAAGTCCACCAAGAACAAGAAGAATGGTCGCTTGGTGGTTGGTTCTGGGACTCCGTTAAGAACTGGGGCTGGAGACTGCTCGCCATTATCCTGATTCCTGTGGTCGAAATATGTGGTCTATGCTTAGGAATTCAATGCCTGCCACCTTTGTGTTCTTTATGTGCAAGTTGTATTTTCCCCAAAACTGTGGACTTTGGAAACGAACACATGAGAGCATTATACGATACCGAGGTTAGGAATTTGATGAAAATTGACATTGAGTAAGCAAGTTGGCTAGATATGTTGAAAAGGGAGGACTGTTGAAAGTTAGGCTAAAACCGTCAACATTATCGGCGCCCTCTTGCTCTTCTCGAACCTTTTTCGTGCGCGTAAACAGACGCCATTTTGAACACCATGGCTTCCCTGCCTTTTCCTGATAACCAGCGCGTCTCTCTCCCTCTCCTAGCCTCACGGCCACCCCCCCGCATGCTGACAACCCCCTCGCCCTCACATGTCTCGGGTCATAAACCCCTCTCCAGCGCAGCCCGGCCTCGGAATCCCATCCTGTTCCCAGCGCAACACCTCCCTTCTTCCCTTCCATGATCCCAGGTCCTTTTGATGCAAACCCCCTTTTCCTGTGTGCCCGTCTGTCTTCCCCGCTCCCAGGCCGCCATCTGGCTCTGCGGATACTGTTTATTACCCCCCAGTACAGTAGGAAGCTTCCCTCATCAAAGGACCCCCGAGTTGATCAAAGCCCCCACCCCATGAGATCCGATCGAACCCCACACATTCCGTGAATCGGCGGAATATCCAACTGTGCGATGATCACCACCTATTGTGACCGGGGTGGGGACTTCAACTGTAACTATGTGTGGGAACGGACCTGAAGGGGAGATTCCGAGGATGCCTTTTCGTACATCAAAGTATTAACGAGGATGTGTTTCATGCAATAAAGTGATTAACTTGTGTATAAGAGGCCAGGCCTCAGAGATGCGAGTAGAGCACCTCAGAACGATACCTGCTGTCTGTTTTGCTGTGTTCTCCTCCGGAGAGAATAAAAACCTTGTTTCCTGCCTTCCAGTCTCCAGCGCCTGCCTCTTCAGTAGTTTAACTTCCTTGTGGGTTTAAGAGGCGACACCGCCGGGCAATACTTAAGGATCTTATATTCTGGTTGGTAGTGTCCCCCTTTTACAAGCTGGCCCGCGATGCTGCGGTCAGCCAGAACTCTTTGGATTTGTTTGCTCACGACGCCGTGATAGCCCCAGACAGAGCTATTGACATCAAGGAACTGTTTTTCAAGCATAATTTGATAACTGTATTCTAGATTTTTATCGTCTTTGGTCTTGTCTTAATTAAATACAAATATTGGATATTTTTCTAAACTGGTGTGGTGTCCTTTTGTAGTGCTTACACTTTATTATTGTTGGTTATGTGCAAATGCTTTACACACAGCCTCTATCAGAAGCCTGACTGCTCGTGCCAAGCTACCAATGGGGTGAGCAGGGGTTATTTTAGGAGTGTAATTCCCTTATCCTGACTACAGTGGTGGTTTTTGCCAATCTTTGGCACATGTCCTAGCCTACCAAAAATCCCATTTCTAACATTGGTGGTCAGCGGTGAGGATAGGACTTGCGTTTGCACTTGACTTACAGTGATTGGTGTGCACTACTACCATATCGCAGACCATTACGTGCCACATACTGGTTCTTTTTCTTTTTGGTCTATTTTTGATCTTGCCGGTTTGAACTCGATACTTCATCATGTCTGAATCAAGAGCATCATCTGTTGCATCCTTGGAAATCGCCTTTGAGGAGGATAGTTTGGAATCCTACAATGTTAGGGAATTGAAATCAATTTGCAAAACCTAAAAGTCCAAGTCAGAGGTCTCACGAGGAAGGAGGAGCTACAAAAGGTGCTGAGGGCCTGGGTAGCAGCCAGACATGCCAGCGAGCAGTCTGGTGATCTCAGTGGAGAGACAGAGGAGCCTATTCCTAGGGTGGATGTGCTATTTGGAGGGGGGAACCCTCCAGGCCAGGAAACAGTGGCCGGTCCCCAGGAGAGCTGGAGGGCAGGCGGGAAGCAAGGAGAGTTGCAGTAGAACTGGAGAATCTTAAGTTAGCCATGGAGGAGAAAAGGATGATGTTAGAGCATGAGTTTGGGATAAAGGAGCTGGATCAGAGGAGTAGAGCCAGCTCAGATGGTGGCAGCAACCTGTCAAGTAGGCAGACAGGATTGTGCACATCCCTAAGAATATAGGCAAATAATTAAAGAAGGGGTTTGACATACAAAGGTGGTTTCAGGGTTACAAGGCAGCGATACACATGAATGGGGTCCCTGAGGAGAACTGGGGAGCAGGATTGTGGCCTCTCTTCTCAGAAGAAGCAAGCGATACTTTAATAGATTTGGGTAAGGGGTATCACCTCACCTATCCAGACATTAAGGACGCCATTCTCACTAAGTATGGTCTCACTCCTAAAAAGTACAGGGATCAGTTCATGTCCAGTAAGAAGTCAGATGCCAACACTTGGTTGGAATGTGTAGATATGTTTTGCAGGTCACTGGATGGCTGGGTGAAGGGCAGTAATGTGACAGATTTTCAGGGGCTCTACGATTTGATTGCATGGGAGCACTTGTCTAGTCTATGTTTTGCAGATCTGTGCCAGCACCTAGTTGATAGTAGGCTTACTGACCCCAGGAAGCTTGCTATGGAGGCGGACCGCTGGGTGAGTACCAGGGTCCACAGGAAAGCGTATGGGGGAGATTCAGCCAAAGGTGGGCAGGGTCCCCAGCAGAAAAGTGGGGGGACAAGGGTACAACACAACAGTTCTCTAAAGGGCCTCAAACTAACACTGAGGGTAAAGGATCTCACCCCCAGGAGATAAGAAACAAGGGGTCTCATCAGGAAAGACTGCTGAGACCGGCCCGCAAGTGTTTTGCATGTGACCAGATGAGGCACATGAAGGGGGACCCCAAGGGCCCTAAGGGGGCACTGCCACCCACCGGTGGACAGTCCAAGGTGTTGGCTAGTATAGCCTTGGGAAGGAGGAGTACCCACAGGAGGGTGGGGACCCTGCAGAAATGACTCTCGTCTCACTAGGGGACAGTGAGATGGTCCTAGGAAACCCAGTGCCCCCTAACACAAAGAAATACAGCACCTGGGTGGCCATCAATGAGAAAAGGGTAGAGGCTCTCTGAGATACTGGAGCCAGTCCGGTGTCACCTGATTCTCTGAGAAGCAGGTGGTCCCAGTGGCATTCCACCAAGTAATTGCGGTGGAGAATTCAGAGAGCCAGTGTCTGGTGGCGCAGGTTCCCTTCGAGTGGGGGGGCGGTCTCAGGCCCCTTGATGGTGGTTGTGATCCCTTCCATGCCTGTAGATTGTCTGCTAGGTAACGACCTGGAGCAGTCCTTATGGAAGGATGTTGAGCACTCACTTGGAGATGCTTGGGTTGCCAGAGTGGGCATGCTTGTCCGCTCGGTCAATAGCGACCAGAAAAGGTGATCAAGAGGACTTGGAGCCTGAAACAGTGGCCCAAGTCCCTGGCAAGAGAAAGGGCAAGGGGCGCGGAAACCGGCCCCTGACTTTCCCACAGACCAGGAGGAGGCAGACCTTGAGGGGTACGCCCCGGTGCCTACAGGGGAGCAGGTAGCCGAACTGGGGAACATCTCTGAGCTGACCTATTGGCAACAAGATGGAGGAATTCTGCAAGGAGCAGAAAGAGTGCCCTTCTCTAGAGGGTCTGCGGCGGCAGGCTGCAGACCAGGCATTGGATGTACTGGGAGAATGATCTCCTGTACAGTGAGCCTAAGGTCGCTGAGCCTGGGTCGGCCGGTGTGCTGGTGGTGCCCCACCACTTCAGGACCTTCCTACTGGGCCTGGCTCATGACATTTGGGGCAGGACAAGACCTTTGATAGGCTTGTCACCCACTTCTTCTGGCCCCAAATACGAAGGCAGTCAGATGGACATTACAGGTCTTGCCAAACTTGCCAGGCATGTGGTAAGAGTGGGAGGAAGATCAAAGCTCCTCTCCAACCTTTTCCAGTGGTTGGAATTCCCTGTGAGTGTGGGTACTGTCTGTGAGAATGTTATGGAGAACAGGGAGCAGTGAAGGAGATGTTTCCTGCAAACAAAATCCCCTGTGTAGTGTGTGAGGAGTGAGTTTGATTGCCTTTTCTGGGCCTTTTTAGTGTGTGGCATTATTCCATGTAATCACAGTAACTGAAGTATTTACACATGAAGTGCCGTAAACCTTCCAGGAATCCTTCACTTCCGGTTCATGCACCTTTAGTACATCCTGTCATTGGAGGTGTTGGGCCAGATTGCCTTAGGCTGTGAGCAGCAATGGAAAAATTTTCAAAACACGTTTTGGTTTCGCCCAGGCTGCAGTTCCCCATCTTGACTGATGTGAATTTCAAGTGGTTTTTGCTCCCGGGTTCAAGGAGTAACTGCCTCCGTCCTGGGGAGGGGCTGGGCCGGGATCTCTGAAGTTATTTACAAACTGCTGTCTTATCTTAATAACGTTTGTTCTATTGAGCTAAAACAGAGATATTGTCGGTAATGACCGCAGATGGTGTGGGTGGGGGGGCTGACAGAAGTTTAACTCCTTCCATGCTCATGACGAGCTCAGCTCGTCATGCAGCACAGTGCTCGTGTGCTTATGACGAGCTGAGCTCGTCATGACCACACCCGTTTTTATTGCTGTCCAGCACAGCAGGGAAAACTCTCAAGCAGCGATGAGGTTAACAGACAGTGTGTATTGACATTGATTTAAGATCTATACCGGCTGGAAGGCTTTCCTGGACACGGATGTACGGTACCAGTCCCTCTTTCGCTTACATGCACACCAGACACTATTACCTCTCTCCTTTTCTGTGCTCTGTTGGTGTTTCCTCATTGTCTTTCGTTTCCCTTCCCCTGTTTTCCCCGCCAGTTCACTCTCTGTTTTTCTCCCTCCTCATATGCTCAGGGAGAGAGAGTCGCAGGGTCACCTTCACTTCTGGTCTCGTAGATGGCAATAATAAATTACAATTGTGCAACTTTGTTGTTTATTTGTTTCCTGCCGTTTTCCACGCATAGGCTACAGCCAGACAGCAGAATTACCTGTTCCTATCTAGCCAGATAATACTGTCACAGGGTGTGTGTGAGGGCCCCCTCCACCATAGGGAAGACTGCCCTCCCCCCCCCACTGGCACTGCGGGGGCTGCAGGGCCCTGCTTTGGCCCCCTGGTGTGAGGAGAGAGTTGCCTTCTGCCTGGCAGGCTCAGCACTCATTGTATGTTGGAAGGATTATCTGCTGAAATGTTCAGCAATTGCCAGATCAGTGGACTTAAGCCCCCCCATTGCATTTATACGAAACACAAAACATTTGCACATTTGCAAGTCAAAAGAAATGCAAACGCTTCGCCTTTAGCTCGGAGGCCTTGCATCAGTCATCGCCCTGCCTGCATTTCGCTGGTGAGCCAGCCTCTAATTGTCTGCATTTGGCAGGTTTAACATTTCCTGGCAGGGGGTTATTAAGGAGAAGTATTTGCACATAACTGTCAGAGGCAGGAACAAAAGTGCGCCCCTTTCAATGTGTGGCACCGCTAACCTTAATGAAAGGAAATTACATTTTCTACCAACTTCCCTACCTCCTTCCCTTCTTGGGACCATGGGGCAGAGGACTTAAAAATAAAGAGGGCTTGCTTTATGATTGAACAGAAATGGTCACATTTGGAATCAAACGAACAGTGCTCCTGCAACTCTAAGTGTGAGTGTTTAAATGTAACTAACATTTTAAGGGATTGTAATTGTTATTGATAGGAATGCAAACTGCCACACAGGCAAGAAAGAAAGCCAGTTATACGCTCCGACACGCAGGGCTTTAAGTGGGCCGGGTCTCAAGGGGTCGGAGCACCGGCAGTTTTTTTAAGGGGGCCTCAAAACGGGTCTCTATCGGGCTCTGTTTTGTGCCCTGGCACCAGCGGTCCGATTTTTTCCCCAGCCTGCAGTGACAGCAGCCACCTCGATGTGCGTGTGGTGAGCGTTGCAGAGGAAGGGAAATCCTTTAGAGAGTCATTTTCTCTCTGGATTTCCCTTCTCTTTTTAAAACTAAGGAGCACTACCATCATCGTGGTGTCACCAGGGCATTATGTGGAAGTTTTCTCAATATTATAAACAAGCCATAATTGCTGCTTATTTATCATATGCAACTAGTAGTGACTTGTAGGTATGATGTGACTTGTTGTATCATATTTGGACGCAATGACAGGAACAGCAAAATACAAGTCTGGCGGCACACTTAGCTTACGTGTTTTTAAGCCACGCCCTTAATTACATTGACCACGCCCATTTGAGAGACCCCCCAGTTTTTTCATCCCACTTAAAGCCCTGCCGACACGGGTTCCGGAGTTAGCCTACAGGCCACAGCAGCAACCACCAAAAGGCGGATTCCACCCTTCATCCTTCTGAAGTCGATAAAAATGAGTACTGTTGAGTTGGGCCGATGTGATTACATTGGCTACTTTCCGCTTTAAAAATATGGCTAATTACACAGACAAGCACCACGTAAATTGCAATGTGTTGTTGTTTTTTTGACATTCAAGTAGTTTTATTTGTGTACAATTATAAATTATTTTGGTTTTTTTCTTTCTGAGATTCACAAATTAATGTGTTATTGATAAATTAGTGTTGGGAGCAAATGAGGTAGGCAGCGGGATTGTATACGTATGTTTTGTTACATCATATTTGACTTTGGCTCAAAAGTAACATCTCCATGTATAACACTCAGCGTATATCGGCAGCCAGAAAATGACTGGGCAAGCTACAAGAACATGGGTTTAAAAACCAGCATTGGCATAGCCAATAGGTCTGGCCTTTGGGACCTTATAAGTGTTTAGCCATGCAACAGTTAATGTTGTTGCACCAAGGATATTGTGCTGCATAACTAAATAATAATAAGGTCCCAAAGGCGAGACCTATTGGCATGGTGCACCGAACAGTAACTTACTGCATTTCAGCACTTGCTACACAATCCTGTTGGAGAGCAGTTAAAAAAGCAAAAGCTACCATCACTGTCGGACAAAAAAAATCAAGTGCAAAAACAAAGCCCCAAATATTTATTATTATTTTTTGCTAGAGGAAGTCTTTTTCTTAACCCCATTTTTTTGACTTGCATATGCCCCTTCAGCCACACTGCAATTTCATCATAGCATTTAAAAAAATTCTCTATGTATATTTATTGACAAACGCTGGGTGACCAATTCACGCTTACATTTAAAGCAAGCATTTGCAAATCAATAGGTCTCGTATTTACGCAAGTTTGAGCTGTTGACATTGCAAATAACAATGCCTTTTATTTTTGTTTTCGTTTTTAAAACATAAATAAAAGGCTTTGTCATTTACAATGCCAATAGATTAAACACGCTTAAATGCGGGACCTATTGCATTGTAAATGCTTGTTAAATCTGAGCTGCAGAATCAAAGGACAATGGAAAGTATTTCATGACTGTATTAACTTCTGAAATGTAGAGCAGTATACCATTTCTGAAGAAAACCGAAAAAGCAATAATAAAAGTGAAGCGTTCCACAAACACTGGTAAAACACTGTTGCAGATTTTTTTGGCGCGAAAATGAGTAACCACTGAAAAGCACTGTTTTTTTAAGGTATGGAAATCACTGGAAAACACTGAAAAAACACCACCAGAATTTACCAAGAATAGAAACTGAAAACAGGAAAGCCTAGGCATGATTATGGGTCTAACAGAACCCATGAGGCGTAAGTGGGATGTCCTCTTGCCGTGCCTTCTCTTTGCATACAGGGAGGTACAACAAAAGTCTCTTGGGTTCAGTCCCTTTGAGCTTCTGTATGGTCACCCTGTGAGAGGACCTCTGAGTTTGGTGAAGGAAGGAAGGCTGGGAGGCAGCTCCCAGGAAAACTCCCCAGGATGTGTTCAGTTACATGCTGGCCTTCAGAAACTAAACTGCCTGCTTCAGGAAACTTGCTCAGGCGAACCTAGAAGTAAGCCAGGAAGAAATGAGGAAGTGGTATGACCAGAATGTCACTCTGGTTGAATTTCAACCTGGGCAAAAAGTGTGGGTCATGGCCCCAGTGGAACCTTGTGCCTTGCAGGACAAGTGGACTGGGCCATTTAAGGTGGAGGAGCGCAAAAGTGATGTCACCTACCTGGTGGATTTGCGGGCTCCAAGGAATCCTTTGAGGGGCCTCCACGTGAACCGACTCAAGCCCCACTTCAAAGGTCCAAAGTGAGCATGCTGTTGGCGACAGATGATGGGGTGGAAGAGGACAGTAAACCTCTCGCTGACCTCCTGTCTCCCAAGCAGTGCGATGGGTCAGTGGAAGGTGTGATCCTCTCCCTTACACTGACTCCAGAGCAGCAGAGCGACTGTCGCCAGTTGTTGGGACAGTTTGCCCCACTGTTCGTCCTGACCCCAGGTGTTACTCTCTGGTGTACCCATGACGTGGACTCCAGTGACAGCCCTCTTGTGAAGCACAAGATTTACAGGTTGACTGGCCGGGTCAAGGCCAGCATTAAAGAGGAGGTCTCTAAGATGTTGGCGTTAGGGGTGATCGAGCCTTCCTACAGTCCTTGGGACAGCCCAGTGGTCTTGGTCCCAAAGGCTGCTGCCTCCGGTGCAGGCCGCCATGTGCACATCACACGTGCTCAAGGCACCAGACATGTCCAATGAATTTGTCGTGCAGATTGACGCTTCAGAGTATTGAGTGGGAGTGGTGCTCTCACAACTGAATGAAGAGGGCCTAGACCAGCCAGTAGTCTTCCTTAGCCGGAGACTACTCCCCAGGGAATAGAGGTGGAGTGCCATAGAAAGTGAAGCTTTTGCTGTGGTCTGGGCAGTGAAGAAGTTGAGACCATACCTGATTGGGACTCACTTCCGGGTTCAGACAGACCACAGGCCCCTCAGATGGTTGATGCAAATGAGGGGTGAGAATCCAAAACTGCTGAGGTGGTCCATCTTCCTACAGGAAATGAACTTTACGGTGGAACACCATCCTGGCACAGAACACGCCAATGCAGATGGTCTGTCCAGGTTCTTCCGCCTTAGCGAAGAGAACTCCCAGGAGGGCGGTGTCACATTTCACTCAGGAAGTAGGCATTAGACAGTATGAATGGGGAGTGAATGTCCTGCACTACATCTCCCAGAATTCTGAGTAGTAGGCGCTTCCTTTCTCTCTCCTCATTCTCTGTCCTACTTAATCCCCTCCTTGTTAGACATCAGGTGCTTGTCACCTGATATCGGAGTTTCCTGTTTCACGGATCCCTGTACCTTTCAGCTGCTACACCGTTATGATATTTTGACAAGCATTGCAGCTTGTCTTCTGCTCGATGGAGAGCAATTCTGTCCCTCTGAAGTCTTGTTTCGTGAGCGCATTGCCGCGCTGAATCCGCCGAATGCAGCTGTGCTCAGACGGGACTTGATTAGCGAGAAGGAGCGCAGTATTTTCTACATCGTGGTGACCGCGTACTCCTTCAGTCAGTGCAGAGCCGCCCTGATAACCAGGAAAAGAACCCTTTTTCTTCCGACTGAAACGAAAGCGCGCGGAAGCGCTTTCTCAGTCAATTTCATTTATTTCTTCTCGTTTGTAGCGCGATCGCTACATAAATCATAACGAGTGAGGAGCTGACAGTGAATGCCTCATACCCTATGCAAATTAATGCTCTGTTTTGAATTCTACTTCCGACACGCACGGAGTGCGTTCTGGGACACCAAATAAAAGTTTGGGGTACTAACTCAGAGGAATACACCGGAGCCATTTTTATCTGTACAACAGAGCTGTTGAGAGGCTCGGATTACCTTGGAGTTCATACAGACACGGACCACATTTACCAGAATTCCATCTGGTTTCAGATAAGTCCTAGTATATTGTTTATATTGTGAAACCAACAGTCTCAGTGATCCTGAGAGTACTTATCACTGGCTTAAGTGCTACAAAACTTGCTTGTTTTCTTTCTTTTCTTTCTTTTTACATTTTGTGCCTTTTTCTATGAGGAATACCTGTGGCAGCTTAAGATGTAAGTGTATAGACTCACATATCTATATTGATATACACTAGAGGGAGTGTTTAATGTATATATGACATATTGTCTCTCTCCTACAGGATTCACAGGCTATATAGGAGTGAGGTCCACACAACTCCCAACCAGCTCTCGGTTGATCATTCAAGCTGCTGCAACTTTATTGTTTCGTTTGTCCCTCTTTTCCCCTTCCCCTGTTGTGGTACAGTCTGTTTGAGTTTGCTAGTACTCGCAGGTGGTTCCACATAAGGGGAAAAGGAGAATTAGCATCGTTCATCGCTCCCGATGTATCCGGCTGGTCAGGTTAGCGGTAACCTATCTTCACATCACAACAAAGTGACAAGCCCACTGTTTACTACAGCCTGAGCGATGGACACCGTTCTTACATCAGTGTTGGAAACATTGACAGCATTACGTATGTAAGTAGATGCTTTTCGAAGGGAGAGCTTGGAATTACGGAACAAGATGGGTACTATGAGGAGGGAAGTAGCAGGCCTGTCTCGAGGTAGTCCTACAGGGACTCGGGGGCTTTGTACATAAGAAATTAGACTCTTCCACCTCCTGCATCACATCACTCGACACAGGCTCAGGCAGGGGGAACAGGTTCTTTCACCATCCAAGTGATTCACCCCTCCAACTGCCACTTGCCCCACCAGAGAGCTTTTTTCGGGATCCCAAAAAATTCTGTATGTTTTGGAGGCAGTGTAAGCTCCACTTTATGTGCAAACCTGCTGTGTTTCCGGGCGATCAATCAAAAACTGCCTTTGTCATGTCTTATCTGGGAGGGAATTACGCTAGTTGGTTCTTCCCATTAATAGAGAGGAACGACCCCATGTTGCTTAACTTCCCTAACTTCTGTGAGGAAATGCGAAAGCTCTTTGACAGGAAGGCACATCAACTTTCCTTAGACAGGGAACTCATAACACTTAAGCAGGGTTCACAAGACATCTTGACAATCATCACCACATTTAATAGACTAGTCATAGAAGCTGAGTGGCCTACGGAAAAAAGAACTTCTCTATTTTATCAAGGTCTAAGAGGTGAACTAAAAGTAGTTTTAGCCCAAGTAGTTCATATGCCAGCTACCTGTGATGAACTAATTGACCTGACAGTTCAGTTAGACCATCGGCTTCAGGAGAGAAAGGGTGATAAACAGCGTCTTGACACCCGGTTCCTGATTTCTAGACCAAGAGCGGCAACGGAAGAGCGTCCTCAGTCCTCCGATGGAACTGAACCCATGCAAGTTAGTGGCATACGGGGTCCGCTTAGCGCAGAAGAAAGGAACAGAAGATGTAATCAACGGCTGTGCATGTATTGTGGGAAGCCTGGACATTACATTAAAGACTGCAAATCTAAAACCAAGACAATGTATAAAGACAACCAAGGAATAAAGAAGGTGCCTGTGGTAGATTTTCAATCTGAGACGTCGGAAAACTAATATGCTCAGATAAGACTGAGACCCCTTGTTTGAGGCGAGAAGATGTAGAGCCCTTCCCTGCTTTGGCCAATACAGTACAAACCTCTGTAGCCCATATGAACGTGTGTGTTACATTGGAGATTTTGGGAGCAGAACCCATACTAGTACATGCTCTATTGGATTTCGAGGCTACAGGAAATGTTATCGATCAGAGCTATGCACATGAGCTAGGCATACCCTGAATAAGGAAACTAAAGCCAGAACCAGTTAAAGCGGTGGATGGCACTACCTTGACCTCAGGACCAGTGTGTTACCACACACCGGATACCCATGCAAGTTGGATTAACGCATTGTGAGACCATACAGTTTGATCTCATTGACTCCCCGAACTTTAAACTCATTCTAGGAATGCCATGGCTTACGCTTCATGACCCAATAGTACAGTGGGCGGCCCGCACTATAAACATGAGTTCCTCATTTTGTGCAGAACATTGCACACGAGAAAGAAACCAACGGCCCTCTCAAACAGAAACCCTGCTGCTCTATTTGAATCTGGTTGCAGTACTCGGAGCATGTGGCTTGTCTTCTCTTTACCTGAAGAATACGTAGAGTATAAGGATGTGTTCAACAAACAAGAAGCAAGCAAGCTGCCTCCCCATCGGGAATATGATTGCGTGATAGACCTGGAGCCTGGTGCTTGCATACCCTGCAGCCGGATATATGCACTCACGGAGGCAGAAACAACTTATCTGCAAACGTATCTTAACAAGCTATTGGCCTCTGGTTTTATTCGCCCTTCTTCGTCTCCTGCATCTTCACCACTTTTCTTCATACCGAAGCGTAAAGGCGGTCTACGGGCGTGCATCGATTATAGGGCAATCAATAGAGTGAGCAAGAAGAATTGATGTCCTCTGCCCTTGATCCCTGTGTTGCTGGATCAACTAAAAGGAGCCACCATCTTCACCAAACTAGACCTCAGGGGAGCATATCATTTGGTGCGAGTGCGGCAGGGGGACGAATGGGAAACAGCTTTTTGCACCAAATTTGGGTTGTATGAATACCAGATCATGCCCTTTGGCCTGTGTAACGCCCCCGCCGCATTCTAATACTTCATGGATAAAGTTTCGAGGGGATTGCTGGACGTCTCCTGCATCGTCTATATTGACGATATTTTGATATACTCAGTTACGTTAGAAGAGCATGTGCATCATGTGGCAGCGGTACTAGAATGACTACAGCGGCACGCTCTCTACCCTAAATTGGAAAAATGTATTTTTCACACTACAGAAGTGGAGGTTCTGGGATACATTATCGGACCCTGTGGTCTCTGTATGGACAAAAAGAAAACGGATGCCAATATTCACTGGGAATCACCCTCCAGCGTGAAGAGCCTGCAGAGCTTCCTTGGCTTTTCCAACTTTTACCGTAGATTCATCAAGGAATTCTCTTAAATCATACAACCCATGACACACCCTCTACGCAAAGGAACCCCATTCCAGTGGACCGATGTAGCAGAACAAGCTTTCCAAACGTTAAAGAAGTGCTTTACTAGTGCCCCAGTCTTGTGACATCCTGATCCCAGTCAAACATTTGTAGTGGAAACTGATGCTTCCTACTACGCTATAGGAGGAATACTTTCTCAGAGACATCCAGAGACAGGATAGCTTCATCCAGTCACCTTCTTCTCCAAGAAACTGTATACCTGCGAGACAAATTACAGCATCACTGACAAGGAGTTGTTGGCTAGCAAGAGAGCATGCGGGGAATGGAGGCACCATTTGTTGGGGGCTAGACATGTTATGTTACGGGAGTTTGTAGAGCGCCTGGTTACACTGACCCAGTGTGTTCCCGCGCTAGGTAGCAGAAACCAGAAAAGCTAAGTCCGCAGAGCACTGATTATGCCCTTGGAAATAAGTGGGTCTTCAGACCCTTCCGGAAGAGAAATTCGGATTCCTCCAGACGTAGGCTTTGAGGAAGGGTGTTCCATAGTTTAGCCGCCATATAGCGGAAAGACCGGCCGCCCATCCTGGCCCTCTTGATTCTAGGGACACACATGAATCCGCTTCCGCTGGATCTAAGCTTCCTAATTGGATCATACATGCATAGTAAATCATGCAAGTAAACAGGGCCCTTCTTTCGCACGATACGATGGCTCACGCACATGGCTTTAAATTTCACTCTTTCCCTGATAGGGAGCCAGTGCAGACAAGACAGGGCTGCCTTTGCTGATGATCTTCTGGGCCGCATCAGAACAAGCCTTGCATTCTGGACACCCTGCAATCTGCGCATACACCTGTCGCTAGTACCTAAGTATAGGAGATTGCAGTAGTCCAGACGCGAAATTACCAGTGCCTCTACCATGATCCTTCTAGAGGCTGTGGGGAGGATATCCAGGGTTTTCCATAAATTACGCATGATGCCAAAGCAGGCACCTGCCACCCGTTGGGTATGATAGTTCAATGACAGTTGATTGTCGACCCAAACTCCAAGATTTTTAGCATGTTCGCATGGTGTAGGAGTGGGGCCCAGTGCCTGGGGCCACCAAGTAGAGGACCAGACAGAAGGGGCCCTCCCAAACACCAATACCTCCATCTTGGAGCCGTTAAGCCTCAGACAATTGCTTGTCATCCAGCTAGCCAGATTTTCTAAGCAAAGTCTGAAGTTGGAGTCGGCGTCAGGTTGAGCTTGGGTCAGCGAGACCACCAATTGGGAGTCATCAGCGTAGGACAGAGTCCTAATCCCAAATCTGTCAGCAATGTCCGCAAGGGGGGCCACATACAGATTGAAGAGAGTCGGGCTCAAAGTCGAGCCCTGGGGCACCCCCTACCTCATCTTGATGTTTCTGGAGTAGGACTCCCTCTGCATGATCTGGAAAGAGCGCTCGGTTAGGAAAGATTCCAACCCCTTGAGCGCCCTATCCATAACACCAGCACTCCTCAAAGCCTGAAGGAGTGTGTGGTGAGCGACCGTGTCATACGCGGCGCTTAAGTCCAACAGGATAAGCGCCGCTGTTTGTCCAGCTTCCACATGCCTCCGTCTGGTTTCGATGGAATAAAGCAGGGCCGACTCCGTGGAGTGGAGGACGCGGAAACCAGACTGAGGGGTGTAGAAGGTTGTTTTTCTCTATATGCTCAGTGAACTGAGTATTTACGATTTTTTCCGCCACTTTAGAAAAATAAAGCAGTGAGGAGATGGGTCTGAGATTGTCTAGTTTTTCTGCACTAATGTGGGGCTTTTTCTGTAGGGGAAGTACCACTGCTTCTTTCCACCTAGTAGGGACCACTCCTGACCTAAAGGACAGGTCAATGAGGTGTCTAATGTGAGGCTCTAAAAGGTCCAGACTGCCTTTAAGCACCTTAGGAGTTCCAGGGTCTCTAGGAGACCCGGATTTAATGGTCCCAGCTATCTGTTTAATAATGTCCGGCTTGGGCACAGTAAATTCATGAAGTTGTTGAGAAATAACGTTATTAACACCCCTTTCCATTTCCCCCGAATTATCACGGGCTGAAGCAGGGAAAGAGGCATGTATTTGCTCCACCTTGGCAGTGAAGTAGTCCGCAATTAAGTTGCACGATTTCTCAGGGCCTATAATCGGAGCTGCAATAGAAGACAGGGAGGTGATTTCATCCTGGATCTTGAACAGCTCTTTAGTAGAGTTTTCAGCTAGCTCAATTCTCTCCTGAAAGTAGGTGGATTTCGCCTTCCTTATCAGTGAGTGGTATTCTCTAGTAAGGTTCTTATATTCCTCCTTAACAATATCCGAGAAGTCCTTCCTCCAGCGTCTTTCAAGACGCTTACACTTAGTTTTCATTTCCCTGAGTTCTTTCCCAAACCACGGGGCAGATTCAGCTGTCCTTATAGACATCTTGTTAGTCCAAGGTGCCGTGTGGTCAAGGGCTGCCCTAATGCGCTCCTCCAGAGCTGCACAGACTTGGTCGACCTCCTGCCCGCTCCGTGGTCCCGCCTGAAGTAGGGCTGCATTAAGCGCCTCCTGTGAGAAACCAGCCCACCTCCTGCAACGCCGCCCATTTTTGATGTCCTTTGTTTGTTTAAGTCCTAGGGTCTGTATCATAAAAGGTATCACAAAGTGATCCGACCATGGAACAGGGCGAGGGGGTCTAACTTTTACAGCGTCCCAGTTAGAAAAAATGGGATCCAGTAGGTGTCCCTGTTTATGAGTGGGGCAGTCTGATAATAGTGAAAGTTGTAATGTATCAAGTTCCATGCGCAGCTCCTGTGCCTCTTGATTGAGTGCGTCCTCGAAATGTAAATTAAGGTCGCCCAGTACAAGCAGTTTATCGTACTTCAGCGCTGGTTGGACCAGATATTCTATGAGATTCTGAGAGAACCCCTTGTCTGGTCCTGGGGGACGATAGAGTAGCAGGCCTCTGATGACATAGTTATTAGCCAATCTGATAGTAAAAGAGCCCGCTTCACTACCCTCTATAGCAGCTGGTTCGAGGGAACACTGTAGGAGGTGTTTGAAAATGATAGCAAGACCTCCTCCTCTGCCCATAGGTCTATCTATTCTGGTAATCCCAAAACTTTCAGGAACCGCTTCCAGTATGTCAGGGACCGAATCCTCATCAAGCCATGTCTCGGTGACAAACAGAACATCTGTTTGTTCTTCCAATAGAAGGTCATGTAGCTCGACCTTGTGTTTCACCATAGATCTACAGTTAATTAGAGATAGGGATAGCTGAGAATGGTTGCCCCTCCTTTCAATAAGCTTTCTAGTATTAAAAGCACAAAATGTGCATTGCCAGTCCTGAATATCAGGATTTATACTGTGCATACAATTAGCGCTCATAGTAGGGTGCAGTAGGCGAAGGGAGTGTGAGCTATATTTAATACCTGGTATTAAATTGTCAGGGGATGTGGCCCCAGGCTCCTGTCGGCCGCGGACGGGCGCAGATGGGCTTGACTTAGGCGCGCCTTTGGCACGCCCGCTGCGCGGTCGCCGAGGCATGGGAAATTTAAAGAATCTCCTCTGCCGGCCACGAGACCGCGCCCCCTCCGGAAGTTCAGCGCCAGACCTGAACTACCTGTCTCTTGTCTACCCCGCCCTCCGCGCAATGGTGAAACCGCGTCGGTCCGGGGCGGGGAGACCAGTAATTGAGAGCAGGCAGATTCCGTGAGAAAAGAAGCTAAAAGGCAAGTACAAAGTGCAAAAGGTGCAAGTATGGGATTAAGCAATTTACAATTTAAATTAAGAGTCGTACTGTCCGGTGCTCGTCTGCATAAAAAGTAGAGCAATTACACATAAAATGTTAAAAGTATTGCACATTAAAAACTGCAACCCAAGAACCACAGTGAGTGTCACAGTAGGCTATGCCCTTCCTGCATCTGAATACCTTCTGAGCGGAGTCAGGAGCCCTGCCACTGCTCCTTATCCACCTTATCCACATACGGTGGAGATATACACCGACCATCGGAATTTGCTGTTCAAAAAGAGTGCAAGAGCCCTGACGCCACAAGAACTCCGCTGGTCATTATTCTTTACTGACTTTCACTTCATCATCAAATACCGACCAGGACCACAGAATGGTAAGGCTGATGCACTATCTAGGCCTGTGCCATTTCCAGAAACCAGCCTGGCATCGGCCGAAGAGCCTCCCATCATACTTCAGAAGGCTTCATTTCAAACCGAAATCATGGCTGTGACAACTTCGGAAACATTTCTAGAAGATGTAAAAGAGCAATATAACAATCTAGATGAGCAAGAGTGGGTGGACAAAGAACCACTACATCGATCTAAAGTAAAGAATTTATTGTTTTACGACAAGAAGTTGTATGTCCCCCATGGACCATTACAACAATGGGTTTTGCAATGGACCTATGATTCCGCCCTGGGTTGTCACCTAGGACTACAAAAAACACTGCACAATCTGTCTAGGTATTTCTGGTGGGAAACCTTGAGAAAAGATACTGAGCAGTATGTCATGGAGTGTTCTGTGTGTGCGCAAGCCAAGGCGCGACACCAACCTCCCAGTGGATTACTAAGACCGATACCTTTACCTCCTGCACCTTGGCATACTGTCTCTATGGACTTCATTGTAGAGATGCCCCCTAGTTTGGGATATAATAGCATTCTTGTAGATAAAGACCATTTAACAAAGATGGGGCATTTTATAGCCCTAACCAAATTACCCACCTCCGGAGAGTTGGCAGCTACCTTCCTGCAACAGGTTGTACGGTTACATGGTCTCCCTTCAGTCCTGATTACCGACAGGGGAACTCAATTCACTTCCAAGTTTTGGTAGGCCCTATGTACTGTCATGAAGATCGATGCCAGAATATCGACGAGTTACCATCCTCAAACAGATGGCAAAACCGAGAGGCTGAATCAGACATTAGAGCAATACCTCAGATGCTTCACCTTACAACATGGTGAAGAGTGGAGAACACTCTTATGGACTGCCGAGTTTGCGTACAATAACGCTGATCATTCCTCGTTAGGTTGTTCTCCTTTCTTCTGTCTCAACGGATATCACCCTAATATGATGCCATTCGAACAGCCAGTCACTTCTACATATCCTACCATACAGGAGCATCATGCACATCTTAAAGCAGTGTTACAAGAGGCTAGAACACAACTAGAAACATCCAGAGCCCAAGAGCCCAAGATAAGCACCAGGCAGATTAGAAGTGAACACCAGAACTAGCCTATAAGTTGGGAGATAAGGTTTGGCTCAACACGAAGTTCCTGAAGTTTAAGGGAAACACCCAGCTTCAACCCAAGTTTGTAGGGCCTTATTCCATCCACAGCATAATAAATCCCGTAGCCATGAAGCTTACTCTTCCTTCCACGTGGCATATCCACCCTGTATTCCATGTATCACTTCTGAAGCCATGTCTCCGTGGGACCAGGGTGTCCGTGAAACCTATGCCTGTGGAGATTGAGGGGGAGGAGGAATACGAAGTACAGAACATACTAGATTCCAAATACATTCGGGGTAGGGTGCACTACCTCATTGAATGGAAAGGGTATGGTCCAGAGGATCACTCTTGGGAGCCTCGTAACAACTTGCATTGTCCTGGCCTTCTGCGGCGTTTCCATACATGGTTTCCTGGTAAACCTGGTGGACCGCCGGGACATCGGTCATGGAGAGGGGAATCTGTCACATTTCACGCAGGAAGTAGCTGGCATTAGACAGTATGAATGGGGAGTGAATGTGCTGCACCACATCTCCCAGAATTCTGAGGAGTAGGCGTTTCCCTTCTCTCTCCTCATTCTCTGTCCTACTTAATCCCCTCCTTGTTAGACATCAGGTGCTTGTCACCTGATATCAGAGTTTCCTGTTTCACGGATCCCTAGATCCCTATACCTTTCAGCTGCTATGCCGTTATGACATTTTGACAAGCATTGCCGCTTGTCTTCTGCTCGATGGAGAGCAATTCTTTCCCTCTGAAGTCTTGTTTCGTGAGCACATTGCCGCGCTGAATCCGCTGAGTGCAGCTGTGCTCAGATGCGACTTGATTAGAGAGAAGGAGTGCGGTATTTTCTACATCGTGGTGACCGCGTACTCCTTCAGTCAGTGCAGAGCCGCGCTGATAACCAGGAAAAGAACCCTTTTTCTTCCGACTGAAACGAAAGCGCGCGGAAGCGCTTTCTCAGTCTATTTAATTCATTTCTTCTTGTTTGTAGCACGAAGGCTGCATAAATCATATCAAGTGAGGAGCTGACAGTGCATGCCTCATACCCTATGTGCATGAATGCGCTGTTTTGAATTCTACTTCCGACATGCACGGAGTGCGGTCTGGGACACCAAAGACAAGTTTGGGGTACTAACTCAGAGGAATACACCAGAGCCTTTTTTATCTGTACAGCAGATGTGAGAAAGTGGCTGTATATGTACTGGACCAAAGTAAGGTACAGTGTATATAGAGTCCACAATCCCCAGAGGTATAACAGAGGTTAAAGTCAGATCTGACCTTACTCTCTAAAGTGGTAGCTTGGTCGAGCAGTAAGGCAGTACCAGAGGACAGTGCAAAGCATTTGTTGCACACACTCAGTCAGCAAAAGGTTTCACACACTCAAGAACTGAACTCTAGGCCAATTGTTTTTATATCCAAAGATATAGTTGTTTTATTTTTAGAACAGGCATCAAAATATACTTTTCTCGATATGAGTACTCTCATGTAATTACTTTGCAAAGAGGCAATAAACTTTGTAAACACAATAGGTACAATGGTTGCAGTAGGCAACACAATTCTAAACACAATTTAACATTGAGCTCAAAGGGTTTTTCTACATAAATGCAGCTGATTACTTTATAGATTACTTTTGTAACTTCAGTCCTGGGGGTCTAGGCTGAAAACAGTTTAGTAAAAACGTTTTAATTATTGCAATGATTTGTAAAGAATATAAAGGTATTTTAAAAGTTGACACTTAGAAACTTTTCAGTGAAAAAACCAGCAATGTTATCCAATGGAAGGAAATTAAAATCACAGGTAAAGTAGGTTCTCGTTACTTTTGTAATCCAGTACTGGACTCCTAGGTTCAGCACTGGGGTCTCTACCTAAGACAGGTAAGTAATTGCGTTTTAGTAGTTGGTCCGATTTTTAAGGAATATTTGTAATTTTCAAAAGTAGACAAGAAATTTCACAGAAAAAGTCAATGGTTTTCTATGGAAGAAATTTAGATTACAGGTAACCACGGTTGTGATTACTTTTGCGGTTTAATAAATAAAAGATACAGCACTGGCTTCTCTCCTGATTACAGGTGAGTACTTCGGATTTCGATATTCGGCTGATTTTAGATGAATTTTTTAACATTTCAAAACTTCACACAAAAGAATTTTCACAGAAAAACAGTCAATGCGTTCCTATGGCAGAAATTTAGATTACTAGCAAGCACGGTTGTGATTACTTTTGCGGTTCAGTACTGGGCTACAGGGTACAGTACTGGCTTCTCTCCTGATCACAGGTGAGTAATTGGAAATTCGTTATTCGGCTGATTTTCGATGAATATTTTAAAGTTTCAAAACTTCACACTTGGAAGAAATTTCGAGTCAAACCAGTTAATGTTACCCTATGGCAGGAAAGTGAGTCATCGGTTTTCAGGTGAGTACTCGACTGATGAAGTTAAGGTTCCAGGCATAGACTCAGGTGTCCCCCAGGGTCAGGTAGGTACAGTTGGTACACCCTCAGCGGCACAGGGGCGGCCGGGTGCAGAGGTAGTTAGGCCCAATGTTATCCAATAAGAGGCAGGGTGCCTTCGGTTGGTGGCTGCTGGCTAGCAGGCCACGCGGCTGTGGGAGCTGGGCTCCTGGTCACTTGCCCAGGGCAAATGGGAAAGTAGTATAGGACAATGGTTGCACTCCCAGGGGCACTCGGGCGGCTGGGTGCAGAGTGCTTTTGAGCCGTCGAGCGCTCAATGTTATTCAATGAGGATCTTGAAAAGGGAACAAAGGCTGCAGGCTCGGGGACGGTGGATCTTCTGGAGCGACCAACACTTTGAGGGGTAAGTTGGGATCTTGGAGGATAGGTAGATACCCAGGAGTTGGGCACAGGGGGCCTTGGGGCGCCGGGTGCAGGAGTGAATTTCGAAGTCGGGAAATCTTACCCCCTGCTGGTCTCAGTCGGCGGGGTCCTTTGTCAGGAGGCGCAGGCGTCGTCGGAGTCGTCAAGGAGGGTCCTTGGGCACTGGATTCTAGGTCCGAATCACCGGGGGGACGTCCTCAGGGTCTTGATTCACTCCAGCACAGGCCAGGCTTGGTGGGTGAAGAGTGTGCAGAGTTCACGGTTCCGGGCTGATGCCAGGGCTTGTTACTTGCTTTGAGCAGTACCTCTGCTCATGGGAGACCGAGATAGTCAGAGTCACAAGGCAGTCAGGTCCTTTTTGAGGCTGCTGACCACTGGAGACGCCGGGTTTCATCAGGAGCAGGTTCGAGGGTAGTTGTTTTTGCCAAGAATCTACCAAAGGTTTCTCTAGGTTCTAATCAGCTCCATACCTTAGTTAGAATGAAGGAGGTCTGGTATCTCTGTCTCAGGACTCGATTTTCCAACACCCCGCAAGGGGAGCTTGGAAACACTGGAGCTGGATTCTCGGCAGGAGAAAGGCAGCCTCTTGATCAGTGCGTCAGCTGGAGTGTTGGCTTCCTTTGGCACTTGCTGTTGCAAGCTGCGTTGGGCAAGTAGATAGTCGAACTGCTCCGAACCACCGTGTCTTACTAGAGCAAGTGAAGGTATATTTATACCTTGAAGGTGTTTAGGAATGCCATAGTTTGACGTAAAGTCGGGCATATGAACGTCAGGAAACAACCCCTAGGGAATAGTTGTTCTTTGCAAAGTACATGAGGTATTGGGCAAATCAATATTCCCTAACTGCTTAAGCCGATTTTCTGAAAAATCGTTGTGACGTTTGATACGGGTGGAAGTAGCCATGCCTGTATTTGGGTAGCTTGGGCTATGCCTAAATAAGGGATTGAATTCAATACCTATATAAGGGGAATGTGAATTGTACCTATATAAGGGCATGAATCAGGAAAATTCACTCAGAGCTCTAAACGCCACACAACACCCACTCCACTTTCTTATGTACCACATTACTAAGTTCTAAACACATTAAAACATATCTAAACATGATGTGTTAAAACCCACCCAAAATACATAAATATGCATTGGTTCTGGTTGAACACGAAAAGCATATGTGCTGTACGCATTTAAAGCAATGTTCCATTCAAAGCATATAGATGTCATTTTGAAAATGCTATCCGAATGAATCATGAAAATACATTTATGAAATGGTTCTTAATTACAGAAGAAAAAGGTGAGACCATTTCATGGCAGATTATATAAACTGGTTGATTGTGGACAAGGTCAAATATTGTCTCTTGGAAGTTTTTCAAAGAATTCTAGTTCTCTATGAATAGTTCTACTTTAAGCAGATTACTTTGTGCCAAAAAAATGAAACAAATACAAATTTGGAAAAACAAATGTTTGATCATAGAAAAAATAGAGTTCCAAAGTTAGAAACTTGTTTTGAAAAAATGAAGGTCGAATTAAGAGTCTCTAAGAACACTGCATGCCAAATCAAAAGTCTGTGTTATTGTTTGGTGAAAACATCAAGTCTTCTAAGTCTCAAAAGAATTTGTCTATCATTGTAGGTGAAAGTTGGATTACCTCGTTAAGAAGATTAATTGCACATAGATGTGAAGCATCGCCGTCAGCATTGGTCGCATTAGCAATGTTCGAATTGGATGGTACCTGTGTGCCGCTTTCCTCTCGTATCTCACCGTCAGAATTTTGCGTCTGTGAGATCTCAATGAATGCCGTCATCAGAATTGGTAACCGCTGGGGACAACACAGTGCATGAGCCGTCACTGGTCCAAGCAAAGTATCAACATCCGTTGGCATGACTGACGGGAGTGTGAGACAGATGTCTAACACGCATTCTTCACCACATAGCAGGCATTGTAAAACAGGTAAGATGCAGTCTTGCCAGATTGGTCTGAATGACATAAACCATGTGGTATTCAATTCTCTTAAACAAGTTAATCCCAAAATTTGGACTATGCGCTCACGACACTTCATCGCCAGAAGAGTATTCTCCATGGTGAACTGGGTATCCCTGGTGACTTGGCTTGCCATACTGAAGAAGTAGGAGCAAAAATAGTATCCCTGCTGCGAGTCCCAAAATGAGAGGCAATCCGCCAAACACAGAGCGCACGAAGTTTGGAAATATTCCTAGGACTGCTTCAACAGGTGCTAACAGTCCAGAAAAAACTGTCTTAAATACATGTACAATACCACTCGTATCAGACATGTTTAAGATTCGACTTAACATTTATGAGAAATGTACAGGGCAGTTTGCAGTTGATAGGGTGTGTATCTCTGCAGAAGTTCTTGCGACTTGCAGATCATAGGTTTCTTTGGCCGAGGTCAATGGCACAGTTTTTTGTTAGAGAATGGCTTTCATTCTGCTTAAAGTATCAATTCGTATAGAAGAGATGTTCAGTGAAGGCCATAAAGGCGACTCCCGGTCTGTCTTTGTTTTGGAAACAATACTTGCATACAGCAAGTGACCCTGGCTGACACAGTTACGAGATAGGTTAAACCTGGAAACATGCCATAGCAGCGTTGATCATTCAACATAATGTAACTTCCATTAGAAAGTTGCCTAAAGACTGGATCAATCACTGCAGCTGGTGAACCTTGCAGGTGGCAGGATAAATTGTTAGAGGAACCATCGCAGGCCCCGTGTAAATTAATACCCTGAAAAAGGAGAGAGACGCTCAGTGCGTTTTCACAATCATTACCACTAAGAAACACTTCTTTCCCCCCACTTCAACATCTGTGTGTGTATGGTAATTCCCAGGAAGTCTTGATGTATTCGTTACCCAACCTTTCATATAGGCCTGCTGGTATACATTTTAAGCAATACTGAAAATAGAAAATTGTACCAGGCAGAGTGATTGTACCGTGTATTATCCATTCAATGGCTGGTTTTTCAGCGATTGTAAATGGCAATCTTTCCAGTTTTTCAATGCTCAGCACCGTATAGTCTGCTCCCCTATGTGGCAATTTGATCTGTTTATCAGTGAGATGAAATTCAGAAAACAGTGACGTTGTGTTGATTAAACGCCAAGGCACATAGCCTGAACAAAGATTTTGTAGCGTCCAGCCTAATAGCATTATAGAACGTAATTGCGACTGACCATGTTGCAACATGACCAAGTCCAGTTCCATTATGTCTATGGCAGAGGATACTATGCTGTCCAAAGAATATATCCTGGATGATAGAGTCGTTAACCCATTGTCAACTACAGAGAGAGATTTCTCTAAATGAATGTGATCAATTTCTCGTATTCGTTCTGCAGACTCTGCTTGCGTAATCTTCCACACTTCATTATATAGAGCATAGATACCGGCATATATAAAACATTTATGACGCGATTTAGTAGGTCCTTGTAAGAAGTCCCTCAGGTCAGCGCCATCTTTAAGTAAAGATAAGTGTTGTTTTACTTCCTTCAGTGTAGACTTGTTTAGCCATTCAAGGCACAGTTTCCCTACACTGTAGGATGTTACTATCCCTGGATGCTGTCTTTGAACATATCTTGGATCTAGCCTAGTGAGTGTGAACCCTTGTGTCTTATTCAGGAATCTATCTTGACAGTTGTTTGTGTCTGTGGGCCAGATTGACCATTTTTTCCAATCAGGATCTGTTCTGTTGTGAAGAAAAATAGTATGTACGCGACCTCCCCCTCTGAAGTGTTACTCCTATCGGGTGTAAGTGTAGGTATTGATGGTTTGTTTAAATCTTTTATCTTGGTTAAACCAAGACAATATTTCTGTTGGACAGGTCATTCAAAAACATTATTTGCTCTGGGATGATGCAGGTTCTAAATAAAGCTTCTAATCCCTGCACCTGCCAGTCTTTTGTGCCCCAGACAGTTTTTGTCTCAATTTTGTCTTTCCAAAAGTCAAAACCTAATGTAGACAGCTGAGCATAAAAGGCCGCAGAATAAATGTGCTTTGTATTTGTCAACATACTTTTCATTCCTGTCCTATTAACATTTTTAAAGTAAAATGATTCTAGATTTGAAACATTAAAACCTGAAAAGTATGGAAATTTGCCATAAAATGTTTTTGAGCTACCCTTTGGTGGTGTAGGACAATGTTCCCATTGGGTATAAGTTAATACATTTCTAGGATTTGCAGATTTATGCAAGAAATGATGACCATAATGATTATAACAATACATTTGTTCATAATCTGACGAACCTTTTAAGTATTCATGATTTGTACATTTTGCAGGCATTTCTAAGTCTGACAACATATTATTAACAGTCTCGAAGTCCCAATCATCAGAAAAGGTACTAGATGAAACAAAGTCACTCAAGAAAATCTTGAATTGGTGCGGAATTTTCAACAGCTCCGCCAGACCAAGAATGTCATATTCAGTTCTGCCCCAAGCTATACCACCAGGTATAGGAACGGCTGTGATGTTCACTGATGACAAGTCTCTTTGTTCACGATGAGATGATTTGTGTGGCTTGAGTAGTAAGTTGATGTTCTTACTTGCTGTGTCCTTTTTAACATATCTTCCATTTATCAGCATTCCCAAAGAAAATACAAGAGTCAACCAAAGTAGAAGAAAAAGTACACCCAACACAATCCAAAGTTCAATCCATGGTGAAACCAGATAAGTCTTTCCAGGTGATGAAAGATTTCTGTTGCTTGTTCTTTCAAAGTTCTTTTTACTGGCGTTGTTTCAGGTTCGCTGGGATCCTCAGAAAACGTATCAAAGTTAATGAAATAGTCAGAGGCAGTTCTGTCAATTGTAGGGATTGCTTCAGGATTCGATGAAATCGCTGGAACCACTTGATCACTTGTTACATTTGTATAGTTAGTTGCTATTTCATTGTAGACAGGCGTTTCTTGATGAACTGTTATTTGGGTTTCAAGAGGTACAAGTTCCATTGCTTTGTTGCACAGTCCTTCTTTTCGCACTGCAGATTCTTCAAAGGTGAAGAGTCTCTCAGTTTGAACCTCTTGGATAGTAGCCAGATTCGGGCGTCTGCTACATCTTTGGAGCCCACTTGGCCTACTGCTTATGATCGGCCACATGATGTGGTTTTACCAGGTCGATGGAAAAGAACCTGTTCTCCTTTATAACAGCAACGGGCGGCAGTAATACTGTTCTTGATCTGTGGATGGCTAGGACAGGTACTGGTTATCTGTAAGAAGGCCCAAATTCCTTCTTGTCCGCAATCTTTTCTCTGACTAGATCCCCAATCTGTAGAATCCAGGCAGGTCTTGCTGGGGCGGATGGTATTTCTTCCGTGGTTGTTGGCTTCAGGAGTACATTACTTTGTCTGGATCTTATTTCATTTAAGTCCTGCAAAACAGCCAAACGATCTTTGATATCTAAGGGTTTTTGTTCTACCACTGAAGTGTGACAATCGAGGTCCGGCACAATCATTCTAGTACCAAAAAGGATTTCATATGGAGTGATACCCCCTAGACAACTGCTTGGCCGATTGTTAAGACTACGTTGGACACTTATTAGATGTTTGACCCACCCATCACCCGAGCCTTATACCCTATTATAGATTGCTTATGTCCTGTTTTTTTCTCTCCCCTACTGAATTTCCCTCAGGATGGAATGGACTAGAGTACCTCAACGCAACGCCCATATTGGCCATGGCCTCCTTGTAAGCTCGAGAGCTAAACGCAGGACCCTGCTCAGAATGTAGCGTGCCGACTGCCTATGTGCCGATAAAGACACGCAAATCTTTTATAACAGTTCAAGCGTCAGGCGAGCGCTGAGGTCACATCCAAATAAATCTTGTCTTAGCATTTATGTGACCGCATTTGTCCATAGGGATGTCTGCGTGTAGAAAGTCTAATGCTGTCTAACAATGGTGTCTGTACTGGGCTGGCTACACAGTAGCCAGGTATCTAGCGGCGTTCTCTGCTGCGATCTCTGTTGCAGTCATGGCAATTAATTGCAAATGTGTGAATCTGATCATTCTTCCCTGGCCACCAGTACGTCTCTTTTATTTTATTTATTTATTTTTTATTTTATTTATTTTTTTTAACTTATAAAGCGCACAAATGCCCTGGGGCGTCTCGGCGCTGCGGACGGAGGCAGTGTGGAAGACAGCTTACTGATTAAACAGCCAGGTCTTTATTTTTCTTCTGAAGGCTGTTAGAGTTTGAGAGGCTCTGCTCTCCAGCGGGAGGGAATTCCATAGTTTTGTGACCGTGACAACAAAACGTCGGTCGCCCCATGAGAGTTTTGGTATGCGGCACATACAAGAGAAATGCATTGGAGAAACGGAGTGGCCTGTTAGGAGTGTGGATGGCTAGACATTTTGTTAGAAACTGGGGGCCTAGATTTCGGGAATACAGAGTGCCTTGAATTTGATACGATTCCTCACCGGGAGCCAGTGGTATCATTTAATTAGCCAGGCAATGGGCATAAACTTAGGGGTTCCGGACAGCATCCTGCATTCTGCACAGATTGTAATTTTTGGATGACCCTTCTCTGAGCGTTACAGAAGAGTCCATTGCAGTAATCCAGGGATGACATCACCAATGCTCTAACCAAGGTCTTGCCTGCATTGAGAGGGAGATACGGCAGTATCTTTTTAATCATTTGAATTTTAAAGAAAGAGGCTGAGACAATAGTGTTGGCATGTGACGCAAGGGTCAGTTTGTCATCAACTGTTATACCTAAGTTTCTAACCTTAGAGACTGGGATGGGTGAAGGATCGAGAGCCGCTGGCCACCAGGAGCTGGACCAGGTGGGGGACAGATTACCAAAGATCATAACCTCCGTTTTGTCGGAGTTAAGTTTAAGGCAATTGCTGACCATCCAGCTACTGATGGCCAGCATGCCCTTTTGGAAGTCCTCCGCCACCTTCTCTCCGTTGTCCTTTATGCCGATCACCAGCTGTGTGTCATCTGCGTATGATGTTAGGCCCATCCCATGTGCCTTGATGATTCTGGCTAAGTCCGACACGTAGATATTAAAAAGCGTCGGATTTAGGGATGAGCCTTGAGGAACACCACACGGAAGTGTCATTTGGGCTGAGTGGAAGTTGCCCAATGTTACAGTCTGGGTCCGATTGGAGAGGAACGAGGACAGCAGGTCTCTTGCTTTATCCTGGATGCCCATCGTAGTGACACGGTCGATTAGGGTATTGTGATCGACCATATCAAATGCCGCAGAGAGGTCCAGCAGAATAAGAACTGATGTCCCTCCCTGGTCCAGAATCACTCTTATTTCCTCTGATGCTTTAATTAGTGCGGTCTCAGTGCTGTGACTTTTCCGAAACCCAAATTGGGTGTCATCTAGCCGATGGTGGTCTTCTATGAATTTAGAAATTTGGAGATTTATAACTTTTTCAACCACTTTGGCCGGATAAGGTAGACTGGCAATCGGCCTGTAGTTTTTGGTATCCTCCGGATCCAGATGGGATTTTTTCAATAGAGGTTTTAATATGGTGTTTTTCCAGGCAGTGGGATATTTCCCAGAGGAAAATGTGGCATTACAGATTTCCGTTAGTACAGGGGCTATTATTTCTATAATAGGTACAAGAACAGCTGGTGGACAGGGGTCATTAGCTGAGCCAGATTTAATAGTAGTCATGATATTAATGATTTGTGTTACGGTGACTTTTTGAAATTGTCCTAAGACCTGAGCAGGGGGCTCTGTAACTACACATTGACCAGAAGAATTTCCTTGAACAGAGAAATTGGCGTAGATATTATTTACTTTGTTGTAGAAGTAGTCTGCTGAGGAGTTACATAATGTTTGTGTGAGTGCGGGAACCGCTACTGACACTTGATGTGTTAGCTTGGTGACTACTTGGTAAAGTTGTTTGTTTGAGCTTTTTGCCTGTTCAATCTGTGCTGTGAAATATGTGCTTTTTTCTTTAATGATCATTAGTTTATATTTCGCTAATTCACTCTTGTACAGAAGTTTTTCTTCGTTGGCATAGGATTTACGCCAGTGTCTTTCCTAATTTCTGCACTTTTGTTTTTGTTCTCTGAGAGCGGAGGAGAACCAGGGGGCCGATGGGAGGCTTCGATTTTTGGATAACATTTTTATTGACACTAGCTTGTTGATAGCATTGTGGAGCTAATTGTTGTAGGCTGTAGCAGCTATTTCTGGGTCATCCGGCACCTCAGGTTGCGCGGAGGACAGATTAGTCTTGAGCTGATGGTTATCTAAGTTTTTCCAAGTTTTAAATGCAACCATTTCATTCGCTGAAATCTTGGTGGATGAATGGTTGTCAAGAAGTACACTAAATAAAACTGCGTGGTGATCGGACCAGACTAGAGGGAGAATTTATTTTATGAATATGTTTTGGGAGTTTGAAAAGAGGCCATCCAATGTGTGGCCAGCAACATGAGTGCTGTCTACGACTAGCTGAGATAGGCCTGCTGATTCTAGATCTGCCAGTAGGATCTTGGTGTCCTTATCATTTATGTTTTCAAGGTGAAAGTTGAAATTACCTAGAATGGTAAATGTGTATTCAACTGCTATGGACTCCAACATATCACTGAGAGTCGTCAGAAATTCTGTTCTAGATCCCGTGGGTCTATAAAGAATACCTTTGAAAATTTGGGAGGGGGTCAGTGAAATGGAGAAGTGTAATGCTTCGCAATTTTTCAAGGGAGCATGAAGTATCTTGGTATTAAATTTTCTATGCAAAATAATTGCTAGTCCGCCCCCTTTTTTGTCTACTCTGTCCTGTCTTACAATGTTATAGCCCTCGGGTGTGGCCACTATCAGGTCTGGTTTGGATGCCAAGTCTGTCCAGGTTTCGGTAATAATCAGGAGATCAATTTTATGGTCAGAAATGATGTCTGCAATCTCCTCTTTGTGTTTGCCTAATGAATGGGCATTAATAAGGGCAGCCACTATGTTGAGACCCATTTTATTATTGAGACTTTGACTGATATTAGAATCAGATTTTGAGTCCAAGATAGGTTTGAAGTGACAATGAATACAACTTTGTGTTTGTAGTTTGAAAGGGTCATCTAGTTTAAGCTGAGTACAGGAACTGTTAATTGTCGGGTGCAGTTGTAGGATTTCTGTGCCTGAGTATAATTTCATCGGCTGAGGCCGACCGGCTAGGGGGTATGGCCCTAGCCACGGTCCAGGCGTGGAAGGGCGCAGACGGGCTTTGCTTTTGGCGTGCCGCCGGCGCGTCCGCGGCGTGTGCGCGCTGTCTGTGCCCTAAGTAGTGGGGATGGCGCCAGAGACTGAAGCTCTAACTCCGGCATCTGCCGGAAGTGGTGCAAATGTTCCAACACAGCCCTCAGAACAATCGGCACGAGCCGTGTCTGACCGGGGCCAAGGGAGAGTTTGCCTGCGTTGAGGATTAATTCTAGTATAGATTTAGAGATCCCCTGATGCATCAGACCCTCTCCCAAATGTGCTTCGTGTATCAAAGCTACTTTACGTTTCCTGTTTGGAATAACTCTATCCCCCACTCCAGGAATCGAGCAAAAGGAACGGAGTTTGCGTCAATTATGTATGAATATTTGAGTGGAAATTTATTAGGTAACGCTGCACCGCTGCCTTTGCATGAAGCATTGACAGCTAGCATTATTTCGCAGAATGTTTAAATGATGTTTACCCTCGAAATTGATTGTTTAAGTTGTATACCCTGGATATGTTGTTTCTTTCTACAGCTTATATACTCCGATAGAAAAGCCTTGTCCCATTATTCTCCTATCCTGCATGACAAATTGACCATGACTCACTCCTTGCTTGATTCCTCTCCTTTTTTTTCACAGTGACCCTCTTCTTACCTTCCATCTTATAAATGCCTTCTATTTCTGAGTGTAGCCTCCTTTCAGTGTCATGAATCTCTGCCTTAAACCTTCTTATTGTAATTGTGCAATTGACCTCATTTCCAAGATCACAACCTCTCCACTTTAAAACTGTAGCTCTGTAATTTAACATTACCAATATCCGCCAACTTATCTAGCTCACCGTCTATTCACCTGACATCACATAGCCCCCATTAATGATCTCATTTAACTGGTATTAATATATCACAAAGTAACTGGAGTTAATGCATTCAGTTTTTCTTGAGTGCACATGACTAATCGCAATAGCCACTAGATTAACTGCTAACCTTGGGTTACAGAGTAGCGTGCTACTTGCCAGATTTCACTCAACTCCTCGTCAGGGGTTGTAAGCGCTATATAAATGCAATTACAAATTACTAGTTTGCACTATTGTGAACCTGTGTACCTACAGTTTGTATGACAAATGTATTTTAATTATTAAGTTATAAAGTTGTTGCCTAGTAGTCTTGCCTTGCAAATATGTGGTCTACCATCTTGCCTTGCTTATTAGTTAGATTACAGGTGTATTTCACTGCCTGCCACGATGTGTGCATATTGCACTGTATTAAAACACACACAACAATCCTTTTGTCAAAGATCATGTTTTTCTGAGTTTCTGTATTCATCCTCCATTGCAGCCTTCCTGGAAGAAAACAAAACTTTAGAAATTTGCATCACAATTGAGTTTTTGAGAGAAGAATAGCATTAGGTCATGCAAGGCTCAGCAAGGTTCAGAGCGTCTACCCAATGCAGCCCTGCCAAGTGTCACCCATCTCTGGTAAGGCTCATGCATTTCAGAGTTAGTCTCTACATTACTGCACTAAAATATTACATCACACATTTTAGAACCTCTCTGTCTGACTCAGAGCAAAATGTGGTGCTCACCAGCTCATGATAAATTAAGTTAGATCCAAATGAACATCAATCGTGTACCCTATGTCCTACGGCAATTTTTTTGCAGCAAATATAGGGAGGGACACATATAAACCTTGTAACTCAATTAATTTATTTTTACAATATTCAAAAATATATAGATCCGGTGCTCACAGGTAAGTGAAGAAGTGTGCTGTGGTGAGTGAAAGAGGGAATTATAAAAACATACATCACATTGACAACATAAGAAAAACTCGTTATACACAATTTATATTAAGTAGGAGTTTTGGTGTAATGGGGGCGACGGCGTTTCGATCTCAATTATTCAAGATCATCATCAGGACTGGTGTGTGAGCATCAGATATCTAAAAACGAAATAATAAAGATAAGGCATGGTTCAAAAAAGAGTCCAGAGAAAATTGCCATTTAACGTTGTAACATAATAATTCATACAATTATGGTATACACTTGTCGGAGGCAAGCCATAGAAACCAAGACATAACGGAAGAACTGAAAGAATCCAAAGTTCTTGATAAACAAATGTTTATGGGGAGGCATCCTTCTGCTTGCAGCTGTGACTGGGGTACTCGGTTTCAGTGCCCCCTGTCAGGAGGCTTCAGATATGCTTTTTGCTCCCTTGGGGCCCGCAAGCAGGGGCGGCTGGTGACATTTGAAAGTGGTGTGGCGTAAACTAATTTGCATATTGCACCGCAGCGATCGAGCGCAGCGAGCGAGCCCGAACCACCTTGCATCCATCCATACATCATTCATGCATCCACCCACCCATCCATCCACCCACCCACCCTGCATCCATACATCATTCATTCATGCATCCACCCATCCATCCATCATGCATCCACCCATCATGCATGCATCCATCCATACATCATTCATGCATCCACCCATCCACCCACCCATCCTGCATCCATACATCATTCATTCATGCACCCACCCATTCATCCATCCACCCATCCATCCATCATGCATCCACCCATCATGCATGCATCCATGCATCCATCCATCCATACATCATTCATGCATCCATCCATCCATCCACCATGCATCCACCCATCCTGCATCCATACATCATTCATTCATGCATCCACCCATCCACCCACCCATCCATCCTGCATCCATCCTTCATGCATCCATCCACCCATCATGCATGCATCCATCCATGCACCCATCCACCGAACAATCATTAATGCACCCACCCTGCATCCATCCATCATTCATGTATTTTTATGACCATATAAAAATAAATTATGGACTCTAACAAGCCTTTAGGATCGATGTTGAAGGATGTGCCAGTTTACATATTACATCACCTCTACCTTTTTATGCTGGAAACCTTCTACCGCCCATGTATTTGCCATCCTGTAAGCCCTAGGTATGTACTATACAAATTCACATACAAACATACACCAACATGCATGCAATAATAAATGCATATATCATGCTATTCCGCCTCTACAGTTTGTTAACATTTTGAAATTTTAAAGAAAAAGAGAGATTGAGACGGAAAGAGTGTCAGGAAGAAGCTGAGGCATAGTCAGAGAGAGAGTAGCAAGCAGGTTCAGAGCGGCGTGGAGCAGTAACGGGGCGGGGGGGAGACAGGTGGCAGAGGGGAAGAGCGGCACGGAGCTTTAAAAACAGAATAATAAAGACGAGTGAGAAAAAAGCTAAGAAATAAGGGAGATGTGTTGAACTGAGAGGGTAACAAATATGGGACGTGGTAGACGAAGAGACGAGATGACTGGAGTAATGCACTAAAAACACACACTCTTACCTTGCTGCCGGTCCCGGTCCGCGCCACCTCTGGGCTCTGCTCCCCACACGTCACAGGCTCACAGCGCCCCTGGCCAATCCTGGCGCCAGGGGCACAGGTACCCTCTCGCCCACAGCACGCCCATTAGGGCTTCTGATGCGCATGCGCAACGCCGCAAAAACACAAGTGCGCATGGGTAAAAATTTCACCCTCCTTCCCCACGCATGCGTACTTGTGTTGCCGCCTGTACGATCTCAATGAATCAACATGACGCCCGCCCGGCGGTCTGACGTCATGTTGATTCATTGACATGATTGTCATGAGGGAGCTGCGGGCGGCGTCGGGCAGGGGGGGCTACGCCCCCACGCCCCAATGGACGAACCGCGCCTACCCGCAAGGATTTCTGCGTCTGCTTGTGATGCGGCAGACTCGCCAAGGGAGGAGATTCAGCTCTGATTCCTGGTCGGAGGTCTGCAGTGCCTTCCTTCAACAGGGGTGGGCATTACTGAGGTGCTCTATGTGATTCATCACGGCAAAAGGGACGAGGAGGCAATGCTGCAATTACTTACCGGTAATACCATTACTCTGAGTCCTTCTCTCGCCGTGATGAATCAGTCCCTCCCTCCCTCCCTATCGAGCAGGAGCAATCCAACTCTGTGGTGTTTGGGAGTGGTACAGAACAGGAAGTAAGGGAGTGGAGGGGGTTTTAAAAGTTGGGTAGGGATTGTGATTGGAGGCACAGGGGCCTCACTGTGTGATTCATCATGGCAAGAGAAGGACTCAGAGTAATGCTGTCACCAGTAAGTAATCGCAGCAATCTCTTGGATTGATTGGCCTATTTTTAACCTTTGTTTCTCTTAATCATATACTACCCCTGGTTCTAGTATTGGGGTCCCCTTGTTATGTAATACTCCCCGTAAACGCCGACACCGTGCCTGCCCTGAAATTGAAACACACAAGATGATGGACGGAATGTTGCACAATGGCAAAACATTCACCCCCAGTCACAGATCTGGGTTTAATCCATGGTTATTTTGCTCACCAAGCCACCCCAGTTCAGACATGACCATATGCAAATCAGTCTTGACCCTGTGCCTCATAGGAACAGTCCAGCCCGAACTGCCAAGCCATGTCTTCCCTGGACCGGAATCAAGCATCCTAGGACCGGTTTCTGGCTATCAGCCGTCTTCAGCCAGGATAGCTTGACTCCAGTGGCTTAGTGAGCACGGGACCCACGTCTGGCATACCCTTCCCACATAGGGTGAACAGCAAAACACACAAGATGATGGACGAAATGTTGCACAATGGCAAAACATTCACCCCCAGTCACAGATCTGGGTTTAATCCATCGTTATTTTGCTCACCAAGCCACCCCAGTTCAGACATGGCCATATGCAAATCAGTCTTGACCCTGTGCCTCATGGGAACAGTCCAGCCCGAACTGCCAAGCCATGTCTTTCCTGGACCAGAATCACGCATCCTAGGATCGGTTTCTGCTATCAGCCGTCTTTAGACAGGATAGTTTGACTCCAGTGCCTTAGTGAGCAGGGGACCCACGTCTGGGCATACCCTTCCCACATAGGGTGAACAGCAAAACACACAAGCTGATGGACGGAATGTTGCACAATGGCAAAACATTCACCCCCAGTCACAGATCTGGGTTTAATCCATCGTTATTCTGCTCACCAAGCCACCCCAGTTCAGACATGGCCATATGCAAATCAGTCTTGACCCTGTGCCTCATGGGAACAGTCCGGCCTGAACTGCCAAGCCATGTCTTCCCTGGACCGGAATCAAGCATCCTAGGATCGGTTTCTGGCTATCAGCCGTCATCAGCCAGGATAGCTTGACTCCGGTGGCTTAGTGAGCACGGGACCCACGTCTGGGCATACCCTTCCCACATAGGGTGAACAGCAAAACGCACAAGATGATGGACGGAATGTTGCACAATGGCAAAACATTCACCGCCAGTCACAGATCTGAGTTTAATCCATCGTTATTTTGCTCACCAAGCCACCCCAGTTCAGACATGGCCATATGCAAATCAGTGTTGACCCTGTGCCTCTTCGGAACAATCCAGCCGGAACTGCCAAGCAATGTCTTCCCTGGACCGGAATCAAGCATCCTAGGATCGGTTTCTGGCTATCAGCCGTCATCAGCCAGGATAGCTTGACTCCGGTGGCTTAGTGAGCACGGGACCCACGTCTGGGCATACCCTTCCCACATAGGGTGAACAGCAAAACGCACAAGATGATGGACGGAATGTTGCACAATGGCAAAACATTCACCGCCAGTCACAGATCTGAGTTTAATCCATCGTTATTTTGCTCACCAAGCCACCCCAGTTCAGACATGGCCATATGCAAATCTGTGTTGACCCTGTGCCTCATGGGAACAATCCAGCCCGAACTGCCAAGCAATGTCTTCCCTGGACTGGAATCAAGCATCCTAGGACCGGTTTCTGGCTATCAGCAGTCTTCAGGGAGAATAACATGACTCCAGTGGCTTAGTGAGCACGGGACCCACGTCTGGGCATACCCTTCCCACATAGGGTGAAAAGCAAAACACACAAGTTGATGGACGGAATGTTGCACAACGGCAAAACATTCACCCCAATTCACAGATCTGGGTTTAATCTATCGTTATTTTGCTCACCAAGCCACCCCAGTTCAGACATGGCCATATGCAAATCAGTCTTGACCCTGTGCCTCATGGGAACAGTCCAGCCCGAACTGCCAAGCCATAGCTTCCCAGGACCGCAATCAAGCATCCTAGGGCCGGTTTCTGGCTATCAGCCGTCTCCAGCCAGGATAGCTTGATTCCAGTGGCTTGGTGAGCACGGGACCCACATCTGGGCATACCCTTCCCACATAGGGGGAACAGCAAAACACACAAGATGATGGACGGAATGTTGCACTATATCAAAACTTTCACCCCCAGTCACAAATCTGGGTTTAATCCATCGTTATTTTGCTCACCAAGCCACCCCAACTCAGACATGGCCATATGCAAATCAGTCTTGACCCTGTGCCTCATGGGAACAGTCCAGCCCGAACTGCCAAGCCATGTCTTCCCTGGACCGGAATCAAGCATCCTAGGATCGGTTTCTGGCTATCAGCCGTCTTCAGCCAGGACAGCTTGACTCCAGTGGCTTAGTGAGCACGGGACCCACGCCTGGGCATACCTTTTCCACATAGGGTGAACAGCAAAACACACAAGATGATGGACGAAATGCTGCAGAATGGCAAAACATTCACCCCCAGTCACAGATCTGGGTTTAATCCATCGTTATTTTGCTCACCAAGCCACACCAGTTTAGACATGGCCATATGCATATCAGTCTTGACCCTGTGCCTCATGGGAACAGTCCAGCCCAAACTGCCAAGCCATGTCTTCCCTGGACCGGAATCAAGCATCCTAGGATCGGTTTCTGCTATCAGCCGTCTTCAGACAGGATAGTTTGGCTCCAGTGCCTTAGTGAGCTGGGGACCCACGTCTGGGCATACCCTTCCCACATAGGGTGAACAGCAAAACACACAAGCTGATGGACGGAATGTTGCACAATGGCAAATCATTCTCCCCCAGTCACAGATCTTGGTTTAATCCATCGTTATTCTGCTCACCAAGCCACCCCAGTTCAGACATGGCCATATGCAAATCAGTCTTGACCCTGTGCCTCATGGGAACAGTCCGGCCCGAACTGCCAAGCCATGTCTTCCCTGGACCGGAATCAAGCATCCTAGGATCGGTTTCTGGCTATCAGCCGTCATCAGGCAAGATAGCTTGACTCCGGTGGCTTAGTGAGCACGGAATCCACGTCTGGGCATACCCTTACCACATAGGGTGAACAGCAAAACACAAAAGATGATGGACGGAATGTTGCACAATGGCAAAACATTCACCCCCACTCACAGATCTGAGTTTAATCCATCGTTATTTTGCTCACCAAGCCACCCCAGTTCAGACATAGCCATTGTGCAACATTCCGTCCATCATCTTGTGTGTTTTGCTGTTCACTCTATGTGGAAAGGTTATGCCCAGAGGTGGGTGGAAGGGTATACTCAGACATGAGTCCCTTGCTCACTGCTCCATCAGGATTCAAGCAAGCCGGGCCGACGACGCCTGAAATGGCAGAAACCGGTCCCCGGAAGCTTGTCTCCTTTCTGGTAAAGAATTGGCTTGGTAGTTTGGTCTGCCCTGTTCCCATGATGCACTGGGCCAGGGACAGACTAATTTGCATATAGCCAGGTTCTGAGCTGGGATGGGGCAGTGAGCTAAATAACGGTGATGGATCAAGCCCTGATCTTTGGACTGGGTAAGAGTGGTCTGCTTAATTCAGACACTCTGTTCATCACCACCCCCTTTTCTGAATCATTTTGTCCACCATAAGCGTGGAAGGGTATACTCAGACATGAGTCCCTTGCTCACTGCTCCATCAGGATTCAAGCAAGCCGGGCCGACGACGCCTGAAATGGCAGAAACCGGTCCCCGGAAGCTTGTCTCCTTTCTGGTGAAGAATTGGCTTGGTAGTTTGGTCTGCCCTGTTCCCATGATGCACTGGGCCAGGGACAGACTAATTTGCATATAGCCAGGTTCTAAGCTGGGATGGGGCAGTGAGCTAAATAACGGTGATGGATCAAGCCCTGATCTTTGGACTGGGTAAGAGTGGTCTGCTTAATTCAGACACTCTGTTCATCACCACCCCCTTTTCTGAATCATTTTGTCCACCATAAGCGTGGAAGGGTATACTCAGACATGAGTCCCTTGCTCACTGCTCCATCAGGATTCAAGCAAGCCGGGCCGACGACGCCTGAAATGGCAGAAACCGGTCCCCGGAAGCTTGTCTCCTTTCTGGTGAAGAATTGGCTTGGTAGTTTGGTCTGCCCTGTTCCCATGATGCACTGGGCCAGGGACAGACTAATTTGCATATAGCCAGGTTCTGAGCTGGGATGGGGCAGTGAGCTAAATAACGGTGATGGATCAAGCCCTGATCTTTGGACTGGGTAAGAGTGGTCTGCTTAATTCAGACACTCTGTTCATCACCACCCCCTTTTCTGAATCATTTTGTCCACCATAAGCGTGGAAGGGTATACTCAGACATGAGTCCCTTGCTCACTGCTCCATCAGGATTCAAGCAAGCCGGGCCGACGACGCCTGAAATGGCAGAAACCGGTCCCCGGAAGCTTGTCTCCTTTCTGGTGAAGAATTGGCTTGGTAGTTTGGTCTGCCCTGTTCCCATGATGCACTGGGCCAGGGACAGACTAATTTGCATATAGCCAGGTTCTGAGCTGGGATGGGGCAGTGAGCTAAATAACGGTGATGGATCAAGCCCTGATCTTTGGACTGGGTAAGAGTGGTCTGCTTAATTCAGACACTCTGTTCATCACCACCCCCTTTTCTGAATCATTTTGTCCACCATAAGCGTGGAAGGGTATACTCAGACATGAGTCCCTTGCTCACTGCTCCATCAGGATTCAAGCAAGCCGGGCCGACGACGCCTGAAATGGCAGAAACCGGTCCCCGGAAGCTTGTCTCCTTTCTGGTGAAGAATTGGCTTGGTTGTTTGGTCTGCCCTGTTCCCATGATGCACTGGGCCAGGGACAGACTAATTTGCATATAGCCAGGTTCTGAGCTGGGATGGGGCAGTGAGCTAAATAACTGTGATGGATCAAGCCCTGATCTTTGGACTGGGTAAGAGTGGTCTGCTTAATTCAGACACTCTGTTCATCACCACCCCCTTTTCTGAATCATTTGGTCCACCATAAGCGTGGAAGGGTATACTCAGACAGGAGTCCCTTGCTCACTGCTCCATCAGGATTCAAGCAAGCCGGGCCGACGACGCCTGAAATGGCAGAAACCGGTCCCCGGAAGCTTGTCTCCTTTCTGGTGAAGAATTGGCTTGGTAGTTTGGTCTGCCCTGTTCCCATGATGCACTGGGCCAGGGACAGACTAATTTGCATATAGCCAGGTTCTGAGCTGGGATGGGGCAGTGAGCTAAATAACGGTGATGGATCAAGCCCTGATCTTTGGACTGGGTAAGAGTGGTCTGCTTAATTCAGACACTCTGTTCATCACCACCCCCTTTTCTGAATCCCATGATCACTATGCCACTGGAGTCAAGCTATCCTGGCTGAAGATGGCTGATAGCCAGAAACCGGTCCTAGGCTGCTTGATTCCAGTCCAGGGAAGACATGGCTTGGCAGTTTGGTCTGGACTGTTCCCATGAGGCACAGGGTCAAGACTGATTTTCATATGGCCATGTCTGAACTGGGGTGGCTTGGCGAGCAAAAATAATGATGGATTAAATCCAGATCTGTGACTGGGGGTGAATGTTTTGCCATTGTGCAACATTACGTCCATCATCTTGTGTGTTTTGCTGTTCACCCTATGTGGGAAGGGTATGCCCAGAGCGTGCTCACTAAGCCACTGGAGTCAAGCTATTCTGCCTGAAGACGGCTGATAGCCAGTAACCGGTCCTAGGATGCTTGATTCCGGTCCAGGGAAGACATGGCTTGGCAGTTCGGTCTAGACTGTTCCCATGATGCACAGGGTCAAGACTGATTTGCATATGGCCATGCCTGAACTGGGGTGGCTTGGTGAGCAAAATAACGATGGATTAAATCCAGATCTGTGACTGGGGATGAATGTTTTGCCATTGTGCAACATTCCGTCCATCATCTTGTGTGTTTTGCTGCCCTGAAATTAAGGCACAAAAAAGGAACAGGAAGTAAGGATGGAGGAGGAGTTTTTAGGTCGAGCATAGCAGCAGCGCGCATGCCCTGCTCGCACTGCAAGGCATGCTGTAATAGAGTATGCAGTGGAAGCCAAGCCCACTCTTCTCCCATATTTTTCATTGGCTATGTCATTGTACTTCTTAAATGCTGGCTTCTGATTCGTAAATAGGCTTGTTAGTCCTTCCTTGGGACCGTCTTGTATCCATTTGTTACTGACTATAACGACTGGACCTTTTACTTGGCCTGTTACACGGTCTGCATTATAAGTCGGTGAGCACTATTTTGTTTATTGAGTCTGATGGGGACAATGGCGACTACTTTTCTTTGTATTTGCATGTTGAGCACAGTGCCCGATACAGGAACGCCGTGCAATGATTATTTATTTATTTATGTTGAACTTTAATACTGAGCTTGGTGTTTGCTTCAGGGACAACGTGCTCAGTTTCATTTATTTTTTAAACTTTAATAATGATCGCTGCACCCGCTTCAGGGACACCGCTCTCTCCTTTTTTTTTTTTACTTACATAAGAAGCACTGCGCCCACTTCACGGACACAGCACTGAACCAGGAGCAGCTGCTGCTATCAATATGGTTCAGCTTTTTCGCTGCCCAGTCCCTCAGCCATTCCGCACTCGCCTTCTCTATTGGCACCCTCTCTCCCTCGCATGAGAGGGCGGGGCTTAAGGACAATCTTAGCGAGTGAAAACAAGCATTTGCAATGCAATAGGACTTGCATTTACTCGAGTTTGAGCTATTGGCATTGTAAATGACAATGCCTTGTATTTATGTTTTGGTTTTTAAAACATAAATAAAAAGGATTGTCATTTACAATGCCAATAGCTTAAACTCACGTAAATGCAAGACCTATTGCATTGCAAATGCTTGTTATACTTTGGTAATGGATTGTGATTGGAAGCACAGGAGCTTCACTATGTGATTCATCACAGCGAGAGGGAGAAGGAGGTAATGCCAGTGCTGAGATTGCGACTCTTCAATGTAATCTAAACTGAAGTTGAGAGGCTTTCTTGTGTCTTCTGCCCTCTAGCTGCGGTTTGCAGCTCTTTGGTGCAGCCCCTTGGTGCAGCCCCTTTATGCCTGCACTTTGGTTGAATTTTACTCTGTCTCTTGTAACAGTTCAGAGCGTTGCAGAAGCAGGTCCTGTAAATTCTCTTTAGTTTTACTTCACAGATGTTGGTATGGACCTAGGGCAGCGTGCCATCAGGGAATCAGTGAAGGCAGCATGTGTGAGGGCCTATCACCATAAACACTGAATGCACGCCTCAGTTAGTTAGTGAACATATTGAGCCAGGCATCAGAACCTCCCTCTGAGTCTTGTGTGCTGTAGGATCTTGTACACAAATTGAAGTTCACAATGGAGCTCAGCTGCCTCTCATCTGAGGACAAGGAGTCCCCCCTTCGTAGTGACAAAGGCTTTTTATATATTATAATATTAGCATGACGATAAATAACATGTATGTATAGCTGATTGTATTTATGCAAAATGTATTAGTGTAGGACTTATTTTCAAAATGGCTAACTTCCCTATCAAGTACCAGTGAAAACAAATTTCCCCCCAGGATAACGACTGAATTCCCAACACACCACTCAATCAACACATACCCCACACCCCTCGTACATCGGCGTCCACGTGATATCCACTAGACAAGCGGGCCGAACGTGGAAGAGGCCTTTGTACCCCTCGCATTCAGGACACTGAAGAAAACAAGGGTGAACAAAGAGGTGGTCCAGTACCTTCTTGCCTAACAGAGAGCTACAGGCTCACTTTGAAAAATTGCCAGATCTTATTCGACAAATGAGTGGTGACCACGACAAAAGACTTCAAAATAATAAGTATAGATTGTGATATGTTACATTAAACTTAAGACTTGGACATTACTTGAAGTAGACAGACAAAATGGGAAACGCCGATGAATGTTATATGATCCCTTAAGATTGCCAAATGACAGATATTGATTTTATGTAAATGTGTTGTACTGTATGGGAGAGTATTTGTTGTCCTGAGGAAGGTGGTCAAATTTGGATTTCCACTGAAAGGTATTGACGCCATAGATGTACCAACTTGCTGTAATTCCCACATACAATAAATGTTAATTGAGATAATACACCAAGTGTCAGGCATAATATATTGAGCAGAGTGGTATTGACTAAATAGATAAGTGTTTCTGGTCTTATGTTTCTCCCGTTTTCTATTTGTTTGGGGTATGTTTTTTAAATATGTATGGTGCCATATTTTAATATGTCATTATACAGTGATGGTTCAATTATTTTATGGGGATTGTGAGGTCGTAATCTGCATGAGATTGAAGAAGAATTGTTATGTATGGTATTTATGAAATATTTTATTAAAAATGTAAGGTTACTGTACTGTTGTGGTACTAGTCTGACTATTCGAATTTGCTCCTTCCAGTGATAGGGGTGTATGTATTGTTTGAGTGGTGTGTTGGTAATACAGTAATTTTCCTGAGAGGAAATTTGTTTTTACTGGTAACGGTGCCCTGTCCCCTTGTATGTAGGGCACTCTCTCTTTATAACACTAACTTCCCTTTCAGCCATCTTTAGGTACACAATAATCTTCTCAATTCTATTTCACCCAGCACACAGATGATTCATGCACATGCAACTTTGTAAACATTTTAATGTCACTTTCCCAGGTACAGAATGATGTTTATTTTCTATAGAGTGGTGTAGCACACTGTTCCACCGATGGTGAGTTTTCTTAAGGCCTATCCTGTTGGGATCACAGTGTGATTCTCATGAGAACTTGTCATTGTATATTTGTGATTCTCATGAGAACTTGTCATTGTATATTTGTGATTCTCATTAGAACTTGTCATTGTTGTATATTAAATCACAACATTTGTAGTAACTGTTGAGGTGTCTGAGAGCACCAGGGATGGGAACAACATTATGTGAATCTGGGGGATAATGTTGAAAATGTAAGCTCAGAAACTGCATTGTTCACTCTCTAGTGTAATTGGCTCAAACTAAGTGGCTCTTTCACATTTTTATGAAATGTATGACTCCCACTGTATGACGAACTATAAAAGAAGCTTCTTCTTGTTTTGTTTTGGCTTATTCTCCTTGACTTTTAGGAAAAAGCTCTACGTTGGTCTGACGTCTGATCTTTGACTTTGATTTATTTACTAGAACTGAACCATACATGGTTGTGTTTGTTTATTTCCTTCATTTTATTCTGAAATTCATGCTATTTTGTTTTAAATGACTAATTTAACAATTAATTGTGGCTTCTGTAATGATTTAAGCCTTTAATAAATCTTTATGGTTTCCTTTCAATATCTGTTTCATTTTTATTGTAAAGCATAATGTTCTGTAGAGCTTACATTATCATTTTGTTGACCAGATTCAGTTGAGGAGCAACAACAACCTTGTGCTATTAATACTGCTGCCGGTCCTTCAGAACCCTTTTATATTGACGTATAAGAAAGAGCGTCATCAGTAGCCTGGATGCATAGTCACTGCTCAACCCCTCAAGATCTTGCCAGCCAAAGTTCTGTACCACCGCACACTTTGAGACGGGCATGACACAAAAACAGTTTGCAAAAGAGGAGCCGTATTATGAGAATGGCCTCCCCTCACAAACAGAAGATCTGTGTTCTGTCAGGACCTCAGTAAAATGAAGGATGCCTTTGTGGAGCACAGCTTTTCACCCTACCATAATATTGGGAAAAAACCTATGAGCTTCTTTATGTGTTTTAACTACTGAGTGGCTGTCAGAAATCACATTCGCTTATGGTATGCAATGATTCAATGTTTATAAAATCCTGGATTACTTAAGAATGCAGGATTTTGTATTTACTCAGGCAATAAATGCATTACAGAAAACATGTACTAGTGAATATGGGATTTATTTAAAATGATTCAAACTGTGTACGTAGTTGCATGCATATATAATGTCAATTAAGTCAATTAGGATAATTAACTCAGCGCCTTGAGACCCTCACGAGTGAGTAGTTGCGCTTTACAAGCCCTGAGTGATTGATTGATTGATTAAGTTGCATAGAATATTATAAACATGTAATAAGCATGTGAACTATAGTCAAGTAGGTCCACATAGTGAAAGTAGAGTCTTGCAATGTGTGTGCATGTATCTTTAAGACCTATTTGTAGCATATAATACCAGGCAATTGTTCCTCTGGATGCTGAAGTGAAAGCTGGTCGCCCTAACTCTCATCAATTGATTTCCGATAGTGACTGAGCACCATCTTCCTGAATGCCCCTTCTACAGGCTCATCTTGTTGACGCAGTCAGGAATAGCTGGCGGTTGAAGGGATTTTAACTCTAACTGCCCCTACGAGTAATTGACTCTGCTGGATGTCCCTGCTTCCCAGTCAGAACTGGTGTTTTCCAGTCACACACCTTGCACTGCGCACCTTCTGAATCCTTGCAGTATCCCTTCTAGTCATGCATAAACCCTCCCTCCCCCCAAGACCCTCCCACCCTTCAAGGCCACCAGCGACCTATCTTCTTCTATCCCTGGTTACATCTACAATCTGACGACTGTCCAGAGATTGTCATCCTTATCTACCAAGAATCAGTGACCCTTGTATTATTTTATTATCTGTTGTCCTATGTTTTTTTAAAGATTCATGTAACAATCGAATTATATCTTTGATCAAATTGTGTTTGGTTAGGTAATTGGTGTTTTAATGTTCGTTTTAAAATCAATATATATAAATGTATGAACTAAATAAAATGACATATTTTTAACTGTTGTTTGTTAGTACACTGAGTTTCTGTCCTTTAACCCGAATGTGTGAGACCTGATTTCAGACAGGTGTTAAGTTGCCTAGGAATTGTTATTATTTAAAGCAGACCTAAAAAGTAGCCACAATTTCCACTCTATCCCTACACTGCCAGGTGGAGAAAGCAAGGGGTGGTAATGGCTATGAAATGACATAATCTTCGGTCTCTGAGCACATCTTGTAGGAAAGAGCTCGGAACATGGGTACACTGAAAGGGAAAAAGTGCAGGGGAGATGGCCAACTGCATCTTTTCTTCTTCTTTCCTATTTTCACCAAGTGTGATGTCCCCATACTTGTGCAGCACTGCTTGTTAAAATATAAAACCTTTGCCAGCTCAATCCTCGGGCACTCTGCTAAGAAGGAGAGAGGACATTTAGTGTGCATGTGATTTGCAAATTTAGTTGAAAGAATTTGGGGCTAGTAGTAGCCAAGAAATGTATTGCTATTAGATAAGACAAGCAATCCCAACACTAAAGCAGTGGGACAATAACATGATCGAATGTGTAAAGACAGAATGAGGGATGCGTAAGAAACTGCAATACCATGCCGGCAATCCATGTGGCCAACTGAAGTGGATTTAATAGAAGTGGAGTTGGAGCAACAGAGAAAGGAAGAGTAGGAAATTAGAGAATACAATGAAGATATCCATTGAAATGTAGTAACATAACTTTAAAGTAGCAAGAGCAATTTGTGTGAAATAGGCTTTACCAAGTAAAACAATGTGCTGATAGTGATCTAATTTGTGTAAAATGTGAGTGATAGGTGAGCTCACCATGAAAGTAAGTGGAGAACATAACAAATGTCTTTTCTGATAAATAGTTGGTTTAAGTGCTTTCAATCGGGTACGTGAGATGTCAGTCGGATTTCAGCAGTAATTTTTACAAACAGACTAAGCATTGGCGAATTTTGAGAATTCGCGTTTCGCGAATTTGCAGATTTGCGAATTCGCAAGCTGCAAAATTTGCGAATTTGTGCGAATTTGCGGATTTTTATATTTTTGCGTGTTCGCGGGGCGCTTTGCGTGTTCGCGGGGCGTTTTGGCATGTTCGCGGGGCGCTTAGCGTGTTCGCAGGTTTTTTTTTGGGCGAGACCGTGATGCGCCCTCTGGTTCATCACTGCCACCCTCTCGTTTTTTATGCCCTTCTGCCCTCTGTACCACTCGTTTTTGTGCCTTTCTGCCCTCTGCCCCACTCGTGTTTGTGCCCTTTCGCCCTCTGCCCCACTCGTTTTTGTGGTCTTCTGTCCTCTGCCCCAATCGTTTCTGCCCTCTGTCCCACTCGTTTTTGTGCTCTTCTGCCCTCTGCCCAACTCGTTTTTGTGGTCTTTTGCCCTCTGCCCCAATCGTTTCTGCCCTCTGTCCCACTCGTTTTTGTGCTCTTCTGCCCTCTGCCCAACTCGTTTTTGTGGTCTTCTGCCCTCTGCCCCACTCGTTTCTGCCCTCTGTCCCACTCGTTTTTGTGCTCTTCTGCCCTCTGCCCAACTCGTTTTCGTGGTCGTCTGCCCTCTGCCCCACTCGTTTCTGCCCTCTGTCCCACTCGTTTTTGTGGTCTTCTGCCCTCTGCCCCAATCGTTTCTGCCCTCTGTCCCACTCGTTTTTGTGCTCTTCTGCCCTCTGCCCAACTCGTTTTTGTGGTCTTCTGCCCTCTGCCCAACTCGTTTTTGTGGTCTTCTGCCCTCTGCCCCACTCGTTTCTGCCCTCTGTCCCACTCGTTTTTGTGCTCTTCTGCCCTCTGCCCAACTCGTTTTTGTGGTCTTCTGCCCTCTGCCCCACTCGTTTCTGCCCTATGCCCAACTCGTTTTTGTGGTCTTCTGCCCTCTGCCCCAATCGTTTCTGCCCTCTGTCCCACTCGTTTTTGTGCTCTTCTGCCCTCTGCCCACTCGTTTTTGTGGTCTTCTGCCCTCTGCCCAACTCGTTTTTGTGGTCTTCTGCCCTCTGCCCCACTTGTTTCTGCCCTCTGTCCCACTCGTTTTTGTGCTCTTCTGCCCTCTGCCCAACTCGTTTTTGTGGTCTTCTGCCCTCTGCCCCACTCGTTTCTGCCCTCTGCCCAACTCGTTTTTGTGGTCTTCTGCCCTCTGCCCCACTCGGGGGGGGGGTCTTCTGTGCGAGTTCAAGTGCCTCTTGTGTGTATAAATGGTCAGAGACCGATCAGAGCAGCAGATGAAGAGAAAGAAGCTCCTGGTCACAGGAACAGCACGAGGATTGCGCTCGTGAAAGTCAAGGATACAAAGGCCTCTATCCAGCATCACAGCTGATTTTCGACGGTAGATTTGGGAAGAAGGCACACCTGCCCAGCCTCGACGACGCTCACGATTGTTTTTGGGCTGATGAATGCGTCACTGAATTGAGTTTCAACTAGTTCCAGCGACCATGTGTGTGTTACTATGCAATCGTGCCGAAGGGCGCAGGGGTCCCTTGAGTGAGCTGTCCATCATCCAATTAAACACGCTTCGATGAGTGTGCTACCACGGGTGATCACACTTTGGGGTCGATTAGGATCGCGGACGGACTTGAGTCCGTCCGCAACCCCTGAGGAGGAGGGAACGTCCGCATGGGCTGCGGCGTTCCCTCCGAGCTGACTAGGATGTGACCGCCAGGGTGGCGGTCACATTTTCTATCTTTAACATTGCGGCGGGTGCAGCTTCAAGCTGCATCTGCCGCAATGTTAAAAATGCATGCCACGCCTTTGCATGCACAAAGCGGCAGGCACCGCGCTGTGCCTGCCGCTTTGTGCACGCAAATGCAGGGGGGTACCATAGGTACCCCCCATGTGCACCCCCCACCTCCCCTTCACCCAGGGGGCCCGCAACGGGCCCCCGAAGTGAAACTCCGTATGCTTTTCCACGGCGGAAAATCCGCAGCGGAAAAGCATGTCATTCACACCATCCTAATATGGCTGGCGGTGTCTGATAGACACCGCCAGCCATGTTAGAGCCTTTCTGCCGCGGTCGGAAGGCGACCGCGGCGGAAAGGCTGCGGATGGAATCCCAGACCCACCGCCATCCTAATATGGCGGTGGGTCTTTTGAGGCTCCGCAGCGGTTTTTCCACATCCTCCGGGCCGGCGGTGGCTTCCGCCCGCCCGGTGGATGCGGAAAAACGGCTATCATAATCATCCCCATAGTCTTTATTTACTTTAGGGGAGGAATGCTGCCACTGTACAGATAAAGCAGAACATTAATCTGCTATGACAAGGAGGGCCTAGTGAGAAGGGATACTCCTTTCTCACAGTTTAGGTTATGACTTGTGATCAGGATAGGTGAAAGGACTGGTTTTCAGACCCTTATTTTAATTCCAAGTAGCATCATTGTTGACCAAAATTTAAGAGCGCCGCAGTTAACAACTCTTGTCTTGTACAGGAGAAACGATGTGGAGTGCCTAAGTCAGAAGAGTTCCTACTGTAAGGAAACAGTCTTCACAACTTGATGAAAAATTATACGGTGATGGCGCAACTCAAAAAAAAAACATTCATAAGTTTGAGGCACTTGCTCTGCTCACACAAATTGATCTATGGCTACTAGCTTAATTTTGACGGACAATTCCAAAATGCGTTACATTTACAGAACGTCTGAAATTTTCAATTGCCCGTGCATAGTTTGATTCATATACACTTTATTAAGTTAAGTTAAATAATCACTGTATTAAAAAAGTGTTACCAGCGGAGGCTCACGCATCAAGGCATCTGCAGCGGTGAGTGATGCTATGCTGCACGGATACGAAGGTTAAATAGGACTGCCTGGTCCAGCTGGAGTGTCAGCCAAAATGGCCACTTGCGGGTTAAAGGCTGAGTTCAAAAAGCACAGGAGGGGTCATGGCAATAGCAAAGAAAACCAGGGCCGATTGATCTACTGGGCCTGGTGGTGCGTTCGACCTCATGGTCACAGGAGCTAACCCTGTTGGGTTCAAACAACCTTCATCCTCCTGAGGTTCTTAAAATGAGTATCAGTGAGAGGGGTAACAAATATCTTATTCAGCGCCCACATGCCTACGGTAGCACTTACACTTCACAAGTTATGTTGTGCTCCAACAACTTTATACACAGATAACTGATGAGAGCAATGTAATGTGGGCGGGATATAAATCGTACCTTTGCCTGCACCGGCGCACCTTGTCAGGAGTTGCTTTGGCAAAGGTAATGCACTACAGCCGGGCAACATTGACAACCCATCCACACCACGCCGATTGTTTAAGTTCATCCAGGACCGCATATACACAGCCCGGTAATAGGACTGTAAACTTAAAAGGAACAGAGGGGTTAGCCCAGCTAGCAGAGGTGTCACAAGATGGAACCATGGGGCACATGATGGGTTATCTTGCCGCACGGTCCTCGCTGTTGACAATAACAGGGAGTTACTACAAATTGTCACTGAGAAGGAGCGATTTAGGCATCAACAGTAGCAGATCAAGTTAGGTACCCCAGCTAGAGAGGTCGAATGGGAGGACATGCCCAGACAAATAATGCTTTAATTTCAGTTAATCTCAACTCTAGGACTGGGGCCACTACTCCCTCCTTGGTGCAGTCTGAGAAGGAAAAGAAAGGGTATACAAACCACAATAGTTTAATACAGTTAAACTAACCAAGGGACTGACTGAGTCAGGTACATAACACAAGTACCCACTGGTACTGGATATGACACAATATTGGTTCAATAGAGTTTCAGCAATAAAATGGTTGAGGTGCTATTTAAAATGTGCTATTTAAACCCCTGGTTATGGGTTTTTAACAGGTGCTATAAATACTGCCTATCCCTCCTGGCACTCGCAATTGAGGCCAAAGTATTCTGAAAATAACACGTTATAAAGCAGCTCACCACGATTTCCACAGTATCTGCACTAACACAAGATTAATCTCCATGGCAGATCACTGACGACGTACTCAATGAAGACAAGAAATGCAGCTCTTGACAGCGTGAGGAATCCTCTGCCGCTAGATTAATGCTTATTTTTTCAAGCAAGCACTGTGACAGCTCATGTGACAGCTGTAAATGTTCACCTCTGAGACAAACTTTGTGAGGGCTTGAGGTGATTTCCTTGCCACTCAAGCAATGTTTACTTTACAAATACTTTGACCAGCAGAGAAAAATATATTGGTCAAAAGCAGCACCTGCATGAAGCTACAAGCAGAGGCACAGAGCAAATTCTAAATCCTTAATGCCAAAATTATGCACAACAAAATTAACAGTCATTTAAAGCACTTCAAGTCCTATTAAAGCACGTATCATCTGCATATAAGAGTTAAAGATGAGGTGAAATTCTGCATTTTTGCTGCTCATTGTTTCCACGTTCTAGTTACCTTCCTTCATTTGTGGCTCTGCAAAGCTTGTGCCCCCAATTTCTATTCTGCTAGAAGCATGAGAACCTACAAATATAGCAGACGCTGTTCACATATGCGCTGTTAAGCCATTCATGAACCATTTTCGCATAATTTTAGAGCTACATTTAGGGACAGGATTAGTTGCAGGGAAAAAGTTTTGCCAATCATATTTAATAGCGCTGTGCAATAATGTGTCTCTCTCCAGAAGGAACATTAATCGCCAAAGTTACCTTTACATTTGTATTGTTGCTTGAAAACCTCTGGACACACAAGGACATGTTCTTTGCAGCAGGCATCTTAATCCTCTGCGCTAGTGCAGGAGTGGAAACAGCCACTATATAAAACTTCAATCTCTCTCCAGCAGGAACATTAATCACCAAAGTAACCTTTACATTTTTATTGTTGCCTGAAAACATCTGGGCACACAAGAAACAAGGACATGTTCTTTGGAGCAAGCATCTTAATCCCCTGCGCTACTTTAGCATGAGTGGAATCAGCCACTAGATAAAACTCCAATCTCTCTCCAGCAGGAATTTTAATTGCAAAAGTTACCTTTACATTTCTATTGTTGCCTGAAAACCTCTGGACATACAAAGACATGTTCTTTGCAGCAGGCATTTTACTCCTCTGTGCAACTTTAACATGAGTGGAAAGAGCCACTACATAAAACTCCGATCTCTCTCCAGCAGGAACATTAATCACTAAAGTTACCTTTACATTTTTATTGTTGCCTGAAAAATTACTGCAAGGTGACTTCTCCCTAACTCAGCTAACCTGTTTGAAGCCTGGATTGTCAATGATCCTATTGTACTGCAAGCTTCTTTCCCTCACCATCGCCTACAGTTAATTAAAGGCACTCACCATAAATATCCTTAGTAATGCATGGGTCTAAGGCAAGGTGACCTCTCCCCAGTCCATCTAACAGATTCAAAGTCTTAATGTGCAGCAATCTGCAAAAGAGTTTAAGCTTCCTTCCCTGGTCCCTCCCCTGCTAGCTAGAGGCATACACAGTAAGCGTTGTTACAAGGTTACAGCGCATCTGCCAGCTGACCTTTCCCTAGCCCATGTTTACTTTGATTGTAATGTGCTTTAAATGTCTCTCTTTCTTACAAACAATACACCTGGCCAGTTTCAAGCGCTCTTGATCTTTTTTAATCCGAGGACCTTTTAATTACAGTGTGCACAATTACTTTCTACACTAACAGCTGTACAGTTGTGTAGTGTAATCCCTGAGTGCCCTCGGGATTGGGTGTAAACCTAACTCGTAGACCTTGACTCAAATACACTGGAATAAGGCAACCACAACTCAAGGTAAGTGAAATAGGACTTTAGGAGTCAATCATATACTTCCAGGTTGGTACTTTTCACTCTCGTAAGGACAACAAGGGTTAACACCACCCTAGGTGTCCTTTAGACATACAGACCGTCCTCCACATGAGTGCTCGTCCAGACACTCTCCAACGGAGGGCACAGTGCTAAGTAGTGGCCGACAATGCCACTCGAGCTTTCCGTTATACCCACTATGTCTATGCATTCATCTGCACCGTCCCCCGCAAGAATGCCGGTCCCGACACTCGCCAACGAGGGGTACAGTATGCCTGGGTGTATAATACCAGAGACCCGAAGAACTAAGGGCTTCTAGTCTGGGAAGTCCTCCAACCAAGGTAAATGTTCTGGTATCGAGTTTAGTCTACACAGGGTGAGCAGTTGTCCTCACTGGCTCCCCTATGATCAATGTCAAAACCTTTAGGGCAAACAGCTTGTCTCCCTTGTTTCCCTGTTGCTCGGTAGGTGGTCGGTATTCTGACCACCCTGAGTGCGTGCTGTGGACGTGGTATGCCACGGGAGCATCCGCTCTCGTGTTTCGAGTGTACCTCCTCCGTACCGGGAGGACCTTAGTCCACAAATGAGTCTGCTGTAAGCGAGCATGAACAGAAACACCTAACGGAGCGGCCGTTTGAATACAGCTCCGAAATTATCCCCTGGAGTCCAAGAAAGCAAGCGTTATAGGAACGTTGTCCCTTACCTTGCAGAGTATTCCCCAGCTCGGCGGTGCGGCAGCAATATCCGACAGGTTCCGCGGGCGCCGCCATTGCTTAAATACTGCCCCTTGGAGTGCGCATGAGCCGCGCAGCGCCTCACGGGAACTGTAGTTCCTTCCGGGATCGTGAACCCGGAAATGTAGTTCATTGTGATCGCGATGTCGTGTCCTCCATCCCGTCGCTGTTTCTTCGTCCCGGGATATATGACAGCACATCCCTCCTCACACGGCTCCCACCGACTGGCCCGGCTTCGCGGGATACTTTTTGTGAAACGCCGCAATCAGCCGGGATGCAGAGATGCCCGCCACGGGCTCCCACGACTGTTCCTCCGGACCGTACCCTTTCCATGCCACCAGGTACCATAGCTTGCCTCTTCTCCATTTCGAATCACGGATACCCTCCACTTCGTAGTCGCGGTCCGCCTCCACCCGAACCACCAAGGGAGCAGGGGGTGTCTTGGATACAGAGGGCTTCAGAAGAGAAATGTGGAATACCGGATGAATACGCATCGTTGAAGGTAAGGAAAGCCTCATGTTCACCGGGCTGATGCATTTCTCGATACGGAATGGGCCGATGTACTTAGGATGAAACAGGTTATGTTTCCTGAAGTGCATGTTGAGGGAAGAAACCCATACGTAATCACCCACGTTGTACAATGGACCAGGTCTTCTGTGTTTATCTGCCTGTGACTTGTACCTGGCCTTGGACTCTGCTGAACACTTCTGGGTACGCCCCACCAGCTCCTTTAGTTGGGCTGTTCTCCTGGTTGTCTCTGGCAAACCCTGGTTCCCTGTTGGGTGTGCCAACGGGAGAAACCTGGGATGGTGTCCATAGTTGCCGTAGAACGGTGATACTTTTGTGGAACTGTGCGTGGCATTATTGTACGCTATTTCAGCAAGCCATAGGTGTTCCACCCATTCCTCTTTCCCTTGGTCAATGAAACATCGAGGTATTGCTTGAGGGTTTGGTTGAGCCTCTCCGTTTGGCCGTCCGTCTGCGGGTGGTAGCTGGTGGACAGAGCCGACTTGACGTGTAAGGAGGAGCACCAGGTTTTCCAGAACCTTGCCATGAACTGGGATCCCCTGTCTGACACTATCACACTGGGTAACCCATGGATACGCACCACCTCCTTCAACAGCACGTAGGCCAGCCTCTCAGTCGATGGCACCCCGGTTAGAGGCGGCAGACCCGGAAGCAGAGAACGGCCCGGGACCAGGGTTCAATTCCCGACACGGCAGGGTCGTGGACCAGGGTCAGCGGACTCGATAATTCTCGCCTCGGTGCCTACTCTAACCAGGGATCACACTCGGCAACTCTGGGCATTAGCTTGCCTCATCTCTACAACGGCCCCCCACATTTGCCGGGGATGCCTGGTTTCACCTTGGAGATACCCAGTAGGGACCATCTCACAGGGATAGCTAGGACGGGTTCCCCAGCGGTCTACAGCGCCAGGACGCCTCAGGGCAGCAGTGCGCTTTACAAGACACATACATACATTTACAAGCTATGAAGTGTCCCATCTTGGTGAGGTAGTCAACCACTACCAGTACAGCCGTCATCCCTTGATCCACCGGCAGTCCCACTATGAAATCCAGGGAAATGTTTTTCCATGGCCTTGAGGGCGTTGGAAGGGGTTGCAGCATTCCTTGGGGTTTTCTGTGATCGGATTTCATGGAGGCGCACACCTCGCATGACACGACCCATTCCGCCACGTCCGGGCGCAAACTAGGCCACCAGAAGTTTCTCAGGATGTACTCTCCAGTTTTCTCTGACCCTAGATGGCCTGCGCTTGGCGATTCGTGGCACCATCGGAAGGCTTGTTTCCTCAGTTGTGGGGTTGGCAGCAGCATGTGACTCCCGTTCATAAGAATACCGTCCTTTGACTGCCACTCCGGGTGGTGATGCAGCCACGTCTTCCACTCGTGTGTACGAGCTCCCTTCTGTACCCTTCTCAAGAAGCTGACGGGTTGTATGCCCCGATTACCTTGTCGGGTTGAATGATGGAGGTTACCGGTGCCGGGAGTATTGGAGGTTCCGATGACTGGCGGGAAAGAGCATCAGCCTTGCGGTTCTCCGCTCCGGGTCTATAGGTGATGGTGAAATTGAATCCCGAGAAGAAGAGCATCCACCGCATCTGCCTAGGAGAGAGATGTCTTGCCGCGGTCATGAATTGGAGGTTTCTGTGATCTGTGAAGACGGTAACAACATGTTTAGCCCCCATTAGAAGATGTCTCTACTCCGAGAAGGCGTCCTTGATAGCCATTAGTTCCTTCTCGGCTATGTGGTAGTTGCGCTCGGCCTCATTCAGTTTCCTGGACATGAAGGCCACAGGGTGGAGCTCTCCTGTACTCGGGTGTCGTTGTGACAGTATGGCTCCCAGGGCCACGTCCGATGCGTCTGCCTCTACTATGAACTGTATGTCGGTATTCGGGTGAGCCAACACCGGTGCTGATCCAAATGCCTTATTTAGGGCAGAAAAGGCCGTCTCCGCCTCAGGGGTCCATAGAAAGGCATGCGATTTCCTCAATAAGTGCGTGATAGGGGCTACCAGTCCCGAAAATCCATCAATGAATCGTCTATAAAAGTTGGCAAAGCCAATGAAGCTTTGTACCTCCTTGACGTTCCGAGGCGATGGCCATTCGTTTATGGCCTTGACCTTTCGGTCTGCCATCGTCTGGCCTTCAGGGCTCAACATCACTCCCAGGAATTCCACTGTTGTGACATGAAAGTCACACTTGCTGAGTTTGCAGAACAACAGGTGTTCTCGTAGGATCTGCAGAACCCTAGAAACATGTTGTACGTGTTCTATTTTGTTGTTGGAGTACACCAAGATATCGTCGATGTATACCATGACGTAAACGTCCAGTAGTTCTCGTAGAACATCGTTCAGAAAGAACTGAAACACCGCAGGGGCGTTACAAAGGCCGTACGGCATCACCAGGTATTCGTACAGCCCGAACCGTGTCTTAAACGCCGTCTTCCATTCGTCCCCTGTTCTCATACGCACTAGGTGGTAGGCCCCTTTCAAGTCGAGTTTGGTGTACACCTTGGCCGTTTTCACTTGCTCCAGCAGGACGTTGATAAGGGGCAAGGGATAACGTTTCTTTACTGTTAAGAGGTTGAGGGCCCGGAAGTCCACACAGACGCGGAGTTCCTCGTTGGCTTTGGGGATGAAGAACAGGGGAGACGCGGCCGGGGATTTTGATGGGCGTATGAATCCGTGGCGTAACATGTTGTCTATGTACGCACGCAGATGTGCATTCTCCGGTTCAGACAATGCGTATAGCCTTCCACTCGGTATGCTTGCCCCAGGGACCAAGTCTATCTGGCAATCGTAGATCCGATGCGGTGGTAGTTCTTTGGCTTGCATGTCATCGAATACATCAGCGTACTCTCGATAGACGCCGGGGAGTTCAACGCATTTTTCCGCCGCTGTGGCGACGGCATGCGGTATCGTGCACCCCTCCTCCAGAGTGGAAACGGTCACCCCGCAATTGCGGGCACAGTAACCAGACGTCATGCTTACTGCGAGAGAGGCCCAGTCGATTGAGGGGTTGTGTTTCTGGAGCCAAGGCAACCCCAGTATCACTCCGTATTGGGGAGCTTGGATGATGTTGAAGTCGATGACCTCCAAATGTTCCTTCCCGTATCTCACTCGGACGCTTCCGGTGTGTTGACTGATGGGCCCTGAGGCAAGATGCCGTCCATCCACCGCAAAGACATCCTCTGCCACGTCCTTGGATGTAAGCACGATGGATAGGTCTTTTGCCTTCTCCATATCCATGAAGAGACCCGTGGTACCCGAGTCTACCATGGCTTCTACTGGAAACCACTCCCCCCTGACCTTAAGCTGGATGGTTATGAACAAATGTCTTTGGTTTGGCAGCGTTTTTAACTGTGCGGAAGGGATCAAACAACGACTTCCGGAATCCCCTACTCTCTTCCTGGAGCCCATCAGTTTTCCGCAGGGTTGTCAACAGCTGCGGTTGTCATCCTGGGGCTCCTAAAGCGACTCGTCTTTGGTTTGACAGGACACTCCCTCACAAAGTGGCCTTTCTTGCCACAATACAGGCATAGGCCCTGTTTGCGTCGTGATTCCCTTTCGGTGGATGTTAAGCTGGCCCGTATGGCCCCTACATCCATAGGCTCTGATCGTGCTGCAGGGGGTGTCTCGGTGGCCCCAGAAGGCCCGTGGACTGGTAGGGTTTTATCCTTTTTCTTATGATCCCCCCGTCGTTCCCCCAGTCTGTGGTCAAGGCGAAGGACCAGACTGATGAGATGCTCACACGTGGCCGGTTGGGGGTCGATTTGGACTACCACATCCTTTAGTTCTTCGCTTAAGCCTTGATGGAAGAGCGCAGCCCTTTTGGCCGCAGGCCACTTGGTTTCCGACACCAGCCTTCGGAAAGAGCTCATGTATTGCACTAGTCTGTTGTCGCCTTGGCGTAGTTCTAGCAGCTCTCTATCTGCCGTATATGAATCAGCTCTCCTATCAAACACTTTTATGAATTCCTCCTGGAAATGGTCCCAATCGTGGATGAGAGGATCGTCTCTGCTCACTAGTGGTACTACCCACTGAGCTGTGTTTCCGGCCAGATAAGAAATCAGAAAGGTAACTCTCGCCTGGTTCGTGGGAAATGACCGTGGCTTGCATGAGAAATGCAAAGCCACTTGCGTTAGGAAAACTTGCACTGTGCTTGGATCACCGCTATAATGTTCGGGTGTAGCAAGCGGTATAGACACTGGCAATTCCACAACCACCGCAGCCGGCTGAGCCACCACTGGCGTACCAGCATCAAACGGGTTCCGCTGGAGGTGTTCCATCCTGGCCCGTAAGTCTGCGGTTTCCAACCTGGAGGCCGCTAGCTCATTCTGTACTGCTTGGAGGGCGGCTAACACATCGTCCATGTCGGCCATGTTCAACAACCCAACCGGGAGGCTGATAATGATGATAAGGTCGGATATTTTGTAATCCCTGTGTGCCCTCGGGATTGGGTGTGAACCTAACTCGTAGACCTTGACTCAAATACACTGGAATAAGGCAACCACAACTCAAGGTAAGTGAAATAGGACTTTATGAGTAAATCATATACTTCCAGGTCACTCTCGTAAGGACAACAAGGGTTAACAACACCCTAGGTGTCCTTTAGACATACAGACCATCCTCCGCATGAGTGCCCGTCCAGACACTCTCCAACGGAGGGCACAGTGCTAAGTAGTGGCCGACAATGCCACTCGAGCTTTCCGTTATACCCACTATGTCTATGCAATCATCTGCACCATCCCCCGCAAAAATGCCGGTCCCGACACTCGCCAACGAGGTGTACAGTATGCCTGGGTGTATAATACCAGAGACCCGAAGAACTAAGGGCGTCTAGTCTGGGAAGTCCTCCAACCAAGGTAAATGTTCTGGTATCGAGTTTAGTCTACACAGGGTGAGCAGTTGTCCTCACTGGCTCCCCTATGATCAATGTCAAAACCTTTAGGGCAAACAGCTTGTCTCCCTTGTTTCCCTGTTGCTCGGTAGGTGCTCGGTATTCTGACCACCCTGAGTGCGTGCTGTGGACGTGGTATGCCACGGGAGCATCCGCTCTCGTGTTTCGAGTGTACCTCCTCCGTACCGGGAGGACCTTAGTCCACAAACGAGTCCGCTGTAAGCGAGCGTGATCAGAAACACCTAACGGAGCGGCCGTTTGAATACAGCTCCGAAAATGTCCCCTGGAGTCCAAGAAAGCAAGCCTTATAGGAACGTTGTCCCTTACCTTGCAGAGTATTCCCCAGCTCGACGGTGCAGCAGCAATATCCAACAGGTTCCACGGGCGCCGCCATTGCTTAAGTACTGCCCCTTGGAGTGCGCATGAGCCGCGCAGCGCCTCACGGGAACTGTAGTTCCTTCTGGGGTCGTGAACCCGGAAATGTAGTTCATTGTGATCGCGATGTCATGTCCTCCGTCCCGTCGCTGTTTCTTTGTCCCGGGATATATGACATGTAGTGACCTGAGGTCAGAAGCACTAGGACCCTGCACTCGGACCGAGGGGATGGGACAGAGACCGGACACCACTTCCGGTCAGGAAGTGGGGCAGGCATTACACTGGACGAGGGCAGAGGGAACAGACGTGCATGTAGGCACGAGACAACCACAGGAATAAAGTATATACTGAACGCTTACCAGTCTCGGGATGGGTAATTAGCACGACATGACAACTGGCGACGAGCAGGTGGGATCCGGAGCCATCACAAGAAACCACCTCGCCAACACATCCACGCGGATTCAGGAGCCCACCCAGGTCTACCAATCGACGAGATGATGTTAGGAGCACAGAAGAAGATGAAAACCCGGAACCTACCCTGGTCCTTTGGGCCCCAAAGAAGAGAAGACGCGAAATCGGGAGCCCACCTCGATCGCGACAGAAACTGGGCCAGTAGCCCACCCTGGTCCGTTGACGGCATCCATGACAACATCGGGAGCCCACCCCGGCAGCACCAAGGAGAGTGAAGTGAGGGAAGTGCAAATTAAGCGCACGATCGTAAAAAAAAGCCGCCCGCCGACTAAGCGAGAGCCTGAGCGTCCCGCGTCGCGATTCAACTGGAAATCTCGCGAGAGCTCGGCAGCTATCTTGAAGTCAGGCGGGACAGCCAATGAAGAGCTGAAAAAGGGCGGGCAGCCATTTTGAAGCCTGGCAATGCAATAGATAGCAAATCTTGCCCACCGAAGTACCGTCTGCCATTTTAGATTCAGGCTGATCGGCGAATGAGAGGCTAAAGAGGGCCAGGCGGACATTTTGAAGACAGGCATTAAGAAAAAGGCAGAAAAAAGTTGAAAATAAAGAACTAAAGGAAAATTACAGCAAGAAAAGGAAAGAAGGCCCACAGCATTACAAAGGAAAGAAGGGAAAGGAAGAACTATGGGCAACGAAAGGGACAAACCCAGCGCACAGGCAATATTTCGCAGACTGCTACCATTCAGCATATCGGAACCCCAGGCTGGCATCAGGTGGGAACGCTGGGTTCGGCAATTCGAGCGCTACATGCGCACCACAGACATCGTAGAGGCCAAACATGTTGACCTCTTCTTGAATCTCGCAGAAGATGAAGTAAAAAATCTGCTCACAACATTCCCCTGCGAGAAAACAGCGAAGAACAAGGTACTGATGCAGTGTCTCACAGAGAAATTTGACCCGTAAAGACACATCGACTTCGAGAGATACACATTCAACACCTCATGTCAACGAGCAGAGGAGTCCCTAGACGATTTCGCAACAAGATTGTGAAAGCTAGTAGCATATTGCGAGTTTGACAAGTTAGACAATGAACAAGCGATACAACTGTGCATCATCGAAGGGGAGACATCCCGGCACCATGCCTACTGAGCAACGTCACGGCGCAGGTAATGGGCCTCCTGGCCATGACATATCACATGTCAGAGAATCAAAACATTCTACAAGAACATACAGCCATACTACAAGGCCTAGGGAGGCTAAAAGGGAACTAAATTCCATTGCAAATCAACGAGGCAGTCAAACCTGTGGCGCAGCATCACCGACGAGTGCCCATACACCTACAACTTCAGGTTGAATAGGAAATACAGAGTCTGCTGGCACAAGACATTATTGAGCCTGTAGAAGGGCCGACTCCCTGGGTGTCTCCCACAGTGGCGGTTCCAAAAAAGAGCACCTCAAAGATCCGCATTTGCGTGGACATGAGGATACCAAACACAGCCATTGAAAGAGAACGACACCCTGGGCCACACCTAAACGACATTATAAGCTGTCTCACTGGAGCATGCCGATTCTCGAAGCTGGACATGTGCAAAGGGTACCATCAACTGGAGCTCGACGGGCAATCGAGAGATATCACCGCGTTCTCCACGCACATGGGCCTGTTCCGATTCAAGTGACTGAGTTTTGGCATATCATCAGCTGCAGAGATATTTCAGGAACCAATAAGGCCGGTAAAGAACAGTCTAAACTACAGTGACGACAACCTGGTGTTTGGTCAGTCCGATGAAGCACAAGACAATGCCCTATGTGAAGTATGCCTGCAGCTGGAACAAGCAGGACTAACATTAAACGCTGACAAATGTGAGTTGGTAATAAGTGACCTGGTGTTCTTTTGGCATATCTTCTCTAAAAAAAGAATGAGGCCAGACCCCAGCAAGGTGGAGACATTAAACAAGACGAACCCTCCAATAGATGTTGCAGAAGTGAGGTTGTTTCTTGGTCTTGCTAGCTACTGTGCCCGCTACATAAAAGACTTTGCCACGGTGACCACACCACTGCGGGACCTAACAAAGCAGGGTCATAAGTTCATCTGGTCATAAGAGTGTGGCTGGGCTTTTGAAGCCATGAAACAGGCCGTGATGGTCGTAGGTCACCTTGCCTACTTCGATCCGCTGCTATGCACCGAGCTGACCGTAGACACCAGCCCGGTAGGACTAGGGGCAATCGTAGCACAACACCTGCCAGGGAGAGACTCACCAAGACAAATTGTTGGATACGCAAGCAAAAGTCTGTCTGACGTTGAAAGAGCATACTCTCAAGGTGAGCTTAGCAGTGGTCTGGGCGTGCGAACACTATCACATGTTCATTTACGGAAAACCATTTACCATCGTCACTGACCATCAGGCTCTGGTGACAATATATGGCAATCCGAATGCAAAGATGCTGCCTCGCATTGAGCGATGAGGCATAAGACTGATGGACTATGATTTCAAGATAGTGCACAAGCCGGGCAAAGAGCACAACCCAGCTGACTACATGTCTCGACACCCCTTACCACAGGCACCAGAAAAGGCCTCAATGGCAGAAGAATATCTCAACTTCGTACTAAGACAGAACACGCCGGCACCGATAACACTGGCTGAAATAGAATAGGAGACAGAAAAGGATGACACAATGCAAGGGGTAAAAGCAACAACAAGACAGCAAAGATGGAGACACATCTCACAACAATTGTGCAATGGGAGACGGAGTCAACAAGGAGGAAATGATAGCATTCAAAAAGATACACGAACTATCAGAGACTGAAAACAGGCGAGGAACAAGGATAGTAATGCCAAGAGGGCTACATCGACTGACTGTCAGTTTAGCACACGAGGCACACAGAGGCATAGTCGCGACAAAGAAGATGCTACGGAAGAAGGTATGGTTCCCTGGTCTCGACAAAATGGTGCAAGACACCATTATGAGCTGTCACATCTGTCAAACAACAGGCCAGCTAGCGCACCCGGAACCACCACAAATGTCTGAACTTCCAAAGGCAGTATTGACAACGCTGGCGGCAGACTTCTATGCGCTGCTAGACACGGGCAACTACTTGCTCGTGATCATTGACGAAAACTCGAGGTTTCCCATAGTACGCCACGTCTCCTCGACATCAGCCACCACAACACTGCTGGTACTAGATGACATATTTGCAGCCTGGGGATCACCAGAGACAGTAAAGACAGACAACGGTCCTCCATTCTCAGGGGATGAGTTAAAAAAATTCATGAACTACCTAGGCATTCATCACAGGAAGATAACGGCTCTGTGGCCACAAGCGAATGGTATGGTGGAGAGGTTCATGGGCAACATCAAGAAAGCTTTCCAAAGAGCAAAGCTGGCACAGATCTCTATAGGATAGGCGCTCAGTCAAGTATTACGAGACTATAGAAACACCCCCCACAGTTCCACAGGGATGTGTCCAGCTGAGTTAGTGCTGGGAAAGACAAGCAGAACATGGCTACCACCGTTAGAAGCGAAGAGGTCATCAGAACAATGTAGCATTGCTGTCAGGGACCAGGAGGCAAAAGAAAAGATGAAAACATACGCAGACGCCAGGGGGCATGCCACTACAGTGCACCTCAAGCAGGGAGACCAAGTGACAACGGAAAAAGTCTGACAGTCCATTCTCCAAGGACCAGCTAATAGTAACGTAGGTCAAGGGGCCAATGATCATGGCGGAGGCAGGCCCATACCGAATAACAAGAACCAGTTCTCACTTCAAAGGCGTGAAGACCATCAATGAAGATAGAGAGGGCGCTATGGCAAAGAACCCAGGAGCACAAGAGAGAAACAGAGCAACAGACAAGGAAGGAAGATTGACGGACAAGAGTGAAGGACAAGAAGAGCAATCACATAAAGAAGAAGAAGAGACTTGTCCAAAAAGAGCAAAAGGACAAAAAGACTGATTAAAGAAATGTAGCGATGGGGATGACCACATGTCTCTCCATTCTTTCCATTTTCCATATCGCTCTCTCTCTCTCTCTTTCTCTCTCTCTCTCTTTCTCTTTTCCCCTATCGTTTCGACACAATACACAAAGAACTCTCTCTCTCTATCTTCACATTCTTTCGTGACAAGGGGGGAGATGTAGTGACCTGAGGTCAGGGGCACTAGGACCCTACATTCGAACCGAGGGGAGGGGACAGAGACCGGACACCACTTCCGGTCAGGAAGTGGGGCTGGTATTACACTGGACGAGGGCAGAGGGAACGGACGTGCATGTGGGCACGAGGCAACCAAAGGAATGAAGAATATACTGAATGCTTACCAGTCTCGCCGTGGGTAATTAGCACGACACAACAAGTTGGTACTGAATTTGAATGTATTGCTATTGTAATTAACAGAGGCATTGCTTTGATGTCCCAGTCACGTTGCTGACATTTTCCACCAAGGTATTATGTTTAGCTATGCCTCTTTGGGCGCTGAGTTTTTCCTGTGTTTACCAGTGCAGCATCAACTCAGCACAGCACCAACTCAGCATCACTCACCACCACCTGAACACTAGCTCAGCAGCACTTGAGCCTCAGTGAAGCACCACCAACTAAACATCACTCAGCACCACCTCAGCCTCACTCAGCACCACATAACAATCATTAAGCATCACATGAGCAGCACCTTCCCACCAGCACACCATCACCACAGCACCAGTAAGCATCACTGCAATATGCCTTCGGAATCTGGCATCTGTTGATTCACCCCTAATATCCGTCTGCTGCTTATGTTGTAATTCAGGTAGAGTTTCCGAACATCCACCCTCCCATTGTTTATGACCCCTCCCCCCCATAACAAAAATAAATAAATATAACAAACAAGTATTAGAACATGCAGGAAGATGTTGCCAGCATTTCAAGGACAAAAAACTAGAAGACATTTTTGTATGTTCATTTATTTTTTAATACAGTCGTTCAGTTGTACATAATGTCTTCTTAGTTATATATAAGGTAACAAAAATGCTTAGAACATTTTTTCTTGTAACTTTTCAACATACTACACAGCAGACACACTGCTCTACAACATAGGTTAAAAACATTAGCAATGCCAATCGCTCTGGCTAACACTTTTAAGGTCACGAAGGCGAGACCTATTGGCTATGCCAATGCTTGTTTGGCTTGCGATAAAGTGTCACACATAAGATATTGAAATGGCTCACATAATCATACTTCAGAAAGGTAAGTGTCACAGATAAGCTAAGTGAAAACTTGGCAGCTGTATTAGTGGAGTGCCAAAAAGTTTTGGGCTCTCGATCAAAGCTCACTTTGATCATTCGGCAACAACTTTCTAAACACCCCTGCAGTTGTGACCGATTGTAACAAGATTCTGTTGTTTGTGTAACTGGGAAAAAAAGACCCAATTTCACGGGACACTTTCAGGGATTTCTATCTTGTTATGCAACAGCTGTGCAGTAACATGTAATCCAAGAATTTAGATGGGCACAACGTTATTGCCAAGAGTAAATGTTATAGCAGGGACACATAAGAAACGCTCTGCACAGCTCCTCCACCAACAGCATTCTCGAACAGAATGGAATGCTCATGGCATCACGGGAATTGGAGCCCATGAAGAATTATAACAAGCCCACAACAAGCTGACTGCACATAAATATATTTAATAAAGCAAAATTGTAATCCCCACAATATATTGGGTACCTAATTCAATACTCCCTGTTATGTGGGAGATTCCCCCTTGAAACGCACCCCACATGAGTGCATATTAAATTGCTCAATAATTTTTTCGCCCTACATTGACCCCCTATGTGCCCTACTGCAATGTTGGCACTGATGAAGCTGTTGTATTTGTGTATTGTATATTATATGGCCCATGCGTGATACGCTGTTCACGGCTAGTTGTTTCCCTCCTTTGAACTCTGGAACTTGTAGTTTCTAAAGGTAAAGGAACCCTTCCATTGCAAAAGCTTTAAGAGACTAAGGAGATGACTAGCATTTTATTAACTTGGGCACTTCAGTGTGGAAAGCTGTCTTTTTCGAACGCTTTCAGAAGGCGCACATGCGGTGCTGCATCTGTAAAAGTGCCTCAAGGGTGCGCAAATTCTGGTACATATTACATGAAGGTTCCCTTTTAGAAATGGCCGCCGCTTTTCCTTTGCCTGATTACGTCCTTCGTCGGTTTCTCTGACAGGAAGCTGGGCTTTCTGGTCAGGCAGTTGACGTATGAACGTTTCCTGTCGTTGCGAGTGGCGACCAGAGTGGCGGCAGCAACATGGCAACAACTGTGGTGAGTATGCATGTGTGTATGAAATAATGTATGTAGTATGAGAGTAATTTCTGTGCTCCATGACGACTGGCTGGTTTATCTTATATAAAAGATGGAGGTCACTGTGTTCGATAAGGCAATGTTTTCAAGTGAAGTAGACAGCCTTGTGTCCTTACAGCTGTGATCCACGTCTCCAAGGTATGTGCCATCGTAGAGCCCGCTGACCGCATCTCTTCATAATAAGTACAAGAATGGGATTTGTCAACTAGCAACGTGAACGGGAAGACAAGGAGATAGTCTGGTGGGCTTGATCGGTGATACTACCAGAGCATTTGGACCACCCCCATTTTCAATACATATTGATAACACCAGGGGACAGGCCAGGCCATTGCCCCCCCCCCCCCCCCTCGTTCTACCATTCCGATATAGAGGCAAAGCCCACTTTTCTGCACAGGGTGATGTAATGTTGTATAATTCTCTCCCCACAGAGGACACATGCAGGCTGGGCAGGTGGTTCAGTCTCTCTTTATTTCTGCAACTGATCGCTATACAAAAGAGCGCCGAGCGTCTAACTGTGTCCTGCTCGAGTCGCTTCTGCCGCTTCTATGCTTCGCGCGCTTTCTCCGCTTCCCTCTGCGCATGCGCTAGTGTTCCGCTCTTGCTCCGGCGCACTACGTCATCACTTGGTCGTCGGAGACTAGAGCGCAACACTACATATCTCCTCCTTTTCCAACAATGTAAACAACAAATATATTCCTCTTTCATCAGTCACTCATTTCATAGTCTTTGAATCGAGAGGGCCGGGTGACTGCCCTCCCGGCACGGGTCTGTCTTACCGGGGTGATCTCTTCTCTGGTACCTTCACTGGCAAGACTCCTCACTCCCATCTGTGTGCCATCTTCTTTCGCTGCAGCCGGGGTCATGTTTACCACTGCTCCTTCATCAGTCCACACTTCCTCATTCTCCTCATTTTCCGTTTGAACAAGTCCTTCTTTCTGTTTCTCACTTCCTGCCCTCATCTCTTCTTCTCCGTCAGCATGCCTCTGGTCCCCGGTCTCTTCCTCCTTGCTTGCCGGCCACTGCATGATCCTGTTGACCTTCGCCATGCGGTCTTGGGACCACACTCTGCCATCACTGAGCAAAGCTGCTCTTCCGTACACTTCTTTAACCTGCAGGGGTTTGCTGTACTTGCTTTCGCCTTTTCTTTGGAGTGTGGCAAGTTTAACTCTAACCCATTCCCCTCTTTCCAGATCAGTCTCTTTAGTGTTGTGCCTCCTGTTGTAATGTGCGGTGTACACCTTCTGGGCTCTTTCCAGGTTGTGCTGTACCACCGCAGGTGACCATTTGCTCGTCACTGTCTTTTCTCTCCACACGACATTGTCTTTTGTAAAAGGGAGTCTGCCTCTCCGAATTTGGAAGGGGCTGTAGCCCAGCGCTGTCGGTGTGATTCTGTATGCCCACAGCATGCTTTGGACTTCAGTCTCCCAATCCTTTCCTTGCATTATTGCAGCCTGTATGGACCCCATCAGCACGCGGTTGAACTGTTCCACTTGTCCGTTGCACGCGGGGTGGTACACTGCTGTGTGTTTGGACTTTATCCCGTTTCTCTCCATGTACTTGGTCCATTTTTCCGAGATGAACTGTGGCCCATTGTCACTTAATATCGTCCTCGGTATTCCTTCACGCAAAAACACAGAAGTGAGAAATCTCAACACCGTGTCAGTGTCCATGACTTCTTGCACATCCACTTCCGGCCATTTGGAGTATTTATCAATTACCACACACAGGTATTTTGCTGTGCCTCTGTAGTCAAGCACGGGACCTAGGATGTCCACTGCTATGTCTTCCCATGGATTTTGAGGTTGCTCGAATACACCTAGCGCAGGCCTCAATGGTCTCAAGATTTTATCCGCTCCCTGGCACTGGGCACATCCCCTTACTTGCTTCTCTATCTGATTGTCCATTCCCGGCCACCAGTACGTTTGTTTCACCCTCATCTTCGTTTTAACAATGCCGAGGTGCCCTTCATGAAGTTGTTTCAGCAGCAGGGGGATTAACGTCGCTGGGGGAACCACCTTATCTCCCCGGTACATGAAGATGCCTGAATCACTCATCGATAGCTCCTCCCGCACTTTGTAGAATTTTCTCAAGCTTTCTTTGAGATGCCTTTTTTCTGGCCACCCTGATATCAGATAGTGTTTGACGTCCGTCATTTCACTGTCACTTTCATAGGACTGGGCCCATTCTTGCCTGCTGATTGTCCTCTCCGAGTCGGCCATTTCTGCCACCATTTCATCTGTACCAGGTGGAACGGCAGGTGCTTCTTCCATTGCCGAGGCTCTGCTCAGATAGTCAGCCACTTTATTCCGAGTCCCTGGCAAGTATTCCACATCGTAGGTGTAGTCTAGCAACTTGAGTGCCATTTTCGCGATGCGTGGGGTGGCTGTATCGTGGCCGCTGGAGGTTAGCACCTTGACTAGTGGTTTATGGTCCGTCTGCAGTTTGAAACGGGTGCCCCATAGGAACTGCCTGAATTTTCCCATGGCCCATGTGACCGCCAGCATCTCCTTTTCAATGACACTGAATTTTTGTTCAGTGGGGGATAACGCTCGGGAAGCAAAACTGAGTGTCTCCACTGTGCCATCATTTCTGTCCTGTGCCAGCACTGCTCCCAAACCCTTTTCACTGGCGTCTGTGTTAGGATGGTGTTTCCCGCCGGATCATATCCATGCAGGGGAATTGCCCTGCTTATGTCGCTCTTCAGACCTTCAAACTCACTCTGCGCTTCTTCGTCCCACTGAAACGTTGACTTGTCTCTGATTAGTTGTCGAAGTTTGTGAGTTTTTGTGGCAAAGTGTCTTACAAATTTGCTATAATACTCTGCCATTCCAAGGAATGACCTCACTTCCTCCTTGTTGACTGGGGCTCTGGCATCACAAATGGCACGTACATTTTGTCGTTTGGGAGTGATCACTTGACTCCCTATTTCATGTCCCAGATAGGGGACAGCCGACATGCCCAGCTTACATTTACTCCACTCGGCGGTGAGGCCTTTCTCCTGCAGCACATTCAGCACCGTGGTCAGTTTCTTGTCATGGTCTTCTTGGTTTGTACCCATTATCAGGATGTCGTCCTGAAAGTACTGAACGCCCTGTTGGTCCTTGAACAGGCGGTGCATCAACTTCTGGAACACCGCAGCTGCAGACGCCAGCCCGAATGGCATGCGGCGGAACTGATAACACCCAAAGGGTGTGATGAAAGAGGTTAGTTTCCTGCTCGCTGGGTGCAAGTCAATCTGATGGTACGCTGAGGTGAGATCAATGGTGGAAAACCAGGTCACTCCCCTCGTTTTTGTCAGCATCTCCTCAATTCTTGGTAAGGGAAACTTTTCCACTATCAGGCATTTGTTGAGTTCGCGGAGGTCCACACACAAGCGTACCTTGCCATTGGGTTTCCTGGCTACGACCAAAGGGGCCAGCCATTCCGAGCTGTCAATAGGTTCTATTATTCCCTGCTCCTCTAGTCTCTGGAGTTCCTGTTGGACTGCATCCTTGATGGCGATGGGGATGTTCCTGACTTTGTGGGATACCGGACGAGCGCCTTCCCTGAGGAGTATTTTGTGCACGAACTTGTCCAGTTTCCCGACCGTGCCTCCAAACACCTTGGGGAAGGCTTGCTTCAGCTTCTCTAGCTTCGGCCAGCAGCCATCATCTGTCAAAAGGATCTGTTCCTTGCCCCCTGGGTCTAATTTTATCCCCAGATCACCTTGGTCTCTCCAGCCTAGCACCGAGGGACCCCGCTCCGCTACATATAGCTTGCATGTCGCTGATCTTCCTCTGAACTCGAATTTCAGGGCGCGGAACCCTACCATAGGAATTGCGTAGCTGGTGTATGAAATCGGTCGTATGTCTGGTGGGTTTAACTGCGGACCCAGGGTGGGCACAAAGTCTTCCTCCCATACCGATCTTTGTACGATGGAGTATGGTGACCCCGAGTCAATTGCTATGTGAACCTTCACTCCTCCTATCAGCATGTCTGTGCGTGGTTTGTCCGAGCGTTTGCCCGTCACCTCCAACACCTGTTCTTCGACGCATAAGACCATGTCATCTTCTTCCAGGTCATCTTCAATTTGATCTTCTGACTGGGTCTGCCCGATGCATTTCACCATGGACTTCTTCCCTTTCTTGCGGCACACCTTCTCATAATGGCCTACCAGGCCACAGAATGAGCATCTGGCTCTAAACGCCGGGCACCGTTTGTCCTGTGCTGAGTGAGCCGTACTTCCGCATCTGTAGCACGAGAACTTGCCGACCATGGTCTGCCCCCCCGGCGAGGCCTGTTTCCCTGTCCACCTGGGTTTATGTCTCCCATCTCCATTGGATCTCCTTTGCCTGGTAGACGATTGTGCTTCATCTATTTTGTTGACCATCTGTCTCTGGGGGTTCTCCTTCTTGGCTGCCTCTGCGCAGCATTTAGAAAGTTCAGCTTTCTTTACCATTGCGATCACGTCTTTGAGCGATGCCTCTCCTTGCGCCCACAACTTGTCCTGGACTGACTTGTTTGTGGTGTGCATTACTATTTGGTCCTTGATGTACTCATCCTGTAGTTGTCCATATTTGCACGTGATGGCTAGGCGTCTCAATGCAGCCACATAATCATCTATAGACTCCCCTTCTTCCTGCTTCCTTTGTTGGAAGTTGTACCGGTCAATAAATACACATACCGCCGGCCGATAATGATTATCAAGGTCTTCTAGGGCGTGCTTGAAGACATCGTCATCCGCAGCCTGTCTCACTGCTGGCACAATGTTCGCAAATACTCGTACACCTTCCGGGCCCAGGTTATGTAGTAATAACCGTTTCTTCCTAGCACTGGAAAATGGTTCACCGTTTTCATCCTCCAAGGCCTCCACATAGTTCTTGAAATATTCCCTCCAGTCCTCACCTGGTCTGGGTAGGAAGGGAACGGGCGTTGTGAGGGATGACATTTGATTGCTCATTCTAGGCGCTGTTCTGGGTTCTCCGTCTCGGTCCCCTGGGCTGTCTGGTGCGTTGGGGTTCCCTTCTCGGTCTGTGTCTCCCTGACTTCTGGGGCTGCCGGGTGCACCGGTATTTATTCCTTGTGCTTCACTGGGGAGGCGTTCCTTTACGTCCTCCTTATTACTGTCCCTTCTTTCTGCCAGGGTCGCTGCTGCGTGTTCCCCTACGCGTTTATGCTGGCCTGGGACTAGTTAATAGGCTCGAGGCCACGTGTTTGTGGGTTGCTGCGGTCGTGCGCTGCTGCCGCGCTCTCTTGTGGATAGCGCTGTTGCTCTGGGCACGCTCACCATGTGGTGCCCCCTTCTCCAATGTCTGACCTGCTTGCTTCCTTGTGTCCTTTGCTGCAGCTCCGTTTTCTGTGTCGCTGCGGAGGAGTTGGTGGGGTGATCCCAGTCCTCGTCGCCACTGTAATGTTGTATAATGCTCTCCCCACAGAGGACACATGCAGGCTGGGCAGGTGGTTCAGTCTCTCTTTATTTCTACAACTGATCGCTATACAAAAGAGCGCCGAGCGTCTAACTGTGTCCTGCTCCGGTCGCTTCTGCCGCCTCTATGCTTCGCGCGCTTTCTCCGCTTCCCTCTGCGCATGCGCTAGTGTTCCGCTCTTGCTCCGGCGCACTACGTCATCACGCTGGGCGTCGGAGACTATAGCGCAACACTACAGGTGACCGCTGTCATCAATTCATCGGGACAATTCCAGTGGATTTAGGAACACCCCTTTAATAATGTAGGGACAGCTGCTACACCCGCTCCTGAATCTTAGGACTATCCTTTCCTATACAAGCTCAGTGTGACCCCCAACCCTCCCCTTTTGTACACCATCTCTAAATCGCCTCCTTGTGACAGCAGTCCCATGTGCAAGGTATGAACCCCCTTATGGTTTGCATGTTGTCTCTTCGAGACTCTGTGTTCTGTTGATATCCAAAATATGAATTGTTGGTAGTAGATCAAGCAGTAACAGTGTACACAAAACCGTGAAATAGCTGCAAATCTGGGCCATTCCTAGGGTCAATGCCGCCCCTTAAGAGTACCTTAAGAGTACCTCAAGACACTTGCCAAGACCCGTATGCATAAAATCCAAAAACCTTTCAATTGTATGCTATCAGTTATTTTATATTTTTTCCACCATGTCTCTTGCAGGCAACGAAAGTGCCAGAGGTACGAGATGTCACTCGCATCGAGAGGATCGGTAAGTATGGCCCTCCATGCAGTGCCGTTGTATTGTTCTTGTAACTTTAATAGTGCGCTTACTACCCTTATGTGGGGTTCTGAAGCAGTTGCTTACATGGGAGCGTGGGTGGAACTTGAAAAAAACCTGTGTTGGGGTCGTGTGGTGTATCAACATATATACGGGACCCCCTCTTAGAGTACTTTTGGGCCAGGGAAAAGAGAGGAACACAATATCAAAACAAAGAATAATTCCCTCGTGGCCTTAATTACTTTACCCATATCATGTAATTTCTACTTTCAAGAAAGTCCTTAAAAACATGGCAAACACATTTGTTTGTTTCATAAACAAACAAATGTGTTTGCCATGTTTTGAAGGACTTTCTTGAAAGTAGAAATTACATGATATTGGTAAAGTAATTAAGGCCACGAGGGAATTATTCTTTGTTTGGGGTTGTGTGGTGTTACAAGAGACCCCAAAATGGGACAGATTGGATGTATCTCAGGTTGCTATCATGTCATTGTTTATATATGTCCAACTGTCGTGCATTTTGACGCTTTATTGCCTTAAAAAATAAAAGAAAATGGACTGGGAAAAGAACTTTGCACTGTATGCCCTCACAATGTGTTTTTATGCCCATCCTTTAATGAATCTAAGGTATCACTCGGTATAGAGGATGGAGTATACAAGGCTGCATAGTTATTGCGTCTCAATTCAACGTCTACATGAGACCCCTCGCAGCCATCGCACGCCAACACAACCTCAACATCATCTCCTACGCGACGACACCCAGCTGATCCTCTCCCTCACCAACGACCCCGCCACCGCCAGAACCAGCCTACACGAAGGGATGAAAGACGTCGCCGAATGGATGAAGAACAGCCGCCTGAAACTGAACTCAGACAAGACGGAAGTCCTCCTCCTGGGATCATCACCCTCCGCCTGGGACGACTCCTGGTGGCCCCCTGCCCTGGGCACCGCTCCCAAACCAACAGACCACGCACGTAACCTGGGCTTCATCCTGGACTCCTCCCTTTCGATGACCAGACAAGTCAACGCCGTCTCTTCGTCGTGCTTCAACACCCTGCGTATGCTCCGAAAGATCTTCCGATGGATCCCTACCGAAATCAGGAAGACGGTCACCCAGGCACTCGTCACCAGCCGACTGGACTACGGAAACACCCTCTACGCCGGAACCACAGCCAAACTTCAGAAAAAACTCCAACGCATCCAGAAGGCCTCCGCCCGTCTCATCCTGGACATCCCCCGACACAGCCACATCTCCGGACACCTGAGAGACCTGCACTGGCTCCCCGTCAGCAAGAGGATCACGTTCAGACTCCTCAGCCACGCACACAAGGCTCTCCACGACCTGGGCCCCAGGTACCTCAACAACCGCCTGACCTTCTACACTCCCACCCGCCAGCTGCGATCCACCAGCCTTGCCCTCGTTCCACGCATCCGCGGAGCCACCACCGGAGGAAGATCCTTCTCCTACCTGGCAGCCAAGACATGGAACTCCCTCCCCATCCACCTCCGGCTGACCCAGGACCACCTATCCTTCAGGAAGCAACTCAAGACCTGGCTCTTTGAGCAGTAACAGACCCCTCACCCCCAGCGCCTTGAGACACCTCCGGATGAGTAGCGCGCTATACAAATGCTATCATTGATTGATTGATGGTAAATACAGCATATTCAGCCTATGCATTTTAATATAGAAGTAAATAAAAATAAATGTTCTCAGAGTGGAGTTGTGAGATTCTGTGGGGGATGTGAAAGCAGAGCATATTTTGGCAGTAGTATTTTTAGAAGAATGACCATAACAACATTTACTTATTTTCCTACTTAATACATTTATGTAGGGCAGCGCATCTCACCCAGTACTGCCAAGTACCATGCATCAGGCAATAGACTAACACATTTAAGTGTGGTACTCCGCATTACTGCACTGGAATGCATTGTCACACATATGCTATGTGTTGGCTGGCACTAAAAGCTCTGTCTAAAAGGGAGTCAGTGGCAGCGCTCCTGCTGGCTTGGGGCTGGTAGCTGAGCTATGGCTGCTGGCAGCCTCACTGAACTGCTACAATGTATCATGATTGTGATTCCGAATGCCCGTGGCGGGCTCTCACTGTCAGTCTGATGTCATCCTGGGGGGGAGCCCCATCCTACTGTCGGAGCAGGGAGTTTGTTTTGGGAGCTAGAAGAAGGCTACTGGCTGGTTTGTGGGCAGCAAAGCAAATATTCATGGCGCCGCTCACATCGCTTCCTGCTGCAGCTCACACTGGGCTGCCGCATCCTATCTGTGTCAGATGTTATTAAACCACGACCAAATCAATATATTGCGGGAGTCAGAGAGGAGTCAGTGACGCAGCGGCCTCCAGGTCAGTCGGTCACTGGGCGGCCCTGCCCAAGAGTCAGGACAGCGGCCTGGGTGACTATCATTGGAGACGGGCTGGGCCGCAAACCCGAATTGCTGCGTACCGCATTGGCTCCCAGCCTGAGCCTACCTGTCTGCAGCCAGCCTTGTAGACCAGAGTCGCTGCCTGTAATGGAGCGCTAAAAGTGCAATGCCAGAATTAGTTAATAGGATTATGAGAGCTCGGCAACCAATCTACTGCCTCTGAAGGTGTCCAGGGTCTCGTCAGCGGGCACTTGACATGCATACCTGGATGATGGGAAAACAATCTTTTCCTAAGTTGATATTGTGACGTGTATACTTTCAGGTAGAGTCATGGGTCGTTCGCATATTGATGGACCAGGAAGCAAGGATAGCCATTGTTTGATGAATAGGACATCAGCACACTTTGTAGCATTCCTGAGTGCAGGCGCGAGGCAGAGACACAAACTGTAAACGCTAGGCTATTTTAATGTTGTGCACAGTAAAAGCTAATGAACATACAGGTTGTAAATGCGCTCCACGCCGGGATGGTATACTGCTATCTCTTGGTTATCTGTAGCATTTATTCAGTATAGGTAAACTTGCTCCTGAGTGTCACTCACAGTCGTTCAAATGTCACTAATAATTACACTGAATTTATGAAAATGTCACACACCACAATCTGATACCTTGGCAGCTGTGCTCGCCTTTGCACTTCGAGAATGCATGGACATGAATAAAAACATTACAAATATTAACAAAAGCTTTTTGTTTAGCAGTTTTTGAATTTGCAGACTGTGCTGGCAGAATGTATAAGACAAGGTCTAATGGAGGAAGAAGTAACATAAAGGATTCTTTCACATAAAATGCACCAAAGAACATTCTAATAGTTGCAGTTTAGTTAGGATCTGGGACAATTAAATAAGGCCTGTAAGAACGAAAGTTTCCTGTACAGCCTGCAAAAGCTTTGCCACTTTGCCCTGTAGTTTTTTTTTCTGGTCTGCCCTATGTTTTTAGGTCTCGCCTGTCGATGCGCATGCGCATCGAGCAAGCGAGACTATGGTGGCTTATCCACTCTTTATCCAACTTGCAAGGAATCGTGGCGATTCCTTGCAGTGCACGAGAAATTTAAGCTCAATGCGCATGCGCATTGAGCTTAAAAGCGCGTGCACATGCCCCCAGCCGCCTGCCTTGCCTACTCTCCCAGCTGGTGCCGCTCCACCCCCTGCGGCATCAAAGGCTTTCACGGCCGGCCGGCCATGCTTTCAGTTTCACGACCGGCCGGCCGTGTGAAGTACATTTCAAAGCCCGCTCTCCCTGCTCCGCCCCCTGCTCCGGCCGAGACGCATTTCTCCTCCCTCCTCCCCCCTCCTGGGTCAGGTTACCCTGCTTTCTCTTTCGCTTTTTTTTCACGCTCATGCTTATGATTTCTTTATTGTATCTTGTGCTTCTCCGCCCATCTAATGGTTGTTAGTGCGCTTTACGTTTGAACAGCCATAGAAAATGAGATTTCTTATATAATAAATATTTAACTTGCATACAAATGGGAGTGCTTTAGTGGGAGAGCGTGACAATTGTTCGTAGGGATCATTTGAAGATAGGGAGGTGCGTCATTTCCTGTGGAAAACGCGGAAGAGACTTTTCACAGTTGAATGGAAGGGGTGAAGGTAAAGTGTGTTATAAGAGGCATTATAGCATGTACACATTTTGTTTGGCCGTCTCATTGAAGTAACACGCATGCAATGCACTCTATACTATTTTAAGCTCATGCAATAAAATAAGCTCTTGAATTAGTACTTGGAAAATATTTCAGTACATAGACTTATGACACGTGCATTGCGACTAGGCTCATTTCAGTAATATACGTGTGTTCCAATTGTGAAATGACATCCAGAATTGATATTCTATTTATCACACCAAGCCACCCTGTGCTTAATCAAATCGCTCCCTGTATTATATCAGAACGCAATTGATAACGTGTTTTTAAATATAAGCCCCTTTTCCATCTTTGTTTTGTTTTTGTTTTGCCAAGTAAGCATAGGCATTCCAGCGCCTATCGAATAACGTTTCGAGGCACAAAGGGTCTCACAGTAATGCTTTTCACCACTTTTATTGTGACACTTTATTATCGCCAGGTCATTATTAATAATTAAAGGATAGGCGATTACACACGATCCTTACTTATCGTATGCATAAGCAAATGCATATTATTTTTGGTAAATGCGGGTTTCACCAAATTCAAATGCCTACGCAGCGCCAAATGAGTTTGAGCGATAAAGGCGACACTAGAAAGGGAGCCGGGAGCAGAGGAAACTGTCCTGTAGCATTTGTACTTGCATAATTTTACTCAAAAGACCATACCCTTTAATTATTTACATTTTTCTCCAGCCACATACAATAAAATATATATTTTGTGAAGAACTTCTTAATCCTCTAGTGTGGTTTCCTGATTTTTTTTACTTGTTTTTTATTAAATCCGCCTCCACTGTATCAGGGGTTTCACGATTAGTGCTGGAAAATCAGATTTAATGGCGCTGAAAAAATGTAGATTAATCGTGCTGGAGCAGCGGTTTAATCGAACGCCCTCTTTGTTTATAGCATCCAGGGTAAGCTGGCAGCCTCATTGGGAAGCATGCCTGCCCCTCTCTTTGAAGTGTTTTTTGTACAGCAGCGCATTGAGGCGGCGCAGGCGCTCTACACGTGACCTATGACATAACACGCGGTAAAGCTTCTCAAAAGCACATCAGGGGTTAAATGTTAAATTTAAAAGAGGACCCTAGACACATATTCTCTCTTCCATCCTACAGAGGAGCCCAAGCGCCTATCTTACAACTTTTCGAGGCTTCGAGGCACAAATGGGTCTCACACCAATGCTTTTCGATGCTTTTAGTGCAACATTTTAATATGGCCAGGTTGTTTTTTTTAATATTTTAAGAACAGAAACATACATGGGATCGTTACTTTGTTACCTTTTTTTTATTTAGCTGGGACTGAGGGGGGGGGGGGTGAGAATGTGATTTCGGACAATATATGAAAACACTTCCCACTGCCCCCGCCATTAACTAAAATATGAAATGGTTATTCAGCAGTCTTTGGAAATTCCTGGAGGCAGAACAAGTGTTTGCACTTGAAGGGTGTGGTTGGCTTCTCGGATTGCAATAATGTCCAATTGTCTTGAAAGAGCTTGGCAATTCAAATCACACCTGTACTAAAATGCAAGGCACTTAGCTGCCCTCCTTCCAAAATATCAGATATACACATACATTGTATTTTTTTTCTGTTTGGTGCATTTCTTATCTGCAAAGGACACTCTGTAAACAGAAAGCATCTCCAAATGTGCCCTCCATAGCAATACATATTATTATTATTATTATTATTATTATTATTATTATTATTATTTCTCACACCCTCTCTCACCCTCACACACACTCAAGCAACGTCACACACCCGAAGCCTCACACCCCCTCACTCACACTCACCCTCACACCCCCTAACCCGCACACCGCCTAACGCTCACACCCCTAACGCTCACACCCCCTAACAATCACCCCCTAACCCTCACCCCCTAACCCTCACCCCCTCACTCTCACCCCACCCCCTCACCCCCTCACCCCTCACCCCCTCACCCTCCACCCTCACTCACCCTCAACCCCTCACCCTCACACCCTCAACCCTTCGCCCTCAACCTCTCACTCACCCTCACTCACCCTCAACACCTCAGCCTCACCCTCACTCACCCTCACTCACCCTCAACCCCTCACACTCACTCACCCTCACCCTCACTCACCCTCAACTCCTCACCCTCACTCACCCTCACTCACCCACACTCACCCACACTCACCCTCCCTCAACCCCTCACCCCCACTCACCCTCAACCCCTCACCCTCACCCTCAAACCTTCACCCTCAACCCCTCACTCACCCTCACTCTCACTCACCCTCACTCAGCCTCAACTACTCTCACTCACCCTCAACCCCTCACCCTAAATCACCCTCACACTCACTCACCCTCAACACCTCACCCTCAACCTCAACCCCTCACCCTCACTCACCCTCACCCTCACTCACCCTCACCCACTCACCCTCAACCCCTCACCCTCACTCACCCTCACTCACCCTCACTCACCCTCACTCTCACTCACCCTCAACCCCTCACCCTCACTCACCCTCAACCCCTCACCCTCCCTCACCCACCCTCACCCTCACCCACCCTCAACCCCTCACCCTCACACAGTGCAATAGGTCTCAGACCATTTCAGTTACAGCTTTAAGAAATGTTTATGGCTTTTTTTATTTGTAATTCTTTAGCATTGGCTACAGGAAACAAAAATGCTAAACATTTACAAAAAAAACCCATAAACAATTCTAAAAGCACTAACTCTAATGGTGCGAGACCTATTGCATTTCCAATGCTTGTTCATCTAGTGACAACCTACTAGAGTCCACTGGAAGCTCTTCACGTTTTTACTGTCTTGGGTGGCTGCTGTTCTCCCTCCAATCCCAGGCTATGAGGTGACTGGCTGGGGGCGGGGCAGTATATAAGATACAGACTATTTACTTCCATCTTTATAGGCAAACTGGCTGTCATCTCTCCCTGGTAGCTGTGCATCCTTTACACCATCATTGGTGTATCTTGCTCATCCTCGTGAGTTGGTGTGCAGTGATGTGTTAATCTGTAGCGGAGTGTGTGTGTGTGTGGTGCCCATTCGGGACACCTCATTCAGGGGTGTACAAGATGTTTTTCTCCTTAGCACAAGCTTGGATACTTGGAATACTGTGTACTGTAATTCCTGCAAGAAGTAGTGTGGGACTGCATAATGAAGAGTAGAGCTACATGCGTAGCTTGAAGATTTGAACAAGACAGGTGTAATTGAATGGTTTGTGTGAAGTAACCATGAAGCAATCTTGATTTCACAGCAGTGATGCGATCCCTGCCGCCCAGCAGTTGGCTCGGCACCAAGACAGACCAGAAGAATTGTCTACACTTTGGAGATTTAGGCACATTTTTCTGTCTCCGATCCACCACTGCCCAGGGAGTGCTCAAATATGCCATTCTGAATCCCAGAGAAATCTAGAGATCTTCATTGTATCTCCAGCACATAGTCTGATTGTGTTAGCTGGCGCCTGTCTTCCTGAAACTCAAACCAGATGAACCAGCTTTCTAGCCCATATGGTTCTGAAAATATTGCTGTTTGAAATCCGATGTGTTTCATCACCGAAGTCAAATTTCTCTTTGTAACTGGTTAAGCGTTGTGGCCCTATGGTTGCCTCTGCCACTGTAAAATCTTGACTGATTGGTACCCGTGTGGATCATCATTGGGCGTTGACCCACTATGGCATATTCCCCCCATTGAGTAGCAGTAAGACCAGTTGGGACCTTAACTGGCCTTGAAAGTGCGAGCTGTGTCTATCTTCATTAGCAATGTTTCCTGGACCCCGGTTCATTGGTAAACTGGACCTCTCCCAGAAACTTTTGATTTCATTTGGCGGGTCACTTCGTGCTTGGGTCGTGGGTTTGAAGGAATGTAGATTTATGCTTTATTAGAGGAAAACTCAACTGCTGGGACCTTATCTGACGGAGTTGTGCAATATTTAATCTAGAACCCATAGACATTTTGTAGCAGGTTTATTACTACATTGTGTTCTTTTTGTCCAACGTTGTTTAAGCTTATTTGAACGCAGTCGTTAAAATATCCTTTGACATAAGGACAGTGTTATTAACAATGTTGCCACTATTAAAACATTTGGTGGTGTATCTCGGCCTCAGACGGTGAAAGCATTGTTTGGTTTTTATTGTGTATTATTTTAACTAGGGGTCATTGTTTCTGTCGAGGCCAGTGATTTGTAACATAGACAGACATTTTAGTGAATGGTAGGGGAGCAGCTGTTGAGCTGGAGACCAGTTTCTTTGGCAACCTGTTTGACATCAAGCTGTCACTATGGTAGCAGCTCCACCTTAAAAGACTGGAGCTCGACCCATCTCTGATTTCCTTTCAACGAGCTCCACACACAAAAGATACCATAATAGAGCTTGGCTTACTGCCAGTGTGGTCTTTAGGCTTGGGCGCGTAAATTACTGTATTAAAAATAATATGGTTTGCCTATATAAAGCCTTTCCGTCGGTCAAAGTGAGCGCCAGAGAATACTGTGCTCACGGTCTGCTGAGCCATATAAAGAAGCATAGTGCATACATTCAGTGTAATTAGTTGCCTTATTTTAGGCTTTTTCTGCTTTCTTAAATACTCATTTCATATGTTTTTATTTGTGTGGATTTGAGATGTTCCTGTTGAAGAAATATAAACCTCCTAAGGGGTTCACTGATACACCTGGTCATTTTAAAACAACAAAGAAGAGAAGCTGTAATATAAAAAATAATGCATTTATTAACCTCAGATGAGGGAGACTACATCACACAGTACCCCCAGGCCACTGCAGGGGGCCTTCTAAGGAGTACAGAGAACAGGGGACTTATATTTGCATAGGTTACATTAGTCAGCATAAAACCAAGGGGTGGTCCTGGCACATACAAGAATAGAAATTGACTAATATGGGTATACAACATTTGCTTGCTCAACAAAGTGGGAGGGGAGACATTTCTCCTTACATCAGCAAGAATAGCCTGACAGTTATGACATAAGAGCAGATGCATTCTGACAGCTAGGCCTTTCTGACCATGTGCAAGGCTCTGGAAGAGGGAGAAAGCAGATGCCTAACAAAGATGACTGCCAAGTACAAAATGGCTTTCAGCTCATGCTAACGGCGATCCCTGCAATCTTTAACACTGTGTTTGAGTCACCTGTCCCCAAGCTCTTCCTTCTAAGATCACACTATACATGCACAGCTTGAATTTGCGTCTCCTTGTGTTATTTGGAAATGTAATCAAATTCAGGTGTTACTAAGAGCTGTAAGACTATTGGAAGAAACGTGTGTGTGCTGTTCAAAATAAAGCACTCTTATTTTATGTCCTGATTATGTGTTTTTGTTTGTGTTTAATTTGCACAGTTATTAAAAGACGCTTTTTAAAACCTAGATTTAAAATGTTTTTAATTTGATGTGATCCTTTTTTTCCAGTTTAAAACATGTTCTCATAATGTTTCTAATCCTGCTCTCTCTATAACATATAGTGTAATTGGTGTATTTTGTCACATTGTCGTTACCACCAAGACCAGAATCTTGCAGGTGTAACTTGCCTGTGCAGTATGAGAAATGCATTTCAATCAATCAAAATCTTTATTTGGAAGCATGAAAAGCGTCCATTAAAAGCAGAAATGCATTTAAAATAGTTTATAAGAGCCCGTTGAGTTACACCTGTGTGAGTGTTGACCAGATTTGCATTCTGTTTGTCAGGTCACTCCTCTTACGTATTTCAGGGAATGCTCACACGTGTAATTTATGCTAAATATCACCAGTGACTTTGACCCACCTGTATTTTAGTCACATACCAATGCCTGACTCTCTCTGAATTCAAGTGTATCTTAAGCACATTTATGTTGTAACTTTTGTAAGCTTACTCCTAGAAATATCCTTTGTAAATCAAACACTTGTTAGGACTGTCCTGATGGCAGAGCTGTCTTATAGAGCTTTTGTAACTACTTCTCGAAAATATACACAGAGGACTTCAAAGGAGTAAACCTCTCTCACCTCCTGCGATACTGGCTTTTTATTGTATCGTCCCGCCTCCCAGGGAGAGAGTACTTCTGTTACAATTCGGGAGGCGCTGTTATACATCTGAATGGCACAATAATTCAGCACACTGCCACAGTCAGTCCTTAGTTTCACACATACATTCTGAATACAGAAGAGTTCTGTTATTTTTTTTAGCAGCATATGGCATTTTAAGCATTTTATTGGAGCATAGTGTAGCTGCGATGTTTCAATGTCTAATACAACAGTTCTTGACTTTTTGTTTTCTGTAGGCCCAGAGAGAATTACTACATGAAGGCGGGGACCCCACCCAAGTAATTTTAATGATTGGAACCTTAAAATAATACACAAAACAATTGTCCCTCAAACAAATACGCACATTATGAAATATTTTGTTTAGTTCACAAACAAAACCATTAAAAAATAGCAATGTTAATCGGAAGATTTGATTGGTTAAAACATTTTTTTCTAAAAGATTAAGCAATATGCTGTTCACTAGCACATTATTTTTGTCTTTTTTGCTCCAGTGTCTGCTCTTTTTGTGGACAGATACCAGTGCTTCAATTAAGGCCTCTTTTGGTCCTGTTGCTGCACTTGCGCTGCCAAATCAATCAGGATACCAACTTAATTTTTAGCATCTGGTTTAAAATTCCCTCACATTCACAGAACTTATTGAAATTATTAATTTTGCATTTTTATGTAATAATACATTATTAATCTGCTGTTATTTAATTTATTAAACAGCCGGGGATCCATGAGTTGGCGCCATGGACTCCCAAGGGTCGGGGGACCACAGGTTAAGAAGCACTGGTCTAGTCGCTATTATACTGTGTAGGAAAGTAGGACCTGCTTTCATTGTCACCCCCACTTTTTGCTGGTGTCATTCTGTTTTTCTGACTGACATCGTGCTTATCAGGAGCCCAGTCTCTGTGCTTCTTCCCTAAATTGGACATGGTGAGTACTTGGATTGGCTACTGATGTACCTTTGTACGTCCCTGGTATATAGTATATAGTACTAATGTACCCAGGTCATAGGTACACCAGGGGTACCCTTTGGGCAGAAACATGTCTTATGCCACCCATGGGAGACAACTCAAATTGTGAATACAGGCCTGACACTTTTGCCTATATAAGCTGGTGCTAGCACCACTTAGGACAGATACAAGTTTCCTTATATCTGAGGTCCAGGGTTGTGGAATTTAATAAAATATCTACTTGTCCCTGGGGCAGGGTGCTTCATAAATGTACTTGTCCTGTAACAAAATCCACTTGTCAGTTTTGTGCCATGTAATGCGGCAACAAATGATGGCAGCAATCTCATTATATATAAGAGCTCTAAAATAGCCTCTTCGTTTATGCTAGGGTTCCTTCCATAGTAGGGGTTGACTACTAGCAATTCCCTTATGTTGCCACGTTTCTGCAGATCTACATACTGGGGCTGAAGGTATTGGTAGGCAACATTTCCAGGGTTGGAATGCCCCTTTGAGTAGCTTGCTTGTTTAGTGTTTTCACCAACACTTCTCTAATGCTTTCCCATACTGAGAAATGTTGAAAATTTACCCCGGACAATGGCCGATATGAAACTTCTTCCAGGGTTGGGGAAAAAAAGCGGCTGGAGGGAAAGTGAACTTGCAAACACTCAGATTTTCGCTTGAGCAAATCTACACCTGGATATTTGCTCATGCTGAAATGAAGTTCACAAATCTTTTTTAGGAGTACTATTTCTTGGCCTATTTGTGTAAAGTCTTGTGAATTCACCCACGTTGTATATCTGCACTTAATGTAAGAACATGGGTGCACTTTTTAGACTTTATTTAATAACTGGGCCCCTAATTAGCTCTGGTGTTATTCACAACCGTTTGTGTTTATTAAAATTCTGACTCTCTCTCTGTCTATCGGCTAGCTTCACTTTGAGTGACTGCATTCTGTTCTTTCACAAGGACCATATGACAGTCGTTTTGTTCAGTTCCAGGAACACTGTGGCAATGTGTGCTTTTGAGACCAACATGATTTTGCTTTTGCCAATGTTTGTTATATTGATGGGGGCCCGGCAGCTCCCACACCAATAAGGTTTTACAAAAACCATGCCAAAACAAGTCACACATTGACAAAATTAAAAGGCTGACCAACAATTTCAGACCTACCGGTTTTACCAAATGCTTGTTTATTTTTGTTTCCCATAATATCGAAACTGGTTACACTGATTTTGTCCATTATAAATATTTTTGAAAAATACTAGCATACTTTAACACATTTTACTAAATGATGCTGCGAAGAAATGGTACCTAAAATTTTACAGTAGTTTAGCGAAATGTTTTTGCATTTTTTTTGTGAACATTTTATTTTGAAAGCAAAGAATCGTCTATCTTGCTGTCAGGGTTCTGCAAATATTTACATCTAATCAGAGAGCATTCTGTGAGCAGTATACATAGCCTCATATTGCTAAACATTGAAACCTATGTACGCGTTTTTATACTGAAACCACTGTTGGTAGTGCCGTCTGAGCTTAGAACATTTAATTAAAGAGCTCACCCTAATAATAATGCCTTTTCACTAATGAACCATAAATACAAGTTTGAAAGTCATTAACCCATGGACACAAATATCACCTTACCTGCAGGCAATGCCTTTCCCTGATCTATAAAGTGGGACTGTAAACTGGCAGCCAAAGAGTTTGTGCTGTAGGGGGTTGGACCTACTTGTTCCAAGGACAAAATACACATGAAAACTTGTTGCCCTTGACCCCAAATAATGTCCCGGGCGTCGGGCTATATGAATTTCACATCCCTGGAGGTCACTGCACTTAAAACCTAGAATTCATCCCAAGGCAGTCCTTTTAATCCTGAATGCAGGGTGCGCAGATATAAGTGTGAGGGTGCCCCTGCGTGAGCAGGACACCTCTGCAATCCACAGAGCTCATTCTCCCGGGTCATAAGTGCATCAGCCATTATAACACATATTAGCGAAGTGTCATTACGCAATGGCTAACTCTAAACTGGCTGTAACGAACCCTGTCATGTTTGGTATCAAACATGTTGGAATCATACCCCAACCCCGTAAACTGTGTTGGAGGTATTTTTCCATGCACTGTAAAGCTCCTCAAGGAGGACCTCCGTGCTCCCGTTACCAGTCTTCTAGATCCTGACAGCAAATTATGGCTGCTGCCTACAAGCGACACAATTCTGCCCTCCTGCTGCTGAGCCAAGCTCGAGCAGGGGAAGGCAGGACAACAGGTTTCCTGTTACAGGGAGGTGTGATAACCTCCCAGACAGGACCTAGTATATTGGGGCAGGGTGGCGGGAATTGTCAGCGCTACTAGACTGCTTTGAAGGGCATATCTGGTGCCCTTCTTGCAATCTTCAGTTGGAACCAGTTCAGGGAGCCATTTGCTCCCGCTCTGACTTGAACCTGGACAAAGGACATGGGAGTATCCTCCTCACTGTCTAGCCTCTCCTGTGGGAGGGATCCCTGAATCATCTCAACCCTTCCCTTAGAGTACCTTAGGGCTTACCCGTGGGTGGTGCCTTAGATTCATCGTGGGACAAGATTCAGATCCGAAAGCACTTAATCTTCAACTGTCTGGGCACTTTGGCTATGCTTTGGGAACCAAGAGTGCAACTGGGAAAACCCTTGCTTCTCCTGGTCTCATCGTCCTGTAAGTCTTCAGCGTCGCCAGTGCTCCATACAGGTTATTCTACAGGCCTGTGGACATCCAAAACACCCAAAAGAAACTCCCTTGAAATGAAGGAGTGACTTCTTTACACCTGCAGGCACCACAACGAAGCTGACCGGTCTGCTGTTCCTGAGATCCTATGGACTTCGAAAGGTTCAGCAACCCAGGTGGTGGTTCTGCAACTCTGTTCTGCAACTCCCTCGAGGCCTGCACTGTCTTCACAGCAAGTTTGAAGCCAGTATCCCTCGTTGGAACCGCTGGAGCAGTACCCCTGTGCACAGCATCGAATAGCAATTGTCAAGGCTTGTTGACTCTCTTCACCAGAGCTCTTTGGGCTCCAAGAAGCTCAAGTCTTGGGTGTCTCCTGCAACCAAGATCTTCCCTGCACTGTGGGCCTTCATCCTTTTGGTGAGCTGCTCAAGATCCTCTTGCGACTCCTATGCCCTCGGCCCATGGGTCCTATTGAAGGTCTTCCTTGGCTCCACTGGGCTCCCCTGCTTGCTCGGTTTGCTCCGACTTACCTGCTCGTGGTGAGTCACTTGGACCTTGCTGGTCCCAATACCGCTCCGTTTTCCGTATACTACATTTGTTGCCATTGCCAAGTGCCCCCGACAGACCCGTACCCTGACCCCCTGGCTCTTTGCATCCGATGTGGGACAGCTCGTGAATGGCTCCTGGTCTTCCACAGCATCGCCTTGTCTGCACAACTGCAGCTCCAAGGTCGCCTCTGCCTCCTGATATCTCCTGAATGGCATATACTCTGTCCCCTCTGCTTGCAGGTACCTCTCATCTTGAATCCACCTTTGGCTTCCACCGGACTATTTCACTTTCTTCGCCAGCGGAATCTTCACTGAAGTCCTGCATTGTGGTCTACAGCAGTTTCCCACGTCACCTCGCAACTATGCACTCGGCTTCCCTGGTGTAGGTATCCTGGTTCCCGGATATCCATGGGTGGGGTGACTCTCCAACCTTATATCTTCGACGGGGTTTCTTTAGGGTCTTCTGGGAAGGATTCTTCTTAAAAACTCCAACGCAACTTACCCAGTGACTTACATTGAGCACCCAGCATTGTTCCCACTCTACACACAGCCTCTGTGTGGTTCTTGGGTACTTACCTTGAGTGGTTCTTAGGGTCCCGGCTCTTCTACATCCTCTGGGTCCAGTCTCGACTTAGGTCGTGGTTCGCATTCCACTTTATTAGTATATGGTTTGGCGTCACGCTGGAGACCACTGTGTATTAAAGTATCCTATGTATTCGGGACTATATCTCCCGGTAGGGGAAATGGCAATGTGTTAGTGAGTGTGGTTATTTTTTACTTAACCTACACTATATGGTTAGCCCTGGTAAAACCAGCTCTACTAAGCCTGGAGGCTGCTCTCTACAGCTACCACATAGAGAGCTTAATAAGGTTGTCTTAGACCACTAAAACCACCATAAGGGTTGCCTGCATTACTGCAGGGTGCTACACTTACACAAATGAGCACCATATACCAGCCTCCTACATACGTTGTCTCTCTGTATGCATTTCCATGCTATAGTTATTACGTTTTGATTTTTCTCTTTTACCATTTCGTTTAATTAGCACTTAGTGAGGCATACAGTAGCTGGCTTACTATGTTGTAAATTGGAGTTACAAATATGCGCAGCATGTTGTCTGCTCTATGTGGATTTGCCAAAATATGGGAACATGCATTGTAGTTTTGTGTCCGAGATTGTGGTACGTTATCTGTCCATCTATTATCTCTTTACATGTTGTTGTAATATGTTTCGTATCTGCTTATTGTGAATGTTTTTAAATGTTCTTTTTTGATAATGATAATCAATTACATTTTAGGATTCTCCATAAACCTTTAGTCCTCTTTTGCTGATGTCATGAAATGAGTGCCAATTGTGTGGGTTCAATGTTTTTTTAATGGAGCTACCCGTGCCTTCATGATGAATTTCTTTTATTTAGCAACCAAAATGTATGTGTCTTGGATTTTTATTTGCAAATATACTTTTATTCAACTACAATATATTTTACATTGTACTGGAAGTGTTGAGTATAGCTATACCTTTAATTGACTGACCTTTATCAGCAGCATGTATTTCAATGTTTTTCTATTTTAAATTCTGCTAGCAATACCAGCGGTCCGTGATTCCGGTTAGGTATTGGTGGTGCCTTTTTACTTGTACTAAATAGCTAACTTAGATGTGCTGTCTGCTCTAGTATGCATTGTTATGTGTTTATTCTTAAAGCTGGAGAAAAAAATGTAGAACATTTTAGCAATTCTTTTTCTGAAATTTTTAATAAAATTTTCCCCTTTAGCTTTCTGTAATGTTAAAATGAATCTGTTGCATTTATATAGCACCTCATACACCTGGCGAGTCGCTAAAGCGCATTTGTGGACAAGTAGCACGCCAATCCATGAGTACTCTGGATGGATGTGTGTCTTGTGACTTCTAACGGATAGTTTTTATGTCAATTATGAGGACCAGAGCTGGTACTTACTGAGTTTAGTCACTGTTTCAATGTTTCTATGTGTGAATTTGAAGCGAATAGGACTGTGAAATAGTACATACTAATGTATGCTAGTGTATGTATGGATAAAAAGAGTGAGTATGGCTAAGTATGAAATCTTTTGGTGTGAATGTATGGCAGAAACGACTCAAATAATTGCAGCAAACATGCAACTGCACCTATGCGTGGGCTTACAAGAAAATACATTGGTTTGGTTTTGGATTGGTCAGTATTGTACTTAAACACATGAAGTATGGACATAGGAACTGACGAGGTTAAAGGATGCTATCATTTAAGGGTGCAGCCTTGCATTATGTACTGTATATGCCCTCGAGTCCACACCGGAACATCAGAAGAGTACCAGCCCACAGTAATTGGTGTTAAGCAACAAGCCATTTTATATGCTGGGAGGTGTCCATCCAAGAATGGCAGGGAGCAACCCATGAGAATGAGCATTGTGCAACCAGCCAAGGAAATGCTTGTACGGGTTCACAGTGGGACAAGAGATGGTCAACTATAATATAAGCTCTTCTATTTTGTGCCTGAGTAATCCACCCATGTGTGGCATGGAGCATATAGGAATCGTCATTATACATACTTTAGTGGATCACCATGTAGTGACAGAAATGATTCAACCCTGACAGGGAGCAACCCATACAAGTGGGCTTTATTCAACCTGCCATGGTACTTGCTTTTAGGAGTTCACCCAGAAGTGATAGAGATGAACGCAGATAAATGGGCACAATACACTCGCCATATTAGATGATCTGATGGCTCCACTGTAGAGTAAATAAGAGGCATCCATTATGCAATCAGCCACATTAAATGCAAAAGGAATACTACTAAGTGTGGCAGGTGCAACCCTTTTTTATCTGTCCAGGTGCAAAGCAGGAGTAGCCCTACTGCAGCCAGACCAAAATGGTCTTGGGAGCCCATAGGCAAATGGCAGAACAGCAACAGGTGATCTGTGGTCTACTGACATTTTTGCTCTGTCTGGCGAGTCATGGCACTTAGATTCTTCTTTTATTTTTTGTAAATGGCATATGGTGTTAGCTTTTATTTTATAAATGTTCTTTTAATGAAGCATGAGGCACTGTATGCTTTTACAAAATGATTGAAATATTATAAATGGAACATCTGGTTTTATAATGTCTTACCTTATACATCAAGCCAGAGCTCTTAGCTTTGTCATTGCTTTTTACAGTTTGTAAAAATAACAAAATAAGTTGAGCAGCAATGTTACTGTCTTTCTTTTTCCACTTCATAAAGATTAATTTAAATATGGAGGCAGACTTCTGAACAGAGTAGTAAGTGGAGCTTTCATTAGCATTTAAAGTAAAGTCATAAATATATTATGTGAGGCATACCAATTACTGCAATTGCCATTGTGTGGTATGTACTGTGTTCCAGAGTATCTTTAAATCTAAACTTTTCTCTTCCTACTGTATCCATTGTCTTCTTGTATGTGCATCTCCATTGTTCTTTTTTTTTTTTAGGTTTCTCTTTTATCAATTCATTTTTATATCACTTAGTGTGACATACAGTAGCTGGCTTACTATGTTGAACTTTGGAGTCACAAATATGATTCAATTGAGAGTCCTCTCCACATACCGACTGGTTAATGTTCTCCTTTGGATGTCTTTGCATTGTAGTACCGTTGACGGCCTTCAGTAGCCAATATTTTTCACATGTGCTGGCTTCGATATTTATAGCTGTTTTCCTCACTAGGTGCCCATTCACATATCCGAGGGCTGGGTTTGGACGATGCCTTGGAGCCTCGACAGGTATGGTGTACTATCTAGCGCTTCTGCCATAGGTGTGGTTGTTCAGTGTGCTAGTGCTGTAAGCACAGTAACATGATGCTATGCCTTTGTGCTGTATGAAGTAACTGTTGAGCATGGGCCAGCAATCAGGAAGTGTCATAATATTGTGGTATGGATTGGCATCTGTAAAAGTGAACACAACCAGATGCAGCATGCGATTTCCCTACCTGTGCCAAGGATTCACAATGGATTGGTAGGGTGCAAATGGATAGTACATCGCAGGGGAGGAGGACTGGTCAGGACGGGTCCAGGTTTTAGCAAGGAAAGTATAACTGTTTAAAGGATCCCCAAAGAGTTGCACCATGATTAGTCATACAGTAGGGCAAGGTGCCTCTCCTATAGTGGGTTCTCTGGGGCCAAGCTCTCGGTCTACTTTAAATATGACACTTTGCTTTCCTTGTTGGAGTCACAAGTTGTAACATTCTTGCTTCCTCCCCCACCATTTCTTAGATATCAGTGGACGCATCACGTTATGCTGATCTTTCCCATGCCATTATACTCACCTTTTGTGAAAGTTTCTCAGGGTTGTGAACTTTGAAGCTTGTCTTTCAGGTGCCATTAAAGTCTGCTGCCTCGTTTCCCCAAGGTCTCACAAGTGTTATATTTTCCTTCCCAGCACCTACAGTTTGACTCGCATGGGGATTCAGTGTTTTATCTGTCTCCACCTCCAATATCAGTCAGGTCACCGAATATGGTGGTTCTTTTCCCTTCCTTTTTCCATGAGGGTCGATGAGATCGATGTTGAATGTGATGACATTTTATGATTCCTTGAGTCGGGGGAGGAACTTCATTGTGATGGTTATTTCCCCATTTTTTGTTTCCAAGGGTCATCATAGCTATATCCTTATCTCTTCCCAGAGGTGAGAGAATTTCTGGTGATGCGCTTCCATGCAACCGTTACATGTCCTGTTCTCTTTTTTCCTCAGGTGTCACAGGGGATGGTGGGCCAGTTGGCTGCTCGCCGTGCAGCTGGAGTCATTCTGGAAATGATTAAAGAAGGGAAGATTGCAGGACGGGCAGTGCTTATAGCTGGGCAGCCAGGCACCGGAAAGACTGCTATTGCCATGGGTATGAATAGTCCTCTAAAGTAGAGTTCTATACAGTACATCTGTTGTACATCATCCAATTTTTGTAGAGAGTATTCTCTGGTCCTCTATGGTACCTCTGCTGGGTGTTTTCTACGGACCTAGTCTAGCCTTAAATATGTAGGGAATCTTTTATGTCCTTTACTGTTTCTTTTAAGCTTACAGTTCTACACAGTGCATCTTTAGGATATATTCAGTGGTCATGTGCTGAGTCTGTACCAACCTCTGTAGGAAATCTTCGGTTCTGTAATTGCAGTTCTGTCCTTTTTAGGTCGAGCCTTAGCGCAGCGCTCATGTGCTGCTCTAAGGAGAGGACCTCTTGGAGCTGACCAGCATTTTTCACAAGCTAGTGCTTGTGTCTGTTTTTCCTGCAATATTTTGATTGGTGTTTGCGTGCGTCTTCCTTAAAAGACAGCACGCAGTTGGGTAAAGGCGGGTGCATGTCCCGCCTTTCCTAGCAAATGTAACCGCCCACAGCCTAGGGCTTGCGGTTACGCGCAGAGCGGCATCTGTATCCAATTATCGTAATTGGAAACAGATGGCCTGCTGCTCGCGCGCACCACTCGTTCTGTTTTTACTTTTCCTCGGCCCAATGGCCATGGCACGCGCTGCTGCTCTCTGTGCGCACAGCTGTGCTGCTCTCTGTTCGGCTGTTTCCCCGTTCACAGTTGCCCACGCCCACTGGGGCACACGAGGGTTTGGCTGTGCCTGTAATGGTGGTCTTTAACGTGTGTCGAAAATCTCAATGCTTTTCACACACGCGTTGGTTTGTTTCCTCGCTTAATAGGTTCCTTAGCATTGACCTGAAATTTTGCGGCTGAGCCTTGCTTAAATCACTTTATTTAAATGCAGCATGCGCTCAATATGAGATTCTCAACAAAAGGCTGTTTTTCCACCCGTTTTGTCCAGGGTGTATACTATTGTACAAAGTGGCACATTGATGTGAGTAAGAGCTTTGAAAACGTGCAGCACTCTTATTAATAGAATTTAGTACGAGCTGACCTTGTGAAACGTATGCCTGCAGCTGTCGGGCTTGGATTCCTGTTTTTTTGCCACCTCTTCCCCGTACTTGTAATTCAATTAGGTACTTGCTGGGTTTCCTCTAGAACGCCATTTGCTAGTCAAGTGACATCAGCAGTACATGCACAGAGATTGGCTGCTGATTGAATTACACTTCGGCAGTAAGGGCGAGGAAGTATGCAGAGGGAGATCTGATGAGAGGGCACAACTCCACGGTAGGCACGCCTCTCAGCAGCATGCTCTAGAAGCTTTTAGTGTGTATGTACATGTTATGAATTTATTTTTGTATTGCTGCACGGCTGACTGGACTGTGAAGAGCTGCTGCAGCATTGATTGATTGATTTGCACAAAGTTCGCTACCTGCTGTAATACCATTACCAGACAGAAGCATAAAGCAGAGTGAGGCACTATGATACGAAGTGCTTTATAGCACGCTGTCTTCAATTTTTAGCTGGGCCGTTTTAGCATTTTTTTAGAATCTAATCCAGTGAGCCCTGGGAGCGCACCTTGGCAGCTCAGCACACTTTCACATGTATTGCATTACTGCACAAATGATTTTGGTCAGAGATTTCGCAGTTAGATAATTTTGGCACACCCCTTGGGCCAGATTGTGTTTAACAGTCAAACCTCATTAGAAGCCCTGCGTCAGTCAGGACTTTTTGAGGATCCTTGCGTTTCTAGTGAAGGTGAATATAGAACCTGCAATAGTTATTAGTTTATTCAGGCACAGGGCTTCCCTGGCCTTTTCCATTTATACCATGTGTGCATGTTTTTATAGACTTTTGATAAATCTATTTGGATGAAGTAATCCCCTTTAAGGGGCCATAAAGAACTCCAGCCTGGCAGCAGTCATGCAACTTATGCTGGTGTCTCTTCATTACCAAGGCTTTATTACCATACTAGGATTATCCAGGTGGTCTGATGGATGATTCAAAAAGGTAACCAACGCTATCTTACCTATTTGAGTTCCATATTACAGCAACTTTTTTTTCTAGAGCACCTTTATCTGACTTTTGCTATTCTTTAAACTACTGCAGTCTCTGTTACCCAACTTAACAGTACTTTCACTGACCCGGGAAAGATGAAATGTTGGGACCATTTTAAATGTGCTTAATTGTCTTTTTATGATGCTCTCCCAGTTCAGCCATGCAACTCTATCTAGTAGCCACACCGTTCTGCATTGTAACTTAAAAACACTGGCAAAGCCAATAGCTCTGGCTAAACACTAAGGTCTCATAGGCAAGACCTATTGGCTATGCCAACGCGTGTGTATTGTATCTCTTTAGCGTGCTAACAGCAGACTTCCACAAGTGAATTTTTCTAATTAATGCAGACTTCTAGTCTCTTACATCAGCAGAGCATTTTTTTTTATTTCAAAAACCTTTATTGTATATAAAGCACGATACATCAATGCAATAAAGTCGGGCATCTTTTTACCATATTGTCATACAAGGTAGTGGCATCTTCTCGTGCATAGCATCTGACATTGGTCAATAGAAGCTCATATAAAGAACAGAAAGATTTCCCTCCCCCCCCCGAACATTACGCACATTTTACCGAGGTAGGTGACATGTCTGAAGTTAGCAGCAACCATAATGCCTGTGACAGAGCCTCTGAGGCGTGTGCACCAAGTCTTGCAATCTACGGGCACCGCTTTGCGCTATCAGTGAGATCTTACACCGCATCGTGCACGATCAAACAGGTTATTACATACCCCACTCCTCCTAACAGTGTGGTTACCATTCCAGAGGCAGTTGCACAAGCCAGTATCTGACGGTGAATGATAATGCATTAGCCCCACCCAAGATGTAGCATTAGGCAGCAGGCCGGGAGTCTCCTCCGTCCACAATGTCCGACCCCTCCGGTCCGGCCTCCTCACTTAACTGCTGCCGAAGGAGATATGACGTTAATGGCACCTAAATGTCTTTCGGCCGGGACCTCAGAGGCAGTAGCTCCGCATATTCATGTAGTTGTTCTTGCCATGTGGACATGGTCAGAATCCAGCATTTAAACTTGGGGGAACGCCCCGGTCCCCACCGGCATGCCACCAGTCTTTTTGCCAGTAATAGACTCATCGCCAAGAACTTTTTATGCACAGTTACTATGGGTTGTGTCAATCCTAGCACCGCTTTCAGTGGGCAGGGAGTTATATCTACGCCTAACATGTCGGTAATTCCTGCAAAAACCAGCGACCAATGTTCAGCAACCTTAGGGCAAGTCCAAGCTAGGTGAATGAAATCAGCCCCGGCCGCCCCGCAGCGCAGGCAACAGTCCGTCTCATGCAAGTGAAACCTGTGTAATCTAACAGGGGTGTGGTACAGACGGTGCAGAAATTGGTAGTGTATAAGACGTAGCCGACTGTTACTGTGATTGCATTAGTTTGTGTGCAGCTAGTCTCCCATTGCTCATCCGTGGTGTGTCAAGGTCCCTGTCCCACTCTATCCGAGCCCGCAGTGGGGTTGTCCTTGGTGTGTTCTGTACATGTTTATAGAGTAGTGATATGGCATGACGCGGGGCGTCAGTTTGCAGTATGGCATGTAGAGGCGTGAAGATTTCAGGCTCTTCCGGAAATGAGGGGGTAATAGCTCGGACGCCCTGTCGGAGGCGAGTATATAAGAAGGTATCCATTATTGAGGGTAGTCGTTCCCCCAAAAATTGTTCTATGGTGCGAAATCGGCCCTGCACATATAGGTCTCCCCACAGATGAAGCTGCAGCTCTATAAGCATTTTACAACAAATCGCTTCACAGGTGACTTGCAGTCGGGGATCGTTTTCTAATGGCATTCTGGGTGAATATAAGAGCGGGCTGTCCATGGCTTGAGCTATGCGATGCCACGCCCCTGCTGTGCAATCTACTGTGGACGGGTCGCGTTCTCTGGAGAGAACGAGAGAGAACGAGAGAGAGAGAACGAGAACGAAAGAACGAACACAACACACATATATATATCCAGTCTTTAACCTTGGGGCCATGTGTCGGTCTTCCACTGCCAAATGTGGTGGCGGGTGGAACCAATACGCGGCAAAGTGTGCCTGGGCGCAATCATAGTATCTCTCGAAGTTGGGGACCTCGAACCCGCCCTGATGGTATGGCAGCATGAGTGTGTCAAGGCTAAGACGCGGAAGAAGACTCTCCCTGGGTTGTACGGGATATTGACAAAAAGGTACAATAATTTCGGCAGTATCACCATTTTGGTACGGGCAATCTGACCGGCCATTGAGAGTGGGAGTCGTATCCATTTGGCGACACTGTCCGTTATTTTATCAATTGCCGTTCCGTATTTAGCACGCATCATGGTGTCTTTGTCTAGTGATTCGTATGCCCAGATATTTCAATTCCTCCAGTTCCCATACAAGAGGGTATTCGAGCTGATGTGGGTGCGTGTTATCTGTTAGAGGGAATATTGCGGACTTAGCCCAGTTAATTTGCATACCAGCAATGCCTCCAAATTTCGTGATTTCGCGCAGCACTGGATTCAGGTTGTCCTGGGGCTTTTTAATGTACAACGTCATGTCATCTGCGTAAAGCGAGATGAGCAGCTATCGGGCAGGGTAAATGAGAGCGCGGTGATTGTGCCTTTGTCAGAGTTTCGCAGCCAGAGGTTCAATCGCTATCGCGAAAAGAATAGGGGATAGTGGGCATCCCTGGCGTGTGCTCCTATGGATGTTAAACGGGGTGGACCTAGCGCCATTTAGAAGTACCGTGGCTGTTGGCTGATGATATAGTAACCGCACCCAATCTATGAAACTGAAAGGCATCCCCATATACTCCAGTGTGCCTAGCAGATAGTCCCATTCTAGCGAATCGAAGGCCCTTGGTGGCATCTAAGAATACCGCCACTGCCTCGCAATTTGGATCAATGTCCTGTAGTACCGCATGTAGGGTACGAAGATTATGCGAGGTTGCCCGATTCGGGACAAATCCGGCCTGATCCGGCAGGACCAAGCGCTCCACAAGGAGATTAAGGCGCGTCGCCAAAACCTTGGCCAAAATCTTGGTGTCGCTATTTAGTATCGACAAGGGGCGGTAGGAGTCGCATTGATTTGGGGGTTTGCTGGACCAGGGAAGTTATGAGCGCCTCACGGATAGTGCTGGGGAGGCTGCCCTCTTCCAGTGCTGCATAAAATACCTTTTTTAAAATGGGGTCTAAGAGGGGAGCGAAGGTTTTATAAAAATCGATCGGAAGTCCGTCGGACCCAGGGCCCTTCCCAGAGCGCATCGACATGATAGCCTCCGTGATCTCATCTAGTTCTAATTCCAAATTGAGGAATTACTGCTGGGTGTCTCCCAGCCAAGCCAGTGCAACATCATAAAAATAGGTAGGCAGGTCGAGAGGCTCCACTATGCGAAGAGTATAGTGAACTATAGTGTTCCTGAAAAATACAAAGCTGGTCTGGGAGGTTCCTGTATGTATTGCCGTGAGCATCTTGTATCTGGGGGCCTTGATCGAGTTTGCTAGCGCCATTCCCGGCCGATCTCCCTCTCCGTAAACCCGGGCAGCATGTGGTTTCCCTAGAAATTTGCCTTCCCTATTCGCCACCGTTGCATATTCAGTCAGCTTGTCGCGCATGCTGGCCTGGGCTACCCTATCGTCTGGACTCTGAGCAATGGAGCCCTCCAGCTCGCGCAATTCAGTTTCTAATGTGTGCAGGTCATTTCGCAGGGATTTCAGAATTCCACCTCCTTTGGCTATATACCAACCTCTCACTGTGACTTTAAAAGCCTCCCATACTGTTGTGACGCTAGATACGGATGACCAGTTGCGATCGAAGAAATCACGAATGTCCTGCTCCATCTCTGCCCTAAACACGGCATCCCTAAGATGAGCAGGGTTAAGCCGCCAACTCAAATAAGGGGAGCAATCTAGAGGAACTCTGAGTTCTATAATGACTGGGGAGTGATCAGAGAACGTGCGGGCTAAATGGGTTGCATGTGTTAGCCAGTGAGCCATCCCCGCCGACAGAAAGACGTAATCCAGCCGAGCCCAGGTAGAATGTATGGACGAGTAGTGTGTGCCGTCCCTTAGAGTGGGGTGAACATGTCTCCAAGCGTCTATCAGGCCATTGTCATCCACTATATCGCACAGTGTTCTCTGCGTGACTGTGTAGTGTGTTGGGAGTGGTCGTGACCTGTCCATCTGAGGTCTCAAAGCAGTGTTGAAGTCACCCCCTAAAATGACATATGTGATTCCCAACGTCTGGATTTTCCCCCACAATAGAAGCAGAGCAATAGGATTATCGACATTAGGGTTGTAGTAATTGGCGAACAGAACTTCATAAGAATGCAGGCGCCCCCGTACCAAACAGAATCTGCCCTCTGCATCAGTGTCCATAACCTTAGGTGTGAAAGCTACTCTCCGTTTAATCAATATGGTAGCTCCCCTAGAGTAGGAGAAAAATGTTCGACACATAGCCCATCTGGATGCAAAGTGTGTAGTGTTGCTGGGTGCAAGATGCGTCTCCTGTAGGAGGGCAATGGCTATCCCGTGTCTGTCTAGGTACCCCAATATCTGCATGCGCTTCCTGGGGTCTTTCAGGCCCCGAATGTTTCATGAGGTCATCTTAATGGTCTGCAGTGCCCTTGTCTCACCCGATGAACCCATACCAGTGCTCGTCACATATCACTTGATGAGTGCGTGTACGTCCTCCATCCGAAAATACCAACATGTGTGCTATGCTAGACTTCGTGTGCGATTTAAGTACTATCAGTCACTCGGCATACATTAATGCGATTTGCCCAACAATACGTCCCACCACCCACACCGGCATCCCCAACTTGCTAGGCATTAAGTACCCACCCTTTGAAACAAATCCCATCTTGGAACAGAACTTTCCCACCCAAGCAGGAAATAAATGGGGGGCGGGGGGGTCACGGGTTCGCCCTGTAAGGAGGAAGACCACTAGGGGCACTCGACCTGCCTATTTATCCCTACTTTCACCCACTGATACCACAGCTATAAGCCTGGTATTCAAGCATGGGACGGAGATGAGTATCTGAGCAGGGAAGTAAGTGCATACTTAAACAAGATAAGTCAGTCATATACATCACCAAAGCAGTTTGTTTTGTCGCGTCATATAGATGTGGTAAGGTGCTCCGCCGGGGGCTTCTGCTCCAGCAATTGTCAGTCCTGCTGTGAGAGCGGAGAGTGCGATCTGGAGCGGTCCCTGGACTCAGCTTCTCTGGAGGATGCCTTTTTGTGACGCTTTAGGTATTCTTCGACCTGCTGCGGGGTGTTGAAAAAATGCTGCTTCCCATGATGTGATTTTCAGTTTGGCCGGATAGAGCATGGCGTAGGGAATTTCCAGGGTTTGCAATTTCTTTTTCACACCAGTAAATTTGCGTCTTGCCTCCTGTACCGTTGGTGTAAAGTCTGGATAAAACACCAGTGTTGTGTTCTCGTACGGTACCTGTTGTTTTTCCCGGGCCAGACGGAGGACCGTGTCTCGCTCTCTGTAATTTAAGAAGCGAGCAATGATGGGCCTGGGTGATGCACCGGGAGGAGGACGGGCCGCTAGAGAGCGGTGCGCTCTTTCCCCAGTGAGGTGTACGGAAAATGACTCCCTGCCGAAAAGGTTAGCAACCAGCTTTCCTATGAAGTCCTCCATGCAGCCCGTATTGGTTGATTCTGCCAGGCCCAAGATGCGCACGTTATTTCTGCGGGACCGAGCTTCCAAGTCCTCGTTCTTGTCTGCTATTATCTTGAGCAGCTTGTCCATCTGCGTGACTTGACGGCAGTTAGCTGTTGCATTGTCCTCCAGATCAGAAATTCTGCCCTCAGCCTCTTTCAAGCGGGTGTCGTGTTGGCTCAATTTAGCTACAACAGTGTCCATCCTGGTATTGAGCGCATCTATTTTAGAGTCTATTGACGTTTGGCTTTGTTTCATCCCAGTCTTCCTCTGGCGGGGCCTTGGCTCCGGGCTCCGAATGGTCTGCAGATTGGGACCCGGGGTTTTTGCGGGACTCAAATGGAAGTTTGGATTGCCTGGTGTCATTGCGCCACATTTTGCAGCGAGAAGTGTAGATGTCTCGGTGTGGGCCTTCAGAATGCAACAGGTAGTTGATTGAGTTGTGAAGTATTGGGCGTCAAATCCAGCTCGAAGAAACACCTATTTGCGAAGACCGGGGTGGGCAAGCGGCACCCGTGGTATAATGCAGACAGGGATTGCTCTAGCTGCAGGGAACACACTACGCCGACGGCGTGATCAGGCAATCTGGTGAACAGGTGTCGCCGGATAAGTATCTGTGAGGAAGAGGACACACTTATGCAGATTATGTGGAGGGGGAGCGGGGAGTCCCACTTGGCCCCAGGGCGATACGCTGCTAGTCACTGGTGGGCCACACTGCGCTCAGAAGATCGGAGGTGTCCGATTGCTGTGTTTCCTTGCAA